>NC_084504.1:29421433-30021433 GCF_024500385.1 Phyllopteryx taeniolatus | reverse complement strand
TCAGTCGCCTGAATGTAATGTAAACACTGTGGGGCCCCGCAGCCAGAAAAAGAACAGGGGCTTTCCTGAAACACAAATGATACATAATAAAAACAGCAGCAGTCAATTGTGTACTGTATGTTAGATTATGTATAGCTGTCACAACACCCATCCGTGCCACCTTTTAAAGCCTCTTCATTATGAGACCATGCAAAGAGGAGTACTTTATATTTCTTAATCCAGGACAATTGACCTCCAAATCTCTGTGCCCCTCCCCACTGATCGCCATGTTCTGTTTTTGGTTTCCTTCATATAGACGCCACCATGTGATGGAACCTTCACTCAAGCAAAGGATGCTGGTAAGAAAAAAATTGATGCACTGATTGGTCAGTATACAGTGGTGCATTAACATACGAGCAACCCAATTTAAGAGTATTTCGAGTTACAAGCTGCCGATTTTTATTTTTTATTTTTATTTTTTTCTCTCTTTTTTGCTTTGACTTAATAATTTGTGATACGAGTACTGTATGGTGGCAGAGACCTCAACTCAGTTCACTTGACAACAAGCAGTTTGGCAGACAGTTACCAAAAAATCGTCATAAAAGAGGCTTCAAGCTGTTTCATGCTACTCCAGGTTAATTTTTGTCAACTGAAACGTAAAACTAAGGGAATTTACATGTTGTGTATTTAAACAACCACATTTGGCTTGGTCTGTTAGCTTAATGCTAACACAAAAACTGTAGAAGAGCTAACAAATAGCATCCACCGTACGGCCAAGTCATGGACACCAGAAGGAGGCGCAAAGACTTATGATGCACAAACTGTTGAATTCTTCACATTCTATTTGATCGTTATTACTATATGTTTTTATAAAATATAATATTCTAGATCACCTGTTAACAAACACATTACAAACATTTTGGGGAAGCTGGAACGCATTGACGTTTTTGTTCCATTCGTTCTAATGGGGAAAGAGGATTTGACATAAGAGTGTTTTAAGTTACAAGCGTGGTCACGGAACAAATTAAACCCGTCTCGCCAGGCACCACTCAACCGTAAGTGATAGGGAGGATTATTTATTGATTTATTTATTTTGTCTAGTCCCAGACAGTAATCTATGCAAATTTGTTATATTTGGTAAAAGATGACCTAATTATATACTGTCAGTCCTCATAATACTTCTCAATATCGCTGTTGAGGCTTGAGCATAAAGCAAACCAACAAAGAGCCATAATATCAAATATGTTTATATTTTTTATAGTGTTGAACTTTGATCCTATCATACTGTGTCTGACTTCATGTTATAACCCAAAATCTTGAAAAGTAAATGTATCAAAGAATTTAAAGATGGAAATGGAGAATACTGTAAATTATGTGGTGCAAAATAAAATGAGAGAAAACCTGGGTGGGGAAGAGGATCTATGGAGCCTTTTTTGTCCCCTTTGAGTTGTGGGTGGAAACGAGCACGATAGAAGATGAAAATGTGTTGAATTCAGATAAAGGAAGTTCAGCTTCTCTCCGCTATATCTTCACAGCACCTGACAAGAAAGATGTTCTGCTCGATCAGTCCAAGCGCAGCAACTCCGTACGCGATCGGATGCGCAAGTTCAACGAGGCCAGTCAGACCGCGCTATTCCCTGCCTTGAGGAAGACTCCTCTGAGCAGCAGCGGCCAGACAAACTTCTCCAGATCTGCGGAGCTGTTTACTCCCCCTGCAACATCCCTCATCTCCTCTGGCAACAGGCCAGCTTGGGCGCGCGTAGACTCTGCAGCTCACACCTCCGTCGCATCCAAGGGTCAGGCCACACCTCAGCTCAGAGGCGGGGCTAACAAACCCCTGTCTTCAACCGGCCAATCCCTGCAGTCCATGGGTGGTACAAGGCACCCGGCTGAAAAGAGTGGGCCCGTCTTGAGGGATTCAAAGGAAGGCCAGACCCCAGGGAGAGAAGCTGGACAGCAGCACACCCAAGAAGAAGCAGACACCGACATGAAGACCTTCCTCACCATTGAGATCAAGGATGGTCGCACCGCGTCCTCCCAGAGGGGCAACATGACCCCGCGCATCACCACTAATGCTCTGGGGCAGAGAACAGGTAGGGCATGTTAGCAACAGGAAACACATTCACTCCAGTTTTTGTTTTAGGCGATAATTTTGATAATTGAGGCACTGTTGTTTGGCAGCCGTTGAACCATCCCTGAGCTGTAGGAGGCGACAAGTCACAAGTGGGTCGATGACAAAGCTTGTCGTCAGACCACTGACTATGAAGAAGCACGCTTGTTCAACAGGGTGCTTGTTATAGAGAGGCCTTGTTGAGTGGCAGAGGTCAGAAGGTCACCACAGAAAGTATATGAGGACAAAGGACACAACAACTGTCCCTCTCAAACCAGACTGAATAGTCGTTGTAAACCAACACAGTGCACTGGTTTGTCTGCTATGATATTTGCTTTCCGAGACGAGGTGAATTGGAGGATCACTGGTGTCTCATTTAAGCCACTTACAAGCCATTGCACCTTGTAGAATTTATTTCATCTATTACTCAAGTGATTTATTTAGCAAACACATTTCATGATGCACTCTGGTCAGGTTTAGGCTCGGAGTTTAATTTCCGAGCTCACACAATACAGTGGTTTGTAGAAAATGTTCATTAATTTGCAATGGCATTCAACAAACTACACTGTAATGTTTTAACTGTCACGTAGTATACAATATAAAGGCTTTTTAAAAATCATATTTTGGTGTTCGTAACTTGATCATTTTGATAATTTGACTTATTTGTCATTAGAGCATAATAGTATTATTAGCAATCTGTTTGTCTAGTGCAATGGGTAAGATGTGCTGTCATTACCAGCTGTGCAGAATTTGTCAAAATTGACAAAGGCATACCCCCCCCCCCCCCCCCTCATTCGCCCCAATGTGTGTCTGCGCTTTTCCCACTCATACACTACTCAAGGCTTTGGTACATTATGTTCAGATGTATCTGGAGTGTTAGAGGGGGGTGCACACTCATGGAGTTATGTTAAAAGTGGCGTCATGTGCATATTTCTCGCTTTCGTCCCATCCGACGAGGGTCTTATGTTAGGAGGATGTAGTTCAAACCCTAAAATGTGTCTGTTTCAGAGCTGACCTTTGGCCTCAGAGCTACGCCATTCAAGATCTCCTCTTCCTCCAGCATCTCTCCTAGATCCTCCATCAAGGTACTGGCTCTGTCAATTCTAAATTACCACTGAGGCTCCCCAGAGTTTATCAAAACATGTAAAGCGTTTTCTCTAAAGCGCTCCGTCGAGGTTATTGTGTTCAAATCAATCTGCGGTTTCTCTGCAACAAAATTCCCCTATAAAGGAAGCAAGCACATCTGTTCAGTGAAAGCCGGACAGAGTAAGAGAAGCGGCGGGACGAGCAGTGTTTATCAAATACAGAGAGGGTAGCCAGTCACATCTTTCCTTCTAGGGTATGTGAAGGAGAGCAAAGGAGTAGGAGGTGCTCAGGGCATTCTTCCTTTTCTCTCAGCAGGCAAATGCCCGTTGAGATCTATCCGCAAACTGTTGCTTAAATCACATCTGTCCATCATCCATCGTACTGAAAGACAAGTTATTCCATCTCGTCTTTATTTGGCCGCGCTTAAGATGCATCTCGTTTGGAGATGTCTGAGATGACTGCTGATGGAGGAGAGCGACTGCTGTTAGTCTTCTCTCGGCTCAGTGAGGAGTTAAATCCAAATTGTTGCCTTTCTTAACCTCCACTGCCCTCCATGAAAGGAAGTGTTCTAATGAAATGAGGGTATGGGAGGGAGGTGGGAAGGTGAGGAGAGGTGGGGTCTTGCCTTACACTTTAATGGCACTGGTGAGAGCAAAAATAATCTGGTTTGGGATCAGGGAGTTGGTTAATTGGAGCGAGGAGGAGTCTCTGTGAGGCTGCAGGCTTGATATAAGGTGTTGGAATGAGCGCATATCCATCAGTTAGAGCCTCACTGAGACAAAGGTACGAACTAAGACACTTCATCAGTGTTTCACCAGAAGAAGGTAGCATTTTGTAGGAGATGAGACTGACATACCTGAGCGCAACAACCTAACATGCAGGTAACCGCTTACGTTTTTAAAGGACACGTGCAATTTAGGTAAGTGTTATCACCTCGTCACTATTTTCAGAAGTCTACCTGTGTGTACGACAGTCACCCACCAATCAGTATTTTAGCCTGCGTAAATTGTTACGTTGCTGTTTTTTTTTTTTTTTTTTTTCCATCCCAGTTGCCTTTGTGAGTCAACCATAGACATTACCAATGAGCAGAAAGCGTCGTGCACCAGGGATGACTCCACGCTTGCACCACTAGGCACTCGCTCATAAGCGATGAACCCCAACAATCGCATCATTATTGTATCGCTTGAACATAGATGTTGAGACATTGCTCTTGGGACGAGGACTTTAAGGCTTTGTAGTTTTAGTTTGTGTCAATTGGTTTATAGGAATATTAAATACATAATCTAGATATTTTGAAACATTTGAATTTAACATTTGCGTACTTATTTTCGTTGTAAAAACACTACATCTAATACGGATAATCTAATACAGAGCTGTATGACAATTTGTACTTTTACACAATTTTGGTTGAGACCACCACAGAGATGGTGATTTAACAATGTTTGGTGTTTTTATACAGCTCTTGTATTAAATGTCTTTTGATTGTGCAGGTGTACCTGAATGACTTAGTCGGTGTGAATACAGTATCCCCTGTGCATCATCAAATAGAAAAAAAACCCATCTTAATTTTCTCATTTTTTTTGGGTTACTTTTTATCATAACATTGTATCTTAGCAAGGATTTACGGATGCGTTCTCTTATTTTATCGTTGAGCACAACATCATAGGGACTTAGTCTCTGATCTGTTTGTGTGGTCTTGGCTTCTCGCCCCTTCTGGAGTGGTCGACTGTCAAAACCTCCACCGTTTCCTTCGTTGTATTTTTATTGCTCATGTACTGGCGACCGCTGTGAGCAGAGGCAGCGTTGCCTCTTTGCTTTGTCTGACAGACGAACATCTGCCCAGCTTAAGGAGCATCGAGACAGAATTATTACAATGTTTAGAATTCTGCAATACAAGATGATCTTGGATATGGCAAGATATTTCTATTATAATTGTCCAACAGCATCAAATACGGTTGTGAAAATGTTGGGTTAAATTTTACCCTTAAAAAATGGCTTCAGGTCATTATTGACAGTTATTTAGCCACATATTTTATTCTTAATATCCAAGTTGTATGTCCATGAAAATTATATCACAGCGTGTGCATGTACGCAAGAAAAACACTTGCGTATCCAGAGCCCAGAATTTCAGAAAGTGTCAAAGCAAGCAACGTATCACTTTCTGTATGTAGCTTTGGAGTTGCCCTTCATTATTTATAACATCACAAATAAGATTAGATCAATGGGGAGGTCAAAATGGCCACAGGAGCATTCAGACAGGTGTGTCCAATGGTGCATATTAATGCGTCACAGTCTCGGTGATCACAGCTGTTCCTGCTCTTCTTACCACACTCGTCCTTGATCGCCAATATAATAAAAGTAGAGTGATGACAGCCCAGTCGGTCTTTCTCATAGTCACAGGGAGAACTGTTGAGCCCCATCTCATGCTTAGAACTTGCTGTTTGTGTTCACTCTGGACCCCCGGTGGCCCACAGTCAATGATGGATTGTCTTAGATTTACACAGTGGGATGATGAACCCACTGTTAAAATACCGCTGAGCCATGACACATGCTGCTTAACTAACCGCTTCGCATACTGTACATTGCAGATGACAGTCTGGTTTGCAGAGCGGGTGCTAACTGGAAAGTTTTATATCCCTGCTTGTCCTCGAGCCTTAAGATTTAAGGTTTTCTACTTGTTCACGTTTAATATTCTTCTGCTGAACGCAATTATTTCTGAGCTTCGCCGGGGTGCTACGCTGCAATATTTTTAGAAACACCGCAGCAGGGGTTTACGCTACACAGACTCTCTCTCTCTCTCGCTCGCTCGCTCTCACAAACACACACATGCACTCACACACACACGTATGGTACACTGACATTCTGTATGTAGGGGAGAAGCTCCAGTTCAAGAACAAGAGTTCACTCACATTATTCAACATTTAAGTGTTTGGCACCTCATACCGATCATTCCATCTGCGAGATGAAATGCACTGTAATTAGAGTAATATAATTGTTGCTAATATACTGTACTGTATATCTGCACGCTGATGTTCAAATTGTTACATGCAATTGGACTACGATAATCCAGAAGCATTTAATCACGATCATGCAATCTAGCTCAAACAAGCAAACTCAAGGAAGTTGAAAGACTCATGTAACTCTTAATAAAGCTTCTTCAGCCAAAAAACACATCCAAATATTGTTTTCCTTCCAGTGGAGGTGTGAAGAACAAGAGGAGGAGTGCTTTTTTCTTTTTTTTTTAATGGGTAACACGATTGTGCCCTCTCAGGCTTCCCCCATTGCCCCACAGCTGAGTGGCTCAATGGAATAATGCCTGAGCCAGAGATAAATAGACATGCCTGTGGCACCTGGAAAAAGGGGATGGGACTCCGGTTGCCTTGGCAGCGGGATTCCTTGCATGCTGATTGGTTGGTACAGTGTGGGTCACTGAAGAGGTGCGGTTTGTGGGGTGTATAAAGAACATGTGTTGTTTGACGGCTCCTAGCAAAGGACTGGAAAAGAGAACACTTGTTGGCTGCTGTTTATTATCTGTATGACATTTTAATTTGGCATTATAGGTCCCTTAGAATTCCGAACATAGAATTGGACATTCTTGAAGCGCTAAAAGGTACAACTTTGCTGCCAGTTACAACCATTGTGGCAATGCCTAGTGTTAAATTGGACTTCCTACCAGCCTCAGAGGGTCCAGAGGCACTAGGTAGCCCTGATAGTGCTTGTTCTGCGTCTGGCCTAGAGGAGGTCATTGGAGGTCTCCTTTCACAGCAAGACTATGAAGAAGAGCCGTTCAGTGAGAGGAATTTTGAATTGGCACTGAGATGTGTGGTGGAGGAGATCCACAATGACCTCAAGGAATTTGGAAAGCGAGTGGATTTACGGCTGGAGCAGGCAGAAGTTGAGGTGGTGCCTCTGGCCAAGGCGCTGGCCAGTTTGCAAGAGGAGAACTTGAGGCTGAGGATTCAACAGGAGAGGTTGGTGAGGCAAGTGGACGCTCTTTGCCAGGCAATGGGGCTTCCTGATCCTTTACCGCAAGTCATCGCAAACCCGACATCCAATTCTTTTTTGAGTGATTCCCAGGCATGCGCAACACCAAATGAAATGCTTCGTACAGCCCATGAGGACAATGTGAATACTTCTACTGTGGATGCTCCACCTGTTGAACCCCTGGAAAGGAAACCAAGTGCCGACGACCAGGGGTCTGCTTCAAAATGGACGGACACAACACCAACATTGGAAGCTGAGCCAGCACCGGTCTCTCACTCTCCGGCCTTTGCGTCCTGCCGCTCTCTCTCTGCTCCCGCCCTGATAGGAAACATTCCATGGAACAGCAGCACGGTACAGCTCGTGTTATGATTGTGAACTCTGATCATAAATTCTTCTTAATCTGTTGCATTAAATGGAACGTGTTTGGTTCCCGTGTGGATGATGGTGGTAGATCACAGGTGTGAGGTTTACCAAGGGCCAGAATTGTTTTTAACCATACAGAATAGCTTTGTTCTATTGCATTAACTATTGCAGCCCAAAGCTCTTTAACAAAAGAACATCATTGGTCTCAACTGTTTCCAAAATAACCCAAAACAACAAGACACAGAGTTTGGTGAATTGTCCTAAACATGACTTGCACACAAAGGTTGTTAGTTTTGTTTTTGTTTTTTTTCCCCCACCCCCCCACAGGCCCACACAAATTCTGTCTTTGCTGAACTCGTAAGGCCTTGTTTGGCTGCGCTGCAACCCAAAACATTCCTTGTCGGTCAAGTGACTCTCAGTCCACCCAGTCCCCGGGGCCACAAGTTCACAAAGCTTTGGTCAACAGTGATCACGCAATACTGGCTCGTCTTGACTTTGTCCGTCTCTGAGGAGAGCTGACCAGGCTGGGGCCTTCATTCAAGACCTTGATGGAGACAGCTGCCTGCGCTATATCTGAACCTGGACCTGATTACGGCAAAAGCGCAAAGGCCTTAGCTACAGTGGTCTTCCACAGGCATTCAGCACCATGTGAACATTTTAAGAGGTGTTTTGTTTAGGATTCATGGTCACTGAATATAATTGGGTATACGCCCAAGGCGTTTCCCATTCCAAACTTCTACACCAAGGTACTTTCATTATCTCAAATGCTTCCCACAATGTTTTAACTTCACAAGAATACAGGATTGAAGTGTTTACTGTACTTCAAACTACAGTAGGTTACTTTAAAAGTACATTTACTTTGGTCAGTCAAGGTCTAGTTTTTATACTCGCACAGACAAAATTTAGTCGCATTTCATCACGATTTCCCCCCCGACTGTAATCTTCTCGTCAGTTCCAGCCTTAGCCACCAGCTAAAGTGTACTTTGGAGTTTTTATTTTTGTACACACTTTTATATATACATACTTTATGACCGCAGTGCTCAACACTGACATTAGCTATTTTTTGTCTATTGCTATTTATTGGTGCTGAGCCCATGATTTTACTAGCCACATTAATTCAGCATGTCAGCTTTGTACATGTTCATACTCCTTTTGTTTGGTCAACAGACTCAAGTTGGTACAACTTTTCAACTTGGTGCACATTTCAGAATGGCTTTCTGCTATCTACTATGCCAAATGGTGTCACGTAAGCAATGAGTTCCCGCCAGCTCAGTCACAGACTCACTGTCAGTCACGCTTCTTGAACAAGTTACTCTCATGTGCCTACTGTCACTCTTTCTGCCATGACTCAATGGGGCAGGGGGTGGAAGAAATAATGAGCTATGTGGAGTGGGCAGTCTTTGACTGAGATGAGAAGATTATCAGGAAGGGGGGAAAGATGTGGGCTTTGAAACCAACTTCACTGATTCAGGCCTATTATGGTGTTCGCCGAAATCCTTCTGTGCTCATTACTTCTTCAACGTCAACAAACTTTGGTTGTATTTTCTTAACATCGCCCTGGTCTCATAATGATCAAACTTAGTCTATGGCTAGCAGATTCTTATTGTGTCCAACTATGGTCACAATTTAGCAGTCTCACAACAGGTCATTGAACATCCTTTATTGTGCATGTTTTTGTCATTTCCCTTATTGTCTTGTGTTTTGTCTCGTGCAGATGGAGACAGAGCCTGTCGCCGCCTCAGAGCTGACGTTTTCATCCGGGCCCTCAGTCCAGGTGCACACGGCCACCATCCCAAATGGTTCCACGATCCAGACAGACGCCGGGGAGTGTCCCGGAAAACTGACTGCTGACCAGTTGGCTGCTATTGAGGATGAAGAGCTCCTTGATAAAATGGTACTTCACACCCAAGTTGTGATTCTGAATTATTTATAGATCTATTTAGTGACAAATACAACAGCTACAGATATGCGCAGAGTTTGTGTATGTGCAATAAATCTCGTCAGCTGGGTTATATTTGGAAAATTCACAGCCTCTTGCTGTGTCTTGGCACATTATTATCATCAGAACGGCATGTGTAAACAGTTGTGACCCTTTTGTGTCAGGACCAACCTCTCATTGTTACTATTTGTATCTCTTCCAACAGCTTGACGAGTCCAAAGATTTTGAGGAGAGGAAAATGATCCGTGCAGCCATGAGGGACCTTCGCAAGAAAAAGAGAGGTAAAACAACAACAAAAAAGATAACTAATCTACTATCTACTTCTTACATGCAGCCTCTGAAATGCAAACCTTCGGCAAAGACAGTAACATTATAAACAAGTTAAGTGGTCATTTCCCAAATATGTCTATCCACTCTGCTCTCAGAAGCCATGCTGGGGTGTACTCAAGAGGAAATAGGTAGGACGGGTTGGTTTGCAGTGTGGTTTAACAGCCAATATACTTGCATTTTCTATTTTGCGCATGTGTGTGTGTGTTTGCAACATACACCCTATTGGATGCAGTAAAACGCATCTGTATTGGCCAATGCGCGAGAGGTTGGCGCATGCTTTTTTTGAGAGTAGTGTTTGACAATCACCACAAATGGTGATTTTGAAATTTCACACATCTTGGCATATTCATGCACATGAGTCGTCTAATGTATGAAACTCTAAGTGCATGATCCACTCATTCTCCAAACAGTCATAAATGTAAAGGGTGGTTGGTAAAGTAATGGTTTAAATTGTTTGAAACACAGTGTGTTGTCGCTGTATGTTTTTGCACACAACACTCGGCTGATGTGTTGTAAACGTGTCGTGCAATTTCCCTCGGAAGCCTTTTCCTTCTTTGTGACAGTAAAGGTTTTTCATAAGCATCTCCCTCTCTATTTGTCCACTGATGAAATCTCTGTACATCTCTTACTCGCCGTTTCCTCCCTCTGTTCCATATATTCATCTCCTCTGCAGACCAGAGGGAAAAAGAACGCGAGACTCGCCTGCAGGAGCTGCGGCAGCAAAGAGACGAGCGTTCAAACAAAGGTCGTGCAGGAGTCGGCGCGGGAGAAGTGGTGATGAGGAAGGTGGAGAAGTCTGCAGATGGCTCCACCCTTAGCCAAGTCACCAAGACGGACCGCTTCGCTCAGTCCGGTATGTGTTTTTTTTCATTTTGCTTTTCCTTCCCTCCCTAAAATCTTGCATTTGATTGAACCCGTTGAAAATATAAGCGGTGGAATTGTCAACTTTCTAATATCAACGTGTATTCTTAGATGATGGGAGCAGATCGTCTCGCAGCACTGTTGTTGAAGCTAGTTATCTGCAGAAAACAGACAGTGAGTTATCCTTTTTTATTCACCACTTCTAACCAATTGCATTCATTTACTGTACATAGCGTATTCTGATTTTTGCTACATTTCAGGAGGGACAGTCCAGTCTAAATCCTACAGCTACACATCTTCATCCTCCTCTAATACAAGCAAAAAAGTAGGCAGGTGAGCGGTGAAGCCTTTTGCACAAGATCCCAGCAGTGGTTACGTTGAATTCAAAGTACACATTTTTGGTACTTGACATTGGAGCATGGGCCAAAAATGGTATCTCTTGCTTCAATTTTTATATATTTTTTTTCTCACAGATCATTCAAAAACTGTTATATTTGAATTGACCTTATTATTGGAACCGCCTTGTTTGCATGAATGAATTGTGTGCTTAACTGTACACATATAGTCGTAGTAGCCCTGTGCTTTTCTTAATGGAGTGTGATGCATGCGGCGCTTTCAGCGTGTTTGACCGCGAGGATGAGTCGTCGTCGCGCAGCGGCGGGTTGGCGGCGGTGGAACGAAGGCAGGCCGAGAGGCGCAGGGAGCTGATGAGGGCGCAGACTTTGCCCAAGACCTCGGCCATGCAGGCTCGCAAAGCCATGATAGAGAAGCTGGAGAAGGAGGGAGGCAGGTGAGGATATAAACGTTGAGTGAGAGCTACCAAAGAGAGAAAAGAACAAGAAAGAATTGACACAAACTCTTCTCTTTAAGCGCGGGACATCAGGTGGTCTCCAAAGTAAACAAGGTGCAGCGTTCCACCAGCTTTGGTGTACCTAACGCTAATTCCATCAAGCAGATGCTGCTCGACTGGTGCCGTGCCAAGACCCGCTCATATGAGGTGCCACGTGCTCGCCGACACACTGCTTTCATGCCAGCCATTAAAAGTCGAGCTGAACCTGCTAATGCACCCTAGGCCAGGATAAGATCTTCCTGCCCCAGAGAATGTTTCCATCACTCAACTCGCTGTGTTTTCTTTCCGTCCCCGATCAGCATGTGGATATCCAAAACTTTTCATCCAGCTGGAGCAACGGCATGGCATTCTGCGCCCTGGTGCACAACTTCTTTCCGGAGGCCTTCGACTACAGCTCCCTGAGTCCCAGCAACCGCAGGCAAAACTTTGAGGTGGCCTTCAGCAATGCCGAGTGAGTCCAAACACGCAAACGGGTTGACTCGGTGGGTGGTGACTGACCACTTCAGCGCTAACCGTGTATGCTCACGCAATTCAGCCTTGTCGAGAACATATGGACAAAACAGCCGAATATGTCTGCACTCACTGGCCATGACGTTAGAGCTGATGACCTGTGTCATAGACTACAAACATAGAGCTATATACTTGGTTTTTATTCTTGTCGTTGTAACTTGCAGCAGTATAGAACTGCGCACCATCCAACATTCCTTTGTGCTAGATTTTTTTTTTTTTTTTTTTTACCTTATTTAGCTACACGAGAGGCGCCAAGAACAAATGTTATAGCCAGTGTTTTCAAAACTAATGGAATGCCCATTAAAATGCCACGGGAGTGCAGGGCCCTATTTACACATCGAGCAGCATTCCTTCTTAATACAAGGCGTGCTCATTTTACGACAGTCCCGACATGACATTTCAAGGCTACGGACAGACGGCACGCGGTGTAAGAATACATCGCCACGCCACACAAGAAAGGATGCTCGTTTTTCACCTTACTTGTTTCTCCCTTTCATTGTTTTATATTAATGGTCTAGAACTGTTTTTGATAGAAATATTTGATAGAATGTGGACATCTTGAGGTTACAAACGGCCTGCAATGAACTAGTTTGCGCGGCGAAGTATGCCTACGGTGTCACGTGGCATAAGGCACGCTCCGTTATCGCTGTAATTTGTTTTGCCCCATTTGATTCTCTTATATTTATGACCTAAAGTGTTTTTTATACAAAGATTTTCTGCAATTCTGACTTTAGTACTGCATTAGCTTAGTAAGGAACAGAATCCCATCATACCACACGAGATAAAAAAAAAAAGTAGGGTACAGCCATTTTCAAAATGGAAGCTATTGAAATAAGTATTCAATAAAAATTCAATAACACTATATTAGTATGAGGCTGGTTTAGTCCTTTAACTACTTTTACTGTTATAATTACTTCTGAACCTCCTCTCCTAGTCTGTCTTACACAAGTCCCCACCATGACCGCCGCCAGCTCATCGCCGTTGTAGGCGACTCAAAGAATCACCAGGTCAAAAAAAAAAAACGGTCCAAACATCGGCCATGCGATACCATCTCCCTTCTGTTTTCTCTTCTACCCACCCTCGTTTTGACTCCTCCTGTCATCATACCATTTTTAACCTGTGATGTCGGCCATGCGCACCACGCGCCAGGGTGCTCACGTCCACACTGGTTCGTTATTTCATATTTATGGACTGTCACCCGACCACAATCGCCACCCGTGTGCTTGTGTGTGGATGTGCACTTTTCACACGTACTTTACCCAGCCTGCAATTTGTTGTCATGTGGAGGGACACACACACACTACGCAGAGACTGTATAGACACACGTTCACTAGTGTGCTTTCAGTCACCTTAAAGTTGTAGTCGTCTTGTTTTTATGCAAATAGAAAACACAAACAAAAAGGCTAAATGAGCAACGCCTGACGCTCATTTGACATTTTGTTTTGTCTTGCGTGTATGTTTGTGTACTGTACGCCACATATGTTTGATGTATCATGATGTTTAAGAAGCATGATTGTCGACACAAGGCTAGTTGTGTGAACACTGAGAATGTAATGTTGTTTGTCTCTCTCTGCTGTTTCTGTCCACGGAATCTGTATCATGGCTGCTCACTGCATTATCTGTATCTCCATGTCTTTCCCACCTGTTGTTGTCCTTGTATTGTTTGCCTCCTCCTTTCTCTCTGTCCGTCTTCCCCTTCTTCGCCGGGCGCAGGAAACTAGTGGACTGTCCGCAGCTGCTGGACGTGGATGACATGGTGAAGATGCGCGAGCCCGATTGGAAGTGTGTGTACACGTACCTGCAGGAGTTCTACAGGGGTCTGGTGACCAAGGGCCTGGTTAAAACCAAAAACTCCTCCTAAAGTTGCGCCCGAGCCTAAAAGCGAACCCATGGTGAGAGAGGGAAAAGGAAGCCTCTTGACTGTGTGTTTGTGTGTGACCATGTTATGTCAAATAAGGGTCATTAGGAAGCCAAATGTATATCCAAAGAGGACATTTGGTTCATGTTTAAGAGAAGAGCCAAATATGGTACGCTCGTGTCCTTTTGTGCATATTATCCAGACTTGGATTGAGTCATCTGGCCAGGTCGACCTGCTATTAAACACTCTAAAAGGAACAAATGTACCACAACGTTTCAAACAGACAGCTACGGAGACAAAACTGGGGAAAAAAATAAATAATCTCGACGCTTGTATTGTATCTCGTGGTTTCTTTTAATCAAGTGATAGTTTACATGTGTTTACACATTAGGCTTTCAAACCCTTTTAAAGCAAGAATGGCCCATGTCTGTGGTTCCTAATATAGCTGGACTCATTTTACTATGTTGTTTATGTTCTCATGCAGGAGGGCAGCCTGTATGACTTTTGCCAGTTTTAATGCACTGCTTTGTGTAGAACGCTATGAGAGTGCCAAGTTGTACACATCCTGGCACCATGTGGTCAATGTGCGCAGTGCTCACGTGAAAACAAAGTTTGGAATGTAGGAAGCAACAATTGTGAAATTAATTCCATCCATCAAATATAAAGACAGTTGTGGTTTTGGCACGGCACGGTGAGCGACTGGTTAGCGCCTCTGCCTCACAGTTCTGAGGGCCGGGGTTCAAAGGGGTTCCCGCCTGTGTGGAGTTTGCATGTTCTCCCCGTGCCTGCTTGGGGTTGGTCCGGGCACTCCGGTTTCCTCCCGCATCCCAAAAACATGCGTGGTAGGTTAATTGAAGACTCTAAATTGCCCCTTGGTGTGAATGTGAGTGCGAATGGTTTGTTTATATGTGCCCTGCGATTGGCTGGCAACCAGTTCAGGGGTGTACCCCGCCTCCTGCCTGAAGTTAGCTGGGATAGGCTCCAGCACTCCCGCGACCCTTGTGAGGGTAAGCGGTACAGAAACTGGATGGATGGATGGATGTCATTTTGGCTTGCTCATCAAGCGTCTAAGTCCTCTTCATCATTCCGCTCATGCTGTCCGTCTCTGAATGCTTCTCCAGGACATACGCCAACTGCATGCCTCTGCTGGAAGTGGAGGACATGATGATCATGGGGAACAAACCCGACTCCAAGTGCGTGTTCACCTACGTGCAGTCTCTGGTCAACCACCTGCGCAGGCACGAGATGGCCATGGGTCGGCCCTCTGACCTTTGACCTGTGAATCGCGTTGAGCCTCGGTGTGGCGGGTCACACCTTCACGAACCAACAAGGCAGGGTGGATTGAGTGTTTAATATTTCAGTCAGCAATGTTGGTGTTGTCCTCTCCTGGAAAAAAAATCACATACTATGTATTTTCCAACAAAATACTGTTGAAGGCGCTACACTACCTTTTTAAATGTAATTTTTAGCACAAGCACCAGTTTGTTGCTTTTAAAATGTCAGTCTTATCCATACTAGTGACACGCAACGAGAGAGGCAACAATATACTGTACACTACTTTTTAACTTATTTATACATACATTTATCGTAAATTCAATGTCATCAATCCCACTAAACAAGAATTCTTGAGATGCATTATTAGTTTAATGTTGGTACAGTAAATATTTTTTGTGACCCACCTTGGGTCACTTTATTATTAAGATTTAAGTTATTATTCTTCTCCTGGTGTCTTCATTTAGCATTTTTTTTTTTTTTTTATTTAATACCTTCGCACTGGTTGTTTTTGTAATTTCAGTGTAAGCTCAGCTGTCTAAATTTACTGAAAACACACATCAGGTTCGGAGAAAACTGTGTGATCTGTGATCGTGCCACCATCACACTTGTTTATTCTTAATAATGGAATTTGGAGGGGGGCGTGAAAGTGATAACGCTAGTAGTTGTAGATTTAAAAAAAAATACAAAATAAAAAAATACGGTTGCATTTGAGGGCCTAAGTTAAGACACAACTCCTGACTGTGTATGGTTATATTTTAGAACAAAAAAGCTTAAAACCATTTAAAATGAAGATTGTTACTATAATATTTTCATGTCTAAAATTTGCAGTGTTTTAAATTCTTGGTTGTATAAAACTAAGTGTATTAACTATTCTGTAGATTGTTGGGGGGAAAAAATGGAGAAATACTATCTCAGTGCTGCCAACAAAGAGAAAAACTTTGCATAAGGCAGGAAATTCTGTACATAAGAGCTCAAACACTACTTGATGTTTCTGTGCACCACACGTCAATGTGAATTTATTAAAGCAGAGAAACAAATGTCTTGGTGTGGGATTATTGCTCTTTGTGGTCTAAACGTAACATTCTACAACTGATCATTTAGGATTACCTCTCGCAAAGTAGTGGGCGATGCATTTCGGAGCCGGCGATTTAGGGTGACCTAAGTACCCCCCCGCAACCCCTTAATACTCACTATCACGACAATTTTTTACCAAAAATGCACTTAATTTGAACACGCAACACTTTCTATTTACTTTCTCTTATTTTGAAATTCACAGCCCTACTTGTATTAAGTGAATGAGAAAACACACAATTGAGCTCATGTGTTTGATTACCAAGGCAGAATTTTTAAGATGGGTACAATTCTTTAAAAACAACATGAAGGGCCAGGCGAAACACAATCTCATTAAAATAAAAATAAAACTCTCAAGCATTATCATCAAACAAAACATAACCATAAAGAAATTAATGATGGTTGTTGTTCAGTCATCATCCATCCATTTCCCGAGCCGCTTATCCTCACAAGGGTCACGGGAGTGCTGGAGCCTATCTCAGCTATCATCGGGCAGGAGGCGGGGTACACCTTGAACCGGTTGCCAGCCAATCACAGTGCACATATAAACAAACCATTCACACTCACAGTCACACCTACGGGCAATTTAGAGTCTTCAATTAACCTACCACACGTTTTTGGGATGTGGGAGGAAACCCAAGCAGGCATGGGGAGAACATGCAAACTCCACACAGGCGGGGCAGGGGATTGTCATATTGGAATGAAAGTGGAGGCTACACCCTTTTCATGGCCTCTAGGTGGCGCTCGCATATTAGATTTAAAGTGTACACCTTTCTCATAACCTCTCGATGGCGGCATACATTTATAAAATGGGAAAGTCTTTTTCCCCTATACCCATGTATTATGCGCACAATTGATTTTTGACACTTTTTTGGGGGGGGGGGGAATGTGCATTATGCACGAGAAATTACGGTAAATCCTTTCCTGGGTTGAAACTAGCCAGCCAGTGACTGTGTCCCAAAAGATTTCAGAAGACAAAACATATTTTTCATGGTGGTGTGTAGGAGCAAATAATTTTTCACTGTGTGAAAGGTAATCCTTAATTTTGTCCTTGATGACGTCTCCTACAATGGCGGGCTAATGTTTCAACAGTTTGAATCTACTTTTCTCTCGAAGTAAAAACAATGCATTTGTTTGAAACATTTTATTCTTTTACAGCGGTGACACTTGCATCTTAATGTGTTCAGCAGCCCGCCCACCAGTACATTTAGCATCAGCCTCAGGCCAATCGGCAGATTTTTAGCCTGCGGCTTCATTCGGTAGCTCAGCGGGTCGGACGCGGACACAATTGGACACGAGCGAGTCGACCTCAAGACTGCCGACACGTGACGGAGAATGAAAAACAATATGCCATTAACCAACTCAAAAAAAAAAAACATTTAGTGAAGCAAAGAGTTTGTCCCTTTATTCCAGGATCTGCTGGCCTTGTCTAGCAGCAGTCTCACATTGTGGCATTGTTAGAGGTCAGAGTGCTTTGGTTCGGGCTCGGGGGTGGAGGTGTTGTGAGTGACCACAGAGGCAGTCTTGTAGGCTGGTTCACTTTCAAACGGGCTGTCTTTGGCGGGGGAGAAACGGAACTCTTCTGGCACTTGCTCCTCAGCTTGAGCCTTCTTGTAGAAGCCCAGTTTGCCCAGAAGCTCGTTGATTTCCGAGCGAGTCATGTCAGACAAGGCGATCCGCTGAGGAATCAAAATTATGCATTTACAATGGCGCCAATGCTCTAAATAAATAGTTTGATGCACTGCAATTTTTACAACACTGAATGTATCTAATAGCTCCCTGACAATGTCAAACAAAACTCAGAGCGTTTGCAGATATTTCAGCCAATATACAAAACGGTACTTACATCCAGCTCCTCATAGTAATGGTTCAGGAGGACAAGCTCAGGGTCGGCCCCAGGAATGTGCTTCATCACCAGGTTATGGCTGAGGGGACGCCGGTCAAGGACCGATGCATACATACAGCACTGTCCAAAACTCTTGGATTTGCTATGATCAATGCCACTACGCTTTTATATCACAAGAATGGCTCACACCGCATATTGTGCATCCGCTAGGGCTAAACTGTTAAATGAAAGAAAAAAAATTAAGAGCACTTTTTTTTGTAGTTGGCAGGCTTTGTCGATTATCGAGACGAAGTGCCAAAAATAGGTGGACGGCTTGCATTGATGAAAATATAGATTTAGACGGACCGACATCATTTTCTTCCTTATCTCACGCACCACCCCTTGACAAAATTTTGTGTAAATTAGTTATGTTTGTTGTGTAATCATGCTAAATTATTTATCTGTCCCACTTTACTGGTTATATCTCAAAATGAATAAGAAAAATGTACACGATTTAAAAAAAATAAACAATTACTGGATGCTTCATGGAGGTGCATCAGCACAATCTAATGAATATTCCATGCATCTCATTTTCCAGAACTGAATCTCATTCAGTCGTGAAGGTGTATTTCACAAAAGGATACTAAAGAGGAATGTCCTGGACCACAAAGGCTTTGACCTGCACACAAAAGCGGACGTTCAGAGACATGTCCGCCAGAGATTGTGTTGTTCTGCACTTCTGTCACATTATAGAACACAATTTACTGTACCTCTCTAAGTCTATTCAACTGTCATCCACCACATGTCTGGAAAGAGACATAATTATGAGAAACACTTGCGATTACACTTCAGGTAATGAATGGGATGAACAGAAAAATTCACAGCACTTCATAAGTTTTGTTTCAATTAGAGTTTATCGAAACAGACTTTTCCCACGGCCTATTGAAACAGTTCTCAGTTCACACTTTGGCATCATGAGACCGAGACGACATTTAACAGTTGGTCAACAGTTAACTCGTCATTGCGAGGCTTTAAACGGGATGCTCTCAGAGAGAAGTGGCCGCGTGACCTTTTGAGTGTTATTCGCACGTTGCAACAGAGAGACTGGAAGAGTCACAGAAAGGTATAGACGTTGGAATTCCTTGGAAATACATTGGTTGATTTATGGATCAAACACCTCTTGCGAATTTAGCTGCTCAACTCCATGTTAGAGAACAACAAATTGTGCAAAAAGCATCGATACGTTGAACAGTGCATTTTAAAGGTTCAAATTAAGTTCACCTGTTACCCAAAATGCCTAACTTCTTGTGAGTTGTGTGTGTGTGTATATATATATATATATATATATATATATATATATATATATATATTTAAATAATTTATTTTCTTTTTTTTCTTCCCCCATTTAACTTTCCATGGCCTGTGGGAAAGATGTCCAACCTATTTTATGGAAACAGGAGACTCTGGTTTTGAGTTTCAGGTGTTACAGTCCCAACAATAGCGACAGACAGCAGCAGTTTTGTTGAGCTGGAGAGCCAGGCCGAGGAAATACCTCTTACCACATCATCCCGACATTTTTTTTTTTTTTTTTTTTTGCACATCGTGTGCTTTAGCGTACAATTCAGCACATAATGTACCTGTTAATGCCCAATTTGCCTACATTTGACATTTCTATATTGCACACGTTTTGTTTATCTGCATCCGTTTTAGCATTCTCCTTTTACGCATGCGCACACCGGCATTCATTCACCTAACTCCTCAAACGAGGGGGGGAAAAAAAGAATTTAAAAAAAATCTCTGCGAAATCGTGACAGCAGTGTCTTTTTTTTTTTTTTTTTTTTTGCCTCGTTCGTACCTCGAAACGTCGTAAACCGAGTACCCCCCTTGCACGAGTACCCCAGCCAGTGTCGAGTATTGTACGATACCTCCACCCTTGCTCGGGCCAATCCGGCCATCTTGTTGACGTCCACGTCGTAGGAGGACGCACAGGAAAGCAGACTGAACAGCAGCAGCAGCCACATTGTTCGGAACCGGGACCGGCGAAAAGCCAACGCGCGCGCCTGAAGGAAGCAGATGTGCGAGCAAAAAGTCGGGAGGGGGGGGAGGATCTTGCGGGGCGACGTCACTTCCGGAGGTCGTGCCACGTCAAAGGTTTTCCACGCGAAGAAAGTGGGCGTGGTCCAAGGCATCTTATCCGGTCACAAAAAGAGAATACATGTGGGGGTGCAAAAGTAGGTTTTTATTATGAAAATAAAAATAATAGCTTAATTTAGCATTCGCAGTTTCTGCGCTCAAGCACACTTTGACACGGATCTTGATTAGCACGAATAGTGAAAATCTGCGAATAATTGACTCCCATTATAATTGCATAGAGATTTTTTTTTTTAATTAGTAGTTTTTAACCCAAATATTTTTTTAACAAGCAGGGATATACCACCAATAAGAGTTTTCAGGGTTAATTCCCCTCCGCCACCTCCCAATTTTTCTTTAATGGAAATGTAATGTTGCTTTAGTGGGCCACATAAAATGATGTGGCTGGCCAGATTTGGCCCCCGGGCCTCGAGTCTGATACCAGCGTGTAATGTGCCCGTCTGTTCAAAGACAAACTGGGACCCTGAGATTTCCGGCGGGCCATGAACGTTTCATAAAAAAACAAAAACAAAACTGGTTAATTCAGTTTTCTTTTATTTAAAGCAATAATGTTGTTATAGTCATAATACATGGTGATTAAAAAAAACAAACAAAAAAAATATCAAAATGGGTAATTGATCATGAAAGTTGTGCTCCCCCCTCCCTTCTCGTGCTTTGAACGATTCCATCTCACTGCACATGTGCAGACTTGAACCAGGAAGACGGTAGCGAAACAAACTTGTGAGCAAAATGAAGCGGCCTTACCCGAGTCAAGTGGAGAAGAGGAGAAGGCGAGAGGTAAACAAAGCGTTTCAAATCGAAACCACCAAAGGGGTCGTCCTTTCGAGCAGTGATGCCGAAATTCGGTAACTGGCAACAGTGAGATGCTCTTGCCAGTTGCAGTCGCACTGCTGAGGAAGATGCAGTAGATATAGAAATATATATTTAATTTTTTTATTTTGTAATATTTATTTATTTATTTGTATTTTTTTTTTTAGGGGGACCATGCCTTGCGCCCCCAAAATGACCTATATACGCCCCTGGCCGTGCTCGTCCTGATTGTGCACTTCTCCACGGTGACCACCGCGGGGCGCTGTGGTTTTACTTCCCTTCTGCGGGCCCCCTTAGCTTATCTTATCTCGGTCCAATCATGTCCCAGCAGCCGGCGTTTGGTGCTCTCCCAAACGGAAGCCGTTGCTGTGGCTGCGGGGCGGGTCGCGGTCGCGGTGCCGTTCAGTCTCACTCGCCGGCGGTAGTCGAGTGTCCTTCACCGGGGGTTTCCGGAAGCTGCTTTGAAGGACTCGGTGGCCACACGGCGGCGTTTGTGTCTCTTTAACGCCCGGCGGGAGGAGGCGCTTGTGTACCCGGGAGATGTAGCCTGCTTGCCTGCCGCCCCGGCCGTGTGTCTCCAGCATCCAGCCCACCTCCTTCGCTCCTTCTGGCCGAGGACGACAGCCAGGGCGCTGGGGATGCCGATGCTGCCAGCGCCAACCTTGTCTTTCAAAGTCAACCTCGTTTGGGGGGTAACGTCGCACGAGCTATCCGCTTTTTGAAACCAGCACAACACAGGTGAGTGAGGACTAGAAACACCCACAGGAGCGCTCACGTCATCTTCGTATATATATACTGGAACAGTGACTCATCTAAGGACAGGGCAATTGCACTGATTGGTTGCTGTTCCCATCACAATCAACCCTCACAAATCCCTCGTATAATGCACACTATAAAGATGTTCATTTATGCAAAGCCGTTGCTTAAAAGGGGAGTTTGCAGCTTTCCTAAATGCATTTGTGTCACATCTGTTAAAACAGTCATTTTGACTTGACAGTAATACATGGTAAATATGATCTGTGGGGAAACAAACAAAATCTTGTCTCTGGCCTCAATTCCGTGCCTTTAATTTGATCTCCAAGAAACCATCGCACCTGAGCAAAAACAACCAATTTAGAGACAGAAGCCGTGTCAATTGGGCACACGCACGCAGCCTTGCAAAAAAAAAAAAAAAACTTCAAAAACAATGCCATTTAGTGTTTGTAACGCTCCAAAAAAGTTGCTTTTCTTTTATATTCTGCTTTTCAAGTTTGACCTAGTCTACAATTAAACCCTACTGGTAAACTACTGTGCTGCACTGGTAACAGTACTAGGCCCAGCTGTCAAATGAGACTCATCCTTTTTGTCCAATGGCTCGAATGTCCTTGAAGGGGCTCTGTAATTAGGCCACTTGAATTCCTACCCGCCGGAGACGTTAGTCACTGCTTCCGCAATCTGCAAATGAGCTCTGACCCCCCCCGGGGGTCACACTCAGGGTATATCGCTCCATGTGAACCCGACAGGACGCATTTGCCATATGTACAGCATCTATGGTCAGGTGTTACAGCTACTTTTTGTAGGTGATAGTGTATGTGTTTCTGCTTCATTTAATTGGAGTTGAACGGGCAAGATAATCACTAACTCGCTTCCTCAGGAGACGTGAATGGCGCGAAGTTGTTGTGCCCGCTCGCGCAACGCTCGCGCTTCGGTCTTGACAGGAAGGAAGACGCGGGCGACGAAGCGACTCCTTTGTAGCTGCTCAACCTCTTGCAGACATCAGCGTACACGCATCAGATCGACTTTTATAGCTCAGGTTTCCGTCCACCTGAACTGTGGACTTTAGTTCCGCTATCCAGATGAGTGTCAGTTAGACCTCATTATCAGCTAGATCTCTAGATCACGAATAAGCCATTAATTTTCGTCTGTAGATGTTGTACAATGTAACACAGGATTTGGCTTTTATGATGATGTCCGTGTTGATGTTTTGGATGTTCTCCCCGACTGAAGACTAAATTGTCCAAAAATGTGAAAGCATGTGTAAATGGTTGTTTAGGGTTGCACACGTGCCCCGTGATTGGCTGGAAACCAGTTAGGCGTACCCCGTCTCTCACCCAAAGTCATCTGGGATCGGCTCCGGCTCACCTGTGACCTTCCTGTGAATACGCTGTAAAGAAAATGAATGGATGGATGTTTCCTTTTATTTGTCAATAAATGTCCATGACAACATTCGGAAATATGATGGGGATGTTAATTGATTGTTAAGAAGACTGTACTATGAACTAAATACTTCTGACATCCTGTCACTGAGGCTTTGGCCGATGAGGAACATGACGCCCCACGTGGAATAGAGCGGTGGGGCGAGTGTTAGGCACTAGGACCTGGAGGAAACATTTCCAGCCGTGGCAGCATGTCATTAGTGTGAAGGTCAGCGTTGGTTTGACCCCTCACGGGGACATATGGCCCTGGAGGCCCGAAACGGCAACGCTCTCTTTTGGCTGCTATGTCAAAATTAAACGCCAGACATGAGAGGCACCGAGGCTGGAGGCTACACATGCACATGACAGTCAGTGACTATACTGACACGCTCATTAGACAAATAGTTTCATGTAGGGGTCTCAAGCTTTTTGGGTCCATGGGCCTCTGTACAGAGGGAGATGTTTTTTTTGACGAATGATCACCAGTAATGCTTTGGTATGATTGAATAAATTGTGGATTAGTCTAAATGTAGTTTGCAGAACTGATGTAGAACTGTTGTCCAAATGCAGTTTTGCACTGGGAATTCTGATTATCAAGCTTTGCACATGACATTTCATTAACCACTAACCAGTGATGGGTGGATGACTGGAAATGTAGTTGGTTACCATGACAAGTTACCCTTTTGAAAAAAGTCGATTCAAACCATGAATAATTATTTTGAAATTAAGCACATATTTGCTCTTTACACAAATGATAAACTGATAACAAAATTAAATGTAAATACATAAAACGTGTTTTTGCATTATGTGTGCAGCATGTGGAAAACATGATACGATGTTGACCTAATGACAAACGTGCACAACTGAAATATCACTTCATATGACAACCCAGAGAAGTGAATCGTCCATAAGAATGTCCAAAATTATGATGCTAAAACTGTTCAAAAGTCAATGTTCTTTTCTGTGTTTGAAAGTGGAAGTGTCTCATGGAGTCTAACCTTTTCCGAATCTCAGACAAACTAATAAATTGCACCACAAGGTGGTCCTTCAAGGTCATATTTGGAAAAGAATGTCATGTTTGAGACTAGCTCAGATAGACACATAACCAGGGAGAGCCAATCACAAGCGTTGGCTTTAGAAGAAGGAAGTGATATGAAAAAAATATATCATCTGAGCTTTTGCAGCTATTTTTCTAATGTAACTAAAATTATAATCATAGACACTTCCAAAAGTAACTAATTAAATAAAAAAAAAAAAAAAAAAAAAATCCCCAGTAATGTAATGGATTACAGTTACATTTTGTAATTAAATTACGTAATCTTGTTGCATGTAATTAGTAACTCCCCAACACCGCCTCTAACAATTTCAAAACTAAAACCATCAGTAGTCTTTGAACGCATCGGCGTTGTCAGAAGTCAACCTGGAGGTGTAAACAGGACAAGATGGAGCTCGTTCCTTGAGTTCCTCCGCTTGCATCTCTCTCGCCCTCAGGAGGGTGCATGTAAACACCATGACACATTTGTTATTATCAAATTGTTCCGCTCTCTCCTCTGCGGACGTGAGCGGAGTAGGAAACGCTAATCTGTCCTGACTGTTCCCGGCGCGGAAATATATTTCTTTTTTTTGCTCTTGCTGTTACATACATTTAAAAAAAAAAAAAAAGGAAGATCAAATGTACTGAATGTTAATTTTGCTGTGGGCAGTTTGGCTTGCACGTGACCTCAAGATGTCCTTCTGAGGTCTTGGTGTTTCCTTTTTGTCATTGTGCCCTTCATTCTCCATACAGTGAAACCGTTAAGGTCTCTTGCCATATAGTTGTCACTTTGCAAAAGTGGCCTTTTATGATTCATACTTGTCAATCAAGTCACTGCATGTGTATTGACACCGGAGTCGTTTGAATACGTGTACGCTTCCATCCCTTGTTTAAAATGCTCCTTTCTTTTCCAAAAAGGACCCCCCCAAAAAATAAACAAAACGCATGCAAAGTAAATTCTTTGACGGGGCCCAAACTGAGGTGTCGTGTGAACGGTCCATTATTTGGATCAAGTGTCGTTTTAAAGGAAGTCAAAGAAAAAGTTAATCATTTGTCATGTCCGTGGTGTGTTGACTTTACTTCCTGTGGTGAGATAACTGAAGCAGAAAGATGATAGTAGAGATGAAAATGGACATAAAACAGCAACTTGGTGAATACAATTAGTCATAAGATTTGAGTGCACTGAAGTTCGGTAAAATGGAGCTCAACAGCGAGGATTAGAGGCAATAAAAGAGAGCGAGAGAGGTGGGGAGCGGGGGATTAAATCTTGGAGAACTAGACTGTGCCCCAAGCAAGTGTTTTATACAGCAAAGAAGGCCTGTGATGCCACTAAAATGGGACGACTCGCTCAACTGTCCATCTAGCTCTCCTCTTATTATTTTGGACCCACCCACAATTGCCCTCCATTCTAATGCGAACTCATTGCTCCCAGACAAAGATAAGCGCAGCGTGCGGAGCTCTCTGCGTCAAGTCACAGCCGCCCGCCTTCTCTTCAAGGTCATCCGTAAATCATGACACAGCGCTGTGCTTTATTTTTCATTAATCATTTGTTGCATACTTTGGTTGGACACCCAAGAAGTGACTTCCTTGGTGAAGAAAAGAAAAACAATCTGACACTTGTCCCAGTTTTCTTATTTGAAGTGTCATCCGTAAGAGGAAGAGACGTCGTCTTTGCCGTCATCATTCGTGAAGGGAATACAACAAGTGAGAAATTGGATTGCATCTTCACGTCATCATTTTTATCAAGATCATCATATTGTTCTTAGACTTACTGACGCTCGTACTTGGTCTTGATTAAAGTCTCTTGTGTCTTTGTATTCTCATCCCTCAGCATGGGATACAGTTATTATTTGAGAATGAAATAACTAAATGGGCTTAGAAATCCCTCCTCCTATTGCCTCGCCGGCCGCAGCTGCCGCGTCTTGTACCGTCGACTTGCGCCGCGCTGTGCAGGCTCGTGCGGTGTGTTCGTATTTGTTTGTCAGGTGCTCTGAGTTGATACGAAGTGACCGAGCATCTCCCAGGTTACTGCGGGAAAGGCGGACGCACTGGGCAAGAGGGGACAGTCTGCAATGTGTACAGGTCTTAGTTTCGGCGCCGCAAAACATACAATTGCATCGTTGCTGTTTGTTTGTGTTTACTCGGTGTCCTTTAGGAATTCATGCTGCTGCAACACTGTGTTTCCAAGGTTTTGAAACGGCAGGAAAGTGATCTGGCAAGGGGAGAGTCTCAATGACTAACTAAGACATCCTGTTGGGTCAACAGAGCGAGCTCGATTGACTTGCCATACAGTGTGTGGAAAAAGGCCAAGAATAATAAAAAAAAAGAATAGAATTCTTCTGCAACAAAATTGCAAATACTTTAAAGTGGAGCCCCCAAACACAATCTGTTCTGTGGCGCTGGTAAACGTTCCAATCTTTACTTGAGTATCTTTGCAGGGAGACATAATACACATGGTCTGATGTGCTCAGTTTTGTTTGACGCTGTCGCCGATTGACACTGCTCGAGAGGTCCGAACTGAACAATATCGTCAATTTAACTTCCTGTGACCATTTGTCGGCTTAAGCGCTTGTATTTTTATTCTACCGAAAGAAGTAGGTGCTGCCACACCAGAAAAAAAGTTCAGTTTCACGTTGTAACATAAATTGACTTTGGTATTCGGATAAACAAAACGAAGCCATTTCCTTCCCGTTCAGGTCACTGGCGTAGCCCTTTGAAGGTACGTGCGTCGTCTTTTTAAACACTTGGCCTTATTTCGTGACCTGAAGCGGAAGGAATTGCTTCGGTTGGCTTTGCTGAATGCGAAGGTGAAGCCTCACACTTTATAGCTTGATAACTTGTCACATTAAAACATGAAACTTAAACTTATCACGTTAAAATGTGGAATGTTTCACATTATAACATGATACTTTTTTTTTTTTTTTTTTCTTCTTCCCGAGTGTGGCAGCATTACACTATCGTAAAGTAGCAAGTGATTGTAAATGAGAATGTTGAGTGCAAAATTCTGATCCTTTGGATGAACTGGTTTCTAATGTTTGGTAATGTCAGAAGTTATCGACACAATAAAATTCTTCAAATGCAAACATTGTTAGATCTTTTTTCTTTGCTTGACAGAGAACGCAGGACATGGACCAAGACAGCCAAACCCAAAGCCAGACGTCAACCGACAACCCGAGTGAAGCAGCGGACACAGTAACATCTCAAACTACGGCACCACATCCTTCAGATCCAACATGCGAGCCCATCGCTGTGCCGCCCGCCGCTACCGCCAGGCCTCGGCGGCCCCAGAGAAGCGCCAGAGTAGAAGGTTCCATAGACGTATGTGAGCCCAAAACTGAGCCCACGCGAGGAGATATCCTGGGCGAATGCGATCCCGACGGCGCCGCGGCAAGTCGTGCAAAAGCTGCTTCCAGCCCGCCCGTCAGACCCTCAGGCGACCGGCCCGCTCCCAACATCAAAGCCGGCCCAAAAGGTCCGGGGCACCACCCCGTCAGGGCGGCCTCGGTGCCCCACCCGCCTGCCAGCAAGGCTGTACCTGCTCACCTGAACCCTCACGCCCAGAGAGCTCTTTCTGTTGCAGGCACAGCCGACACTCAAGCTCAAACTGTCGAAGATTTCAGGCAAGTTCCCTGACTCGTGTCTCTCGGGACTCGTGCGAACTTGCCTCCACGCAACTGCTCAATGCAAGATACGCTTGACACATTTGTGCCCCACAGCCCAATGATAAAGTCCACTCGCTAATTCCAATGTAATCTAAGGCATGACAATGATTTTGACAAAAGTTTCTTTGTGTGCATTTAATTTTCCAATTTCATTCGTGCTCCGTCTGTAACTTAAAAACAACACCATCTGCCCTTATGTCGCCACTGTAGACGAGGCGCAAAATAAAGTGATAAAAGCAAAAAGTGTATATATATATATATATATATATATTTTTTTTTTTTTTAATTAAAAATGCTGATTATGTACATCTTGTCACTGTAGGTGCTGTTGTGGACAACTAAATTAACAAGTCTCCTTTCAGCCCTCAGTTAAATGTAAAGTGTATGTAGTAGAATATGAATATTTTTGCTTCAAACAGGATTCTCAGTCGCCACAATATTTTGCCAGAAATAGGCATTTGTGGAAAAGGCACAACGTCAACTGAACACTGACGTCAAACTGGTTTTACTGCGAGTTATTCATACACACAACGAAAGCAAAATAACTCGACCACAAGTCGTTGGCTCTCTGGACAAATCAGATTTAGATGGTTTCAACAAGCCGCGTTTGCTGCTCCTTGATGTTCTTGAATAATTGCCAGAATTCCCAAATAATTAACCTTTCGAAGAGGTGCTTTAGGTGCACTCCTAAAATACAGGCACAAATAATGCGTAGCCAAGTCATATGGTTCTCTAGGTCCTAGATCTAGGTTTTAAAGTGTTTTAATTGGGTCAAGCGATTAGTAGGAAATAAGTTCGAGATGTTAACGAGCTTTTGCCAACAGGGTGCACATCATCACTTGGAACGTGGGTTCGGCCACACCCCCTGATGACATCACCTCCTTGCTGGGCTTGAATATCGGCGATGGGAATACAGACGTGTACATCATCGGGTGAGTGTTTACATGCTGCATCGTTCCCGTGGTGAATGCGAATCCACGAGGCCCGTCCAACGCTCTTCTTCTGCCTGCTCCCGCTGACCCGTGTGCATTGTGTCATGTGTCTCCAAGACTGCAGGAAGTCAACTCTATGATTAACAAACGGCTGAAAGATGTCCTCTTCACGGACCAGTGGAGCGAGGTTTGCATGGAGAGACTCAGCCCCTTTGGATACGTGCTGGTCAGTAATGGTTTCTGGTTAGGACCATGTGCTCGCTGATTAGGAATGCAGTTGGGCTGGCATTCATATGCATTATGTGATCTGTGCTCGTAGCCCTTGTTTCTGTGCTGCTGCTGCTGCTGCTGCTGCTGCTGCCTTTGCTCGTTTAGTTCCCTGAGCAACAAATGGAGTGATGATTTTTAACAAGCGTGTAATGTTAGCGTGTCTGCCATCGTCCGCTCTCTCGTTGGGTACAGTCGAGCTCTCGTCGTTTCCCGGTCTTCCTCTGTGCCTAATTCCCCCCTTTTGGATGCTCCACATTACAACTCAATTATCTGCCCACCCAATATTTTTGTTTTTTTTAAGAGTTGGAGCCATTCATTTATTTTCTTGTCATATGACTGCAGTAAATGCACACAGTAAAACAAAATACAATCTCCCGTAATATTACCTAATACACAAGTTTGATCAAAAATTCTACCTTTTATAAAGAAAATGTTTGGATTTGCAATGTATTAATCATATTTCAGCAGGGAATATACAGTACAATACATTACAATGGATTTATTGTTATTTCTCGGTAGGTCAACACATCTGCCATGCAGAATTTTTGTATGCAGAACATTGGTCATTGTTTAAAAAAGTATTTGAGACGTAAAAAGGCATCCTTCTTTAATATTGATGATGTTCTGACTTTTTTTCGCAGTAGATTCAATGTAATTGTAACCAAAGGGAAGAGGATGTGTTAGTAGTTTTTTTAATGTGGTTGTACTCATACCGAGAAGTGTCTAATATTTTGCCTCCTATTTCGCTGTGCACTGTTCAGTGACAATTAAAATACTAAATCTATCTTAATTTACCGTTATGTTTATTGTTGTGATTTTACTTTGCATTGTAAAAGAGCTTCATTGCATGGCACTGAGGTCTGAGGTTCTAATACTCAAGCAACGTGACATGTGACCATCATTGCAACATTTTCTAACCAAAAATCATTTTATTGAGCACTTCAAATGCTTCTACAACTCTTCATAACAGATACATTTACGAAAAACGATTGATTATTGAAGTACATGATCTATTCTGCTGCGCACAATGCTCTTCTCATGAGAAATGTTCCATTTGCTCGCCGTTTGAAATTTCACGGTAATATTAACGCATCGACTTGGGAGAAGCCCTCGGAATTTCCACCCAGAAAACCTCACTGGTGGATATTTGTAACTGAAACTCGTCAGTCAGTCAGAGGTGTTCCTCAAGTAGCACACGAAATGAAAGGGTCGAGGAAATATATTGAGAAATAATGAAATTATGCTCTTTTGATCGAATTTTAAGGTGCATTTTTATTTTTTATTTTATTTATTTTAAACTAGATTTTCTATAGGCGACATCACACAAACATTCCCCAAAAAGGAATTTTGTTTCTCCACAAAAACATCTGACAATAAAAATTATTAGTGCGTTGTAGTCAGATTGAAGGGGCCAGTCCAGCCAGATTTTAGCATTTTGACATTCACACTACAATTACAATAATGAATATTGTTAAAGTAATACATCTCTGTTATCTTTGTAAAGACAGCATCTTTGACACAGTATTTTGTAGAATATCATATTGGATATACAGGACTTCTTATTACCTTAAACAACATTGCAAATTAGTAAACAAAACCTAATCATCTCAAGCATGACCTTTTTGTATCGTTATTTTCTATAGCTTGTGCGTTAACAGGACATAGCATTGCAAGCGGTTAGTTTTCCTGCATCCTGTTGTGAAAGGACGTTTGCTGGTGCCGCCGGCGTGTAAACGACGTAATCGCGTCTATGCGAGCGTGAATCAGCTGTCGAGCCGAAAGAGCGAGACAAACGTCTTCCAGGCTGCTGTTTTTATTTTGGGATCAGAATGTTGTCAGCTTTGATGGGCCTCTGGCAACAATACTGATGTTGTCTTCCCACTCTCATGGTCAGCGACATGAGTTGGGCGTTATTGCTGGGGGGGGGGCGGGGGTCGACAACAACCTATAATAAAAAAAATTAATAATGGTTTTCTATTGACATGACAATCACGGAAGTTTGTATGAGGAATTTGCGCCTCTTCACTGTCGAAGAGATGCAATGACAATTGTAAATACTTTTAATAAAAGAAAACGTATATGGTTGTAAACAAACCCAAATTTATTGTAATATGGTTCCAATTGTTTTCCTCACTTGTATAGTGTGAGATGTTTTTTTTCATGCTATGTTTCCTTCATTTTAATTATTCTTTGCTGTTGCTGTATTCTTATATGCTCATACCTCAAGAAAATATCATGTCCATTCCAGTGTGTGTTTTTTTTTTTTTTGTGTGTTAAATTTGTGTGTGTTTCTCTAAGTTTTATGAACGTTCGGACATCAGCCAACTTGACACATTAGCTGCCTGTGACCATTATCAACATCACCGCACAAGAGACCTAATCTGTAATTCACAATGGTGCTACGAGTGAATGTGTAGAAGTGAGCCATTACTTTTAGAGGGCGAACCAATTAGTTTTACGTTGGATTTAGCAGGGTTGTTATCTTTGTGGGAAGTTTTCACTTGGTCCAGTGCTGCACATTGAAGGAATGCACACATTTGTTCTGAATACTGTATAATAAATTGGGAATATACTAAGCACATTTATTTGCCCAATGGCACACGTGCTTACCAGCCACAACATTAGGTACACCTATGCACTCACATATGATTCCATAAAACAGCTTTATTAATATTTTCTTCCTTTGCAAACATATTGGTCGCTTTGTCCAGATGGTATTGATTTAACTTTTTTTTTTTTTATTTTTTTATTGTTGTTGTAGTGTGCCATGGTGTAGAATTGCGTTGCGTCACACTGAGCGGTACTGAGAAGTGGTTATATATTATTTTTTTGCCATCTCACGTGGATGAATGAAAAAAGACAATCGACCTTTTAGAAACAGTTGTCATGATGATGCAAAGCCGTTGTACACCACCATCGCCACAAAATATTAAGTTTCTTTTTTTTTTGTACATTTTTGTTGCATTGGACTAGTACCTAATGCGTCTGCACTTTTTAATATTTGTCTCCAAACAATCGGCATAAAAAAGTTGGTCCACATCACATTTCAGTAGAAATCATTACGCAACAAAGGCGTACAGCTCGCCAGTAACAACACAAGCGAGAGGGTCTTCAGTCACGTGGAGATGTCCGCATCCATTACTGGCCACAGGGCATTTCAGACTCGGTGTGATTATGCTTCATTGGCCTGCAGTTGGGATGAGTGGACTAGTGAAGGAGAATGGGAGGGGCACAGAATCACAGTAGAGCTCCATTGGGGAGCTTGGCTTCGCATGCAAATACTTCATCTTGCTCTACTTTAAACAATGCACGTGCTTTATTCACGGGTCTACGTACATGTGCCGCTCAAAAATGTCAAAATCTGCATAACATGGTGTAAATGCGAGGCCGCGAGAGAGAAAACAAATGAACCTCAGACGAGCGACTTTTACCAGCCTGTTACCATGGTGAGGGGTGACCGCGAGCAACGGCCTGGTTAGTGTGTACTGCTTCTCGTAAAGTAGTGGTTGAGCTCGGCCGCAGGAGGTTTCGGGCCGTTACCAAGTCGGGGTTGAGCTCATGCAATTTGTTTATTGAAATTGAACGGCTATCTGACTCGTACGGCGACATTGTTTCACTTGGAAATATTTAACTTCCCTTTTTTCAGAGTCATGCAAAGTGCTCGTTTATTGTAACTGTCCATGTTGTCCTTAGGTGACCTCCCAGAGGATGCAGGGTGTGCTGCTGCTGGTTTTTGCCAAGTACTACCATCTGCCCTTCCTCCGTGGAGTCCAGACGGAGACCACCCGCACTGGCCTGGGGGGTTACTGGGTGAGACGACCACTGACACGCTCCACTCTTTCGCGCTGTGATAGGAAACCATCGCACCGGAAAAGAGAGAGACGTCCGTGACAAATGCGCTCACCGGCCACAACGTTAGGTACAGGTGGTAGTAGGGGTGCACAGTATAGTAGATGCTGTGTATGCGGTAGACTGTATACATTTGCCCTCTCATTTTAAATTAATAAGTGTCTAGAAAGACAATTATGCAACAGCTACACAGTAAGCACACGTCAGAGAACAGTAGATGAAACAATATGTAAATATGCAGGACAAGGGGCCGATGAGGTCATGTTAGATTATTAAATGTATATCATTTTTGTTTTTTGTTGTTTTGTATTCATTTTGATCAATTATGCTTGGCTAAGGGACTATATAACCCATTCAGAAATACTTCCATTGTTATTTTAATGGCGATATATATATATATATATATATATATATATATATATATATATACACACACACATACCATTACTGTGAAGGAATTCAATTCATGCTGTAATATTCATTCTTCGGCCATATCGCCCTGGCTTACGTTGTTGTATATATCATCCTGAGAGGTGTTTCTAATATTCTGTTGACCGTATTGGGCTATTTGAGAAGCACAGACTGTTGATGATGCATTTGACTAACAAATATGCGCCCATATTTTGGCTTGTGCCACTGACGGTGTTTTGGTTGACCCTCCCGACTTCCATGTGGGTTCTTTCCCACATGGAGTCAGCCTTTCATCCAGAGTCAGCTGGGATGGGCTCCAGCTTCCCGTGACCCTCAACAGGGTAAGCGATGTAGAAAATTGATGGCTTTTGACTTGCGGGTGATTACACATACAATATTTATTCAACAGAAATATCCGGACTAGTTCTGCATACGAGTGAACCAAGCTGCATGGTTACAACTTAAGCAGTATTGAGAAGGCTTAGTGTGTAAACTGTGGTAAATAATTTGTGTCTTTCAGGTCTGTAGTGACCGGACACAACACGAGATACATCTGCAATGGTGTTAAATCCAAGAACTACAGTATATTGTTAATGTTTGGATAGTCAAGCAAACCAAAACTAACCAAAAGGCAAACTGCACTCTGACAAAATACCTACTTATCTCAGGGTGTGTCTGTTAGTTTTGCTTTCTTTTGTTTGATCTGATTTAAAAAAAAAAAAAAGGTTGCTGCAGCACATCCCAATCAGGCAATCACATGCAGATAATTTGGCCGCATTGTCCTCATTGCTGCGGGATTGAATAAATAACTTGCCTGCAGAGTTATGCAAGCGTGACTTCTAAGTTAAATCCTGCTGTTGTCCAGAGTGCATGGCAGGCGTCAGCACATTCTACACGTTTTACACACTGACGCGTCTTTTGTGATTCAGTGAGGCAGAAGATTGGGGAGAACGGTGGGAGGGTATCCGCACACTCGTCTTTCCAACCTATACGTCCCATGTACGGTTTTTGTTTGAGTGAAATATTCTATGACTCACAATGAACACATTTCCTGTTACGCAGAAGTGACGACACATGCACACAACTAGAATGAGTAGTTTCTCACCTTACCCTAATTTATTCCCCTGCCTCTGTGTGTCATAGGGAAACAAAGGTGGCGTCAGCGCCCGCATGTCAGTGTTCGGTCACACTATCTGCTTCCTCAACTGCCACCTGCCGGCTCACATGGAAAACTCAGATCAGCGCATGGAGGACTTTGAGAGCATCCTGCAACAGCAGCAGTTTGAGGGCCAGGCGGCCTCTGGTGTCCTTGACCACGAGTACGTCACAAACACATTTCGGCACTCACATAGTGATGACACACATGGATGTGACCGTATGGTCCTAGTATTTTAAGGTGATGAGTGTGAAGTATGAAAAAATACATTTTTCAAAGATCTGCAACATTTACAGATCTTTTTCACGATCAACAGAACGTAAGTGTCCTTTGAAATTGAATTGCAGTGTGGTGTTCTGGCTGGGGGATCTCAATTTCCGCATTGATGACCTGGAAATGCAAGTGGTAAAAACAGCCATTGACAATAACAAGCTCTCAGTGTTGTGGGAAAAAGATCAGGTAAAAAAAAAAATATATATATATAAATGTTTTAATATGTACAGTATGTTTAATGGGAGACGATTGAGAATGACAGAATGAATATCACTGTACTTATTATTTTTTTAATTATATAACTGTAGTTTTATTGACCAATACTTGGGAAGATTCTTAAGGTACGCCTCCATTACTCCTGACTATTACTGAAGCTAATGTCTTATGCGGGTGTGATTGTGATTTGAGCCACTAGGGGGTGTAAGAGAGACCCAAGGGAAAATCACCCATGATGGTAAAACCATTGTTATTATTTCAGTTAAACATGGCAAAGGACAGTGAGACGGTGTTGGAGGGATTCCAAGAGGGGCCCCTGAAGTTCCCCCCCACTTACAAGTTTGATGTTGGGACAAACGTATACGACACAAGGTTGGTGAAGCAGCTGCAATGTCTGCGTCAGAGCGCAGCTAACCAGGGGGGCACTAGGTCAGCGAGTGGGGGGCACATTCTGCCGCTTAATAAATGTTTCATAAGATTAGTTTTCTGTCAACAACTAATACGGATTTTAAAAATGATTACGTTTGGCAAAAGTCTACACTGCAAAGGAGGGCAGGCAGGGGGGCACAGTAACTTGAGGGTGCATGACGCACATACCGAGCAGCAATCAATTCTCAGCAAATGATCACATTAGCTCTGGAATGCGCCCATCGGATTGTATACAATACCTCAGTTTCAATCATTCGAGGAGATGTTCTTTCTCTTCGCTCCGTGTCCTCCTCCCAGCGGAAAGAAGCGCAAACCAGCTTGGACCGACCGGATCCTCTGGCGCGTGAGAGGCACGGGCCCTGCCGCCGGCACTGGGAAGCGTGGTTCTGTTTCAGGGCTGACCAGCGGCACCAAAGTAACGCAGCACTGCTACAGAAGTCACATGGAATACGTAGACAGCGACCACAAACCAGTCTCTTCCATCTTTACCCTGCAGGTGAGCGTACCGGACTGTCTGTGGGAGGTAACCACATTGAGAGGGACACAAAATATACAAAGTATTTTATATAATTGAAGCCCATTATAATTGGATTTGGGTTTGTTTTTTGTTTGTTTTTTTTTGGGGGGGGGGGGGGGGGGGGGGGGGCGTGCATTAGCAGGAAAATGCCACCAATAAGCGGTTTCACCAAAAAACAAAAGGTTCTCATAAAATATATATATATATAATAAATTATATGCACTGTATATGTATATATTTTTCCCAATCTGTCTCATAAACAATCAAACATAATGAAATGATTTAATGTCAACTCTTTCCATTTCAGTTTGCTGTCAATATTTTACCAGTTGGAATGAGGATTTCCAAACTGAACTCACCATTTCATATGCTTTTTATATCTTAATACAGTGTACAGAAATAATCATTTGCTTTGCTAAATATGTAGCTGTGCGTTATAGCTTTCAATTCTGTTGCAAAATAGTAAATTGAAAAAATGTCGTATAGGTTGACCCACTGTATGAGAGTGTGAAAACTATGACTGGAACATAAAATATAATGTTGGTGATAATGCTGTTAATTTACGGTAGCTGTGGAATAAACCTTACATTTGGCGGCTGTCTAATAAATGTGTTAAGCACTTTCCGTATGACTTATGTAGTGCTACGCAGTTCTTGTTTAACCAAGTAGTTGTGATTCGGAGGAGCCTTCTTGTTCATGAGCAATTCCTCTGCAGTTCCCTTACAAGGTGGACGTTCCCCTGGTCATAGTGTTGGTGGAGGATGAGTGGAATAGTATTGCTGACGCTATAGCCAAGTTCAAACTGGCACCCAACTATTGTCGCAGCTCCTGGGACTGGATCGGACTGTATAAGGTACGTTGACTGCTCACGCCAAACCCAATTTTACCAACCGTCAGAATCAGAATCAGCTTGTTGCAGGACTCCATTAGTGACTTTGCCTGTGCTGCCTCAGGTGGGTTTCAAACACCACAAAGACTATGTGGGATACGTGTGGGCCAAACAGGAGGAAGCAGATTATCATAGACAAGAACATCAGGTAAAATGGATGTTTACTGTAATCTCGTTTAAAGACGGCTTCCTGTCAAATTCAATGAATATCTCCCAAATTGTTTTGCAGGTAACCTTTACAGAAGAGGAACTGCCCAAAGGCTCAGGAGATTTTATCTTGGGTTACTATAGCAACAACATGAGCACCATTGTGGGTGTAACGGAGCCATTCCAGGTAATCACCGACATAGTATACAGCATTTGAAAATATGTAGGAATTGTGACTTTTTTCCTTTTACTATGAAATGTTGATACAATATAGAATTGGAAGCAGTGAAGGCAGCACGATGGACTGCTTAACTCAGGGCTAGATGTGCTGAGTTTCGGGGTTCGAATCTGGGCTCTGACCTTCTTTTATGCAGTTTGCATGTTCTCACCGTTGTTTTTTTCCTCCCCCCTTCCTCATTCCAAAAACATGCATGTTGGCTTAAGTGAAGACTCTAAATTGTCCATAGTTGTGAATGGTTGATTGCTTATGGGTGTTATATATTTACGAGCAACCAGTGTGTAGCCCGCCTCGTGCCCAAAGTCAGCTGGGATAGGCTCCAGCTCACCCGTGACCATAATGAGCACAGTTGGAAACGAAATGGCTAGGTGCATTGTATACAGCTACATCTTGACTTGTAATTGCAAGAACTGATTTAAAAGTGTTTATACTGTGTTCATTTCCCCCTTTCTTGTCCTAATGGCGCCTACTTCATTCGTCTCCATCTTGCGTCCACAGATCCAGCTCCCCACATCCGGCAATGACACCAGCTCCTCAGACAGCTCCGACTTCAGCTCCGAGGACGACTGCACCGTCGTCATCATGAAGTCCAGGTCCCGCAGTCCCAGTCCTCACAAGGCCAAGCACCACCGCCGTCGCAGCGGCAGCCACAGCCGCTCCGGAAGTCCCTCGCATGGCAAAATGAAGGAGCCCGCTGCCACCGACGAAGCTCCATCCACGCCAGTGTCCAAGGCCGAGTCCGTAAAACGCCCAGCAGAGGGCAGCCAACGGCCCGCGTCTGAAGAGGACAACAAACAGAGCGAGGAGACTGGAGCCTGATTTTGTCTCATGGAAAGCAAAAATGGTGCGTCTTTTATTAGATAATTACCACACTGGATGTTTGTTTTCATGAAACAGTGCAGTTTGGGATGCCATCCTTTTCAGGAACAACCGTCGAGTTCCTCAAGAGGGTTTACTTTGCCTTAAGTTGTTTTTGTTTTTTTCCATTCCCAAATGTTTCACTCTGTCCTGCATTTTCTCAGTTCTTAGTCCATCATTTGCTGTGATCAGTACAACCATGCATAAATGTAGTTTTTTTTTCAAATTATATATATATCTTTCAAGGGCATTTTCTCATCTCATTGAAGTCAAGGTCATTTGCTTGGCCTATGTTTGGGCAGTGAATGCCTTCAGGTGCAGATGCAAGATGACCATGCTAAGGATGTGTGATCTGGCTCAGGTTGCAAGTGTCGTCATGTGTTGGATCTAACACAGCATTGGTACTGTCGCAGCCTAAGTATTACGAGAAACTACCACTGCCCCATCGAGCAGACACATTTGGCATGAATGATCTTTTGTGGCTTGTAGTGAGGCATTTTAAGCCGCTAGTATTTTCTTCTGTTTCAAAGCGGTCATGACAGTCATACTGTATCTGCACTGAACACAAAAAGCTATCATCCACTGTTCCCTTTGGAAATGCATTATCTTGAGACATACACATGATTGTTTTGGGGATTTATGTGCAAATGGATGTAGCCGTGCAGCATTACAACTTGCAGCGACTGTTCCTTTTAGCCACAGGAACATGGTGCAACCAGCAGGTGACATCTCAAATCATCCCCCAGTGGGAGTAATATCTCTTCCTGGATGGCTAATCTCAAATATAGAAGAAAGTATTTGTATGATGGGCTTTAGGGGGCTCTGCCACGTCAGAAGCGTTTGCACATGTCGGGGCAGAGCGAATGTGAGCGTTAAAGGCCTTTAAATAGACCCCGAATGAGTCCGGCGAGATGTGGCGTCCCGTGGGAGGATCGCTCTCAGCTGACACAGTACAGCTGTCCTGCCAGAGTTCAATTTTATTGGCTGCGGGGCAGCTGATATCGTCAAACTAATTACGATGGCGGCAACCACAGCCGAGATCTGAACACCCATCTTTTAAACAAATAAGCACAAAAATGAATCAGCAGAAAACCCTTCTGTTTTATACCGTTATCAATTCCGAACAGTTGCCTGACTTGTGGAAATGTGAGCAAGCAGCAACTCTACCATGTAGAGCAGCTACATGGCTTTGCATTTGCATTGTGAACCATACCTGGCATACATTATGAAATATCGCAATTGCAACATGACATTTCAAATCAATACTGTACATGCTTAGTCCAGTTTCATTTCAAGTCCTGTTCCATCTCCAGTGACTGTGTTCTCTTTGCTAAGGTTCTTTCCTTCACTGATCCTGGTGATTAACTGACAGTACAATAGTTATACGACATTGTTAGAGTGTGACCTCCGATGACCCATCTAAGACACTTTGACCCCTTTTGAGCTCTTAGTGTAGGACAGTATTGTGTAGCTGTTACCTCAGTGTGTATTTTTAAGATTCAGTGTGCGCGTGTGTCTGAATGGTGTTTGAATACGACTGCGTTTGCATGATGTGGACATACTCTACATTCCGGTACTGTGATTGCTGTGCCGTCAAGTGCTGTTTTTGACTCTTTGTCATTTGTGAAAGTTGTTAGAAAATTAGAAAAGGTATGACGGTTCAAAATGTATCTTCCGTGTAAGTGTTAGGTGAAGACAACTACAAGGATAGGTACACCTGCATAAATCTGAAGCTCTCGAATGATTTCAAAGTGTAACTATGTATTTAGTTTTATTTTAAAATGGAAAATACAGTATAGCCTAATGGACCTGTGTTTATACTAAGATGTTTAAAAAATGAGGAAAAAATATCTGTCATGATCAGTGACTTGTGAAAAAATGTCTGCTGAATGTCATTGTTTTCCTATGTGTCTCAAATAGAGTAATATGTATCAAAAGAAGGATTAAAAATTAAGTATGATATTAAGATAGCAGACAATCTATGCCACAAAGTTTATTTTCCTTAAATTATGCATTTATTTTCTTATCTAGATGTGTAACTGTGAAATGAGCCTGAATTCTGCTGGCCAGTGAGGGAGCATTGTATCATCCAAGACGGTTTTTCTTTTGATGTTCTAAGCATGATTTTTCACGTTGCTTGAAAAATAAAGTACAATAAAATGTTGCTTTTTTTTTTTTGTATGATCTATAGATTATTGAGTCTTGCTGTGTTTGTTTGCTGAATGAAAACGGAACTGAATGAGCAAAGGCGTTTTGTGCATTACTAACTGCGATACAGGCCAATCATAGCCCTCTCCTCTACATTTGCATTTTTGTACAAACAATTTCTTTTTAGCAGTGCTGAACTAGGCTTTCATTTGTTTTGAGTTAGATTTATCATTTGCACTATAGGATCACAAATCCAGTTATGTTTTTATTCCATTTTATTTTACACACAGGTCTTTTTTTTGGTACTTATTGGAATAAATATGAGACCTTGGGTACCAATTTCATGCCACCTCATGTGTAAATGTGTGCTGGTATGACAATAAAGTTTCTTGAATCCTTGAAATGAGTGATGACATCAATGTGCCCGTCATTTCCAGAACAGAGAGTTTACTTTGATTATGATTATGGTGGTGGTGTTAGTGTTATGCGGTATAGAAACCAAACATCACACCACATCCTGCGGAGAGCAATAGCAGGTGTGTCTTGCATCATGCTTTTTCCCCCTCTGAAAAGGAAAGTGTCTGTTCTGCAAACTCATGCTGACTCGTTTGCACTGATGCAACACCGGCCAGGGATTGTACCGCTCTGTTGTTATGGAAACGGAAACGTCACAGACCCTAGTAAGTATAAGGATGAATGGACACCAGAATGTGCACTTTGATGTTATCGGCCCAATTTTCAGTCTGATTTGATGCATTAGAACAATAAACGACGCTATGGCCTCGCTCAGCTTATGGTTTCCGAAGAGTAGACTGTCATCTTTGACCACAAGCCTTGCCGGCCATTGGCTTTAGTAACAAGAGTATGGTCATGATGCCTAAATGTTCTTCATGACATTGAGAAACAATTCAATGTAGAAAGATGATGATAAACAATAAAGCCCAGTACGTTTTGCAAAATTCTGGGACCCATTTCAAGCCCACGCTAAACCAGACACCTGGCAAGTCATTTACCGACCAGACAGATACAACATGTTCACAATCAAGAGATTCTGATCATATGACACAGCAGTGCCTGAAGCAAACTAGAGATGGGAGCCTTTTTATATGTAGAATAAAGAAGTTAAAACAAAAGATAACTCGAAGCTCTGCCAACTGCCGTCTGCTTTTTACGCTTCTGTAAATGTATTGTATCTGGAATATATTCATCTGTTACATAAACAACCCAGATTTAGATTCCTCAATGAGTCTTCATGCTGGTTTTTAGAATGTGGAAGAAAGCCGTGGCACCCGAAGAAAACCCACACAAGCAAAGGGAGAACATGCCAACTCCACACAGGAAGGCAGGGAGCTAGGATTTGAACCCTGAACCTCAAAACTGTGCAGCAAACATGGTCATTAGATAAAAGCCATCTATGTTATACTTTGTTTGAGCTGGTAATAAAGATGAAATGATCAAACAACTGTAGTCAAAACATTTACAACAAGCCCTCAAATCAACAATAGGGCCTTTGTGTGTCGTAACAACTCTGTTAAGCAAAAATACAGTACGTCTTGTACATTTGACCGCATTTGCCAAACCACAGACAAAAGTGTTGTTAACAACCCTGCCAAATTTGAATGATGACACAAATCGCCAAGGGACTGCATATAAAGGGAGGCCTCCAAATCGTGACAAATCAAGCCTTTGTCTCTGCTCTCAAATGCTGCGGTCTTGTCAGCTGAATGCGCTGAAAGCACACCCCGCTCAACTGCTGACTGTCAAATGTCAATAAAATGCCACTAGTGTGGATAACAGCGGAAACTGTACGTGCACTATGACAATGATGGTAGCTTATGTGATGTGAAATCATTTTAGGAGGCTCACCTTCAAAATGGAATCGTTACCGTGGAATATCAAATCATAAAATAACCACTCGATCAAGCAAACTTGCACGCATTAGTGGGGATGTAATGTGACTTGTATCGCAAGCAGATTTAACATTTTAAAAATAAGTTTGATTATCTGGAATCAACATGGGAGATATGAACAACGTCTTTATATCTGAGTCGTCATGATTACACTGCGAATAGTTGGAATATTTATTCAAGATCTCTGTAAGCTAATTTTGACTCGTAAAAACGTACATTCAGTTTTGCCTATTTAAAAGTGAATTACAGATATCTTTATCTGCAACTGGATTGTAGGTATTCGTAACTCCAGGTTTAATTGCCAGGTTAAAACCTAATTTAAGATATCTGAAAGGGACATGAAGCTCTCTTGAATTGAAGGGGATTAAAGACATCTTGACCTGGAGTTATGACTAGTCAGAATCAAATTGTAGATATCTTTCACTGGAATTTCGGGATATTTAAATTTCAGTTGCACATATCCGTAACTCACTCGAGAATATCTGCAACTGAATTTTAGATATGTCATGAAAAAAAACACACACACAAGAATGGCAAAAGTGACTTGTTTTGTCCTAGGCCAGTGACTCTAAAATTGTGGTACCACTAGTGGTACGCAACAGAATCCCTCCCTAGATACAGTTCAGTTTTTTTTAAATTTTTTAAATTATTTCTATTTTGGGACAATACATATGCATTTTACATTTACATTACATTTTCATTTTAATGGAATTATTTTAAGCGCATGATCTTAATGTTCAAAGTGTGCAAAATGTTGCAGTGGCTTACAATAATATTAAATATATGCTACAAGTCAAAAAATTGTAAAGAGTTTGTCATGGTATTGAATGGAGCAGTGTCTCCAGGCTTTGGATTGGTAGTGTACAGTGTACTGTCTCATTTTTGATACGCTTGGGACTACTATGCTAGTGTCGCTAATGTTGGTCATGATGGTGCTACTTGGAGAGTTAAGGATTGTTTTCAGGTGGTATTGCGTATAAAAAGTTTGAGAACCACTGGCCTAGGCAAAATGACGTTGCAGACCTGAAATGACAATTGCGGATAGGAAGAATGAAGTTGCGGATATGTGAAATGTTATTTTTGACAATGCAAAATCGGATTACATTTACTGTAAGTCTACCACCATCTGTCCCTCCAAGTTCCTTTCCTGGATGCCGTACTTACCCATCACTTCTTCATCACCCCTATTACCTTCACCAACATGTCCGTTACAATCTGCACCAATTACGACTCTCTCTCTGTCTGGGATGCTCAGAACTACTTCGTCTAGCTCCTTCCAGAATTTCTCTTTCACCTCTAGGTCACATCCTACCTGTGTGACATAGCCACTAATCACATTATACAGAACACCATCAATTTCAAGTTTCAGCCTCATCACTCGATCTGATACTCTTTTCACCTCCAAGACATTCTTAACCAACTCTTCTTTTAAAATAACCCAGACTCCATTTCTCTTCCCATCTACAGCATGGTAAAATAATTTCAACCCTGCCCCTAAACTTTTAGCCTTACTGCCTTTCCACCTGGTCTCCTGGACACACAATATATCAACCTTTCTCCTAATCATCATGTCAACCAACCGATCCGGTATGGAATTCTTTGGATGAACGCTGATATTTGTTTGGCAAAGTTTTAAGCCGGATGCCCTTCCTGACGCAACCCTCTGCTTTTATCCAGGCTTGGGACCGGCCTACAGTTTGCACTGGCTTGTGCCCCCCCATAGGGCTTGCATTAAAACAGCTCAACGCTATATTGCCACAATTCAGTCTTCTTTGCACGTCTTCAGCAATTATCTTCAAACATGTATAATGTACTGTATTTAGAAACAAATCTATGGTTTTATTTGAACATATCTAGTTTTGAATTGTCTTTAACAAAGAACATGGCCTGCAGACTAACTGTAATGTGGATTAGTGAATCTTGCTGTGTTCTTGTTCTTGTCTGGTCTTGTTTTCTATTTATTGTGTAAAACCAGTTAGGACTTAATAGTGTCACCTAAATCACCATAGTTCGGGGAGGAACAAATATGTAGACAGTTTTTTGTTGTTGTTCATTCGAGGAAAACGTGCCAAGTACAGTACACGGACACCTCCCATTCAGACGCGTCATTGGTATGGTCCGCTTCCGGTGACGTCACCACCTCTGATTTGATGGCATAAATATCGGAGCTGTGCGCCATGAGGTTTACTCGGCCTGTGTGGATCTTTGCAGTCACGACGTAGGGCTGACCTTCGTGGAGCGTCACCAGTACAAGCGCACTCTTCTTTGTGGCCATTTCCGCCCTCACACCCTTTTTGGTCTCTTCGCAATCATCCGCGGTGAACGATGATGAACGGCCAGATGAATGGTTTTCACAACTCTGTCATTGACGAGGACTGCTTCTTGTTCACCTCGGAGTCTGTCGGGGAAGGGCATCCCGGTAAGTGCACGCTGACCGTACTGCCCACTTTATAACGCAATTAGCCGACGACAGGCAGTCGATTTGTAGCTGTCAAAGAACATTTGACATATGTAAATGTGGAGTTGCCATGGTCTGTTCGTGTTTTAATGTCGGCCAAGGAAATGAGGGGCCGGTCGGCTTTAGCAAGTACACGCGCCTCTAGCTAGCTACCTAGCTAGCTAATCTCCGCTCAGTCGAAGCCTGCGTTTTTTTTGTGTGTTTTTTTTTTGTATGGTATTTTCTTTATTTCCGTACGTATTTTAACATTTTTCACGACGTATAACTATTCCGTGTTATTTTTTTTAACCCTCTGTTTTCTCGAGACGCGGTTGAGTAAGCACCATGACTGTGCGTGTGGGTTAGGTAAGCAGCTAACAATGTGCGAAGGAATGGGAGTTTTAATTGGTTGCAGTGGTTTCAGTCGCTTTGCTCAATAAATACATGGCGCCAGTTCGCAACCAAAGTATTTTACATCCGGAGCAGGTCTGGAACAACCCTCCGAACAGAACTCTGTGTGTGTGCAAGCACTAAGCGAAGGAGGTCAGGGAAAATGTCCATTTGACGTCAAACCCCGAACAGCGTGGAGACTGTGTGGGGTGGTCGTCTGCCCTTGTGGAGTTGCTTTCCTGTCGCCGGTTAAGTGCGGCCCCCCACCACATGAGCACATGTTTGAAATGGCGGCTCTTTCAGACGTCGGGCCACTCCCACCGAGCACACTGGCTGGACTTTGCATTCACACTGTGCTTCGCTGCAACCTTGTAATTTAGCTTGTTTATTTTTTTTCTCCGTTATTTTCAGACAAGATCTGCGATCAAATTAGCGATGCGGTCCTTGACGCCCATCTCAGGCAAGATCCCGATGCCAAGGTTGCGTGCGGTAAGACTAATAAAGCCTGTCCTTTCATATAAACTCTTGAGCAAATATTTGCTTTGATTACATTATATTACCTGCTGTGTGTTCCAACAGAGACTGTTGCCAAGACGGGAATGATCCTGTTGGCTGGTGAGGTGACCTCACGAGCCACAGTGGACTACCAGAAAATCGTGCGGGACACTATTTGCCAGATTGGCTATGATGACTCCGCTAAAGGTGTGTTTGACATGTCTCTCAATGACATTTTGTTTTGTTTTTCAAAGGAAATTAAAGCGTTTTTGTTTGTGGAGGCAGCACTTTAGTGCAATTATGGGGCGTGAGTGCGGAAGAGCTCACTCACCGACTCATTGACAGAAATGGGTGGATAAAAGGTTTAGTTGGTTATTCAATAAAACACTTGATAGATGGGCAGGCACTCCAGATATAACTATTTGTATACAAAGAGTATAAAGTCAGTTTTTCACAATGCAGTGGCACCTCAACTTACCAGTTTAATTCATTCAAAGCTCGAAACTGAATTTACTCTTATCAAATCAATATTCCTCACTGAAATTGTGACTTTTGGCTATCCTCAAAAAGCACACTTTGTTACATTTTTGATTAGACAAAAAGCATTGTACTGTACATAAAATATAATGGAACAAAGTGGTTATATAGTGCATTTACTGTAGTACTTGTGTTGGAAATGTGCCTTTTTAATGGGTGTGTCCTAGTGACTCGTAACTCAGCTTTTAGCTTGCAACACAAAGCAAAAAAGACGGAGCGACGGCTAAGCGTCCACTACGTCCCCTTTTTAGGTAGAGCATCTTGTCTGCTTTGGTTTGGAGTTTAGAAATTGTGTTCTGTGTGTGCAGGCTTTGACTACAAGACCTGCAATGTCCTGGTGGCCCTGGAGCAGCAGTCTCCTGACATAGCTCAAGGTGTCCACGTAGACCGCAACGAAGAAGACATTGGCGCAGGGGACCAGGTCAGTTTTCTGCTCATCCTCTTCTTCAAATATCTGTTGTTTTTGAAATGGCGCGTGAGCATGTCTGGTTGTTTCCCCCCACTTTCAAGGGATTGATGTTTGGATATGCCACCGACGAGACAAAGGAGTGCATGCCCCTCACAATTGTGCTCGCTCACAAACTGAACGCCAAGCTGGCCGAGCTGCGGCGCAACGGCACTCTGCCGTGGCTCAGACCTGACTCCAAGACGCAGGTAGCTAGCTATGTCCCGTTGGCCCAGACCAGGGATGACAAAACTTTCCACTAAGGGCCACATAGAGCAAAATGGAAGGAAGGGGAGGCCATGTCACCTTGTTTGAGACACATGCTCAAGCCACTGCCAATATATTTGAGTTCAACATGTGCTAGGCAGTTAAACATAAAGGAAATAATCTCAACTTAGTTATTGGTAAAAATGAAAATGTTATTAGTATGTAGTTAATTTTAAAGATTCCACCTTGACTTAACATTTAACTCTTTACTTTTTTTTAAATCTCTTGTAATATCCAAAATTGAAAATAAATAAAAAGTAGGGTCATATCTTGCAACAGTTAAATACAATTACTGTTCAAAAGTTAAATGTTTGATTAAACTTTTTACCTTTTTAAAAAGTGTATCTTGTAACAGTATTTTTTTTATACACTAATAAAAATTTATATCTTGTAACATATGTCACTTTCTCATAGCAACTGCCCCCCGGGCCAGAGTTTGGGCACCTCTGGTCTAGCCTATTCTATTGTACATTGTGACATTAAATAAAAAGTAGTCATATCTTCTAACATCCAAATTTGCTTACTATACCCCATTATTTTCACGAAACTTATTTTCATTGTCTTTTTTCACCACACCTTTTAGAAATTAGTTGATATATTGTCATTGGTTGAAATAACAGTTTCATTATTTAAAAACGGTGCTATCTTGTAACATTTTTACCCTTTTCTCATAAACTGATGTGTACTAGATTACGTGCGACAAATTGTCCCGGGCCCAGACTTTGGAGAGCCCTGGTCAAGCCTATTCTACTGTACATTTAAGCTGTCATCTCTCCGACCTCCTCTCAGGTTACCGTCCAGTATCGTCAGGACCGCGGCGCCATGCTCCCGGTGCGCGTGCACACAATTGTAATCTCTGTTCAGCATGATGAGGAGGTTTGCCTGGAGGAGATGAGGGATGCCCTGAAGGAAAAAGTCATCAAGTGTGTTGTCCCCTGTAATTATTTGGACGATGACACCATCTACCACCTGCAGCCCAGTGGAAGGTTTGTCATCGGGGGCCCTCAGGTAATTGAAGAGCACGGACCTCAAGAGATGTTGTAACTTGAACGTTGCCCAACCGTTTTAAGCCTCGTCGCTCCATTATTCAGGGCGACGCCGGACTGACGGGGCGCAAGATAATCGTCGACACTTACGGCGGCTGGGGGGCCCACGGAGGGGGGGCGTTCTCCGGCAAAGACTACACTAAAGTGGACCGCTCTGCTGCGTACGCCGCACGCTGGGTTGCCAAGTCTCTGGTAAAGGCTGAGCTCTGCAGGAGAGTCTTGGTTCAGGTCAGTCGGGCACGAGACCGCATTGACGTTTAGTCTGCGGACGCCTCTGACAGTTTCGGTTCCAGGTGGTCTTGCACCATGTATAATGTATGTTGCTGTGTTAGGTGTCCTATGCCATTGGAGTTGCCCACCCCCTGTCCATTTCCATCTTCCACTATGGGACCTCCAACAAGAGTGAGCGGGAGCTGCTGGACATTGTACGGAAGAACTTTGACCTCCGTCCTGGAGTCATTGTCAGGTAATGTACGACCTGAAGCCTCTGGCCGTTCACCGGCACTGCAGCTTCTGGCCTCTTTGCTTTTATTCCTCTGGCTTGGCGTCGTTACGAGGGAGTTTAGTCTACTAGTAGCTCAGAGTTGCATGGTGATAGCGCAGAATGAGTTTTTGTAAGTTGACTGGGAAGTTGCTGTTACAACATTGCTCAGATGGTAGGCGGGGTAAGTGACTCATTTTATTTTCTCCCACAGTCTTCACTAGCTGGGTGCAAAATGGCCCCAAAACCCATCCTGAGTTTGGCCTGTGTGAGGTTGAATGTGTGCATCTGATCTCGGTGTGTGTGTGTGTGTGGTGGCTGCTAAACCTGTTGGTTATGTATTCTAGGGATCTGGATCTGAAGAAGCCCTTGTATCAGAGGACAGCAGCCTATGGCCACTTTGGCCGTGACTCCTTCCCATGGGAGGTTCCCAAAAAGCTCAAATACTAAACCTGTTAAGCTTTTCGCCCCCAGGCTTGTTGGTGTATACTACAGAGAAGCCTCCAAGATTCAGGGGGTGAAATGCCCTTAGCTGTCTTTCTCTTTCTTTCCCTCTCTCAAATGATTCACCTGCCACATGACTCCCCATTTGTCCTGTCTTGGTGGTTGCATTATCATGCTGGCTACCTGAAGGCATTTATTTTTTGTTTTTGTTTTGTTTTTTTAAATTACTGACGTTCGAAGAACTTGTCCCTTCTCCTTTTGCTCGTCACTGTGCTAGAGCCTGATTGGCTGCAGTTCTCGTCGTTTAACATGAGTCTAGTCTAATAGTCTGTGGGACAGTGGTGGCTTGTATTTCTGTAGTTGGCCTTTGTTCACTGGTGCTACTATGAGAGAAGCATGTCTGACCTGCAAAGTAAATGTTAGCCTTGTCGCTTAGGAGGATCCTCGGATCTTACCGAGCAACATTCCTCCTCGGTCAGTCTGCTACAAATTTCCCATCTTCCACTAATCTTTTTATTTTTGCTAGTATTGCTCCTTGTCTTCATGGAGGATGTTAGAGAGCCACAAATAAATAATGGAAAGGTTGCTGTTAACGAAATAAAATGCTATGCATTTCAGGCTCAAGAGCCAGCCAAATGTTAACACTTTTAAATTTCTCCAATGAGACGAATGGCCCACATCCCGCTGCAGACCTTTGCTGTTTTCTGACGTTATACAGAAAAGTCAGAGGCTGCTATGTCACTGCTCTGGTCTGCAGAGGTGTTGGATGAACTTGAAAGCGTTTCATCGCATTTGGATTTAAAAAATAAAAAATTCTTGAACGCTCCTTTTTAAAATAAAAAAACAAATGTAATAAGCCCCCCTGGACTCCGCAGGTGTATTGATGGCGGGTGTAGTTACAGAGAAACCTGATTTCCATCTTTATCCTGCTCTGGAGTTTGTCAGTCTTATTGGATATCAAATGTCAACACTATTTATTTGTTCTCTGGAGCTCAGTGTGGATACAGAGAAGCTGAGGCTTCAGAAGGCAGCTTTAAAAACACTTAGTTACTGAATCTTGAATTCCTTTTGACTTGATCATTTGTTTGTTTGCTTGAGTGTCCAGAGTGTTGTACAGAAAAGCTTTGGTTAACCTCAAAAACAAATGGCAAATGTTGGACTAAGTTTTTATTTTTGGACTACACATTTCTTTTTTTTTTTTTTTTTTCCTTCCTCCTTCACTCCAACTTTTTTTTTTTTTTTTAAAAAGCCTTTGCAAATCTTTGGCTCTGACAAATCTTCATCAGTGCGATGGCAACATTTGGTTGGTGTAGTACAGAGAAACCAGCCTTGTTTACATGGCCATCCCATGTAGTGCTCTTATTGCCGGTCATAATCATTGGCTACAGTAAGTGTATACGTGCCTTTTCAATTTCCTCTCACCCTTTGCTTCTCTTCCTCACCCCTCATATGCTTCGACCAAGAAGACGCAGCTCAATCTGTAATGTGCTCCATGTTTAACGCTTGTGCTCTGTAATAAACGAACTACTTGCAACGTCTCATTGTCAACATGTTTTCACTGTACAAATTCATTGTAGTTTTCACACGGGATGCAATGAAATGGGTTTGAGTGTAATTAAAGAGCGGTCCTAAAGAGGGTTGGTGTCAGTCACATATAGAAAATAAAGTAATGCTGTAAGACAAACTGCAAGTTTTTATTGGTAGTTTGACCAGACTTATGCATGTACAGGGATGAATTGTGAGCAAACCACTAAATCTTTTCCACAAGTGATTTGAGTCATAGATTCCTTACTTTTTCACTTAAAATGTCACCGGGTAGTGTGATTAAATGCAGCAGATCTGTCACATGAAATTTAAAGACCCATAACGAACTAAAAGGTCATGGCGTTAATAAAAAGGTTAACATAATTACAATCTTTATTTTCGTTTATTCTATTTATTTCTGGCAGAACAGAACTCCATAAAAACAAGGTACATTTGGTGGTAGTGTCTTATTGTTGATCTGTGGCTGCGAACACGAGCTTCGGCCACAGCTACTTGGCTCAAAGAAAGTGAATACTCTAAAATGCAGTGTTTTGTTGTGGCCTGACCACCTTCATGCTTCATGAATGACCTTGTTGTTGATTGACAGTCGAAATTGCCGAGTCACGGTGAGCCTGTTGTTGATAAACAACTCCAGACTCAACATGGCAAGCCCTCTGGGTAAACATAACAGGATGCAGTGTTTCCATTCAAATGAATCACTGCTCTGGTATTAAATAAATTTTCGCTAGCGACTATTCACAAAAGGTGTAGACTATATCTAAGTTTTAGGTTTAATTGAGTTTACTAAATTTACTGAATGACATCATTATAAGGGACAGACACCCTGGTAAAATTAAGAAAACGGGCACTATTTTATGTTCATGAAAGAAGACTCCAATCTGATCAAATGTTTTCACTATGAGCATTTTGTAAATTATAAAATGTCTTTTCAATAGGCACCAATAGCTAGAAATGACCCTTAAGCAAACACTATTAGTCAAATAACTAAGCACAAAATGAAAAGCATGAGAATGAGATGATTATTTTTTTTCCCCTACACACCTGTCAGGCCAGATACTGTGCATTGCCAAAGTATTTGCTGACTTGCCTTTACTTTTTAATTTACGAAGTACATTTATAAGGGAGTGGCTTCAGTACTTCTGTCAGAACCTGTTTTGCGCAGGTTTCAGTACTAAATGCCAATACTTTTGAAATCTATGGAGTTTGGTGTGGATGAAGTTGATTGACCTGCACAAAAGTTCTGACCTCAACCCAGTAGAACACCTTTGGGATGAATTAGAGGAGAGACTGAGAGCCAGGTCTTCTTGTCCAACATCATTGTGTGACTTCACAAATGCGCTTCTGGAAGAATGATAAAACAAATTCCTATAAATACACTCCTAAACCTTGTGGGAAGCCTTCCCAGAAATGTTGAAGCTGTTGTATCTGCAAAGGGTGAATGGAATCATATTAAACCTTTTGGATTAAAAATGTGATGCGAGTCAAGGCAGGTGAGTGAATATTTTTGGCAATATAGTGGAGGTCAGGTGCATACAGTTCTTGCGTAATTCTTCTCATCCAGTGACTTCCTTTAATTCAAACCCAAACGAGAATGTTTCTACATGGAGATAGTGTCTTCCCAAAGGAGATATTTAATCTGTTAACAAAGAAGATTGTAACAGTCCCAGTTTCACACGGTCTCAAGGTCAAGAAAGTTGTCAGGGAGAAACTGGGCAACAGCTGTCGTTTGGGTCAACTATTTTCTCTTTTGAAGCCTGAGAACCGCTTGGATTTAGTTTCTTTAGTCTGAGTCCTGGGGAATTTGGGCAATGATGTTAGTTGCTTTGGAATACATTCGCCAAGGTGTTCTTTCCATGTCCACATACAGTGGGAACGGAACGTATTCCGACCCCCTTAAATTGTTCAGAATCAGAATCATCTTTATTTGCCAAGTACGTCCAAAAAACACACAAGGAATTTCTCTCCGGTAGTTGGAGCCACTCTACTACGACAGACGTTCAATTGACAGAGCGTGTAATGTCTCCAAAGACGACTGAAAAACAAAAACAATCATAGAGAGCGCGTAACCGAGGCGTCCACACGGGAAGGCGCCATCATGGTATTCAGTCTGTCATATTGCAGCCATTTGCTAAAATCATTTCAGTTCTTTTTTTGCCCCTCATTCATTCAGTGCCAGCCCTCCCAGTAAACATGGATATTTGACTTCTAAAGCAGTCAGTGGCACTGAATGTGTTAATGTATACACAGCACCCCATATTGACAGAAAAAAATGGAATTGTTGACATTTTTGGCAGATTTATTAAAAAAGAAAAACTGAAGTATCACACAGCCATAAGTATTCAGACCCTTTGTTGTGACATTCATATATTTAACTCGGGAGCTCTCCATTTCTTCTGATGATCCTTAAGATGGTGAAAAATTGAAGGGGGTCTGAATACTTTCCGTACCCATGTAACTGTTAGACGTCAATGTGGAGCAGAACAAAATGAGCCTAAATTCCAGGTCAAAACCTGTACTTGTATTTTGTTGAGCTTCAGCAAAGAATAATTGAACACACTCCAAATGCATGTCAACTACCACATAAAGGTAGAATACACCTGAGTAAATACTGTGGTTACCATTAAAAATCAAGGTTGTGTCATTTCAAATATGTCTACAAGTCATGGCCTCTGCTCTAGTAGACAACCTTCCTTAATTAATCGGGGGTATGTTGACAACATAAATATATATATTTTCCTTTTTTTCAGAAAAATATACCAGGTGATGCCACTAGCTCACTGGAATTCCCTTACTCGAGCCACCACCAAGCAGTACACTGTGATTCAGTACTTTGCACTCTGATTTACGTATAGGAGACCAATAGTTATTTGAAATAGTCGTAAATACAGTAGTAGTAGTAGAAAGTAAACAGTGTGACGTGTGTGTATAGCCTCACTTCACTCACCACCCCCTCGTGTCTCTGCCCTAAGAAACTTACTTACTTGGTTACTTGCTTACTAACGTGCACAATGGCACACCCAGGCAGTTACATTGCTAGCATAACTTATTCATGATGGAGTATTGCTAAACACGAAATGTTACTGGTTTGATTTTTTTTTTGGAATGTACTGTACAATTAATTTAAAAAAATAAGAGAGGCGATCAACTTACCTGACGACGTGGTGAGAACGCTGATGTAAGCGTTTTTTTTTTTTTCCATAGCCCAGCCATATGCAGCCACCTGTGTATAGGATACAACCACTGTGATTGTCTCAAGAGCTGTCCAATTCCTTCTTTTGTAGCTCACTGGAGTTAAAAAATCCAGCCCAAAAACTAATAATCTTCTTCGCGAGGGGCTGCGGTGTGAGAACTGCAAACTTTACTTTTAAACAATGCTTTAATCTTTAGACAAATTGACCCATCAGAACCGATTAATGAAACCTGCATCAAACAAAAGACTGTACACATCAGCACTGAAGCGCAAACTAAATCAATGTAACTTTGCCAGAGCATTTTTGCTTGTCTGCTTTGGCTATGATGTTGAGGCAGATGTGCAAATGATATGTTACAGTGCAGAAAGTTAGACGATACAAATAGAAATGTAGCGTTTATACACTTTATTTCTATTGGAACATGAACTTAACATTTCTTCGTCATCATTTGTGTGAATAGAGTGCTCCTCTCAAGTAAACGCCTTACTTCAAATAAACTACTCGCTGCAGTAGGGTAAATAAACACCCCATGCAACTGTTTGAGGAAATACAGTATTGAGCGGTCACGCCACCAGATCCTGTTTTAGCAAGGGATCACTTGCACATTTCCCATGTTATTTTTAGCTTTATTACACTGACACTGACACTTGTCGCACATATACTCGATTACATGGTAACTATTGATCCTGCACATGTTCCGTTACAAAGCATTTGGAAGATGAGAAAACATGAAGACATCAGCCTGCTTTAAAACTTGGATGTACTGTATTTTGAATGTCGGGTATGTGGCCCATATAATGCCGCATATACATTTTACCCTGTTGACCTTTGACTGTGAAGTCATTGATTGACAGTTGTTGTTTTGTTTTTTTCCCTTGTGTAGGACAGATGGCTTTGCATATTAAATTAGATCACTGCAGTTACAATATATCAGGCTACAGTATATTTGTGCACAAGTTACATTATCACATTCTGACTGCCATCCTTACAGTGTAAATACAGTTGCCTGGCATTTCCACTACTGCAGTGGCTCACTTAAATGTTTATATTTAACCGGTCGTGTTCAGTCTGGGGCTGCACTATTGCGCCCTTGAATGGGAAACTCCTTCACTCAGATTAAAATACCAGGAGGAGACCCACTCCCAAACGTAGAGCTGAGAGGTCAGTCTTATATTTTGCTCCTGAAACAGTTTTCAATACGATCAATTGCAGTTCTTACAACCACAATAATAAACATTGTTAAAATAATCCCTCTCTGGCAGTGTCAATCAAAACTGTGCATTATTTTCTTTGTAAGGGGATATTTTTTTGGGACAACTCACAAAGGGCCTTGGGCCTTCCTGCTGGCACACAAAATCAATGAGCAAAACATAAAAAATCGCCATGAACTGAAAGGGTCACTGTCGGGTCACTCACAGCGTGCCCGCTGGTGGTCAGCACCATGCGGAGACACAAGCGCAGACTAAGGTCAGATATTTTCTCGAGGTCGGTGACATTTCCTGCAGGCTTAAGGTGACAGCTGATGCAATATTTGTCATGGCGTGATATCTTGTGAAAGATTGAAGCCCAAGGAGTGTGTACTTGATCACCCCATGTCTTCTATTTAGTTAGTATAGTAACATTTGTAGTTTAATGCCCCCACAAAACTAGTTTATAATAATTTTATAATTTAAAATAAAAAAAAGACCATGTTCCGCGCCTCCATTGCTGCAGCCGACTGGAGCTGTGGCCGTAAGTTGGTCGTGGCGGCAATCCCCGAACCCGTTGGTGGACCCAGCGGTGTGGGACTCCTGAGGCAGCTGATGGGTACCGGCTGGCCAAGCGGAATGCAGCTTTGGTGGTCGCTGAAGCAAAAACTCGGGTATGGGAGGAGTGAGGTAAGGCCATGGAGAAAGACTTCCGGACGACTTCGAGGAAATTCTGGTCCACCATCCGGCGTCTCAGGAGGGGGAAGCAGTGCACCATCAACACTGTGTATAGTGGGGATGGGGCGTTGCTGACCTCGACTAGGGACGTTGCGAGTCGGTTGGGAGAATACTTCGAAGACCTCCTCAATTCCACCGACACGCCTTTCCATGAGGAAGCAGAGTCTGGGTTCTCTGAGGCGGGCTCTCCTATCTCTGGGGTTGAGGCCTTGCCACCGAGGAGCTTTTTAAGCACCTCGGTGGCAAGGCCCCGGGGTGGATGAGATTCGCCCGGAGTTCCTGAAGGCTCTGGATGTTGTGGGGCTGTCCTGGTTGACACGCCTCTGCAACATCGCGTGGACATCGGGGACAGTGCCTCTGGATTGGCAGACTGGGGTGGTGGTCCCCCTTCTTAAGAAGAACCGGAGGGTGTGTTCCAACTACAGGGGGATCACACACCTCAGCCTCACTGGTAAGGTCTATTCAGGGGTGCTGGAGAGGAGGGTCCGTCGGGAAGTGGAATCTCAGATTCAGGACGAGCAGTGCGGTTTTCGTCCTGGCCGTGGAACAGTGGACCAGGTCTACACCCTCGGCTGGGTCCTCAAGGGTGTGTGGGAGTTCGCCCAACCAGTCTATATGTGTTTTGTGGACTTGGAGAAGGCGTTCAACCGTGTCCGTCTGGGAGTCCTGCGGGGGGTACCAAACCCCCTGATACGGGCTGTTCGGTCCCTGTACGACCGGTGTCAGAGTTTGGTCCGCATATCCGGCAGTAAGTCGGACTCGTTTGCGGTGAGGGTTGGACTCCACCAAGGCTGCCCTTTGTCACCGATTCTGTTCATAACTTTTATGGACAGAATTTCTAGGCGAAGCCGAGGCGTAGAGGGGGTCCGGTTTGGTGGCCTCAGTATTGCATCTCTGCTTTTTGCAGATTATGTGTTTCTGTTGGCTTCATCAAGCCGTGATCTCCAACTCTCACTGGAGTGGTTCGCAGCCGAGTGTGAAGCGGCTGGGATGAGAATCAGCCCCTCCAAATCTGAGACGGTGGTCCTCAGTCGGAAAAGCGTGCCGAGACCTCTACGGGTCGGGGATGAGATCCTGCCCCAAGTGGAGGAGTTCAAGTATCTTGGGGTCTTGTTCACGAGTGAGGGAAGAATGGAACGGGAGATCGACAGGTGGATCGGTGCAGCGTCTGCAGTGATGCGAACTTTGTATCGATCCGTTGTGGTAAAGAAGCAGCTAAGCCAAAAGGCGAAGCTCTCAATTTACCGGTCGATCTACGTTCCAAGCTTCACCTACGGTCACGAGCTGTGGGTCGTGACCGAAAGAACGAGATCTTTACAAGATACAAGCGGCCGACGTGAGTTTCCTCCGCAGGGTGTCCGGGCTCTCCCTTAGAGATAGGGTGAGAAGCTCGGTCATCCGGGAGGATCTCAGAGTAGAGCCGCTGCTCCTCCGCATTGAGAGGAGCCAGATGAGGTGGCTGGGGCATCTGATTCGGATGCCTCCCCGGTGAGGTGTTCCGGGCACATACCACCGGGTGGAGACCCCGGGGACGATTCAGGACACCCCGGAAAGACTACGTCCTTCGGCTGACCTGGGAACGCCTCGGGATCCCCCCGGAAGAGCTGGATGAAGTGGCTGGGGAGAGGGAAGTCTGGGCATCCCTGCTACTGCCCTCGCGACCCGACCTCAGATAAGCGGTTGAAAATGGATGGATGGGTGGATTTAAAATAAAAGTGAACTGCCGGTGTGAAAGGTTTGAATGCTTTTAGTGATATGCATTTAGATGCAATAATATAGAGTCAATAATAATATAATTTGCAGCCTAGTACACGATTGAATAAGAGATTTAGACAGATATTCTCCATTAGCTTCATACTTTACACAATTCAATTCCATTAAAATGTGTTTACAAGAGGGCTAGCTGGTTGTAAAAGAAGACAAAAAAATAATGTGTGATGACAATGATGTTATGTCTGACAATAACACTGTGTATAAATGCATTTACCGTAACCAGCACAACTGCTGCTTTGTACATTACAAGATTTATAGTGCTTTGACAAGAATTGATGTGTCTCCTGAGGGTGTTTTGTCAATGTGAGGGACAGCCTCACATGTGATTAGGTACTTTTCAGCCAATTACTGAACCCAGCAATTCCTAAGACGCATACTGGTTGACAAGTGAAGCTGAAGAAGAGGTGTCTCCATCTCACCAATAGCAGAGCACATCTGGATCCTCCTTGAAAAGTTTTGCGTAACATTCTTGACCCTTGGACCCCAACGAAACCCAACTTGTTGGAAAAAAAAAATGTCACTCCTCGTTTGATTCGGTAAACTTCGTACAAAATGCCACGTTAATCATTTGTTCCCCTCCGAAAATAGTGTGTGCATTGTGTTACTTCTAGAACAGTGCAACATTCTTACTGCAACATTACTGTTGGCCCCAGTATGTGCCTCAGGGAACTTTTGGGTTGTAAACATCCAACTGGTTCAGATGTGTAAAATTACATCCAAGTGAGAAAGTGTCTGTTTTATGTAGAATTGAAACAAGTTTCAGCCATATCTGATCACAATTAATAGAAGTTGGGACGTTGAAACATAAAAGTGTGCGATACTGGAGCATCAAGTGCTTTTGGTGCTCCCAATATACACTAACTGCACTAAAACTATATCAACAGTTTATCAACTATAAAAAGCATTTCGTGGGGACACAAAAGTAAGTTTTGAAGAATAGTCACACATTTGATGTCCAAACACTTCAAAATCAAAAGTATTTAAAAGTAATAGTGGATGAACCATCTCATTTAAAACAATGTCTAGCCCAGAGTTGGAAATACCACATGTAGAAACTTTCTATTCGTCTTTAACGATATCAAAGAACACTGGATGACTTAATAATAATAAAAGACAGAACTGATGATTTTAGAAAAGTATGTTTGTATCCAAATTGTTTATTGTTCGTGTGACATGTAGAAAACATTGACATTGTATGACTCCTCCAAAAGTCCCCCTCGACACATTTATAGAAATAAAATAAAAATATATTTTTAAAAATAATAAATAAACAAATTCAAATCATGGGTAAAAAAAAAAGCTGTGAAAAGAAAACAACAAAATGAAATAAATTATAATAGAGGTAATGAAACCAAATAAATACATGCTCAAGGTCATAACTCACTCACCGACAACCCTGTGGTGTTCCCACTTCCAGCAACTGTATTCAAACTTTAATTTTATAAACAAAAGAGGAAATGTTCTCTTTTTTTTTTCAAGGACAACACTTTTTTTTTTCTTTCAAAAGTAAACATGCACAATGCGTCCCCTATGATGTGAACCAAGGGTGGCAAAACCACAAGTGAAATGCAGTTAGGACTGCCCTTGACTGTATTCGCTGATTTTAGCTGCACGTCCTTCCTTTCAAAACACAACAGGAGTGCGGATCGCATCTGTGCTCGCGTATGCGACACAATCATCCAGGTCCTCCATCACGCCAGCTTTTTGCAGCCTTCCCGCTAATCAGGATGAAGACGTTCTCGGCAGGTCTTTGCCTACCGTGCCTGTTGCAAACTACACGCTGAAATTTGTCCCTCAGCGTTTATCTCTTCTTTTGTCCATCTCCTTTCCAATGCGGGACTCCAGGACTGCCCTCATTGCTAAATCCAGAACGTTCTTCTCAGCAACGCGTTCTACCACCCTCGCTGGGTTATCATCCTTAGGGGACAGACAATTGAATTACTAAGCAATAAAAACAATGAGCTTGCTCACAATTGCAAAGGACGGTTCACCCACCTTGTGCACAAGGAAGGACGTAATGGTCCCCGAGTCTGCCTGGTAGTCGAGCCAGAAGAGCTCAGTTCCCTGTATCTCCGTCTCAGTGCTTGAGCCGCTCTCATTCCAGTCTTCCGCCTCGACGTTCGCCTGCGGCTCGGATTCATCTAGAACATAATAATACTATAATGTGACTTCTACTCGACAGTCAAGACTCAAATATAAAAATGCCTTACGTCTTGGTCGGGGATGGTAAACCTGAATGTCAGGTCGCCGGGGTCGTTGAGGAGTTGTGGTGTGCCTTCGCCGCTGAGCTTCTTTGGCTAACTTCACCTCTTTGTCATAGTCATCTCTTGAAGGGAAAGACAAACACGAAAAGTCATAAATAAATCATCCATCCATCCATTTTCCAAAGCGCTGGTGAGTGAAAGCCTATACCGGCTGACTTTTCACTCACATTCACACCTATGGACAATGTAATCTTTAATTAACCTTACTAAGTTTTTGCGCCAAAGCAAAGATTCAAACCCCGAACCTCAGATCTGTGAGGCAGACACGTTAACCACTTTTCGCTGTGCCATATGTATTCTGCTTCACACACACCTGCAATGAACTACAGAACTCTGAGTAGCTTCCGACTATACAAACATCTAGTTTGACCGTATTTTGTACAAATGCTTTGATCTGAGGTTGATCTTCAAAATATTTCTCCCACAGTAATTTTTTTAAGGAGAATTTTGTGTACACCTGTACCTCATGATCTTATATTACTGTGTCGCCTTTGGGTTAAAAGCACAACTGATAACAGTGTTTATAATTAAAATTTTGAAAGTAGAAAAATCCTTTACTCAATTTTTCCCTGCACAAACTTTTTGCTTTCCTGACATAAAATGCAATCTCCTCCCTCACAAGCATGCCCCTAACCTTTACGTGTGACACCGAACCCAAAACTACGACTCAAGCTCATGTACGTCCTTCATATAAATATATATATATATATTTTTAAATATGTACGGCTCTATTATTTTGTGGAGACTGCATCCACGGGGATCAGTTGTCGGTTCATGATCGATGTTTGCTAACATTGTAGCCGCTAGCATTAGCTATAGCCACCTGGCGATCTGGTTCCTACGGATATGGTGCAGGAAGCCGTGGCTCATGTCCAAACGCCCCCCGCGCTTGTACTTCAACTCGTGCGCTTCTTCGTCTCTTAAAATGTCCATTTCAGCAAACATAGTCCACAAAATGTGACACAATGACGATGCCGATAACGCTAAAGAAGCCACGTGAGTCTGACAAAAAGCTACATAGCTAGCAAGCGACTTGAAAGTTGCTGGCCAAAAAAAGCTGAAGAAGCTGTGTCCCCAACTCACTAATAGTAGTGAGATCACTTCCGGAGTTCAATGTTGAGCTGATTCTGATTATTTCGATTTGTAATTATTTATTTAAAAAAAAAGGTATTAACACTTCTATGGGTATAATAAATAAAATAATAACACTAGAACAAATAATAAAGGCAAAAAATATATAAGTAACATGAAAAAGAAAATGCACATTCGAAAAGGAGACGCAATAAAACTCATGCTATAATATACATAAATTCTCCAAATAAAAATTAGCTCCGATGCTGAAAATTATCAGTATCGATGTCTTTTTTTTTTTACTTAGTCATTTTGTGATTATTAGTTTATGACTATATTACAGACTGTTAATGCCAAACGCCTCCATCTGTGGGTACTTTTATAAACTCGGTTACTTTTCGTGCACTCCACAATAGATAGGAACCTAGGTAGATTCGACATGCTGCTTGCCTAAGGCGACGCTAAGCTGAGTAGGGGCAAAGTCGTCTGCGCATTCCATGCGTGTGGACGGCAAAAAAAAAACCAAAACAACCCCCCCCCCCCCCCCCCCCCCCCCACACACAAAAAAATAACAAAACAAACAAGGATGCCGTACTGCATACGATTTGCGTTGCTCAATCACACCAAGGGAACTGATAATCTTTTACAAGTTACAATATTTTGGAGGCTTCTTAGCGCTGGCAAATCTCGTCTTGTGTTCATACCTATGGTGCCCCCCTCCCCCCCACACACTTTGTTTCTGTCGCAGTGAATGACGTATTACGGCGGGTTCCGACGCGTTTCGTGTTCGACCTATTCGTTTGTCTGAAATCAAACTGATAATAGTAAATTCTCTCCGCTTCGACCAAATAAAAATCTACATTATGATAACCGCAGTGGTTTCTCCGAAGCGTGAAAGAGAAGACGATGTGGACGACGAAGACAACGAGGACGGTGGGGGCAAAATAAGTGACATTCATTTCATACATTTCCATTAGCACGTTGCTAACGTCAACACATTTTATTTTAACACGCCACATAGTTTTAATACGGTTTCACCCGGACACACAACCTTCCGCCAACACATATTGCAGTTTATATTGTTAAAACAAGAAAACAAAAACGTCTGCAATTTATTGAAGAGATAGTCTCTCATCTGTTCATCTTGCTGGCTAGTATGCTTGGCTAGCGAGTTTGCACGGTGAGACGATTGAAACATTTCTGCTCCCCGTTTGCTTGCCTTCACGTTGCAGTGCCAGTCAAAAAAGGACGAGGTCGTGTAGCAGAGGACCGACGAAGCCGCCACTGCCCGTATCTCGACACCATAAACAGGCAAGATGCATTCCGTTGTGTGCAGATCTCTTAGCAAGCGGCTTAGCTCAGCCCATGCGTTTGTGTGTTTGTTCCTCAGGAGTGTGCTGGACTTTGACTTTGAGAAGCTCTGCTCCATCTCCCTCTCACACATCAACGTTTATGCCTGCCTCATATGTGGGAAGTACTTTCAAGGTATGTGTATTGGGTCACTGGAGCATCACTTTCCAGTCATTCAATTGTACCTAATTGCTTCTCTGTGTAGGTCGAGGTCTGAAATCCCACGCGTACACCCACAGTGTCCAATTTACTCACCATGTGTTCCTCAACCTGCACACACTCAAGTTTTATTGTCTGCCTGACAACTACGAGATCATTGACTCTTCACTAGAAGACATTACGGTGAGTCAACTGTTTGCTCTCGGAGGACCAGTACGTGTTCACGTTGTCCTAGAAAAATATCCATCCATCTTCTATAGCTGACGTTGGGCGACATTGTTCAATTAATACCTGGCCTTTATTATCTTTATAAATGGCATCATTTCTGATAGTGCTTGTATTTGATTAGTTTATGCAGGTATTCAGTGAATATTTACTTCTGTGACTTTGCACATGGTCATTTGTTTTTGACCATTTTTGACCTGAGATGGTTCAGCAATTCATGATCATTTACTTCCACAGTATGTGCTTAAACCGACATTCACCAAGCAGCACATTTCGGGTTTGGACAAGCAGGGCAAACTTTACAGAGCCTACGATGGAACGACTTATCTGCCAGGCATTGTTGGCCTCAACAACATTAAAGCCAATGACTACGCCAATGTGGTCTTACAGGTATGAATAATCTTTCTTCATTTCACTGATCACTAATTGCCAAGAGCTCCCGATTGTATTTAAGTGCTTCGTATCTTCAAGGCCTTTTCCAACGTCCCGCCACTGCGGAACTACTTTTTGGAGGAGGAAAACTATCGAGGGATCCGAAGACCACCGGGGGACATCATGTTCCTCCTGGTGCAGCGCTTTGGTGAGCTGATGCGCAAACTTTGGAATCCCAGAAACTTCAAGGCCCACGTGTCTCCTCATGAGATGCTCCAGGCCGTGGTGCTTTGCAGCAAGAAGAACTTCCAAATCACCAATCAAGGTCAGAATTCTGCACTTGCAAATGGGAAGAATAGATATCGAATGACATGCTTTTCTGTGGAGATGACTGTCGGCCTTTGATGTGTGCTCTGTAGGAGACGCTGTGGACTTCATGACATGGTTTTTAAATGCAATGCATGGTGCTCTTGGGGGCACAAAGAAAAAGCCAAGTGAGTGGGGGGGGGGGGGGGGGGGAAACACAAGCATCCATTTGTTATTACTTTTCAAAAGTATAATGTCATCCTTTCTCTCTTCATCTAGCAATCCTAACAAAAGCATTCCAAGGCTCCATGCGGATCTTCTCAAAGAAGTTACCACACCCAGATTTGGTGAGTCAACTACATAATTGACCTGAAGAATGGATATCATACAATTAAGTGCAACTTGAGTTTAGACCAAGGCAAAGCAAGCATTTGCACCTAAGGGCCACATTTAATCTTTAAAATGGCCACCCCAGTAATTTAAAATAGCTGCATTTTATTTTTTATTTTTTTTTCAAGGTAAGGTGAATTAAATTGTTGCTCGAGCTTATGGAGGTCTAATAGGGGCCAGCACACCAGTCAACCACTTCTTCTACTATTCTACTAATTTGATGCGTCCTCATGATGTTTAAATGTCTCCAGACGCCAGAGGAGAAGGAGGCGCTGCTCCTGACCAGCGAGTACCAAGAGCAGATGTCCGAGTCCACGTTCTTCTTCTTGACCCTTGATCTCCCAACAGCCCCCTTGTACAAGGATGAGAAGGAGCAGCTCATCATCCCACAAGTTCCTCTCTTCAACATCCTGGGCAAGTTCAATGGCAGCACAGAGAAGGTAAAAATTCATCGGTGGTTTATGTAATGCATTAAGATATACTGTGTGCACAATTATTAGGCAGGTAAGTATTTGGGCTTCATAATTTTAATGCATAGTTCCAAACTTAAAGCTGTATGACTTGAGTGTTAATTGGATTTGAGCATATCGCATGACGTGTATTTGTGTAATGAGGAAGGGTGTGGCCTAAGGAGATCAGCACCCTATATCAAAAGGGGGCCAAAAAAATTATTTTAGAGAGATGAAGCATGCGTCAACTTGCAACTATAGCGGATCATGATCACAGAATTACCAAACATTTAGTTGCAAAGGGTCAACAGGCTCTAAAAAGACACCAATTAATTGCTAAATATTTATAAAGAATCAAGTGGGAAACTTCTAGGAACCCATTGTGTTTCCAGTGCTGTTATAGCCCAAAAGAGTAGCCTACCTGGAGTACTCGGAGACATATGCAAGGTAAGGAAGGCTGAAATCCGACCACCACTGAACAAGACACACAGTCGACTGGGTGGGCTTCTGGTCTGGCCTGGTATCATCACAGATGAGCTGGTTGTTGACTGTTTGGGGTAGAAGACTTAAAATTAACCACTGCCAGTTTTTAGAGGACACCTTCAAGCAGTGGTACAGAAAAAAAGGTCTGAAAAGAAAAAAAGACATGCAATAATTTATTCCATTGCATGGCTTAGAAGTGATTGACTTGAACCCTATTTAGAACATGTGGGCTCTTAAAAGAGAGCTTTACCCTGAAAGAAAACCGTGCGCCTCTCTGGTGGCTTTGTCGGCATAAAAAGTTGACCATCAAAAGATGAAGAAATTGCCAGGCTCGATGGATCGAAGGCAGTTATGAAAAAGAGGTACTGGTCACTGATTATTTTTTGGTGGAATTGTTAGAGATATTTGTTTTCATTTTCAGTTGTTTAATTTTTTTGAACAATTTTTTTTCATTTAGTTGCTGAATAATTCTGTACATCAATATTTGCCAAATAATTTTGCACACTGACATACTCTTAAAAAAAAAAAAAAAAAAAAGCGCCTGTTTTTTTTTACGTTGTAAGATAATCAAGCCGAGCTCGTAATATTGTGAATTGAGCGAGAGCGCAGTAGTTGAAGTCAAATTGTCAAAAACAAAACTTCCCTAATATTTGTGCAAATATTTGTGTATTTTCCACCCACCCCCCCCATTAAACTCGTTAATGCTTCAACAGCGTCACATTGAAAATAGAAACACGTGACTCATCTTGAATTGTCTGCTGACGTTGAATTTATTACGTTTAAAAAAACAAACAAAAAAAAAACCAGCCTCCTGTCTGCTGTGTCTCCAGGAGTACAAAACATACAAGGAGAACTTCCTGAAAAGATTCCAGTTGACCAAACTCCCACCCTACCTCATCTTTTGCATCAAAAGGTTCACAAAGAATAACTTCTTTGTGGAAAAGAACCCCACCATCGTCAACTTCCCCATCACGTAAGTGTTGCCGGTCCTGCTCTAAAACAGGAGTTTAGGCGAAGGATCAGACACAGCCGCTGTCCCCAATCTTGTGGCGGATAGAAAGTCGTTATTCAACTGAGCGGTACCAAATGTTTGTGCGGTGTTCCCTTTTTCAGAAATGTAGATCTCCGTGAGTACTTGACCGAAGAAGCCCAAGTCACGGAGAAGAACACAACGTATGACCTGGTTGCCAATGTGGTGCATGATGGGAAACCAACCGAAGGCGCTTACAGGATACATGTCCTGCATCATGTAGGTTCAGCATGAAGATAGCCAATTTTGAGGACCGTATTGTGCACAGTGTATAAAACCTTGTTTTGTGTCAGTTCTGCCGACCAACCTTTTTGTGCCCAATCAGGGAACTGGAAAGTGGTACGAGATGCAGGACCTGCAGGTGATCGACATCCTCCCTCAGATGATCACTTTATCAGAGGCCTACATCCAGGTGAGCTGTCTGCGTGTGTCTTGTGTTGCTGTAGTTTAATTATTAAGCAGTTATGGTGTGATCATACAATTTGTATCGTTTGTGTATTGTGTCAAGCATTGGTGCTCATCTTATTTTTTACATTTTTCAACAAATGCAAATGTTCATATAGAATGGAAGGGTCATCCGCTCATTACATTTCAGAAATGTCCCAAAAATAATAATGCAATATCCAGTGGAACCTGTCAGGTTGTATGCCAATGAGGTCGTACAATTCCAAATTCCATTTCAATTCTCATGAAAAAAAAAAAGTATAAAGTTGAGGTCCCAACCGCTGTCGTGCTTGACATCATGTGAGATGTTGGCAAATCTTGCAAAACCTCAGCCAAACACGCATTCAATGACTCATTCTGGGCATGTTTTACTTATTGCTTCATTTTACAATTTCATACTAACAATTACAATTGCTGCGTGATGTGTATTTATGGAGCAAATGACCTTTGTTAGTTTTTGCATCGTAATATAAATAGTGGTTACCTTTTTGCACTTGGATGAGTTTAAAATGTTGCCAAATGCCTGTATAGATGGTTTATGGCGCTAATCCACCGAGTAAACAAATTAACAAGTATAGAGGGATTTTTTTTTTCCTCCAGTGGTATTTAGTTCTCAGATGATATACATTCCATTTTTTTTTAATCTCTTTTGCAGATTTGGAAGAGACAGGAGAGTGGTAAGGATGTAAACAACCACACTGGTGCATAGTGGTAAAAAGGAGCAACACAAGACCGAAACTCAGTTTTTTTTAGTCACAAAAAGAAAGAAAAAACTATATGTATTATTTTCCACGTTTAGTGTTTTTATGTTTCTAAATAAACATTCTTCTGCCTCTATGTTTAACATTAGAGCAAGAAAGAAACAGCTCTTCACTTGTCTTTTCAGTCATCATTTAATATCAACCACACAACAAAGTTTTCACATTCATTAATTAGACTACAACTGAAACATTCTGAACAAGTGGTGGTTGCAATTGAATGCTGGCTGCCAGTTATATTTTAATGCAGACCAAAATTAGGGAGGGGGAAAAAAATTATGAAAATGTCAAGTATATGAGGCAATTACTTTGTGTGTGTGTGTGTGTGTGTGTGTACGTACAATTGAGCTATTCACTTCTTCCACATGTGCTTCTCACAGAAGGCAACATTCTGAAAGGAGAACAAAGTTATATTTAACAGCACATCAGTAAGAGAGAATCTAAATAAATGCTTACAGATGGCTAAACAAACAAATGGAAATACTGTAGGTTAAATAATAATGCATCTGAATAAGTGCAAATCAATCTGTCAGAGGGAATTTAGCGGATGATGATAATCAATACAAGCAATGTATCCAAGGTTGTGCCTTTACAAAGATATTTATCACTTTTGATCAAATCAGATTGTGACCTAATATGTTTTAAGCAGGAAATTTTAAAAACACTTCTGAAAGGTTAAAATGTAAAATCAGTAGGGCTGCAACTAACAATTATTTTAATAATCGATTAATCTGTTGAATATCTTTTTGATCAACGAATCTGATTAAAAAATAATACAATAATACAATACCAAACATAAATTACGATTCCGTTGCTGGTTTGGCGTGTAACTTCTGTCAGAAAATCAAAAATGTTGATCATTGTTTTCCACAGGAAAAGCAGATGTTTGAAAATATTTTGATTAAACACAAAGATAATTTGTCTCCTTTCAGGGAAATCGGAGAATATTTACTGTTGAGAGGCTGAAATTCCTGAGGATTTGGACAATTTTACGTTCAACAAGGTCTCTCTAATTGATTATGAAAATAGTTGTCGATTAATTTGATAACCGATTAGTTGTCAATTACTCGATTGTTGCACCTCTAGAAATCAGTAACTTGAAACTTTTGCACTCATTCTGTGAAGGCTAAAACAATACTGCCACATAGCGAAGGCCCCACCCTTCCATTAGCGTCCCTACACAGAGCTTTGTGCGGCTTAAAGTCGACGTTGACGTCACTCTCCCCTGCACTTTGTGCTCTGTAGTTAATAATTGAGGAATGTGTGTGAATCTATAACTTACACCGCACTTGTGAGCTGTGTTTGTGTTTCTGCACCAGTAGCTTGGCCCCCAAGTGCAAGGGTTGCTTCCCAGCAGCTCGGACTTCTTTGCAGTGCACAGATCAGCTCTCTGAACGGCAAACAAAAGTGACAACAAACTGCACAATATGTTTGATGCATCGTAACTGACTTTTCAAGACTAATGTAACTTAATTCCCGTCAAGTGGGTTGCCCTTTACACTTACTTCACAAATGTCTTTATGGTCCACCTCCTTTCCCAAAAACTGCTGCAGTCTTGCGCCGTAGATTCTGGTGAACTCCTCACACTGAAAAGACAATGGTGACTAATTGCTTATTCATGCAATGGGAAATATTTGATAATATCTCCAAAGGTGTTATGGTTTAGTGATGACTTTAAGTCCCCTCAATTAGTGTGAATGCTGTTTATATAGAACAGCAACTTGAACAAAAAGGTGGAGGAAAAAAAAAAAGAAGACTTTTACAAGCAACGAAAGCGGGGCTGGAGAGACAAGACAACCATTCACACCTATGAACAATTTGACGTCTCCAATTGATGCAACATGCATTTTATGGAGCCTGGGAGGTTGCCGGAGTACCTTACAAACCATGTAAGAACATTTGAGCCCAGAACAAAGGTAAGTTGGAAGCATTTGAGGCACGCACACCTTTGGGATGGCATTGGGGTGATGACCGCACACTGACTCGAGGAAAGACGACGTCTTAGGCTTAGTGGCGTTGACGGCCAGTCGAAGTCGGCTCAGCGCGGCCAGCGTACGGCAGGAATCGCAGTCGGACGGGACGGGCGCCTCTGGGAAGTCATCACGGCATCGTAACATGGCGAGAACGTTGCCGATGTTCATAGATCCTTTCAAGCAAGCTGCAACTGACCTGGAGCAGGAGAGTCCCTGAACAAACAGATGTGCAGCAGCGTGCAAATGGTGTGAGGGGCGGCCGAAGACAGCAGGAACTCCACTATCTGTACGCCGTATTTGTCGACAAAGTTGTCGCAGTCGTCCTTGTAGCTCTGAGGGAGGAGATCGCAGACCTCGCCCATGAGCTTCATCAAAGCGTCCTGCAGGAAGGAGAGAAGATGACAGACATCAGACGCAATCAAGATTTAGGACGGACAAAGCCAAAGAATAGATACGAAACCAAACCTCAGTCATATTTTGGGGCAACAGAGTCTCCAGTTTCTTGATAATAAACAAGCACAGGGTGCACGCCGGGTTCAACTGCTCCTGGATGAAGAGGTGAACTTTTGAGAATGCGGACAGAAAAATGCATGGAAGTTAACACAACATTATTTGTGACCCCCCCCCGCACAATGGGATGAAATCCAATACAAATGCTGACTTTACAAATATACGGACACTGTCACATCCTATATCAGTTTCTGTGAAGAGGTCCGTGTACCAACAAAATCATTTAGCACATTCAACAACAATAAGCCGTGGTTCACTGCTAAACTTGAGCAGCTTCGCCAAGCTAAGGAGGACGCATATCCGAGCGGGGACAGGGCCCTGTATAATCGAGCTAGAAACCAGCTGACTAAAGAAATTAACATTGCAAAGAGGATCTATACAGCAAAGTTGAAAAATAAGTTTAGCGCAAACGACTCTAAATCAGTCTGGCATGCATTCCAATCGCTGACTAATTACAAGCGACGATCCCCCCAAGCTGAGAACAATAGCACACTAGCCAACGACTTGAATACCTTCTACTGCAGATTTGAAAAGGACAGTTTCACACCACACACCCACCCGGCCGCACCTGCGACCACAATCACACCTCTGACCTCTCCGTTAACCATCCCTGAACAGGATGTGAGACGCATCTTGAAAACAACAAAAGATTAACAAAGCGGCAGGCCCGGACCACGTGTCCCCATCCTGCCTCAAAGTCTGTGCGGACCAGCTCGCTCCAGTCTTCACTCAGATCTTCAACAGATCTCTGGAAATGTGCGAAGTTCCATCCTGTTTCAAACGCTCCACCATCATTCCAGTCCCCAAGAAACCTGCAATCTCTGGTCTGAATGACTACAGGCCTGTCGCTTTGACATCTGTGGTCATGAAGTTCTTTGAACGTCTCGTGCTGGACCACCTCAAGAGTGTCACAGGTCCCCTGCTGGACCCCCTGCAGTTTGCCTACCAAGCGAACAGATCTGCGGATGATGCAGTCAACATGGGACTGCACTTCATCCTAGAACACCTCGACAGTGCAGGGACCTACGCGAGGATCCTGTTCGTGGACTTCAGCTCAGCGTTCAACACCATCATCCCTGAACTCCTTTCATCCAAGCTTCTCCAGCTCAGCGTCTCACCTGCCATCTGCCAGTGGATTTACAGCTTTCTGACGGGCAGGACACAGCAGGTCAGGCTGGGGGAGGCCACCTCATCCACACGCAGCATCAGCACTGGGGCGCCCCAAGGTTGTGTCCTCTCTCCGCTGCTCTTCTCTCTCTACACGAACGACTGCACATCAGCGAACCCGACTGTCAAACTCCTGAAGTTTGCAGATGACACCACTGTCATCGGCCTCATCAAGGACGGTGACGAGTCTGCATATCGACAGGAAGCGGAGCGGCTGGAGCTGTGGTGCGGCCGACACAACCTGGAGCTGAACACGCTCAAGACTGTAGAGATGATCGTGGACTTCAGGAGGCATCCTTCGCCACAGCTGCCTCTCACCTCACGCTGTCCAGGTGCCAGGTGTCAAACGTCGAGACCTTCAAGTTCCTGGGAATTACAATCTCTCAGGACCTGAAGTGGGCGACCAACATCAACTCCGTCCTCAAAAAGGCCCAGCAGAGGATGTACTTCCTGCGGCTTCTGAGAAAGCCACTTGTCTGTCCACTTGTCATTGCCCACGTCAGCATTGAAGTCCCCCAGCAGACCGATGAATTCCCCAGCGGGAGCGCTCTCCAGCACCCCCTCCAAGGACTCCAAAAAGGGTGGGTATTCTGAACTGCTGTTTGGTGCATAGGCACAAACTACAGTCAGGACCCCCACCCCCACCCCAAAAGGTGGAGGGAGGCTACCCTCTCGTCCACCGGGGTGAACGCCAACGTACAGGCGCCGAGCCGGGGAGTGGGGCAAGTAAGTATACCCGACGCTAAAATTGTCAAGTTTTTTTGCCTGTGTCATTTAATTTGGGCGAAACGATCATTTCAAGGATTCGCCAGGAAAAAGAGAAGCCAGGGCCCGTCATGCATTTCCCATTGTAAATGTCAAATCTTAGATACTGCTCTCGTAGTCGCGCATAGTATCGTTTAAGATTGTGCAAGTGGTCATAATGTTTGGTGTACATTCTCCTTCTGCATTCTCACTTGCACATGGGTGTTGGTGAGCGCAGGCACGTCTTCCTCAGCATCCTGGTGGGGAAGTGCCACCTCTTCCTCATCCTTGAGGACAGCGCACAGCCCGAATGCCGAACAGGTGTCTTCCACTTCCTAGCAAAAGGCAAGCGCACGATATCGTACAACTGAGGGCAAATTCTTCTTCTCTCGTGAGGGGATGAAACATACCCCGTCACCAGGTGGTTGCAGCAGGATTTTGGGCAAATACATCTTCAACTGAGAGTCACATTCCAACGCCTGTTTGTCCGGCAGGTGCTGGCAGAGTGCGAGCAAGGTTTCGTACATGCGCCCCTGCAAAAACAGGCCATAATGTAATTAGCACTCAAGCATGAGTACTCGGAATGTGTGCAAAGTGATTGGTAGACAAAATCCGCATTTTGATGGGGTCATATTTCATTAAAAGACAAATGAAAATGATCATCACCTTACTGTCCACGCTGGGAATCATGTTAGCAGAGCGCTGAATGATCTGCTTGCACTCTGAGCAGATGGCCTTCTTCCAAGGAGATGGCACAAAAAGAAATGGTCATTGTTCATGTCCATCGTGTTTCAACTAAATATATATACACTCAGCATTATGGAGTAAAGATCAGATGTAGTCTTTTGGGCTATTCAGCGCAGCAGCTTTTCTGTGATAAACATGATACAATAATCTGCAAAATCAAAGCATTATTTATTGATGTATTTTGGTGGGTTAAGTTATTATATGTCATGCATTCTTTTGACTTACATTTTCTTTTCGAAAAATCTTACCAGGGTATTGTGATTCACGAATGCCAGAGGGTCTTTGATGAACATGGAGTCTCCTTGAAACCCCCAGACAGAAAAAAAATATATATTGTTAAAGATTTGACCAAATTAAAATACAGAATAACAAGGATGACAATTGTAAATTCACATATTCGTCACTCCTAATAAATAAACCGCATCCCATTGTGTACAGAATAAAACATTTATCAACAATGCTCGTCAGAGGCATGTCAGGTGACATGAAGGCAGACATTAAAATGTCCACATTAATCTTACCAGGGCACAGAGACGCCGCTATGACAACCAGGAGAATCCACAAAGCCGACATGATAATCGGAATGAGAAGCAGATGACTTGTATTTCTTTGACTAACGCACCGGAAGTTACCGTGCCAGCCCGCATCCTAATAAGGTCGCAACTACGTCAGAGCCCACGTGACAAGAACGAAACCTCGGCAGACAACTTTAATTTTCCGCATTAATGAAGTGCGGCGCCCTAAAGTGTTTTATAGAAGCTCGATCATAGACACACACATAGACACAAACGCTTGGAGCGAGTAGCCCCAAAAATACGAAGACTAGAACGACAGCGTACTGCAGCAGCCAATCTAACAGACGTGCCTTCGTGGCGGCCATGTTGGGGAGGTCGATGTTCCCAACAAAGGCATAGCATGGACATTGAAATTAAGTCGTGAATTGCCCAATTCTCAACCTATTTTCACAAAGTTTATTTATTCATTTATTTATTTGTTTTGTGTCAACCTCAACGCGAGTGCTATCAATAAGGGACAATTAATAATAAAAAAGAAACTACTAACTAATATTCTTTACCTATGAAAGACTATTCCCAGTTCCCTTGTGATTGTACAGCGTTGTGTGCAGCCCAATGTGCACTTGTGCAGGCATCCTTGTTCTTTTGGTCGTTTTAGCCTTACACACACATGGAATGAGCTGACGACTTTGACCTCCCTAGCTTAGCCTCACCGGAGGCACGCAACTCAAAAGGGGCGCGTCGTAACTATTCGTCTATACGAACGCTATATATACGAGATGGGTACTAATTTCTTGTTTGCAGAAGACTTCATGAGCAAAAGAACACAAAGATGCAAATCACAACCACTCGTGAGCAAGAAGAATAGAGAGGTCAGGCTGGAATTTGCAGAAAAATACTGAGACGAACCCAAAAATTTCCGCAACCAAGTTTTATGGTCTCATGTGACTATAAGCTTGGAGAAAGAAATGCAAGTCAGTGGAGCAAATCTCCGGGGACGGCCTCGCTAATATTCATTGATGACGTAACATACGATTGCAAAATTGGTGCCTTGGCTCAATCAAGGTGAACTGCAGTGCTTATCTTATCATTGTGGCGCCAAGGACACTAAATTACTTTGAAAGTGTAAAGACGACACAGAAAATGCTCAGTAGATGGCAGCAGAGCGAGTAAACTCCCTCGCACTCCGTGTGTTTGGTAGATTCCGCCCAAGTGCACGACAAACGTGACACAAGAGTAAAAATACATCCATCCATCCATCCATCCATCCATCTTCTGAGCCGCTTCTCCTCACTAGGGTCGCGGGCATGCTGGAGCCTATCCCAGTTGTCATCGGGCAGGAGGCGGGGTACACCCTGAACTGGTTGCCAGCCAATCACAGGGCACATAGAAACAAATTTATATATATAAATATATATATATATATATATATATATATTTATATATATATATAAAAAAAAAAAAAAAAATATATATATATATATATATACATATATATATATATATATATATATATATATATATATATATATATGTATATATATATATATATATATATATACATATATGTATATATATATATATATATATATATACTGCCAACTTTAACGCTTTAATCACTGCACTACTCCATGACGATATCTGCATATTAAATGGAAGCCTTGCGATTGGCTGCTACCGCGCCTCTCGCCCGAAGCCAGCTGGGATAGGCTCCAGCTCACATCTTACCCACTGAGGAGGAGAAAAAGGAAAAACGTAACATATTATATATATATATATATATATATATATATATATATATATATATATATATATATATATAAATTAAATTATTATATATATATATATATATATATATATATATATATATATATATATTGACTTTTGACAATTGTTTTTGCAAAAATATTCATATTATCCATGAGAAATTACAGTAGATGAGTGCGAGGGTTTTGGGCCTAAAATAACAGTACGTATAGTCCTAAACTAATATAAAACCTTGACCCCATAGTGTTTTTTAGAAAAGTGTTGGAATTGTACTTATTCGAAGATATAAAATGGAAATAAATGGAAATTTTTTTTGGGCTCCTTGATGGGTTGCTGGCATGCTGTTGGCACATGATGCTCATGGGTTGTGTCACTTGTTCCAGTGTCAACTGGAAATTATGCATGATATTCCACATAACCTGTTGCAAATAGATGAACAAAACAAAACAAAAGAAAACCCTCAAACGAGGAAATAGAGCGTTTGCTGCAGAGATGATTCTTGTGTGTTAATAAAAAACAAGTCAGGGGTTTTATTCCTAAAAATATAGTAAATATTCCGGTAAGCCACTGTAATATGATGCACTGTTTGAATATTAACACTGTGCTTAGATATAGGATAGACTCTTTTGTGATTAAGGGCTATACAAATAAACTTGACTTGACTCTAGGAAAATAAAAACTACTTCGATAATGATTTAATTAGAATGTATTCCACAAAAAAAACAAAAAAAAACAAATAATTGAATTTGACAAATAAATATTTAAATACAAACCGTTCTAAAAGTTTACATGAAAATGTATTGCACTTGCAGTTAAATACAAATGAATTGTACTTAAAAATGCACTGTAATGGGTAAAAAAAAAAAAAAAAAAAGTTTAATCATTGTTCTAGTATGCCGCCTTTGAACATTTATTCCGGTCTTTCATATATCACATGGTGGCATTACTCAAAATTGACCGGCCGTCTCAGCAAAGAAATGATTATAAATATTTAGATTTTGATTACCGTAGTTAATCCTAACATTTTTCTATTTGTAATAGTAGGCTAATATCATCACAAAACATTATAGGGTTGTCTTATTCATATTTATCCAATACTACACATATTCATATCCATATTTGTTTAGTTTTAACTGTGGGTGTTGAACTACTTAAACCTATCAAGTAAATTTAGCAAATAGGGATATACTGTATATTAGATACCTGTAGACATGTCTTTTTCCATGACTAGCTTGTTTTTCACCTGCAGTGTGCAGACAGGCAATGTACTTTTCTGACTGTGTGACAACAAAACAAAAGTGCCACGTTGGCATCAATGGTTATTGATAATGAATTTATTTTGTGGGCCCCAAATCTCTGGCACTACCCCTGCATCTTGCGAGACGTCGGCAAATCACGCGTGATCTCAGCAATCTCGTAAAGATCTCAGCGCAGCATCAAATGTTTAGTTCTGAGAGTTTTTGCGTTTGCTTTTTTGCAAAACTTTAGACTGACCACAGTCATAATGTCACACCTCATTATCACATGTGAGACATCGCCGTACTTCAAGCAAGTAAAAATAAACAACTGAGATAATGTGAATGCACAAGTATGCACACATTCTCTTATAATTGAGAATGTGTCTGTTTTCAGAATTAAGAAATCACATTCATTCATTAAATTAGAGTCAACACACTTTCTACCATTTAAAGTGTCATTGATTAACCCCAAATAAAGTTCAGCTATTTTAGTAGGCTTTTCGTGACATTGGTTTCCTGACAATTAATTAAAGATAAAGAAAATTAAAGTTGTCTGTTGATGTTTCGTTCTTGTCAGAACACTGACTGGTATTTGGAACTGTTCATAATTCCCTTCGCCTTGATTAAGACCCCAGTTCCAGCTGAAGAAAAACATCTTCAAATCATGAAGTTGCCACGACAATGCTTTGCTTTAGCTATGGCGTTATTTTTGTGATGAGCACTCACTTAAAGAACATCAAACATACCTTATGGAGATTTCGAGTGTATTTTTGCAAAATGTAGCTGGGCTTTTTTGTTATTTTTTAAATGTATATATATATATATATATATATTTTTTAAATATAAGGCTTCCGTTTTGCCACCTTTATCCCAAAGCCCAGACAGACTGTATGTAGAACACAGGAGATTGTTGTCACATGTACATGCCAGAAATTCCTGCAGGTCAAAGCTAAAATGGTTCTGTCGGCGACTTTACAGCCTCCCTGAATAGTTTTCTCCTCGTCTTTTCATGAATTTGATTCATGAAATTGATGTCCAGTCCTTGATAATGTCACTTCTATGCCATATTTTCTCGCCTTGATAATGACTATCTTCACTCTGTTCAAAAGTATGTTTAATGTCTTGGAAATTATTTTGTAACCTTCTCCTGACTGAATACCTTTGAACAATGAGGTCCCTCTGATGATGTGGAAGCGCTCTGTTTTCCATGGCTTGTGCGACGGTGACTACAAAAATTTCAGAACAAGCATGCGAGAACAACTGAACTTTATTTGGGGTTAATCAAATGGAAGGAAGGGTGTGCACACTTGTGAAACCAGTCTCTCAGTTGTTGTTGTTGTTTTTTTTTAACTTCCCCTCCTGAAAAGGTTTTCTTTTTTTATTGAGTTGTACAGATTTAGGTGGTGTGAAAAAAAAAACGTTGAAATGATTTATCTTGGTCGTGTTCTTTTAAATCACAAAAGCTTGGCATTTGAACAGGGGTGTGCTGACTTTTATATCCTCTTGGTATTGCAGACATCTATAAATCACTCCGAGCTTGCATCCAATGCGCCTTTTGTAGTCTGCGTGCATCTTTTCCCTATTGTCACATACCGTTCCTGCTCACACATTGTCAATCTCCATACTGCTGCACATTATAAATTAATTTTGTGCCTCTCACCCAAATTCAGCTCTGATCATCTTCAGTTTACCCAATTGAGGGCAAGTGAATTTAAAAATGGATATTATTATTGCGAATGTTACAACATGATACCATGTTTTACGTCAGTGGGTTACTTTTTCTTTTTCTTCCCTGATGGCATGTACATCCCAGATTTCTAGGTTAAATATTGATTGGGAGAAAATTGATCCCATCTGAGAATCTTTGGGATGTGTACGTGTCCGACTCCCTATCATCATTGTAAGGGCTTTGCTAAAATGCAGAAACGTGCTGTAAAGCTAAACCAGGGCTATTACACTAGTCACGGGCTGTCATGGCTGTGAAACGATATACATTTGTAATCACCTAATCATATAATTACATAGACACAATAAATTGATGGATAACTACTTTTGAAAGCAGGAGTCAAGAATAATAGTTTGTTCAACTATTGTTCAAGCTACTGTAAAAAAAGGGGTTTGGTTAAAAAAAAAAGCTTGCAATATCTCAACCTTGTTATTTATTTTATATGACAATTAGAAATTTTGGTACACATTTTAACAAGAATCATGAAGGTTCATGCACAGGATTTGCTTTCGCAGGCCACATAAAATGATGTGGTGGGCCGGATATGGGCCTAGTGTTTGACACCTGTGCTCTAAACGAATGTCAGTGTTGCAACACTGAATAACCTTTAAATCAAAACTCAGTCCAACAAACGTTTAAGGTGTGACTTTTAGGAAGGGTGTATGCGGAAATAACAAACAAGCAGAACTCCCCGTCTTTCTCCTTAAAATAATGTTCTTGTCACAATAGATGTCATGACAAATACAAATGCAAGCAAACGTTTTGTAGCAAATGATTTCAAATGATTCATTTAAATCTCTGGTAAACATATAGCTACCAAATGTAAATAAAGGATCATTTCAAACACCTGGAAGTGTTTTTGTTCTGCTTTAAATATGTACAAGGAAGAAAGCAAGTGACTTTTCTAGTTTGACGTCTTTTCTTTTCACCGCAAATGCTAAGAGACATACTGTAATTAAGGCACATACTGTACAACAAAAGTCCAACATACATTCCCCTCCAAATGTATTGGAACAGCAATGTCAATTCATTTGTTTTTGTCGTATATTGAAGACATTTGGGTTTCAGATCAAAAGATGAATATGAGACAAAAGTTCAGAATTCCAGCTTTCATTTCATGGTATTTACATCGAGATGTGTTGAACAACTCAGGATAGAGCGCCTTTTGTTTGAAGCCACCCACTTTTCAAGTGAGCAAAAGTATTGGAACACACATGATTAACTTAAAGTGAATAACATTTAATATTTGATGACATAACCCTTACTTGCAATAACTGCGTCAAGCCTGCGACCCATTGACTTCACCAGACTGTTACATTCTTCATTTCAAATGCTTTCCAGGCCTTTACTGCAGCCTCTTTCAATTCGTGTTTGTCTCTGGGGGTTCCTCCCGTCAGTCTCCTCGTCAGTAGATAAAATGCATGCTCTATTTGGTTAAGGTCTGGTAAGTGACTTGGCCAGTCTAAGACCTTCCACTTTTTCCCCTTGATGAATTCCCTTATTGTGTTGGCAGTGTGTTTTGGATCATTATCTTGTTGCATGATGAAGCTTCTCCCGATTAGTTTGGATGCCTTTTTTTGTAGACTGTCAGACAAAATGGTTTTGTAGACTTCAGAATTCTTTCTGCGCCTATCATCATGAGTTACATCATCAATAAAGACTAGGGAGCCCATTCCAGAAGCAGCCATGCAAGCCCAAGCCATGACATTACCTCCACCATGCTTCACAGATGAGCTTGTGTGTTTTGGATCATAAGCAGATCCTTTCTTTCCTTACTGAAGGCCATACTTTGGCCTTTCCATCACTTTGGTAGAGGTTAATCTTGGTCTCATCAGTCCTGAAAACTTTGTTCCAAAACTTTTGTTGCTCATCTCTGTACTTTGCAAAATCCAATCTGGGCTTCTGTTTCTTTTTGCTGATGAGTGGTTTGCATCTTGTGGTATGGCTTCTATATTTCTTCTCTCCAAGTCTTTGAACAGTGGATTGTGATACCTTCACTTCTGCCCTGTGGAGGTTGGCAAACCATTTTGTCTGGCAATTTAAAGATAAATGCATTCAAACTAATCAGGAGAAGCTTCATCATGCAACAAGACAATGACCAAAAACACACTGCCAACACAGCAAAAAACTTCATCAGGGGGAAAAAAAAGTGGAAGGTCTTAGGCTGGCCAAGTCAATCACCGGACCTTAACCAAATAGAGCATGCATTTTACCTACTGAAGAGGAGACTGAAGTGAGAAACCACAAACAAACAAGAATTGAAAGAGGCTACAGTAAAGGCCTGGGAAAGCATTTGAAATGAAGAATGTAACAGTCTGGTGAAGTCAATGGGTCGCAGGCTTGATGCAGTTATTGCAAGTAAGGGTTATGCCATCAAATATTAAATGTTATTCACGTTAAGTTAATCATGTCTGTTCCAATACTTTTGCTCACTTGAAAAGTGGGTAGCTTCAAACAAACGGTGCTCTGTCCTAAGTTGTTTAACACATCTAGATGGAAATACCATGAAATTAATGCTGGAATTCTGAATTTCTGTCTCATATGCATCTTTTGATCTGAAACCAAAATGTCATTATACAACAAAAACAGGAATTGACATTCCCGTTCCAATACTTTTGGAGGAGACTGTATTTAAGAATAGATTTCATACAAAGCATATGGTATACAATACGTTTAAAAAAATATATATATTTTTTTATATATATAACCAGGTCGTACAGCAACATCAAAAAGGATGTTTTTTTTTTTGTTTTTTTTTTTGCATGTGTTTTGTAAATTTGTATGGGTCTAAATAAAGACTGCCTTAACAATGTTAGGTATTAGGACATAGAATTGATCACATCATCTGAGTCTGATGACCCAATCCTCATCCTATCTGGTTTATAGTGCTTTCCAGGTGAATTCCAAACACTAATAATATTTTGCCACTTTACGAAACGACTTCTATTGTTCTTGTAGGTGATTACCACTCGCATACCAAAGTGTCATTCAACTCTGAATCATTCCAGAGCATAATCATGCACAAAGTACAGAACCTTAATTGCCCAAAACGTGTCAGAAGAAAACATCCATCCATCCATTTTCTGAGCCGCTTCTCCTCACTAGGGTCGCGGGCGTGCTGGAGCCTATCCCAGCTATCATCGGGCAGGAGGCGGGGTACACCCTCAACTGGTTGCCAGCCAATCGCAGTGTCACAAAAAGGTTGCATTGTCACATAAACCTTTCTTTATTTGTCTCCATTATGGTGTCATATAATAAATGCAGCCCTATGGGGGGCAAATGCAACCCTATGGGGGGCACAAGCCAGTGCAAACTGTAGGCCAGTCCCAAGCCCTGATAAATGCAGAGGGTTGCGTCAGGAAGGGCATCTGGCTTAAAACTTTGCCAAACAAATATGAGCGTTCATCCAAAGAATTCCATACGGGATCGGTCGTGGCCCAGGTTAACAACGTCCGCCACCGGTGGCGTCAACCTGTAGGGCGCTGATGGAAATTCAGCTACTGTGAAAAAGAAGAGGTGGATAGCGGGTTCTTTGGCAGAAAGAGAAGAGGAAAGCACAGAGCCTAGAACTGAATGTGGGGACTTTGAATGTTGGGACTGTGACAGGAAAATCTCGGGAGTTGGTTGACATGATGATTAGGAGAAAGGTTGATATATTGTGTGTCCAGGAGACCAGGTGGAAAGGCAGTTAGGCTAGAAGTTTAGGGGCAGGGTTGAAATTATTTTACCATGGTGTAGATGGGAAGAGAAATTGAGTCGGGCTTATTTTAAAAGAAGAGTTGGCTAAGAATGTTTTGGAGGTGAAAAGAGTATTAGATCGAGTGATGAGGCTGAAACTTGAAATTGAGGGTGTTATGTATAAAGTGATTAGTGGCTATGCCCCACAGGTAGGATGTGACCTAGAGGTGAAAGAGAAATTCTGGAAGGAGCTAGACGAAGTAGTTCTGAGCATCCCAGACAGAGAGAGAGTCGTAATTGGTGCAGATTGTAATGGACATGTTGGTGAAGGAAATAGGGGTGGTGAAGAAGTGATGGGTAAATACGGCATTCAGGAAAGGAACTTGGAGGGACAGATGGTGGTAGACTTTGCAAAAAGGATGCAAATGGCTGTAATGAACACTTTTTTCCAGAGGAGGCAGTAACATAGGGTGACCTACAAGAGCGGATGTAGAAGCGTGCAGGTGGATTACATCTTGGGCAGACGATGTAATGTGAAGGAGTTTACTGACTGTAAGGTAGTGGTAGGGGAGAGTGTGGCTAGACAACGTAGGATGGTGGTGTGTAAGATGACTCTGGTGGTGGGGAGGAAGATTAGGAAGACAAAGGCAGAGCAGAGAACCATGTGATGGAAGCTGAGACGAGTGTTGTGCAGCTTTTCGGGAAGAGGTGAGACAGTCTCTCAGTGGATGGGGAGCTTCCAAAACACTGGACCACTGTAGCCAAAGTGATCAGAAAGGTAGGCAGGAGAGTACTTGGTGTATCTTCTGGCAGGAAATGAGAGAAGGAGGCTTGGTGGTAGAACCTCACAGTACAGGAAATCATACAAGGAAAATGGTTAGCGAAGAAGAAGTGGGACACTGAGCGGATTGAGGAGAGGCGAAAGGAATACATTGAGATGCGACATAGGGCAAAGGCAGAGGTGGCAAAGGCCAAACAAGAGGCATATGATGACAGGCATATGATGATGGCAGGTTGGACACTAAAGAAGGAGAAAAGGATCTATACAGGTTGGCCAGACAGAGGGATAGAGATGGGAAGGATGTGCAGCAGGTTAGGGTGATTAAGGATAGAGATGGAAATATGTTGACTGGTGCCAGCAGTGTGCTAGGTAGATGGAAAGAATACTTTGAGGAGTTGATGAATGAGGAAAATGAGAGAGAAGGGAGACTAGAAGAGGCAAGTGTGGTGGACCAGGAAGTGGCAATGATTAGTAAGGGGGAAGTTAGGAAGGCATTAAAGAGGATGAAAAATGGAAAGGCAGTTGGTCCTGATGAAATTCCTATGGAGGTATGGAAGCATCTAGGAGAGGTGGCTGTGGAGTTTTTGACCAGCTTGTTCAATAGAATTCTAGTGCATGAGAAGATGCCTGCGGAATGGAGGAAAAGTGTGCTGGTGCCCATTTTTAAGAAAAGGGTGATGTGCAGAGCTTTTGGAACTATAGAGGAATAAAGTTGATGAGCCACACAATGAAGTTATGGGAAAGAGTAGTGGAGGCTAGACTAAGGACAGAAGTGAGTATTTGCAAGCAACAGTATGGTTTCATGCCTAGAAAGAGTACCACAGATGCATTATTTGCCTTGAGGATGTTGATGGAAAAGTACAGAGGTCAGAAGGAGCGACATTGTGTCTTTGTCGATCTAGAGAAAGCCTATGACAGAGTACCCAGAGAGGAACTGTGGTACTGCCTGTCGACGTCTGGAGGGGTAGAGAAGTATGTTAGAATAATACAGGACATGTACGAGGGCAGCAGAACAGTGGTGAGGTCTGCTGTAGGTGTGATAGATGAATTTAAATTGGAGGTGGGACTGCATCAGGGATCAGCCCTGAGCCCCTTCCTGTTTGCAGTGGTGATGCATAGGCTGACAGATGAGGTGAAACTGGAATCCCTGTGGACCATGATGTTTTCAATTGACATTGTGATCTGCAGTGAAAGCAGGGAGCAGCTGGAGGAACAGTTAGGAAGATGGAGGCATGCACTGGAAAGCAGAGGAATGAAGATTAGCCGAAGTAAAACAGAATATATGTGCATGAATGAGAGGGGTGGTGGGGGAAGAGTGAGGCTACAGGGAGAAGAGATAGGAAGGGTGGAGGACTTTAAATACTTGGGGTCAACAGTCCAGAGCAAAGGTGAGTGTGGGCAGGAAGTGAATAAATGGATCCAAGCAGGTTGGAACAGGTGGAGGAAGGTGTCAGGTGTGTTATGTGACAGAAGAGTCTCTGCTAGGATGAAGGGCAAAGTTTATAAAACAGTGGTGAGGCCAGCCATGATGTACGGATTAGAGACAGTGGCACTGAAGAGACAACAGGAAGCAGAGTTGGAGGTGGCGGAAATGAAGATGTTGAGGTTCGCTCTCGGAGTGACCAAGTTGGATAAAATTAGAAATTAGCTCATCAGGGGGACAGCCGAGGTTCGATGTTTTGGAGACAAAGTTAGAGAGAGCAGACTTTGATGGTTTGGACACGTCCAGAGGAGAAATAGTGAGTATATTGGTAGAAGGATGATGAGGATGGAGCTGCCAGGCAAGAGAGGTAGAGGAAGACCAAAGAGAAGGTTGATGGATGTCGTGAGGGAAGACATGAGGGCAGTTGTTTTTCGAGAGGAGTATGCAGGAGATAGGCTTACATGGAAAAGGATGACGCGCTGTGGGCGACCCCTAATGGGACAAGCCCAAAGGAAAAGAAGAAGATGATGTCATATAATAAATCCAAAGCCAGATAATTAAACTGATCCTCATCAGTTTTCCTCTTCGCATTTATTTGTTGATTCAATTATGTTATATTTTCAATTAAATTCTAGCAAAGGTTTTTACAGTTGAATTTGGAAAATGTTGCTTTCATGTCTATGAAAGTCAGGCAATACATAAGAGTGATTCAGTGTAACTACTTCCCTGTGAGTGACGTCAAGACGAAAGTGGCTTTTGTTGGACTCAAATGAATGTACAGTTGAAACTGGAAGTTTACATACACTATGTAAAAATACATACGCTTTATATATGCGGTGTCCACCCCTATCAATTACTGCAATGCCTTGTATATCTTTGACATATTTCCACGTCCAGGGTCTGAGCTGTAATGGAGGAGGGATATCTTGACTAAACCCAAACCAATTTGTTGGACCCTCTATTCATGGTCCTCTCTGTGTAATGTCTAAGTTGCAAAAATGAGAGAATGATTTTTAAAGACAAAATTTTATTACGTTCCTCAAAGTCGGAGGTTTACATACACTGAGATTACTATGCCTTTGAACTATTTGGAAAACCCCAGATGATGGTGTCATGTCTTTGGAAGCATCTGATAGGTTTACTGACATGTTTGAGTGAATTAGAGACACCTGTGGATGTATTTGAAGGCGCACCTGAGACATACTGCTTCTTTGCGTAACATCATGGGAAATTCAAAAGAAATTAGCCAAGATATCAGGAACAGAATCGTGGACTTGCAAAAGTCTTGTTCATCCTTGGTTGCAATTTCCAGATGGCTGATGGTGCCACGTTCCCCTGTTCGAACAATAATGTGCAAGTATAAACAACCATTGGAATGTCCAGCCATCATACCACTCAGGAAAGAGACGGGTTCTGTGTCCCACAGATGAGCGTGCTTAGGTTCCAAAATGTGCATATCAACTCAAGAACAAAAGCAAAAGACCTTATGAAGATGCTGGCTGAAGCAATTTCTGCAAAAGAAACATCAATAACATCAAAAAGCCAGATTACAGTTGGCAAATGCACACAGGGATGAAGACCTGAATTTTTGCAGACGTGGTCCTAAGGTCTGCCGAAACTTAATTGAACTGTTTGGCCATGAAGAGCATCGTTACGTTTGCAGGAAAAAGAGGGAAGCTTGCTAGCCTGAGAACACCCTCCCAACTGTGAAATACGGGGATGGCAGCATCACGTTGTGGGATTGTTTTGCTCGAAGTGTACTGCCAAACTGGTTACAAGGTGGCTTAAGGATAACAAAGGCAATGTTTTGGAGTGGCCATCACAAGGCCCTGACCTCAATCCTTTTGAAAATGTATGGGCAGTTCTGAAAAGGCATGTGTGAGCAAGGTGGCCTACAAACTTCACTCAGTTACACCAGTTGAGTCAGGAGGACTCTGTCAAAATGCCTGCCAACAAGTGTGAGATGCTTGTGGAAGCAAATCCAAAACGTTTGACCAAAATCTTGCAGTTTAAATGCAATGGTAACAAATACTAAAGTAAAGTATGTAAACTTCTGACTGTCAAGAAGAAAGTAATAAAAATGTGTCCAAACAAAATCCTTCTCTTATCATTCTGGCATTTAGCAAATAAACATAATTTTGGTAATCCTAATTGACCTAAAACAGGCAATGTTTAATCGGATTTCATGTGGAAAAAAAGAGGGAAAATACATGTCTTTTTATCTAGTGTACTGTATGTAAGCATCTGCTTTCAACTGTATAATAGCCTAAAAGAAACAAGCTGGAAATGTGAGAAACAAGGAAGCTAATGACTTAATCAGCTTACCAAACTGGCTTTGACATTAATTAATGTCAGGCACAAAAAGGTGAAAAATGTGCAACCCGATCATTAAACTGATTGACATCTGGTTTAAGGTGTGGATGCTGAGTCTTTCTGCTGTTGAGAAGCTGTGGCGCATCCTTAAAAAATATGATTGTGGACAACTATACTTTTAAACAGCAGCTCTAGATGGTTATTCTTGCATCCTCAAATGAGGCAAAATGTACCTTATGAACGTACATATAATTTCAAATGATAAGAGAGTTATCAACGTGATATCAAAAAGGGTTCCTGTGTTAATGTGTAACTCGATCGGAAAGTTTGTTTTTGTTCGAAAAAGTATTTTTAATAAAAAAACAAATCCATGCAATGAGAGAAATACGACGGAGTTTTTTACAACCCATTTTTATTTTTCAAATATTTTGTATCATTTGGAACACTGCACAATAAATAATTTTACTGAAACAAAATTCTGTTATAGTGGTAGTTTTGTCAATAAATTTCCCCCATCATTATAGAATCTAATATACAGCGGCTGAAATAAGTATTTAACACGTCATCATTTTTCTCACTAAATATATTTCCAAAGGTGCTATTGACCAGAAAATGTCACCAGATGTTGGAACAGCCCAAGTAATCCATACATTCAATGAAAGAACAAATAAGCTCGTAAATTAAGTTGTGTGTAAAAATGTGAAATGACAAAGGGAAAAAATATTGAACACATGAAGAAACTACCGGAGACAAATTCTTAGTGTGTTTTTTTGGACATACTTGGTAAAATAAAGATGATTCTGACAACAGGGCCCTTATCTGGCCCTGCGGGGGAGAAGCCTCCAGCATATTCTGTCTCTCCTCCACCTTCTGTAAATAAGAATGTGATAAGCCTGTATAGACCTCTGCCAGGCCCACCAGCACAAATAAGACGTAAAACTGGTGGTGTGGGTAATTGGAGCAGAATGATGGGTCCAGACTCCCCTCCCAAATTGCAAAATTGAACTGAAGGGGACCTGTATCCCGTGATTGAAGTGGCAAATCAAAAGAGATGTAGAAGGTTAGCACATATCACTGAAATGGAATGAGATCAGAAGTGAAAGAGTGGATTAAGAAACATGATGTAAACCTGGCCACTCAAAGTTTGGATGAGTTCATGAATTATGCTAGACATGCTGAGAATGTATTACGAAATAAAAAGAAAAAGAATGGAGAGAGGGAAAAAAAACAGACATTCTGGGGTGATGAAGGAGAAGAGGAAGTGTATTATGCTGGATACAGGAGATGAGGTAGAGGACGCGGCAGAGGCCGTGATCGTGGTAGAAGAAGAGGAGGTTACATTAGTGGAAGAGAGAGTTGGAATCAGTCGAAACTGAATGCAGAAGGTTGCTGGAATTGTGGCAAATAATGACATTGGGCAAGAGATTATCCTCAGAAAGGAAATGCAGGATGTTCAGCACGACTAGATAAGTCTGAACACAGACAAATTGTAAAAGATGACTGTGTTAGCGATATAAAAATAGAAAATGATATAAACTAATTAGAACAAGTAGACATACAAGCAGCAGAAGTTTATTTAAGAAACCTGAGGTTACTCTAGAGGTAGCTGGACAAAGTTACATTTTTTTGGCGTGATTCAGGAGGATGTAGAATAGATAGATAAGAAAAAACCCCACAGAATGTAGAAATGTCTAAAGAGAAAATCATTGTTAGAGTTGCTAGTGGAGCAATAAATATAGACACCCTGACAAAAGCACTAGTTATCTATGATCCAGAATGTTAGAGCACCCCTAGTAGTGGAGTGCATGAGTTGGGTCGCTAATTGCGCAGAGATAACAACACCGTTGCAAAATTCGATTTATGAAACACCAATGACAAGGTGAGACAAAATTCAATGGACAGAGGAAGGAGAAAGAGCATTTTGTGAATTGAAAAGAACCTTGGCAAGAACAGCAGTATTGGCATTGCCAAATTATGAAAACTCTTTTGAACAGACAGTTGATTGTCGAAACGGTCACATGACCTTAGTTTTGTTGCAAAAACATGGAGCAAAACTCAGGCCAGTAGCATACTATTCAACCAGGCTTGATGCAGTTGCACGAGTAACGGCAATTAGTGTGCAGGCTGTAGTTGCAGCTGCAATGGCCGTCCAGGCAGCGGCGGATATTGTGTTGTTTCATCAGCTGACACACAAAGTTCCACATGCAGTCTCAGTTCTTCTCCTGCAAAGCAAAATGACGTTTTTATCGCCTGCTAGGCAATTGTCATGTGTAGCGGTGTTGCTATCACAACCACACATAACATTACAGAGATGCACAACATTGAATCCAGCCACATTACTGCCAACATCATAAAATGGCGTCTACCAAGGGCAGACCTTAAAGATCTGCCCCTGGAGGATTCATTGCATATTTATGTGGATGGCTCATTACAAAAAAAGACCTAACGGCACGAATGCTACGGGATATGCTGCAACTACGACAGACAAAGTTTTAAAAGAGGGACAGTTAACGCCAAATTATTCAGTACAAGCAGCTGAACTAGTGGCATTAAACAGACGCATGCAAATTGATGAAAGATAAAAGGGTGACTATTTGGACAGATATGTCAATATGCATTTTTTTATCTTACATGTGTTTGCTGCACAATGGAAAAATAAAAATGCAATAACAAATAATGAAGGAATCATATTTAGTGAAGAAAATACATCCATCCTCCCGAAAGTCTTGTTAAAGTGGGCAGCAATTATGAGTCATGGGCCTTGCCATGTCTCAACAGGAGGGATGGTACAGATAGTGAAACAACACTTTTCCAATTTCCACAAGCACAGTATCCAGCATATGGATTTTATTGAATTGAATACAGTAGGACAATACAAATATTGCCTAGTGCTGATTGAAGTGTTTTCAAAATGGGTTGAAATTGTCTGAGTCTGACTACAAAGGGGGTTAGGCATATAGAGCCTATCCGTCTCAACGTCAGTGAAGGGTGGGGCTTGCTCCCTAGAACTCCCCCAACTTTTTAGGAGCTGTGAAGTCGCAGGGCCCGAGCATCGAGCAGGAAGTGACCGAGAGGGAATCCAGTCCCCCTCCCGCATCAACAGGAGGATAAAGTGCGATCCAAACCATCGTGGGCCGTCCTTCTTTTGTCCTTCCTGAAGGGGCGAGAGTCAGAAGTGGGACAAGAGCAGAATAATACACACATTTGGTGAAGTACGGGACAAGAATACTGTTCGATGCAAATAGAGAGGTGAAGTGCTAGCAATGGCTCCCCCTCAGAAGATAGAAAGATGATTGCTTTCTGGCTTAAGAAGAAACCAGGAATTGAAAAGACCATGCGACATCTCATTGACTGCACGCCAAGAGCAATATTATGTATCGTATTGTTGTGTGTAGTATCGTTGATTGCTGCACAGATATGGCTCTTGCATAGAAGGGAAGAAAATGGTATTGATATTATTGCCAAAAGACCACGATTTGTGTCGAAAGAACATCATGAGATACTCCACGAAGGTTGGAATGTATCACATGTATATTTAACGAATACATGGTACAGGTACGTTTCAATCATTGTAAAAGTAAAAAATTGATCCAGTTGTTACATATTTACAAAGATGCCTGCTTCCTCAATGCACCCTACACGAGATGCAATGTCTATTTTTATTTTAATAAATACTAGCGTTAAAGCATGGGAAGCAAATAATGAGGAAATGACTGACACGAGGATAATGCTTTTATAAAATTGAATAGTTCTTGATTTATTAACTGCGGCACAAGGAGGAGTTTGCACCATGATCAATAAAACATGTCGCACATGTATTCCTGAAAATGCTGGAGACGGGACATGTAATTGCTGAAGCCGTACAAAGAATGAAAAATATAAGAAATGCTCAATCACAAGACTATATGAACAAAAGTTGGAACCCCTTGACATGGTTTACATCTGGCAGATGGACAATTGTATTGGCGAAAATTATAAATAGTTATATTGTGGTTGTTTTGTCTATTCACTGGATGTATCTTGCCATGCCTTCGTAACATGATGTCCAAAAGGGTACATGGCACTGTCACCGGATTGATGTTGAGTGATGAATATATGACTTTGTTGCAAGAAGAACAATATGATGATTTTGAGACAAGAGCTTGAAGTACATCAATGATAAAATACATGTTATGGCTGTTGCACTGACAACACATCTTCAATGTGCTCATTAAAAGTCAGATTTTGGCAGTCTGTGAGGATCGTAGGTTTGAACAAAGTAGGTTAAAATTCGTAAGAAGTATAGAGTGGCCCTCTGCTGTTCCCGCTCTTTAGGCAAGCACGCCGCTAATACTGTGGGATGGAATTCCGGGAGAAACAGTTCAGTGTTGATTTTAAAATCAAAGATTTTTAGATGAAACTCTCCAGATTAACACCAACTCTTTTGAAGAATTTACAACCCCAATTCCAATGAAGTTGGGACGTTGTGTTAAACATAAATAAAAACAGAATACAATGATTTGCAAATCATGTTCAACCTATATTTAATTGAATACACTACAAAGACAAGATATTTCATGTTCAAACTGATAAACTTTATTGTTTTCAGCAAATAATCATTAACTATGGCTGCAACATCTTCCAAAAAAAGCTGGGACAGGGTCATGTTTACCACTGTTTTACGTCACCTTTTCTTTGAACAACATTCAATAAACGTTTGGGAACTGAGGACACTAATTGTAGAAGCTTTGTAGGTGGAATTCTTTCCCATTCTCGCTTGATGTACAGCTCCAGCTGTTCAACAGTCCGGGGTCTCCGTTGTCGTATTTTACGCTTCATAATGCGCCACACATTTTCAATGGGAGACAGGTCTGGACTGCAGGCAGGCCCGTCTAGTACCCGCACTCTTTTACTACGAAGCCACGCTGTTGTAACACGTGCAGAATGTGGTTTGGCATTGTCTTGCTGAAATAAGCAAGGGCGTCCATGAAAAAGACGTCGCTTGGATGGCAGCATATGTTTCTCCAAAACCTGTATGTACCTTTCGGCATTAATCGTGCCTTCACAGATGTGTAAGTTACCCATGCCCTGGCACTAACACAGCCCCATACCATTACAGATGCTGGCTTTTGAACTTTTGAACTGTTCCCAATTATCCTGTTCACCTGTGGGATGTTCCAAACAGAACGTGTTGCAGCCATAAAATGATTAGTTGCTAAAAACAATCAAGTTGATCAGTTTGAACATTAAATATCTTGTCTTTGTCGTGTATTCAATTAAATATAGGTTGAACATAATTTGCAAATCATTGTATTCTGTTTTTATTTAGGTTTAACACAATGTCCCAACTTCATTGGAATTGGGGTTGTACTTTCACATAGTGGAATTAAATGTAACAAGTAACACTGTATTTCTAATAACACCTTTGACTTTGCTGTGCGGCCATTGCGCACTTAGCTGTTCAAATGCTTTTCAGAGAATAGCAGGTTGTACAAAAAAGTACTAAAATATTGAACAGTTGGACATGTGCATTCAAAGGTTTCGGTCAAAGGTCAAATGAAGTTGACCTGTAAAGGTTATAGGGCATTTTAGGTTCATCCTGAAATTTCACCGGAAGCCGAATATGCCCAACTTTTAGATAGCAGTGTATCCTGTGTAACACAAACGTTGCGGTTTTAACAGCCCCAGAGACTTTTTGTAAAATAAAGTATTTTTCTCTTATCTGTTTTATTCGATAATGCTTCTTTTTTCACGATATTGTAGGCCTTTTAAATCCTGTAACCAGTAATAAAGTCTTTCCTTATCTTTGGAAGTGTTGCTTACGTGGTGATTTGTTACATGTACAGTATGTGTGGGTGTTGGAAAGCTAAAATGAGTACGCAGTTGAGCAAAACTTTACCGCAACAGGTGCCGGAGGGCAAAAAGCAGACAGACAGAAGGACTGACTGCATTCACGTTCAAATAACTTCCATTTCCTGGTAAATGGCTGATGGCTGATACAATACCAGGAACTCAACGCTGAGACTTGACATTAGTACACTTGATCTTCTTTAAACATTTGAGATGTAATACATTTTTACCATGCCATCTATAGGTTGACATTCACTCCAGTCACAGAAAGGCCACCTATGGGGCCCAGGATGAGCCCGAACGAGCTACACGGTGCCATCCATGGAGAAAACAGAGGAGTCCAGTCCGTTGTCACCTGGACGACGGTCAACGGTTGTGTTTTTGCCAACTATTTGTTTTGGGCCGCGGAAGAACCCTCTCACTTTTATTCTTGCACATTTTGGGGGCTCATCTCAATGTGTCCGATTTGTCATTTGTTGAAATTCAAAATACGGCCCTCGCATGTTTTATTGTTGTAACCGAGCGACTTACACGCTCTTAAGTGATGATTAGAATTGTGAGAATAAAAAGGAGAGCACATGTACAAACATGTACCTTCTGACAGACACACCCAAAGTCAAAGTCATAGTGGCGCAGTCTACCTTAAAGCAAAGGCTTGTACCATTCGATTTGGTCTGTTTTTGGTATGCTCTTCATGCATGCTTGCGCTCCTTGATATTTTCAGTCAGCAGCTAAATCATCAAACATAAAAAAAAAACTGGGGGACGATATTTAATTTTGAGTTTGATTAGTAGTGTACTGTTCACACCCGGTCTACAGTTTGCCACACTTCAGAGACAGCCTGTGACTGACATTCGAAGCATGTTGCACAACCTGATCTGTGAGGTAGTCAAAGCCTTCTGAGGTTCCTATCAAGGCACATCCGAGTATAAAAATAAACCCAACACCTCAAAAAGAGCGCAATCACGCTAAGATCTCTTCCTCCTCTGGCTCAAGTCAATCAATAGCGCTTTGGGGAAACCAAATACTGCACAATTCTACCAGTGGTGACCAGCAAGGCCTAAACTCTTATCAGAAGCACTGGCCTACATTTGCAACCTAAATTCTAATCTTGCTTGTATATGAAATTGGATTAATTTATTCCCAACGTGCTGCCATGTCAATCTAATCTGCCCGTGCAGGACCTTCAGCATCAGCATTGGCCAATGTTACTTCAACTCTTAGCAATGGGACCGTTTATTTAACCCTGCTTCAGATTTCAAATTCATCCTCACAGCTCTGGCCGCCCTCGGTGATATCAGTTGTTTTGGTCCTCTGATCGGTCGGTGAGAGCAAAACCTGTTACAGCCGGCTTTGACGAGCAAAACACAATCTGTATAATACATTTATAATCAGCATCTTTAGTCAGTGTGACATATTGATTTGTTCTTGTCACGTTATTAGATCAATATTGAGTCTGAACTGCCCCAGATGATTATGTGGCACAGTTGCGTGTCATTGTAGTGCGTTTTTGTCATAACATTGATGGTTTCTAATTGTGCCGTGATAGCGGTCAGAGATGGATTCAGTTGGAAAAAAAATATACCAAAATATACGGACGGGGACACTTGAGAAAAACACAATGGGAAATACAAACAGTAAGACAGACACCGGTATGAGATGAAGCGGCCACTTCCTTTATGCGGGACCAATCATTGAAAGGAGCCTTTTAGAATATTCTCCCTCTTGATTGACTTTAAAATTGCTCATATGAAGTGCTTGTACTGTTTGCACTAATCAATTCAATCTGATGACTTAAATTCGATGGATGGCAGTAAAGGTTTCTGTGTGCTTTGCATCAGATCACAATAGGGCACATGGTGTATTCACAATTAGAATTTGTTGAGGAAAACATACACCAAACAACCTTTTTGGCACTTCGTTGGGTACACCACATGCGAGCTCACTGTTAATGGACACAGTCTGAGAGGTATTTATTTAACAATGTTTATTGGACTTTGCAGTAGCGAAACCAAAAGTTAAATGTGTTGTTTTAAAAAAAAAAAACTATTAACTAGTAATCATAAAACGATGCATCAGTGTCAATCAAAACTGAGCATCATGATCTTTATAAAGGAAGAAAAAAGAATACTATACTCTACATCTCTTTGAAATTTAAGGTTGAACAAACTTTGGCCAATAACTGTATAGCTGAATAATTTATACTTTTTGTGACTTTTCTAATAATAGAATGTACAGTCTGAGCCACTGAAAATGTAAATATTCTATACATGAAATGAAAAGGGCTAGATTGCTTATTTCATGAAACCACTTCATTTACACATGAAAGTCTACTGTTCAATCATATTTTGATTTGATTTGATTTGGTTTGATTGGCAAGAGCTATGTATAAGAGAAAATCATCAAAACAAGTGCACTGTCCAAATACCTTTTGAATAGTCAGCATATTTACATTTCTGGAGAACTTCAAATCATTAAAAATGTAATATGGTCAAAGTGGGAATTCATCTTTAATTGAAAACAGCTTTGAACGGGAACACAATGTATTTATACCTGCAAGTGATATTTTGTGAATGAATATTTATGCTTTATGCGTTTATGAAATAATACATTACTTTTTTAATCAACAAACAAAAATGCGTGTGCGTGGGAGGAAGCTCGACTGTGGAAGAATATTGGTAATCAAGCATTACGTCTTCTCACGAACGTTTCTCCGGGAAGCTCAGCTTTCATATTACTTGTCAACAGGTTTTTCTTTTTTGTCGTGCATGCACGCTTGCCACGTGCCCAACATTCGATCCTTTTCAGACATTATCATAACAGTAATTCCTAAATAAACGGGGAAAAAAACATGTTGTAAGCCAAAAAAAAAAGAGATTTATTTATTTTTTCCCCCCATGGGCTTTGTCTTATAGCAATAATTATGATAAGTTGACGTTAGACTGTGTATTTTTTCCCTAATGACGCGCTGAAGCGGTTGAACCTGGATGCTCTCCAAGGCGGAACAAAGAAGGAGGGAAAACAAAAACAAAACAAGGAAAACAAAATGCTCCAAATTCCTGGTGACGAGATACGTTTGCAGTGACGCACCTTTTTTCTTTATAAAAGGTGCGAGCGGAGCAACTTGACTGTTCACTGCCTGCCGCCGCGGATTTACAGATTTCTTATAGAGCTCCTTCCTTACAGGTATCAGCGCTGTTCATTTTTTTATTTCATTGCATTAGTTTCAATTATGTGATTTTGACCCCCCTCCTCCAACCCAACCCACCCCCCCCTCCCTCTCCTCATGCAGCAGAGATGTTTTGGCGTGCGTGCCTGCTGCTCGCAGCGCTTTGCCTGCAGTGGCAGCTGAATGCCCGTAAGTAAATGCAGCCTGCTAACACGCATTTAATTGTATATAGTTTGCCATTTGAAACAGATTTAGTTTTGATGTGAGATTCCCCCCCCCCCCCCCCCCCGCTTGCTTCTAGAACATCTGAGCCGGAACGCCATTGAAAAGGCGGTTCACGATGCCATGACTACAGTTGACTCTGCATATGAATATTCAAGACTAGAGTGAGTTCATACACTTTTGTCCTAAAGGCGGAACATGTTGCACACTAACCAGCCGCAACGAAATTATCGACACGTCAGCGCCAAACTTTCATTGTTTATTGTAATGTCAAGCAACATTAGCGGGACAAAAGAAAGCATTTCTTTAAATAAAAATATCTCAGACAGTCTGGTGACATTGCGGTCATATGGGGGGAAATCTTGACTCGGGTTTTGTATGTGTGGAGTGTGCATGCTTGCGTGGGTTTCCTCCCACAGGCCCAAAACAAGCTTCTTCAATTAACTGAAGACTTTAAATTGTCCTTTGGCGTTAATGGTTGTTTGTACAGCTGAGATAGGCTCCAAGTTCACCGGTGACCCCATCGAGGACAAAGCAATGTCGACCAGTCTTTCCCAACCACATGGAGCCAAGGCCCAATAGATTTTGCATTAGAAAAAGCTCACCGCACGCCATCAAACAAATGGACTTCGCATCGGTCCGTTGTGGTAAAGGACGAGCTAAGGCGAAAGGCGAAGCTCACGATTTACCGGTCGATCTACGTTCCTACCCTCACCTATGGTCACGAGCTGTGGATCCGGATACAAGTGGCCGAAATGAGTTTCCACCGCAGGGTGTCCGGGGTCTCCCTTAGAGAACGGGTGAGAAGCTCGGCCATCCGGGAGGATCTCAGAGTAGAGCCGCTGCTTATCCACATTGAGGAGCCAGATGAGGTGGCTGGGGCATCTGATTCGGATGCCTCCCGGACATCTCCCAGTGAGTTGTTCCGGGCACGTCCCACCGGGAAGAGACCCCGGGGACGACCCGGGACACGCCGGAGAGACTACGTCTTTCGGCTGGCCTGGGAACGCCTCGGGATCCCCCTGGAAGAGCTGGATGAAGTGGCTGGGGAAAGGGAAGTCTGGGGGTCCCTGCTGAAACTACTGCCCCCGCGACCCGACCTCAGATAAGCGGTAGAAAATGGATGGAAGGATGGATGGAAAAGCTCACCGCACGCCATCAAACAAAGATGTCAGAAAAGCATAGAGCGGCTTGGAAGTGCAAAACAACAAACACTTTTACAATTCAGAAAACAAATGAACAAAAGCAGAAACTTTTTTACAAAAGACGAAACAAATTACAAAAGACGAAACACCCGGAAAGGAAACGTCCCATTTCACAGACATTCCTAGAAATCCCACGCCCTTTCTCGGCAAGCCCCGCCCCACTTCAACACGATTGGCTCCTGCATCACGGGAACGGTAGCCTAGGCTGTGAAGACGCCGTGCAACGGAGATTATCATTTTTAATCGCGTCAAAACCAGTGGCCGACCGAACGACCACTCAAGGAAACAGTTGCTTAACCACGCAGACTGCGCCATAGTTCGGTCGGCGGCGGCGGTGGTCGGTGTGCGCCAGCCTTAACCACCATAATCCGAACCTTAACTGATCGTAAACTGCCTTAACCCCAACCCTAGTCCTAAACCTAACCATAATAAACTTCTTCGTTTTTTGTTTTTTAAATTAAATTTAGGATGGACATCTCGTTACATCTGCGTAGCCTACCCTTCCCGCGATGGAGGAGCCAATCATGTTGAAGTCGGGCGGGCCTTGACGAGAAAGGGGGTGGGATTTCGAAGAACGTCTGTGAAATGGGACGTTCCCTTTCCGGGTCTTTCGTCTTTTGTAAAATTGTTTCTGCTTTTCTTAATTTGTTTTCTGAAATGCAAAAGTGTTTCACAATTTGTTATATTGTTTTGCACTTCCAGGCCACCGTACTTGTGCCATCAGATTGTGTACCGAATAAGAATTTACTGCAATTCTGTTGTGAACAACAAGAGGCATGCTGCTGGTAAATGTGACCTCTTGACGCTCCAGGTGCCTCGATCGTATCAGACGCAATGCAGCCAGAGCTGAGGATGTGTTGCGCTTTCTCAAGCAACCTGTGGGAATTACCCGCGAGGTGGCCCGATCAGCCGATTATATGGACGTCACCCTAAATATCATCAAAAGGTCGGCAGAAAGACGTCAAAGACGTTCCATCAATGCCACAGGTGAGTGAAACTAATACCTCAATATTAGTCAGTACTCAATATTATGGACTCTGCAAAGCTGGGCATCCGTTTAGGTTTACACTCAACGGGTCTGCATTCGAATCCTTGAAAATGTTATACTTTGGAAAGATACCATGCGTTAGCCATAGGTGGTACGTGAGTGTACGTTTCATAATGAGGGGCAGAAAAGAGACTCAAACTGCGTACATGTTTGTGGATACTCTCAGTCACTGGTGCTATGACTTTGTTGTAGATCTGCTGTCTGAGGAAGATCTGGAGTTCATTTCCGAACTGACAGGCTGCTCACCTCGACAGCGCATCCCCTCATGCAAGACAACCCCCAACCTTGACGTCTTTCGCACCGCAAGCGGCGTCTGCAACAACGTGTAAGGCTTCGGTGGCTTTTGTTTCATGGCTATTGGCCACTTCCCAGTTAATTGAGCATTTATTAGTTTGTACTTAGCAAAACGAACACCACCAATGAAGGCCTTGATCAATTCCACTCACCTACAGGCACAATCCTCGATGGGGAGCCTCAAACACACCGTTCGCACGCTGGCTTCCTGCTGAGTATCAGGACGGTATCTCGCTGCCCCGAGGGTGGGACCCCATCAGAATCAATGGCTTCTTTCTTCCTTTGGTATGATCATTCTATTTCGCCTCTTCGTCGAATCCAACTGATGACATCCAAATGACCGCATACAATTGAAATGGACATCTTTTGGTGAAATGAAGTCTTTATCGTTTTAGGTGAGAGAGGTGTCCAACCGCCTCCTGGCCACAGCCGTCAACGATGTAGTGAGCGACACAGTCTTCTCTCACCTGCTGCCCTCCTTTGGACAATGGACGGACCACGACCAGACCTTATCGCCTTTTTCTCCGGTCATCCGTTCATTCAACAACGGTATCAACTGCGATGAGACCTGTGAACGCACTGAGCCTTGCTTCCCTATCCTGGTCAGTCGTCGACCACGCTATGGCTCGCACGTTATAAGCACGCCCACACAAACACACTCACCGCGGCTCGCACTCTGAACAGATTCCCAAGGATGACCCACGTTTTGGCATCCAAGAGTGCATCCCCTTCTTCCGGTCAACAGGGACTTGCGGATCTGGCAACACGGGCTTCATCTTTGGCGCTCCCACTGTACGACAACAGCTGAACGCGCTCACATCTTACATCGACGCGGGTCAGGTGTACGGCTCCGATGAAGTCGAAGCGCTAGAGCTCCGTGACCTCAGCACAGACGAGGGCTTGTTGAGGGTCAATGAAAAGTTTACCGACAAAGGTCGAGAACTTCTGCCCTTCACTAAAGCGATGGCCAACGTGTGTGCGACCCGAGCTCGCATCACGAACGACAAAAATGCAGAGGAAGTGCTTTGCTTTTTCGCAGGTGAGCGGCAGGCCCAACAAGTTGATTCGGTATGTTCTCCGTAGGAGTTTCTGCATCGCAGCAGCGTCCATCTTACTTAATGTTAACTTCGAAGGTGATGAACGCTCCAATGAGAATATTGTTCTGACCTCGCTGCACACGCTGTTCCTCCGTGAACACAACCGTCTGGCTCGAGCGCTGGCCAGACTAAATCCCGAGTGGAACGGAGAGCGACTCTACCAGGAAGCCCGCAAGATCGTGGGAGCATATCTCCAGGTTAGAGCGGGCCTCCGTCACATGAACCATAATCTGGTTTGATGAATTCTACTCTTTACATTTTTTTGTTGTCTCGCAGGTTATCACATTCAGGGATTACATTGGCAACATAGTTGGTCCGGACGTTGTAGCCAAGAAACTCTCCACATACCCCGGCTATGATAAATTCATAGATCCGTCTATCGCCAATGTATACGCAACAGCTGCCTATCGATATGGCCACTCGATGATTCAGCCATTTGTTTTCCGCCTCAGTTCGGACTACGAGGATCACCCGTTGTACCCCTCTCCATTGTTGCACACAGCCTTGAACACACCGTGGAGGGTTACCTTTGAAGGTATGGTCAACATCCGCAGCTGTTTTTTCCCGTACGCCCTTGCACATTCTTATATCTACAGATGATTTCAGGTGGCATCGACCCGATCCTGAGAGGCCTTGTGGGACGGCCGGCTAAGTTGAACGTCCAAGATTCCATCATGACCGACGAGCTGAGAGACATGCTGTTTAAATTCTCTTTTGAGATGGCACTGGATCTGGGCTCTCTCAACATGCAGCGTGGACGTGACCACGGAATCCCGGGTATTTGTTTCTGTCTTCCTGCATACACAACATGTTCATAATCTCGTGAGTGGATTTTTCTGATGTATTTACCCCTGTTCTCAGGATATAACCAGTGGCGCAAGTTCTGTGGTCTGTCACAACCACAAAATGAGGCGGAGCTGGCTGCCGTGCTGAAAAATACGGACTTGGCTAAGAAGTTTCTGGATCTGTACGGAACACCTGAGAACATTGATGTGTGGATGGGAGGAATCGCAGAGCCTCTGGTGAAAGGAGGAAGAGTTGGAGAATTGTTTGCCTGCCTGATTGGAATTCAGTTTAAAAAGATTAGGGAGGGAGACCGGTAAAGACATGAGAACAAATCACTGTCTTTAAGATGCTCCCAAATACCAACTCAATGACAAAATCTTCTTTCCAGATTTTGGTGGGAGAACGAAGGAGTCTTCACAAAGTCCCAGAGGGCGTCTCTGATGAGGACATCAGTATCCCGCATTATCTGCGACAACACCGGTATCACTGAAATTCCAGACAAACCTTTCCTGTTTCGGCCACGAGGCAACGGTTACACCGATTGCAGTGACATCCCAGAGTTTGACCTCACTCCATGGATGGACACCCGTGAGTCCCTCAAATGAAATCTTTCGAAAGATAGTGCCATTTGTCTTGGTCTTTTGAAATGATTGACTTCACTGTTTTATGTGTTCTAGCATATGGATTTTACGAACCCATGTCAGGCACAACCAAGCCCACTCAAGGTATGCGCAGCACACATTTCTTCATGAACATATACAACTCCCAACTGTAAATTTATTTGCAAACCCATCCATCCATCCATCCATCCATTTTCTGAGCCGCTTCTCCTCACTCGGGTCGCGGGCGTGCTGGAGCCTATCCCAGCTGTCATCGGGCAGGAGGCGGGGTACACCCTGAACTGGTTGCCAGCCAATCGCAGGGCACATAGGAACAAACAACCATTCGCACTCACAGTCATGCCTACGGGCAATTTAGAGTCTCCAATTCATGCATGTTTTTGGGATGTGGGAGGAAACCGGAGTACCGGAGAACATGCAAACTCCACACAGGCGGGGACGGGGATTGAACCCCGCACCTCAGAACTGTGAGGCTGACGCTCTAACCAGTCGGCCACCGTGCCGCCTATTTGCAAACCGTACAAACTATATTACTGTAGGCAAAATCTTTTTGTCATATCAGCTGTGTTGAGCTATTTAAATAGTTCTTGCGTTCAAAATAATTTACTCAAGATTGTATTTTGGCTAACTGCTGTCACCCATTAATTCATTCCAGGTATCTCGTCACCCCCATACGGTGGAATAGATGAACCTCGTGGACCCCCTGGACCCCCCGGACCCTCCGGACCTCCTGGTAAATCCAGTATCATTCAAAGCGCACAGTGGCAAAGTCCTGTTCCTTATGTTATTTCTTTTCCAGGACCTCCAGGTCCCTCCGGAGGCTATAATCAGAGAGTGGCCTTCTCTGTACAATTGAGCGATAATTTCCCCAGACCCGGTGTTCCTATCCCCTTCCGCGAGGTCATCTACAACGGGCAGAGCAGCTACGACACCAACACAGGCATATTTACTTGCATATATCCGGGGGTGTACGAATTCCAGTTCTACTGCACCATCTATGAGCGCTCCGCCAGCGTGGATCTGATGCGTAACGGAGAGAAGATTTTGCATTCGTTCACCACTAGGCAGGAAGGTTACCTCTCGGCCAGCGGAAGCACATATATAAAGCTGAAAGAGGGAGACAAGATATGGCTTGTGGCTAACTACGGTGGCAATGGTATGACCAAAGACAGCTACTTCTCTGGGCATTTGCTCTTTACTGAGGAGTGAAGCTGATATTTAAAAAAACGTGCCCACACACAAGGGATCAACTTCACCCTCTAATGCGCTGTTACTTCCTCAAAAAAAAAAAACAACAGCAACCTGTTTGCAACTGGAAAGGTGGATCTGCTATCATTCGATCATGTATAACCCAAATTTTAGAAAAAAAATGTTTCATTTCCCCTTTATGCTTCATTCATCATTCAGTGAGTGCACAAATGTTACACTTGTAGTATCACAATCACATCTCACATCTCCTATGTGATATTCTCCTTCTTTGAAAATAAATATTTCTCTTTTTAAATACCAATTCCTCATCCCTCTTCCTGAACGATGTCGGTCGGACCATCTGAAATAGAGGTCATCCTTTTCCGATTTATTATCATAATTTAATTGAATACATGAATGACACATAAATCTGTGAATAAAGAAGGTGCCTGACCTTTGCATGATAAATCATAGTGAGCTATTAAGAAAGATAACAGAAATTATTATTGTTTTGGGCCGAATTGGCTGATTGATGAATCAAAAAAAATCCCACACACCAAAGGTATTGCATCAAGTTTAGAAATAAAAGGACGAACCCACGCACGCACACACACACACACACACGCACACAAATAAAAAAACAACAACCTAGTGCAGTTTTTGCATATGAGAGATTATAAACATTATTATTATTAATATCATTATTATTATTATTGCGTGGCGGGGCCCTGTAAAAAAAAATCACTTTGGGCCCCTCCACGCAATGCTGCAAATTTCAAATTGTGTTATTTAGGGCACTTGTCAGTCTTGGGCCCGAGATAAGACAACAACAGCAGCAACCAAAATTCATTTTCGTGCAGGCAAGCCCCTGCAACATTGATTTAAACTGCTCGAGACCACAATGATATGTTTGACTAAGACTTTTGGGTGGTGGTACAGTTTTGCATACAGCGAAATTATCTCGAGTTTGACTTTACACCCGCAGTCCTCTCAAAACCACAAAAAGGCCACCCTTCTGCTTTAGTCCTTCCTCTCGGTTGGTTGACAAATATTGTCGAAGATGTGTTCTTCTATTGACCACTGGGTGGCGCTAATATACAAGGTAAATGAAAGTAGGCAGCGCCACAACCTGTGGAGGTTTACTTTCCTAAATCCAGTCAGGACTGAGTAGTGCTGCACGTTGACCACCTTTGACAAGCCTTCTCTTTTAAAACATGAGAAAGAGTGTTTCTCATTAATAATTAGCGTTCCCCCATTGTTTTAATGTCTTTAAAAATCTGTGATCATATTTTTGGATTTTCATCTCAACTGTTCAGTTTAATTTTACGATTTAAATACATGAGGATCACCTCATGTAAAGCGTGGGCCGCCGGGAAACTCATTATGGCAATAGTAATAACATGATATGAAATTTGTAACATTTGAGTGTGGTACAAGTGGTACACAGGCTCCCTCTAGTGGTATGCAAATGAATCACTGCCCCAGTACAGTTCAGTTGTATTTAACTTTTAAGTTCAATAAATTTACATTTCTTTAAGAACTGTTTTGTTTTCAAATGTTTATATAGGTGATTTTTTATTTGCCTTCTATGTGCAATACATTTTAATTGATCCATTACTTAAGTAATGAATGAATGTCCGCTGTAATTGGGCAGACTGGAAGACTTGAAAAACGTGATTAGAGATGAGTCGACTTCAGCTTTAAACGTCGCTGACAAGTAGTAAAGTCAACTCATCGACTAGTTGACGAATCACTTCAACTTCTAACACACACACACACAGATTCTCTCTCTCCCCCTCGCTCTCCCTCGATCGAGCCTAGCCTAGGTACAAAATAGGGCTGTCACTATCGGATATTTTTAAATGGACTATTCCATTGTTTATTCCATTGATTAATCAAATAAACGGCTAAAACTACTTTTTATTCGCTATTGTTTGATGATGGAACAAAACCAAACCTAAACTGTTGGACTCTTTTCTCACACACTTGTTCACAAAGAGGTGAACCTCGCCCCATCTTTGCTTGTGAATGACTGAGCAATTCAGGGAAGCTCCTGTTCCCAATTAGCCCGTTTCTAAACACTCAACAAACTGCTACTCTAACACACTGAGCGGCATCACATACAACAAAATTTTACACCTGTGGGATGTTCCAAACAGGTGTTCGATGAGCATTCCTCAACTTTCTCCCTCTTTTTTGCCACCTGTCCCAGCTTTTTTGCAGCCACAAAATTCCAAGTTAATGATTATTTGCTAAAAACAATCAAGTTTATCAGCTTGAACATGAACTATCTTGTCTTTGTAGTGTATTCAATTAAATATAGGTCGAACATGATTTGCAAATCATTGTATTCTGTTTTTATTGATGTTGAACACAACGTCCCAACTTCATTTGAATTGGGGTTGTATAATCAGCCGTCTTTTTCCGGAGGACTACAGAAATCAGTTACTCAGTTTACTTTTGAAAGGCTGAAATCAGAGGATTGAGACAATGTCAAGTTGAACAATGGCTCGAAATGATCAATCGATGCTCGGAATAGCCGTCGAATCATTTGATGATCGATTAGTTGTCAATGAATTGCTACATTTTTTGACACAATGTATTACAAAACGTACACCACTGCACCATTGAACTTGCCTCACTGTTAACACATCCCCCTCACAGTTGTGAGGTTTGAATCTCCGCTGTGGCCTTCCTGTGCGAAGTTTGCACGTTTTCCTTGCGATAGCCCACATTTCAAAAACATTGTCAATTGAAGACTGTAAATTGTCCATAGGTGTGAATGTGAGTGTGAGTGGTTGTTTACCCTGCCTTTTTTTGCACAAAGGCTCCAGTTCCCCTTCATGTGACCCTAACGATGGCAAGTGCTATTGAAAATGGATGGACGGATGAAAGGATGGACAGGAAAGGATCATGACTCTTTGCATCCAAACGGAGGATATCTGGTGCAGGAAGTACAACCAAAGTTTAGTCCTCAACATTTTCTCCTCCTACTGACTAATCAGTTTAGGTCGATGAGCTGTTTAGGTCCACAACATGGTCGTTGTGTGCATGAACCAGGCCACACTCTCAACCTTTGGCTCTATTTATTATAATACAATGAGAGAACGCATCAGTCTTGATGACAATTTGTCAAAAGTTGTATTTACTGTACTGCCATCTTCCGTTAGACTATACAGTACACTTTAATGTATTATTTTATTTGGATTTATTTATTTGTCCGATACGGACAGTAGTTACACATTTAACATGTGGTGAAAAAGAACCAGAAAAAGACACTCGTGGCAACACTTGGAAATAAAAAATTGGAGCAACAGAATTGTAGAATGTTACAAGACTTTCCTTGTTACTTTCAAAAACGTCAGTCAATATTATTTGGCTATTACAATATATAATAACGATACTCTGTTATTATATGTACTGTCATTCTAAAAATGAAATAAATATCAATTAACAATAATAATAATATTTACATATTAATTATGCCTACCAAGTTTGAAAGAAAAACACCTACTGCTACCACAACTACTAATGATGCTGATGACATTATGATGTTTATGAGTATGATGATAGTGATGATTATTATGTATTTATTTGCAGATTGGCTGAGAGAAATCACAATATTTCTTTATTCCACTGCCGGTCGTCCTAGTTCAAATGAATGTTTGAGTTTGAAACTGCTTCCTCCTGAAATCGAAAATGCCAAATAGCAAATGCAAAAAAGTTGCAGGGATCCAATTTTTTTTGTGTGTGCAAAACTTAAATGGAATGGACCCCCTAATTAATGTCACAGTTAATAAAAGTAAAAAAAAAAAAAAAATGGCTATTGTGAAAAGGGTGATTAAAACAACTTTTCTTTTCTTTGGGATCTGTGAAATGCAACGGAGCACTTTCCTTTTCCATCACGTGTTAGTAAACAGCGAGTGAAGGAATGTCCCAACAGTGCGCAGACTTTGTGGTGGAGCTGCCGATCTAGTGAGGGGAAGTGTGCGGGGGACAAGGCGACATTGCCGCAGGCTGGAGGTGTTGGGGGGGTGATGGGGGGGTTGGTTGGGGGTGGAGGCAGCGCGACTCCCCGGGACGGCCCTCATAATTGGGGGGGAACATCTGACTTTGTCCCGCTGCTGCCGGCAGATGGTGCAGGGGGAGATTTACACTGTCATTGTGACATTGTCTCGGCTACTTAGAATAGGCTGAGGGTGACGCAATCAGGCTGGTATTGGGCGAAAAAAGGAGGAAATGTAACATATAAGACGTGTTGTTATTTTATTGGCGTTTGTTGGCTTATATCACTTATCCGAGATACATGTAGCAAGACTTTTTGGACATCTTTCCATCAGGTTCTGATCTCAATGTGGGACGTGTGAGGAGTGTTAAGAGGTCATTTTGCACCCCGGATGAGCGTGCCGAACCTTGATTGCACGTCCAACGCTCGCTGTAATGTCGCAAAACCAAAACTGGATGCGCCAAGTGGTTTGAAGAAAAAAAAAAAAAAAAAAAAAAAAACACGCATAAGCCGATACAAAGATCATTTGGCGATATTAGGCAGAAAAGTGTGTTTCCTACACGCCTACAGATGCGGGAAACGCTCGATGATGAGCCAGGAGGTGTTTTGCAGTGTGAAAAGTTGGTGTCGGCCTCTCGGAGTGGATGCCGAATGTGGCCGCGGTCCAAACGACGGGACGCACCTCGCACCAATGGGAGCGCCCGCCGCAACATATGGCAGCGAGGCCCCGCCTCCTCCACGCCGCATCCTCATTCATGCTTCAGACTTGCACACAATCTTGCGAGTTGCACCGAGCAGATGATGATTGCCGGCGCTCGGCTCGTCGGACCATGATTGACAATTGCGACGGGATCTATTTAGTCACATCTTTCCACCTTTGAACGCAAGTGCGCGTGGATTCACACCGAGACAAACTCCAAAACATCTCACTTCATCAGCAACACCAGCTCACCAGAGCTCCTTTCTTTTTTCTTTTCTGCGCCCTGGAGGGGGCGGGAGGGGGGGGGGGGGGTGTGTTTGCTTAAGTGTTTTGACTTTTGGGTCTTTCAAAAAGTGCGCCCTTGCACCACTCAGGACACGTCTTAAATGTTCGGCATCCAGGAGCATTTGATGCGAGAAGTGAGCGGATTAAAAGAGCGAAGTCTTGGAGAGGAGATGGATCCGGTCCGCTCTTGGGTGCGAAATGTCGGCGTGGTGGACGCCAACGTCGCCGCGCAAAGGTACCGACCGTCATCTGCCATTCAGACTGCCTGCATTATTATTATCATATTTGTTTTTTGTTTTTTTGTTGTTGTCAAACTTGTCAAAAGTGCCAGAATTGCTTTCTTGTGAAAAGCGTTGCAAACCTGTTGCAAAATCGGACTCATAAGTCACGAGCAAAAAGCCCCAATAAAAAAAAAAATATATACACAGAATATATATGTATAAAATCTAAAACACACAAAATATTGTCAAAATAATGATAAGCGATTTTATGGGCAATGTGCACATGTAGCGGAATTGTTTGATTTTTTAATGTCGCAGGGAACCTAAAGTCAACTGCACAAATTGGAAAACGAAATACTAAATGTTTTGGGAACTTCTTTACTGGAACGCACCCATTTTTTTTAAATATAAAAAATAAAAGTCCTCAGTTAAAAAACAAACAAAACAAAAAAAAAACAGCAACAACATTTTGGATTCGCAAGAAATGTTCCCATTTCTCATTTTAATGGTCTAAAAAAGAATTCTGTGCGTCTTCTTGCCATGTTTGAAAAGTTTAGAGGGGGAAAAAAAAAAAACAAGCGACAGTTTCAAAATAAGTCAATTGGGCTGAAGAAAAGAGATGAACACCGATTTGATGTAATGCACAATACATTGAAAAAACGGTTTCATTGGTTACAATTTGATTTGATCTTTTGTTTAATTAAAACAAACTCCCAATAGAGTGTGTAAAATGTTGCATGAAAGAAAACGTCGTTGTGTGGAATTTAAATCCAAAATACATTAAGTGTGCAGTTTTGCTCACCTCTGTTTGGCAGTATTTTATTAATCAATTCGTTTCAATTATCAGTAATGTTAATAATAATAAATGTTTTATTATTTAATATGTTTCAGCAGCACTTGGAAAAATCCAATTTGTGAGCGCTGCAAAGTCGTCTTGATGAACTTTAAAAACTTTGATTTGGAAAGAACGTGCATTCAAAAAGTTGGAAAACCATTTGATGATAACAAGATATAATATTAGTAGCAATTTGCTATGCATATTGAAGGAAACTTCTATATGGAAATAATAGTTTGTATTCAACACAATTTTGTGGGGTGTATTTTAAGCAATATAAGGAACCACGGGTGGTTTTATTTGATTGTGAAGCACACGTGTAATTTGTTTCACCTGAAGACCACGTGCGGTGTCACACGACGTCACGTGGCCGTCTAATGGCGTGCACCTGCGTGTCCCCCCTCCTCCCGCAGTGGCGTGGCCCTGTCCAGAGCTCACTTCGAGAAGCAGCCTCCTTCCAACCTGCGCAAGTCCAACTTCTTCCACTTCGTGCTGGCGCTCTACGACAGACACGGGCAGCCCGTGGAAGTGGAGAGGACGGCCTTTGTGGACTTTGTGGAGCACGACAAGGTGTGTGAGGGGCCTCACTCTTCAAGTAAACCGAGTCCGATTTGCGACAAGAAAACACATCCAGTTGCTGCTCTTGATCATCAGCTGACGGCTTCGTGCTTACGCGAGCTCTGTAGAGCCTCAGCGAGCTGAGGATGTGCGATTGAAAAAGAATATCTAATGACTAATTAGCAGCCTGCCTCATTACAAGGTGAAAAAAACAAAAATGCCAATGATTCCCACTTCTGTTGAGTTATCCATCGAGAGCTAATCATCAAAGTGTCTTCTCAAAACAGCAGTAAGGGGCGTTGCGGGGTGGGAATGGGTGGGGAGGGGGGGGGGGGGGGGGGGTGAATTCCTCAGCTTGGGCAAGTGGGACATGCGAGTGGAGGAAATTAGAAATGGACCGTGGCCTCGTGTCCACCGTTGACAGACCAAGATCTTGTCAAGTCAAGTTTGCTTGAAATGCCAGGGATGCTGTGTGTGCGTGTGTTCATGCCAGGGTTGAAAGCTGTCAGGGTGTGCCAGTGGGTTCATTTTCTGCATGGTTACCCTGGCATCTGTTTTGGCTTTGTAATTATGCAGAGGTAGAGCGATGGCATGACAAACTAAACGGCCTTCTGTTTATATTGATCAAACCTACAAAGCCAGGCGTCAAATCTATCTCCTGATATTACAAATTGGACTTTGGACTCCACTATGCCAACTTATCTTCATGCATCTTAATTTGCCCTCTTCTTCTTCTTGCCAGTTGCTCTGCTCCCCCAGCCTTCTCGTTCTTCTCCCCTTGCTCTCATCTCTGAGATTCCTCCTGGGTTATTGGACCAGAGAGCATTCCTTTGAGACCACTTAGAAAGACCAGTAGAGGTAGAAGACGAGAAAGAAACGAGCGGGAGGAGGCGGGGGCCGCAGGGGAGTCCAAGGATAGTTTTCCCGTCAAGGTCGACCGCCGCTCATTCTTACGTGCACGCTGGTCAAACGCACTCGTAGCGCTCCAAACTTCTCCCGCGCCCGATCTCGAAGTGACCCGAGGTTAAGCGGCGAGCTCGTGCCAACAACGCGCGCTCGCGCCAGTTCAGGCCTGTGATCCCGACGGCGGAGAAGGTCGAACTGCGGGATTTGGAGAGATTGGCTTTGTGTTTAACGGTGTCCCTAACGTGCTTAACTGCATGCTCTGTGTCATGCGGCTGTGTGCGTATGTTTCCAAGGAGCAGACGGGAGAAAAGACCAACAACGGCACTCACTACAAGCTCCAGCTCCTCTACAGCAACGGTAAGAGGACGTGAACGCAGAGCTTGAAATTGATCAGATGGGGATGTTTAAACAGGGGGGCGCTGACAGTCAACTGTCAGCAATGGAAGTACAGCAGCAGCCAATTTCTGTCCCTCGAGGTACAAGATACACGATCATGTACTCCACTTCCCAAAGTTTCAAAGGCGCAAGCATCAAAGGTCCTAAAGCTGCACCCATGAGAATGCCGGCCCAGTGACAAATGATTGCACTCTTCATCTATATCAACCCAAGTGACTTTTTTTCTCCGAGTAAGACATTTGCACCGGTAGGACCAAATACAAGTTCAGTCCCGAAATGCATCTAACAGTTTCAAGGCTTCCTATAACACAAACCTGCAGGCTATAATATCCCTGTGACCAAAAAAAAAAAAAAAAAAAAAAAAAAAATGTAGGAGTTTTTCAAGTCGGGAGCCAAAGCTCAAAGTGCCACCCTGTGGCGCAATCTATTAGTTTGAGATTTTGAAAAGGTTAGCCTCATAGTTACACTGTTGAACAAATAAAAGAACATTTTTACTTTTTAACAGTTTCATCATTAATGTTTGGGACTTTTTGATGGAACCTTCACTTATCTGGGTTGTCATATGAAGTGATATTGTATAAATTGTTCACAGTTGTCATTAGGTCAACATGGTATCGTGTTTTCCACATTCTGTCCACATAAAGCAACAAACACATTTTTTAAATGATTGTTCACATTTCATCATGTTTTGTTAACAGTTTATTATTTTCGTGAAGAAAAAAAATATGTGGTTCATCTCAAAATGATGATGTATGGTTTTAATCCAGTTTTTCAGAGGAAACGGCCAAAGGGCCCTGTTGATGCATTCATTCAAAATTCAGAATAATCCTCCAAATGTAATTAGTCATGTTACTTTGACAAAGTAATTGTAAGTTACACAACTACTCCATTTTCAAAAGAGTAACTTGTAATTGTAACTAACTTTTTTCCCCAAATCATCTTATCAACACTGACCACAACTCACACCCAGAAGCTCACTAATTAGACTAACCGGCCAAGTTGCTTCAAATTTGCCAAAAAATCTGCTCCTAAATGAACACCTTTGAGGTTACAACCTCACTGACAAGCCAGTGGACCCATTCTACACTCTCGTACCGCGCATTTCTAGTTTTTGGGTCTAGGGGTAGAACCGATCGGTCGACTACTAATGGATGGGTCGACTTCTCCGCATCAATGTTTAAAGCTTGAAGTGGACTAATCGCTAATGGCACCTTGTTTTCCAGTCGGCCAATTTACAGAGTATTAACAACTTAGCTGTCTGCGGCCGTCGCCGGACTCACAACTAACCGTGGAGAAGAAAAATGTCAGCCCAGCGCATTCTTCAAACGTCTGCGCGAGTCAGAGCGTCTGAAAACAAAATGGTCGTCAATGAGAATAGCGGACAGCCTCGCTAGCTTTGCGTATTCCCATCTCCGCTAGTCGTCAAATATTCTATAATATGGCGGCGATAGGCAACAACTGTGCGATAACGAGAACTTTATTCATATCGCAGCACGCACCGACCGACATTGCGACACTCGCACTATGTCGCTTTGCTGCACAACGCCGTGTGGTAACACTTTGGTGGCATACGGCCACAAAAAGGAGACAGGAAGCACGGTCACTTCCGTCCGCAACTGCAATAAAAGCACAAGCGAAATAGAAACAGTGAAGCAAAGAAATGCTTAATTTTCTGGAGCCTGGCTGCTACAGTCCTGTCAAAGAACACGCTCAGCTGTGGAATAGAAGAAAGCGGTGCGCTCGTTGAAGAGAGGAAAAAAAAAAAAAAGGTGCAGGAGTCTAATTACAGCAACTACAGTCAGCGTAATGGGGAGTTGTATTTTGAATCATTTATCTTCATTCGTTGTTACGCCGGTCAGTCGAGATACTGTATGTTTTTTTGTTTTTTTTTACGTGAAACCGGTCCGCGGCACAAAAAAATGAAGGGGCCAGCTGTTGTGCCAATTAAAAAAAATATATACATCAATGACTTCATCGATTTATTGACTTCGACTCAAATTCCATCACATTATAGTCGACTCTTTAGTCATTTAAGGCCTCATTGGCACTCAGGTTAACCCTGGTGTACCTTTTCCACGACCAAATATATATATGTACAAAATGAAAGGCTACAAAAGCCGTACCTGTGTATCGTCCACGTTCACGTTGCCATCCCAGAACCCGCCAGAACCCCGAGATCAGCAATTGCAACCGCCGCCACAACCGCGACCCCGAATTGTGATTCCCACATCACGTTAGGGATACGCACGGAAATTTGGTTCCCATGAGCAACCGCTGCTCCTACTCTGCCATCGCAGTGGCACCCATGGGAGAGAAGATAAAAGACATGTTCTCCAGCATCCCCTTTGTACACGCGCGCGCGCACGCACTCACACACACATCAAGAGCCCTTCCTCTTCATTCCCTTCCCCCTTGCGATATCAAAGGCATCTCAATAGGGACTTTGATGAGGGGAACACATTTCAAAAAGCAATACACTCCAAAGTTGCCTAAATATACTGGATAAAAAAAAAAAAAAAAAAAAAACTTTCCCCAAGAAACAGTTGATTACACCTCTTTTTCATCTCTGTGATATATATATATATATTTTTTTTAAACAAGCAACAGTGGAAACTCTCTTTGGACTCCAATTAAAGTGATCAAGCTGGTTGTTGTTGTTCTACCTGTTGGTGTGCAGACTAGTCGTTGCGCAGACGAGTCTTGGGAATATGTCGTCGTCGTTGATAAATTGTACGTGCGCGGCTGTAAATTCTGTCCTCAAACAGAAAACAACTAATAATCATCAAACATGAAATAACTTCCAATCCCCTCAGAAACCATCAGAGAGAAAATATGAGGTGCATGCCAATCGTATTTCCCCATGTTGCTTGGAAGGAGTTCAGTTTTGTTTTGTTTTTTTTCTACTGAGGGGTTGACTTTGGGGGATAAGATTTAGATCATAAATCTTTTATTTCTAACTATCCCCAGTACAATAATTGAAGAGTTGTATATTACTGTTTTGGGTCAACTGAATACGTTTTCATTTATTATCTGGTGGTGCGCAGATTATCAATGCGTTTGTGGAGCTGATTTGATTCCCCTACTCAATTTCCATTTCATTATATTTTCAACTGAAAGACTTTTCCTAATTGTTTTTGTACACTTGGGATCAAGGGGGGGGGGGGGGGGAGCTGTATATTTTGTCATCTGAAGTAGGCTACATTGAAACAAGTGCATTGAACAAATTCAAATTTAAAATAAAATAATTGCAGGTTGTCTTCCTGTGAACATGTTGAATCCATAAAACGAAAAATTGGCGGTCCTGAGTGATAATATTTTGTAGATTCATCCCTTGTATCATACTTAAAAAAAATAAAATAAATTAACACCGATTAGTAAAAGAGGTCTGTCATGCTAAGATATGAAAACTAAACATCTGCTCTTTTTGTGCAGGGGTCCGTACGGAGCAAGATCTTTACGCACGACTTATCGACTCAGTCACAAAACAGGTCGGTGAGCTCGGCTCTCCTGATGGAAATCGGCTTTTGAGGAAATGGGAATGAAATCATTTTACATGCAACTGACATATCCTGTTGACTTTCACCCCCCCCCCCCCCCCCCAACCCCCCCTTGCAGCCGATATCGTACGAGGGCCAAAACAAGAATCCAGAAATGTGCAGAGTTCTGCTTACGCATGAGGTCATGTGCAGGTGGGTGATGTACACGTTCGTCCTGGACGCACACGCTTTCAGAATAATCTGAAGTTTTTGGGCCCTTTGGTGTTCCAATGTTTTGAGGGTCGTGGCAGGCCCTGTGAAAGTTACGGCAAAACATCTTATTAAAGCAAAAATCTAGAGATATATTTTGCCGTAATACTGAACACTTATCCGTAACTTTTCCCACTTCCCCATAATAACAATTTGCACACATTTTTTTCAATGTTATACTGTGCACAGTATTTGCACATTTCTCAACTTCTTACCCACTGCAGTAGTACTGTAAAATACTTCTACTTATTATTATTATTATTATTTGTAGTTGTTGAATAGAAATTCTCTGGCTGACAAAGTTATAAGAAAATGGCAAAGTCTGTAATGAGTTGTGTTCAGGCATATTAAGGAAATATTCTTTACAATGTGAACATGAATCTTTTGTCGGATCTTGTCGAAACAATGTACAGCTCGTTGGCAATATTCTAAAGAATCATGGTAACCCTTGCATGATCCAGAGCATTTTCATCAATTCTTTATGCTGAGAAAGGTAAAGAAAGCATAAAGATGTTCGCACAAAGTCGTGTATGACAGTCACAATCTTGAATCGTCCAACCTGTCCAAAAACAAGATTTCCCTTGTCATCGTTCGGACTTCTACTGTATTTTTCCACACGCTGTCAACAAATGTAGCCTTGTAATAACAATAATAATAATAACAATCCATCCCAATTTAACTATAGTGTGTCGCCAACCAGTGTATTGGTTGTACGCACAAAGACGACAGCTGACGTAAGCAGAAGCGCTAAAGTATTACAATTCCTTCATCCAACTGACACTCCAGGAATGAGCTGAGACAGCATGTTTGAACTTTGTTAACGTGCGACGAGTGACACATTTTGAAGGGGCTTTGAAGACCCCATGTGCTGCATATCACCGATGATGATAATATAATAATAGTGTGCTTTATGAAGGTAAATGGGTAAACACGGGTGTGTGCAGGAAGAGGAAGAGGAGGGATGAGTGGGCCGGTGACCCAGAGTTGGAGGGCAGCAGCAGCAGGGAAAGGATGGGGGGGGGGGGGGGCTGCGATGGAGCGGGCTGTGCCATTGTGTAGCCAGCAGATGCCCGAATGTGACTCACAGCTGGCTAATAACGGAGCCGAAGAGGCAGAGGGCAAGCGTCACAGCTGGGGAGTGAGGCCGTCTGACAGGGGGGCGTAGGGGGCAGGGCAGGGCCAAGCTGGGACACGAGAGGGGTGAGGCGAGGTGTAGGGGTGGCAGATGGTAAGGGGTGGGGGCACTTTTGTTATGCAGTGAAGGGGACTTGGAGGCGGGGGGGGGTGACCAGCAGGCTCCTCGGACAGGACTGCTGACGAATGGTCGTGTGTGTGTGCGTGCGTGCGTGCGCGGGCGGGCGGGCGGGCGGGCGGGCGGGCGCGCGTGGGGGTTGAATTTGATTTCGGAATCAATGTGACAGATTGGCTGGCTGCCTTTTCACTTTTGAATGGTCTCTCACTGTTTGTAGGGTGTGTTGTTGTACCTTTTCTTCCTCTTCTATTCTTTTGTCCGCCCCGCCGCCCTCCCCTCTCATGCCTCCTTTGTGTGCTGCTGGATGTTGGTGGACTGCAGAGTCCAGGCCTGCGGACAAATGAGGGCTCCTCCTGTTTAAATTGCTTATTTTCCTGGCTGACTTTTCCCCCTTGTTGTCTTTTCTGTCCCTTTAATTGCCCACTCAGCCGCTGTTGTGAGAAGAAGAGTTGCGGCAACCGAAATGAGACGCCCTCTGACCCAGTCATCATTGACAGGTAAGGAGCTCCAATACCCGTACACAAAGCACCGACTCATACTCACTTACTCGCACATTGAGAGAGAGATTGTGCTCTTGTGTAAATATGACCACTGTTGCGTTTCCACGCAGTAAAACTTCATCTGGCTTGGTCTCGGTGTGCTTGGCTGTACTGGCTGGATGAAGCAATTGGGCATGCGTGCAGGTTTATACCGTACAACTTGGTCATGCTAGAAGCAGTCCTTGCGCCACGCCAGTTAATGGTGCCAATGCAAGGGGACTATTGCACGGTGACGGTTAAAAATAGATCCACTAAAGAGGTCATTAGATAAGATAAAAATACATCCAAAAATGTTTTTATGCTAGATGTGCTCTGTACTAAACCTCCCCTTACAGTGCCAATCCAAACTGTTGATACAGCGCCTCGTTGGAGATAATTAGATCGATGCATCGTGTACCTCATAACGTGTCCAGCGAGGGTAGTATTGTTATGGCTGTCTGTTCAGTTCTCAACCTTATCAGGACCAGTTGCACCGAAACCCCGCCACCACTCCCCAACAGACATTTATCCCATGAGAAGCATGCGTATGTTTCATATCTGCGTGCAGACTCACACATGTAGTCAATGTTCACCCTGAGCGCCACTTATCACACTTTAACCGCCGCAGTAATCCGAGTGTGTGAAGGCCTTTGCATCCGAGCGATTTGGAGTTTTCACGGGTTCTGTCGGCCGAGTGATGAATGGTCATAAGCGTGAATACTTTGGCTGTGATGTCATCGATGCGACTTTCATTGGCTCTCCGTCCTGCGTGCCGCACCTCCTCTCCTTCCGTCTTTCATAACAATTGGGGAGAAAGCATTCACTTCATTTATGTCAAGGACCCTTTTCTTCCCCTTCTCGGTTCAAGCTGGCTGCCTGTTGACAGTGCGTCTCGAAGGAGTTCTGCTCAGGATATTTTTCATATCATGGAAAAACGAGGCTGTTGTCTTTTCAGTGTTCCCAGAATGCCTCGGAGCAGCTGCATTTCTCATTTGCGCATTATTCTCTCCATGTCCCATCCCATATACACTTCCTCCTTACATGCCTCAAACCTCAATTTAAGTAACTCCACAGCCTATTGCGGAGAGAGCGACTCATCCATCCATCCATCCATCCATCCATTTTCTACACCGCTTTATCCTCACTAGGTTCGCGGGCGTGCTGGAGCGTATCCCAGCCAACTGCGGGCAGGAGGCTGGGTACACCCTGAACTGGTCGCCAGCCAATCGCAGGGCACATATAAACAAATGACCATTCGCACTCACGTTCACACCTCCGGGCAATCTAGAGTCTTCAATTAACCTAGCACGCATGTTTATGGGATGTGGCACAGGGGAACGGGGAGAACAGCGAATATATTATATAGTATTTCCACTGCGGATTTTGTGCGACTGCAAGTGCTGATTTAAACTGAATCCTTGACCTCTGCTCCTTTTCTAATCGCACGGGGAAGATCCCGTCCTGGTGGGGGTCTCTCCCTCTCGACCAGCTTGCAAAATCCTCTCCTCTGGGAGCAGCCCATTAGGAGCTTGTTAATTTCTCCTAAGCCAAGACAGTTTGGTGTGGTCCATTTTATTTCACCTTATGTGCATGTTCTCGTTCCACTGGATGTCTGTGCACCACATGCTTGGTTTAAAAAAAAAAAAAAAAAAGTGTGTGAATGTTGGGAGTGTTTGCATGCACACAAATAGAAGTATGTTCTCATGCGAGTGTTTTTGGAACCTCACGTTTATTTATGTATGTGAATGTATGTGCAATTGTATATGTGTCTCAGTGACCCCTACTCTGACCTTTTTTCCCCCCACAGTCACTGCCTGGGCCTTAAATTATTCATGCGTGCGTGCGTGTGTTCTTGTGGGAAGGGGGGTGTAGTCTGTTTCTGTGGTTCCAGTAATCAGCCTCCTGCTCCCAGCCCCAACACCTGTTCTCCAATTAACATGCAGCGCGCGGGGGGCCCGCTCACGTCCGTTGCCCGTGTCGCTTTCCACCCATTTCTGCCTCCCGGTCCCTTGCTTTCACCTCCTCGCATCCTAACTTCTGCGCACCTCGCTTCATCTCCTGCTGCCCAACATGCTCTTGCGTACCACTTCAACCTCTATTATCTAATTCCCTTTCTTTTTTTCCCCCATTGAGTAAGCATCTCAGTAAACACCCCTCCCTTTTCCATTTTTGCCATAATTAGGCAGTGTCATTAGGACACCTACCCAAGCACAAGGTAGTTTGCAATTCCCCAAATGACCCAAACCCCCACTTTTCTAATCTCCTTTCCATATTGTTTCAGTTTTCCCTCTCCCCCCCCCCCCCCCCCCCTCCTCCTGCCGCCCCCTTCTCTCCCTAATCCCGATTTGAGTGAAAGGAGAAAGAGATCACAGCTGATCCATGAGGAGGGGCGAAAGAATGGAGAGAGGGTGGAGGGAAGACGAGGGCACAAAGAGATGACTCTCGAGTCGTCCTAGGGAGAAAATGATTTAATAGGCCGCTGCCTGCTGTGTCTAATCATTTTACAATTGTCTCATCTTAACTCAGGCCAACTCTTCGATACTCTTCTCGGCCGCAGTGTGACGTCTCTGTTTGGAGAGCAGCACTTATCGTTGACTGATAGACAGCGTCGCTCACTGATTGGTCCGACGGCTGATCAATAGACCGATAGATTGACTCCTCGGGACACATAGCCACGATTCTTTGCTAACTCTTCTCACTCTGTGTGTTCTAAAAACAAATCATTCGTCACATCTTTTCTTTCTTAATTGACTGTTAGGTTTGGGTTCCTATATAAGATACTACACATGTACAGTGGATATAGAAACAGATCAGATGCTGATTAAAATAACCCGATTGTTCTAATATGTTTCTAATATGAGACCATCATCAATTATTTGTTTATTATTTGACCACACATCCTTGCAAAAGTGCTCCAAATCTGTGTGGTTGTGTGAGATGTCTTCTGCAGTCCTATTCAGATCACCCCCACGTAGTTTCAATTGGATTCAGGTCTGGACTTGGGCTGGGCCATTCCAAAAGTTATTTTGTCGATTTACAAAAGAAAAACATTCAGGCTCCACAACATTTTGCCAACATGTTTAAGTCTCCTAAAAGCATTTGCAGGGCAACTATGGTACGGTGCAATAAAACAAAGGGTGAAATTCTTGGCCACAATTCCAAAAGGTATGTTTGGCGTGAAACCTAATCTGAGCGGTCACAGACGAACTCCACGATGAAGCGTAGTGACACGATCGCTGGAACCGGTGCGTCAGCCAATATGAAGGAACTTATGAATACTGTACTTCCAAATACTTCTGGCTCAGAACCTTTAAAGTCTGCTATTTTTTATTTTGCCAGTTTTTCTTGCAAAAATCTAACCTGGCGTCCCTTGCACCTTAAAGCTAATAACAATAAACAATTTAAAATGTCAGCGATATTTTTCGATCCTTCTGTGAAAGCCACCTTAGAATTACCCCGCCAAGATTTTTTTTTAATGGCAGCATTATTGGCGCGATGACCTCTGAGCTAGAAGTTCTATTGGTTGTGAGCCCAAGTTGACCTCTGTATTTATGAGCGCTGTGGTGGCTTCACAATGGAGACAAGCAGATGTCAGTGTTAGTATTAGTAAGAATGGACTGTGTGCTTTGGATTGGAGCGGTCAGCATTCACTGGGAGGGCGTGTGTGCATTTATATTGGGCTAAGAAGCGGAGATCAATAGCTGGTCATAAGGAGTGTGTGCAGGGATCCATCGCGAGGCAGCGGCCTTGTGCTGTGGGGGTCGGGGCGTGATCAATGGCAAGCACTATCTCACTAATTGATCGTGTTTCTAAGAGCGGTCTTTTTTAACAAGCCGGCACTCCGAGAAAAGAAGAATAATCAATAGGAATTTTCCAATGCTGTCAATATTGTGGTGCCCTCCCCCAGACCCAAAATGAGCTCACCAGAGCTCGTGTAAGGTCAGCAAATCTTCAAATATACGTTTTAAAAGTTAAAAAAAAAAAAAATTCAAAATTTCAAAATAAAAATACAAAGTCACAACAGGGGACATTTGTCACGGGTGATTTTCGGATAGCTATTTGTACTTTTTGAGATTTTTGCTTCCCTCGTTGAGCAGTCATTACGTGTGTCACGGCTTGACTTCAGATTCGGGACTGCCAGTGGAATCCATTAGTCTTCATCTCGGTTTGGGGGTTGTATTGATCCATTTGTTGTCTTCTAGTTCTGGTTATGTACATGCACCACCGTCTGTGTTTTCAACTAGACCAGCTCACCTTTTCCACACAATTCAACTCTTTGACAAAAGACCAACTGGAATGTTTAGTAATGCTGATATTGTTTACTAAATTATGGGTATGAGGGTCATATAAACGTAAATCTCTTTGGCTGGAGCAGTAAATCTGTAGCCAACATTTCTTTGAATGGATTAAAACTGTCTGGGCGGTTTGACAAAAAACTATTCAGATATCACTTATTGTTATATGTAAATGTCTCGCGGTGTCTCGGAGACCATCTGTTTCAGCGGTCGTGGCTCCACCTGCTTGAGCACGGCTGACTTAAACCAATTTTAAAAACAAACTGCGCGCGATGACGACGAGCGTCGCTTCTGAACTCGGCTGTTTTCTCAGCAGCCGCGACGGCGCACCCCCAGGCTTGGAGCAGCGAGGGCGGGGGACAGGGGGTGTGTGTGTGTGTGTGGGGGGGGGTGGCGGGGTGGGGTGTGTGTCACGCCTTCCTCAACGCTTGCTTCGAGCTCAAAGCAAAACACAACAATTCTTTGGGAAAGAACATGAAAGTCTCATCCAAAGAATAAATGCACCAACAATTTTGTCCCGTGTCAGAGGTCGCATTCCTCTCATTTCCCAGATGTACACTGAAGTACCAAACGGCCCTGTTAGGTCATCATCATACAAGCACTCCAAGGCTGAACGTGTGAGACAACATTGAAAGGGATTGGCTCTCCGCCTGTCGCCTTAACATCATCTTGTCGCTCTTCCTAGCGCAATCACTGAGGTAACTTCCAACTTATGGAGACACTTGGAAGTTGAACACCATCCAAAACAAATTTTCCTTTAAGGATTTCTTCGAATTGGATGAGAGTCGACTGCACAGGCAATCCGCAGTCATTCGAAGATTCTGAACAGCCATACAAGTACGGTCTACAAATGGACTGTAAAAGTAATACATTAAAACAAACGAGCCCTCTTTAAACACTTTCTTAACTTTAGTGACCAATGAACCGGACGTAACGAGTTGCATATGGCAATTCGTACTTAAAGATGCAATTGGTGGGCGACTACCTGGTTACCCGCCTCTCAGCCATCGTCAGCTGGGGTAGACTCCAGCTCAAATGAGATAATAGATGGTTAAATATATACACAATAAATGTCCTGATAAATTCAAGTTTAAAAGTTAAAGTTCAATCTGTAGAACACACTTTCGATAACAAGTTGCAGCTGTTGGTTGGCGTTCGTGTCTAATGTAAGTCATTGTCTTAACTTTACAGTCCGATGTCTCTCGCAAGAATCTTTTTTTTTTTTTTTTTTTTTTTTTTTTTAATGAATTGACAGTTTTACATACTTAATAAAAGAATTTGTCCTCTGCAATTAACCCATCGCAGTAATAAGACACACCGGAGCAGGGGTTCCTTATTGGGTCTGATGAGCAAATTTTGCAGTTACTGTACTCAAAGGCACCATAGACACACAAGGCTTCACATTTTATTGCATTTTTGTAGCACCATTGAGGCATATTTTGTTTTTGGCCTTTTGGAACTTTAACCTTTTGAGGTACCGCTACGTATTTTGTCTCGAAAAAGAAGTAAAGTAAAAAATGTAAAGACTTGAGTATGAATGGACGGCACATTTGTATTTTCTTTTTTCTGAATTTGAGCTGTTTTGCATTGGAACAAGTTGTTGCTGTTGCTGGCAAACATGTTGTAAGCCGATGCCTCTCGCTTCTGGAGGCCTATCTGGTGAACGTGATACGTTTACAATCTCAGGCCTCATTTTGCAGCTTTTTAGAACGCGACCGTAACGGCTTCATTCTCGGAATTTACGTCTGCTGTATATTTGGCATCTTAACCATTCATTGTATTACTCACTGGAGATTTTGAAAATAGTTCATGGAAAAAGTATTTTTACCTCCACTACGGAGGTCTTGTTTTCACCATCATTAGTGTTTGTCTGCTGGTAGGATTACATAAAAACTGCTCCGCTGGTTCTAACCAAACATGGTGCGCAGTCACTGGCATGAGTCAAGGGGGGCGGGGCGGGGGGAATCCATTTACATTTGGATGGAACTTGTATGCCTTAGTAAAAGTTTGTAGTCATATCTTTCTAATTCTATTCTCTTGTCTTACAGTGTTGGTAGTAGAACACAATAACGCCGATATTTCTATGCACATATAAAGTCAGGTCCACTGGTCCCTCCGGTCCACTGTCACGGTCTCTCCCTGGCGGTCGAACCCTGGACACTCTCTCCACAAGCCCTGTCAGTGAGTCCATCAGACGAGGGCTGGCGTGCGGGGATGGTGGGTGGGGTAGGGGGGGGCGGATGCAGCCTGGCGACAGGGCCCTGAGGCTCCAGTGCACACCACCTCACTCACACAGGCTGGACCACTGAGCAGCTGGCACAGGACCATGGGATGCCTCCTCCCTTGGGGCGACGCAAAGGGAAGAGGGAGACAAAGGCAGACAGGGAGAGACCACGCGTAGTCCACAAAATCACATTTTCTGACAGGTACTGCCTGAGAGCCTCGCTCAGTCAAACTGCTAAAAGTTTACGGACCTTTATGTCAGGCTCAAGCATGAGCGCAGGGGAGGTTGGATGACAGACATTCTGCGATTAGTGAAGCTTTTCGGTTGAGTTTGTGTTTTGTCACATGATGACTGCAGCGGTTTGAACGCCGACATCATGTGCCAAGTACCTTTGCTTTGTTTTCTTTGTCCACAAACGGAGACACTTTGTGGTCATAAAGGGAATGGATTACCAATTGGGAAATGTGGACGAACAGAAGCGGCACTTTGAATTGATGGAAGGATGGATGGACAAGAAATAGGAAATGCAATTACATGAAAGTTTCACATTCAAATGACAACATTGTCGAAATGATCCCCCGCGATACTTCTCGTCTGAAGCTCGGAGGCAGAACATCGAAATCGCATTCTTGGTTTGTTACAGTGGCTGAGCGCAGGAGTATGTAAACGCGCAATTGAAAAGTGGAATAGGTCAAAGGGGAAACAAGATTATAGGAGAGGAATGAGCCATAGAAGAATGACTGATTAACTAAATGCATACAAATAACAAATAAAATGCATCATGTGTACGGGTACAAAATGTAAATAGAAGGAGAAGAAAATGTCGAGAAAAATAAAAAATATTATAATGGAAGTAAAAACAGCTGGTAACAACGTCAATTGCGTCACAGGCCAGTAGTAGGCAATGTCGCTCGGTCATGTCATAGATTTCATACTTTCTTGATGTGAATGTTAAGCATGACCGAAGTACAGTAAATAATGTGACTCTGCTCACGGCGGTAGCGGGCCAGGAAATGTACTGTACCTATTATGATGGGAACCACGTTAACAAACACAATTCTGTGGTTATTGCAGTTCCACGCTAGCACATGTGCAGACCGGATGCTTAACATGCATGTATGTGCCTGGCCTCCTTTATGTTTCACCGTTTACAATGAAAAAATAACAGTTGTTCTTGGAAAAAAATTTAAAAAAAAAGGCTCTGGTAAAAGTAGAAGTCCTGATTCAACTCCCGTACTTAAAAGTAAAAGATAACAGAGTGAAAAGTAAAGTGCTCAGCAACAAAAGTAAAATGTAAAAGTTTTTTTGTCAATTATATACTGTGTGTTTATCACTTGACACAATGGGGTAAAAAAAAAAGAAATGATTTCCCTCTTTTATTAACTTACATGGTGCTGTTGAAAACAAACAACAAAAAGTTCTTTTTTTAAACTAGCAAGCGTTGGCTCGCCTTTTATGCCCGACAATCAAAACAATGTGTTCCCATAGCTTTGCTGAACTGAAAGGAGTCGGAGGGAAATGAGTTTGACTTCTTCCTACTCCTTTTCAAATATGCATATTTGTTCTTTTTTTTTTTTACTTTTTCACATTTGAGATAATTCAAATTAAAAAAATACACCTTCTAATATGAGTTTTGCCTGATTATATGGAGAATTTTTGAATGCCAGAAGTTGTCTGTTTTTCAGTTGGCACAAGACAAAACACATTCGCCACCAAATCATTCTTGTAGCCAACAATATCAAACAATTCTCTTCAATAAAGCCATGGCTGGGGAATATCTTGCTTCTCTTAATCTGTGGTTGCCTTCATTGTTTTTTTTCTTTTTTGCACCTTTTTTGTTCCATTTTTCCATCTGCAGAGTTGCAAAAAAAGTAAGTAACCAACTAAAAGTAAGGAGTAGAAAGTACAGATTTTGTTGTTGTTTTTTCATATGTAGGAAGTAAAAAGTTGTTAGAAAAATGAATAGTAAAGATGCTTGTAAACTGTACTTAAGTACAATAACAGAGTACGTGTATTTTGGTACTGCCCGTCACTGATGTTGTGTAAATAGCCCACAAATTGCGTGGCATTGCCCGCGTCGTGGGGCCAATCGCTCCCATTTATCTGACTCCTAATAGGGTTCACCTCTGCCTGAGCAGTGCGGAGATTAACTCGGGGTGCTGAGAGGATCACAAGTGGGCAGATTAGCATGATTTAGAGGGCACTTCAGATTGCGAGCCGTGTTGTTTTACGGGTGGATGTGACTTTTCCTTCTGTGCGGTTTGGCTGTCAGGCAAAATGATCAGCATTACCATTTTTTGGGGTCATACGTGTAATCAGACTCTTGTGTGAGTTTTGCCAGTCATACTGGTATTTAGGAACAAGGGCTGTTTTCTTTCGTTGGATACTAGTGTTGTTGTGTGTGTGCGCGCGCAAATGTGTGTGTGTGTGTGCCTGATGGAGCCTGGTCATCCTCCTGTGCAAAGGTCTTAAATTTCACTAATGACTTAACAATGCCCCCTGGTGCTGCGCAGACCCGGCAAGCCTCCCAAGTTTGTTTGTTCGTCCGTTTAGCTGCAATCTGGATGGACCAAATCTCTCAGGAGTTGGATTTTTTTTATTTATTTTTTTTATATAAAGAAAACATTCAGGAATGCTAATATTTACACTTTAATAAACCTCAAACAGTTGTATCCTTGGGGTTCCTGTTGGCTTATGCCAGAAGAATTATGATGAGATTTTGCCTGTTTTAACTTGTCCTGTCAAACCTGTTTCATGTGATTGCTGCCTGTCGTGACCAACACACTCTTTGAAGAGATTTTTATTCTCAATTAGTCGCCCCCCCCCCCCCCCCCCCTGGGAATAAAGGTTAAAATAAATAATGACAGAAGAGGTTGCTGTTCTTTATGCGTTCGAAACAAAACATAACCCAAAAAACACTAAAAAGAGCATTTTTCAACTGGCTCCACCCAATTGTATTGTTTGTTAAAATAAAACTTATTTTAACACCTCGTTTGTGTTTAATAAAAAAAATAAAATTAAGAAGGCCTAATGACTTGAATTCACATTTTCTCATCAATTGATTTTACAGTTGTATTACGTCAGTTAGGTTGTCGTTGTGAGAAAGCAGAAAATATTACTTGCAATCAAATTGTTTTTCTTTTTTTGTGTGTGTGTACTAAAGTGCGTGTCCCAGGTAATAAAGTCAAATGTGACTTTGGCGTAGTTTCTGTTTTGTTGCAGATGATATCACGCTGTCATTTTGCGGGACAGACGACATTGCAGCAAAGAAGCCCAAACGGATTTTTCTTGTGCTCTAATGGTCTTCATCATTCACGCAGCAGATGTTGCGTAGTCCTCCGCGGAGAGGAGGAGCAAAATAGAAGTCGGGATTGAACTCTTTCAATGTCACAATAAACTTTTGGTTGTGCACATGTGTTGGTAGCGGCGCTGATGAATCTGTCAGTGCTGAGGGCAGGGGGGGCCGTGTGACTGCTGACAGCCTCCCAGCAGGCATGCTGTGAGCCCCAAAAGTTGGCGTGCCCCCCCGCCAGCGACACCCACCGAGCCCCGCCGACGCTCGGCTCCTCTTTTCCCCTCGCCGTCCTGGACTGCGCACATTTGCTGCGTGTTAGCCACAGACGGTAAATTACAGCACCCTGGACCTGTGAGCGATTGCATTCCCGTCTCTTCACACGTTCCTCCACTCCCTCCCCGCAGGACCGTTACCCAGCACACCTCCTCGCACTGTGTCTATCTGCCGCCCCGTTTTTCCTCTCATTTTCATCTGTTTTCCTCTCCTCTGTCTGTCAAACTCATCCTGGCTTTTTAGATGCCTTCAACCCTGTCAGATTTCTCTCCCCTGTCTGTCTGTCTTCCTCCGCTCCACTATTGTGTCACGCTAGGCGGCATTCCATCCCTCACGTCTCCCCCTTTACTTTCTTACAAGCAGGTCCCTGTTGTAGAGACTTCACAGGTTCTCCCCCCCCCCCCCCCCCCCCCGCCCCCTCCTCTGGCTTTCACGAAACAGATGTTGTTTGTCAGATCTTATCATTACTGGCTAATTAAGAAGACATCTCTTCTTCTGTCGCTTCTCCTCTTCTCTTTCCTCTCTTCCCTCACTTCCATCCCTGATCCACGCTTCCTCTCGGAGAAATGTCCGGGTCAAGCTTTGATTTACACGTGGTAGCGGTAAAACTGATTAGTGGCTGATTGATAATGAAAAAGCTCGATTAGCGTTCGCGTATTGGACATGACCTTCTGGCATGTTGAAATCTGTTCCGCTGTGAAGGAGTTTCCATGTCACCATTTGACAGCTATGAGAGTATATTTTGAATCGTTGTCCCTCAGGAGGAACCAAACATTCTGGGAGAGGTCAGGCCACGGATGGGACTTCAATTCCCTGTCCTGGTTGTGAATTCATGTTCTCCAGACTCCGGAATATCTTTTCATATCCATCGTGTTTGGCAGGCTGACCGCTGTCCCATGTGGTGGCACTCTTTTGGTTAAGCTTGGGAGACTTCAAATTGAATTCAAGTCTTATTAAAAGCACATTTCCAGCAAGTAAGACAAAGAAGTAACTTGATGTAACACCTGAGTCCCTCTTGTTTACTCTTGCTCCCCACATTACCTCCTGCAGCCTTCTTTTCCTCTCTGCTACACATGAAAGTTTTACAACACCACTAAGCTCTATAAATCAGGACTAGTGCTTTTAAATGTTTGCTTTTGTCACAGTTCTCAAGTTTAGAGGTGGGTCGCGCATTTCGTGGGGTGAATTTGGTGGGACAGAGTCAAGCCGGAGTCGTTTAGCTCTCTGACCTTTGATTTTTCAAACAAAACCGCCAAAATTCCAAAAGCAAATGTTTTATCTGGCATTATTGTCCAGGTGGAGGGAGAACAGACCAAGAGATGCCGTCCAATTAACACAAATCAGTGGAATGTTAAGGTAATACAAGACAAGATGCATAAATGTTATCATTTTAATAACAAGATAAAAAAAAAATGCGAAAAATTAAACCTCAAAAATGTCAGGGACGAACGTTTTTCTGTTTAAGAATGTTTTTCCCTAAAATTTCAAACAGCAGGGTTAAAGCAAAAAAGAAAAAAAAGAAAAAGAATTTCCATTTCATATTTATCACAAAATACACGTTTGTCTCTCCTAAAGTCTTGCTACTGATGCCACTGTCATGCATGGGCATGCAGTGCAGTCCTGAGTTCCGAATTCTTTCTGTTGTGCTTTTTTGCATGTTCTGCCTGTGCCCGCCCGCATCAAAACTTGCGATTTGGCAAAATGGAGACTCCAAATTTGCCATAGGTGTGAATTAGGGTGTACAAGCACCTCGGTAATTATCCAGGGCAACCCACCTCAATAGCCCAATGTCTTAGGGCTACATAGGCCCAATTGGCAATTTCAAGCGTTCAAAGTCTTGTCCAAGTCAATAAAACACACATTTGATTTCAACTGAAATGAGCAAAGAGAAAAAAAAAACGGAGTCTGTTTGGCTGCGAGAAGCTGATGCCAGTGATACGGCTGTATGTTTTAAGAGGGGGGGGGGGACTGGAAGGCCGGTGTGAAAGGTCCTGTGGTGGTATGCGACAGAGGGTGTATCAGTTCATTGAGGGTTTTCTGTGCCCCATTAGCAGTGTCAAAGGTCATGTGCCCCGGGTGTTAACCCTGGTGACCAGTCTAGCTTCCAGTCTGCCAGGGGACCCAAGTCCAGGAGTATTTATTACCGATCCCCCCCCCCCCCCCCCCCCCAAACATAGCTCTCCCCACAGAGGAAAACCAAACATCTCCAACCCTCCCCCTTGGCCGTTCTTCGGCCTGGGCACATGTACTAATTGGATGCATATACATACGCCGATGCATGACGAACCATCTGTAGACTTGTCTTTGCATCGAGCCTATCCTAGGTCAACATGGCTTTATCCGAATTTGAGCCCAAAGCCATTAGGCCCAAAATAAGTTGGAACCATGATCTTGGCTTTTTGTTGTTTGTTTTGTGTTTCTGCTCTTGTTTGATTGACACAGGCCGTCATTAATGGTGTGTGGACTCGCAACACACACGCTTATGCGGCCTGTGCCGGTGTGTGACACATGCGTGACGCATACGTGCACATTTGCGGGCCTGCTGTATGACTTAGTGCTCCCAGTGTGTGAGTGTGGCAGAGGAAGGCCCTCAGCATGTCAGTATGTTTTAATGCTTCACATCTGCTTTCCTAATCTTCCCCCCACCATGTCAGGACAATGTTTTGTTTTTTTCTGGGTGGTGTATGTGTGTGTGTGTGTGTCGGGGGTGGGGGGGGTGGGGGGGATATTGAATGAGTGATGGGCTTGGATACAGGACATTCAATAAATCGCCATCGCTCTTCCTCAGTCTATTTTTCTGCTATTTAATTTCTTTCTCTTCCTTCTAGTCACGGGGTGTTGCTGGGAGCTTCAGGAAGTACTGTTCTGTTTTAAGCCAGAATGAAAAAAGAGACTTCATTTTTGTTGTAAATCTCATTGTTCTTGACTCCACATCTTTGCCTAATATTTATTTTTCATGAAGGAACCATTTCCCAGAATACAAATGGTAAGTTTCCTCCCTCCCTCTATCCATCCAACCCTCATCCATCCATCCATCCATCCATCCATCTTCTTGAGGCCTCTCAGCGAGCAGCTCGAGCCTATCCCAGCTGACTGTGCAAAAGGCAGACAGAAAAAAAAAACAACAACAAAAAAACGGGAGCCACGAAACCTTTTTGACTTCCGAAGTGAGGATAACACTGCATATATCGTTTGGTTTTTTTAACCTGTCAGTATAAGAAAAGAGAGTGTGTTGCATTTATGAAATTGATAAATTGCTACGGAGAACACAACATTTTTATTCCTGCATGAAACAAAACCTTTTGAACGCCAAAAAAGACGCATGGTTAAAGCTTACATTTAAAAAAAAAAAAAAAAAAAAAAAAAGTCTATTTAAGTCCTCCTGGTATTTATGCGATTAAAGTCAAAGTTCAATGATCCACCTGCAGCGATCCAGAAATGACGTCTGCTTTTGTGTTCGTCATTTTATTTTCGTGTGGAGCGTGCAGTTAACTTTCAACTGGAAGTAAAAATGACTATTCCACTTAATCTAAAATCTAGATCTGTAAAATAGTACCCAATTCAAATATTTATTTTAGGTGGTTATGATTTTGACTCACTGTGTGAGTCCTTAGAAATATTCGATATAAATAAAATATACTTACTAATAAACGGGCAGACAAAAATTTTGCGCACCACCTTTATTCACACTAGATTTTTTTTAAATTTGTATTTTTACTCTTTTATGCTCAATTAACTGAATTTATCCTCCAAGAAACAAGAAGTGTACTTGCTGGGGAAAAAACAAAAAACAAAACAGACCGATAAACTTGAATGAAGTCGTCGTCCCCCCAGTTAGAAAAAAAAAAAAAATATCTCAACAAATGTTGCCCCCCATAGAATTACGAAAAAATGGCATAAGATGTCGTCATATTTTCCTCCACGAAGCAGGAAGTGGCCAGCTAACAAACACAAATATGGTTTTGTTCCCACTTGTGCTAACAGTGAAGCCTTGCTGGAGGTCTGCGTGCTACACAGTGCCGTTTTCTTTTTTTCCCTTTGGGCTATGTTAACATAAGTGGGGATCTCAAGCCAAGGAGCCCAGACCTCCGTAAGGATTCGAATAAAGTAAAGCTTCTATCACGCTTTTGCGTCACATGCCTCAACAGTTGCTGCAACTGGTAAACGTTCATTTACAACGAACTAAGAGGGTGATTGATGTCTTTTATGTCCATGTGAAAAGGCAGTTTTTGTCAACAATCATTAGTGCCTATGAAAGTTTTTGTCGGGGGTCTTGTGCTGCTCAGGTGTACCCTCTGTTATTAAGCCCACATGTAAAGCATAGTGGGTTTCCATTCGATTCCCCAATGGACAGAAATGTAAAACGGAGAGTCCCAGAGGAAAGAAGCATTCCAAATTTACATGTTTGCTTCCAGAGGGTGATTGTTGTAGTTGAAGTTGAGCAAGTTGTCACCATTTGGAGAGTGACTGCATGCTGCGAGGCCCATGTTTAGTCTTGGGAGCTGAAACAGATGCAGACAAAAGGGGTTAACAGAGATGTAGAAGTGAAGACAGAAAAGAAAAAAAACAGACTCCCTGTGGTTCCAGTGTGCAACGTGAGCCCTCAGTTTAAGACTTCTGTCTTTGCTTTGTTTGTGTCCACTCGTTTAAGTCTGTCTGTGCAGAAGAAATGATGAAGAAAGTAGAAACTTGGTTTATTTCTGGATTTCATTAATTGCCCGTCAATTTCCCCATCGACTTTCACTTTTCTTTCAACCATTTCTGCGTCACGTACGACTATATAAGCCTTACAGTCTCTCCTCTTCACAGCGACTCCGATTGTAGTCTGCTATATGTACTGGAATATTTAACGGGCTAAAACACACAATAAACATAAACACACTTCTTTTTTGAAAATTACCCTTCTCTGATAAACCCCGTGGCATGAAGATCACTTCCACTTCTTTGTATGTTCTCCTCTTCATCTCCTCTTTAAGGATGGGGAGGTGCGTGGGTGTATTACATTACCAAAACAAAAACAAACAACAGCAGTATTAAACTTTTGCAACCACAATAGAGGAAGGGATAAAAAAAACAAAAAAAACAGAGGGTCCTCGACTTCTTATTAATTATGCAAGATTAGTCTAATTATAATTCAGCAAATGAATGTGTGGCAGAAGGTGCGAGGCGACGGGGCTGGGAGATTTGCATGTTAAGTGGGCAGGGGAAAGCAGCTAATACATGCTAATATATGCGTCAATGTCTCGCTTTAATTTCAGCATTTGCAGCTGTGTGCGTCCGAACGGAGGGGGGTGAAAAGTTGACTCAATGGTTTTTTTTTTGGGGGGGGGGGGGGGGGGGGGGGGGTTGTAAATGAATTAGAGTGTGCATGCACGCATGTGGATGTGTTTGTTGTGTGAGGCATCTGGTGTCATACAATCGATGAATGATAAGAAGAAGTCAACAAACAAGGTCAAGGGCCCTCATAAAGTGTGCCAAGCCGGAGGTTGTGGGTGATATTTCCTTTAGTGACCGGACTGGCTGAGTTGACGACATGAGTGACAGGCACTACTTGAGCGAACGTTACAACTTTTTTTTTTTTTTTTTTCCTTACTCCTTCGTACAATTGACATGACAATTTCCCGTAGGTCGCTATCAACCGGGCTGACAGGATCACTCATGCACAAGATCAAGCTGCAGACTTAACAGATGTGAACTACGCCCAAACCAAAGTCAGATTCACAGTATATTGTTCTCCAATTGGATGCCTGACCTTTTAGGCATAAATTATTATCACTGTCTGCCAACAACAATATTGATTGTCCTCTAATGAATATACAAATGATATATTGGAAACACAATTGGAACTGGAGCTATGCGAGCCATGTTGCTCTCACAAGGGAGGAAGTTGGAAAGAGTGATAGAAGAAATATTTGTGAAAGATGACAAAATGAAGGCGAGATTAGAATGTGATGGGTGTGTTGAGCTCAGGGGCTAAAGTGAAGTTTCCCTCCGCGCTCCCTGAAGATAAGCGATAATATTTGAACTTATTTAGCAGAGTGTGCGTGGGTGGGGGAAACACTTTTATTGGCGCATTAAGGGTTGTGTTTTTCATAGGCAACTTGTTCCGTGGAAGGAATGGACTTCCGAAGGATGTTTTATTTGCCAACTGTTGTTTCAAATCCTTTTGTTTTGCGTTGGTTCACATCATGTGACTAATTCACTGTGAGACTAATGTGTTTTTTTTTTTACCCAGCATCCCCCCCCCCCACCTAATTCCTCGGCATCTCACCTTGCAAAGCATCTCTTTTTCTTGCGTTAGAGTGGTTTCAGGATGTGTTGTTAGCTTCTCTTTCGCATCGCTGTCTTCGCCTCTCAGCGTGGGGACTTTGGGATTGCGGCAGAGCTGCGTTGCCATGGTAGCGGGCTATGTTGCCGAACTGCGTACACCTGGGATTTGGAGTCTCTGCCTAGTCTTCCTCTCCCCTATTTATTCCGTCTTTTTCTTTCTGGTTTTCTTTGGTGGAGCAGAGGCTATCAGCAGCCCTCTCTATGCAGCCTTTCCCACTCAAAATAAACTCACATACATAATGAAACACGCGTACTTGCCAAGGAAATTTACGATGTCCATGCCAGCGCCTCGGTCTCCATCACCGCCTTCCTCTTTCTCTGTACTTCATATCCCTCCCTGTTCATTCCCATGCGGCGGTTCAGATATGGCATTGTGGGACACGGCGCTCCCTCGGGTCTGCAGGCATACATCGCTCTCTGTAGTTTACTTTGAACAACAACAAAGCTTTTCGCCGGACTCCACTTCTCATTCTCATCACTTTAATAGCATTGACTTAACAGACTATAAACTTAACTGCTGGGATTGATGTCAGAGCTATAATCAGATAGATTTGCATCAACACCTACGTAAACCTGCACCCACCATGACTGCCTCTGAAAATAATGAATGTCTCCTTTGACAGTTTGTGTTGTTTGTGAGCAAAGTAATCCTACACATGATCTTTTTCATGTTATTCCTTACTTGCTGTAGTTCTGCAAACACGTGTCCTCTTATTTACCTCTGCAGGTTTTTCTTGAAGTTTTTCTTGAAATGCAACCAGAACTGTCTGAAGACAGCAGGAAACCCCAGGGACATGAGGAGATTTCAGGTGAAAAAAACAAATGTATGCTTGCAGGATGAGGCGTTATGATGAGATGCAGAATCCATCGCCGTGCAAAACATAACATTTAATGTGCACAACTTTCATGACTTATTTTTTTCTTATTTTTTTTCGGCTCAATCTCAAAGATGTTTGTCAAAACATGATGAACCACAATCAAGTGTTTGCACAAGATTATCAAGAGGGAATGCAGGTGAAATGAAATCACTAAGGAGTGAGACAAAAAGACAAAAGTATGTTTTTATATGTTTAAGAGAGGCTGCTGTGATGCAGGAAATAGTTTGAGGTGTTTCAGGAAGTTGTCAAGAATTGAGTGATTGGCTCCAGATGGAAGAGGTCACACTCCGTGACCCAGGAAGTGGTCACCGGGGACACTCCTGCCTCACTTCCATTGCCATCTTTCAGCACCAGCGGCCCCTGTCTGGCATTCGGTTTCTCCCGGCTAACCCTGTCCCCTTTTCCGCCTTGCACGTTCCTCCGTGTTTGCTTTAACTCCTGGGATGTGACACATGCTGAGAAGTTATGAGCCCACAAAGACTCTCATCTCTGGGTTAAAAGGTGCTCAGTGCTGGACACGAGTCAGCTGCTTGATCGATAATTTACAGTTATTTTTCTTAGAGCGACCCTCCCTTGATATAACTTAAAGCATGTTTTTTCTCTTTTTCTCCTCCATTGTTTTTTTTTGGTTTTTTTTATGTGCAAAATTATTAACCCGTGTGATTTTCTAAAAGAATAATTAATACTAGATACAAAAAATATATATTTGACCTAAATCCAACATCCCTTATTAGTTTTTTTTTTGTTTTTTTTTAAGTAACCGCTGATGATTGAAACTGATTATCACTTTCAAAATAATATCAAATAGACACACCACAAGTGTTCTCTCATTTTTTTTACGGCCGTGTCATCCTTGCATAGCAGATGCGTGATAGAACCCACACATGGTGTGTCCAGAGAAAATTAAGGACACCATATATCATGCCCTGATTTAACAGCCAGCAAAAGTAGGAGATTTGCTCCATATGTTTGGTGTCATTGAAGGATCGCGCAGCGATGACGAGCCGGCTGCATGCTATATGAATCACAAAGTTAGGAGAGGCCAGATGGAGACCCAAAAGAGTAGTGTGGAGGGCTGCGTGAACGCAGATATATTATGAAGTTCCCACTCATGTCACATTGCAGACTGAGAAATCATAGCATCACCTCTGCGCCGAAACAAATTGCTTCACCGGAGGCGGTTGCTGCTTGAAACCAGAGATTGTAATTCCCAGCGCGCTGTCCAAGTCATGCGCAGCCGCTCACGCGTCATTTTGTCCGTGTCAGGTGGTCCTGTCCAGCACTGTGAGCGTGGACGGCCACGTCCTCGCCGTGTCTGACAACATGTTCGTCCACAACAACTCCAAACACGGTCGGCGGGCTCGCAGGCTGGAGCCAGGCGACTCCGCGGACAACACCATGGAGTATGGTGAGAAAATACTGCGTGACGTTAACATCTACTTCTGCATTCATGTCCGGAAACATACAGCATATTCATATAGCGGCGTACTCAACTTCAGCTATTCAACGGTCATTCATAATTACACTATGTAGGAAAAGATTAGTTCGGGATATAAGATTATTCATAGGGCAATTATGCTGTTATAATGCTTTAATAGAGCATGTAATATAAAATAATACATATTGATAATAATCACAAATGTATAACTTAAGTAATATATATGAATATAATAATTCTATAATAGATATCAATATATAAGAAATGCAATACAATAAATATAATAAAAATATACATCATAATCTAATCAAATATATATATATATATATATATATATAAAATAAAGTGAGCTTTTAGTTGGATGCAGCGTTTGCATATGCCACAGTTTAGTTGTAGCCCATTATAAGACAAAGTTTCATATATGCGAGCGTAAATATGAGTTGAAATGGATGCCACATGCTTTATGTGGCAGGAAATACATGTGAGTTCTACTGGTCAGTCAGAAAAAAAAGATGCATAGATAATAATGAAAGATTATTATTAAATGCAATCAAATGAGCACCATACTTCTATGTCATTATTAGAAATATGAAAATGATCAAATCATTTGGTAAAAAAAACATTTCCATATATTTGAAAAATGAACAAAACTGTTTTAATGTACTGTCCAAAACTCTACAGCAACATACTTGTACCTCTATATAGCGTCTATTAGTTGACGTATGGGTAAAATAGTTCCAATTGTGTCCCCATGTTGGACTCCAAATTCCCACGCATCACATCGCAAAGCGCAAAACGCTCCCAGTAATTCCGAATTGCTGTGTTGCCGTTCTTTTCAGCCACCCCTTGTATCAAAGCCATCAGTCCCAGCGAGGGCTGGACGACAGGCGGGGCCATGGTCATCGTCATCGGGGAGAACTTTTTCGACGGACTGCAGGTGGTGTTCGGAAGCATGTTAGTTTGGAGTGAGGTAGGAAGGAACATTTCTCATCTGGTTACTGCGGCTGACATTTCACATATACACACGTTCGACATGTATTCTGTTCCACTTTTGTCCGACATGAATTTGTGATTTCCCCGCAGCTAATTACGCCGCACGCTATCCGTGTCCAGACTCCACCTCGCCACATTCCAGGGGTGGTGGAGGTCACATTGTCTTATAAATCGAAGCAATTCTGCAAGGGAGCCCCCGGACGATTCATCTACACAGGTGATCATGCAACAGATTGTGGCGTTTGCCAATTAGAGGCTGTGCGAGTGTTGTTGCTCACAGTTGGAACTTGTGACAAATGTTTGGGGTACCATATGCTTGTCTATGTTAGCCCTGAATGAGCCGACGATAGACTACGGTTTCCAGCGGCTTCAGAAAGTCATTCCACGGCATCCCGGTGACCCGGAAAAAATGGCTAAGGTGAGAGACCCACACGTTCAAATGCAGAGGCGGCGGAACCGGGGTGGTTTCGATGTTGATCCGCCCTTTGAACTGTATCTTTCTTTATTCTCGGACGACATCCGATGTATTATAACGACCAACTATTTGCAGGAAATTTTGCTGAAGAGAGCAGCAGATCTCGTGGAGGCTCTGTATGGGAATCCACACAGTAATCAGGTCAGAAGCAAAAAACGTATTTGGGCTAATTACTTGATGTTTAGACACTGTGGCCAAAATGCAAACGTTAACCACACTTACAAATGTCTCTCACACATTTCTTGCATTTCAGATCATTTGATACCCGCTAATTATGTTTCAGAGGAGTCCCATAACTTGCTTTCTTCGTCGTCCAAAAAGCGGAGAAATGACTGTACTCGTTTTTGGCGTCTCTCCCGTAGGACATGTTGCTCAAACGAGCAGCCGACATCGCGGAAGCCCTCTACAGTGTTCCGCGTCCTCATAGTCAGCTGCAAGCACTGCCCAGCTCACCAGCGCACGGCAGCGTCATGGGTTTGGGTTCCTACCCTTCCCAATTAGGTGTCAGCATCGGGGAGCCAGGACAGAGCAGCCAAGGTGAGCGCAGCGGCTTGTCATTTGAACACGCTACATTTTATCGTTTTATCTACAACTCGGCCTTTGAATATTTTCCTCCAGGTTATATTCGCAACTCAAGCAGCTTATCGCCAAGAGGTTACCCCTCGGCTTCCACGCCTCAGCAGTCAAGCTACGGCGGCGGCGGCGGTATGACCGGAGGCTATGGAACCGTTCCTATGACCACTCTCGGGGTTCCCGGCTCACCTGGCTTCAGCAGCGCTTCCCCAACAGGATCGTCCTACAGTAAGACGGTTGCGATCGCCCGACGCGTTGTTGCGATGTCGAGGCTCGGGACTGACGTCAGGCTCTCTTCCACAGTTATGCCCTCCAGCCCGACCATACCGGGAAGCTCCAGCTCATCGTCGTCTCTGTTGCCTTTCTCCTCGTTCCCGTCCGCCGCTAAACAGAAGAGTGCTTTTGCTCCCGTGCTCAGGCCCCAGGGCTCCCCTTCCCCTGCCTGCCCGGCCTCAGGGGGGAACAGCTTCAGAGGTAGCCATCCGACTCACTATCTGACCCCGCTCTCTGAACTTACGAATGCAGTCTAACCACTTCCTCTAACCACGACGAGCTTTGACTGAACGAGATAAAGAAAGTTGCTGGATGTGCAGTACGTGAATGCAAAATTAGAATCATAGATTTTGCATATTTTTTTCTCTCCAGCGATGACCGGCCTGGTTGTCCACCCGATGTAGCAAATCTACCCCAGACCACTGCTTCACTTAGCCCCTCTTTTGGCACTAAGAGGGCAGGGAGAATGGAAAATTGATCAATAGCAACCACGAATAACTTGGCTACCTGAGCCCATCCTGCCATTTCTTAGTCCTCTTTTACCCAGGCAGATGAACGGGCAAACTTTAGAAACTATCCAAAGACAAAACATCTATTCCACAGGTAGAGGAGATTACTTCAAACCCTACCACAGGCAGGCAATGTTTCTTTGCTAACCGCACTGGACCATAGCACACTGTGACACGAGGCAAACCGATTCCAACCACAAGCTTCAAAAGCTCAGTGTTTAGTTCTGGTGTACGATCACATGCCATATTCTTGATTCTTCCAACACCTGCCCAAACCTTTGCCAGAGATGTATACACGAGCACTGAACATTCTCAAATGATGGACAGCTCTTATAAGCAGGGTGCTATTCGTCTTTATGGACACTTTAAACAGCATGTGTGTACACTGTCTGTGAGTTTAGCGACACGTTTTTTGTAGTAGACATTTTGAAGACAATTTACATTCCGGAAAAATAGACCCTTTATTTTTTTGTTCTGATCGCTAAGATTTTACAAGTGAGAATGTTTTTTTTTTTTTTTCTCTCTCTCTCCTCAAGGTTTATTACTAAAGGAATTCATATATTGATTTATTTAAGTACAAGCAATTTAACTTATTATAGCTAGTTTAGGGAATAATATAAACATGTTTTATAAAAGTGATTCTTTTCCCAACTGTTGATTAACTTTGTTCAACAACAATGCCATCCGATGAGACATTTTTGATTGCGTGTGGATTTCATAGCAAGAATTGGAATCACACATCCCCAGTTTGCAAGCTCTTTGCATAACGAGGATTAATGTTATGCATTGAGTCACACCATAAAAGGTTATTGTCCTCGTGTAAAGGGCAAAATGTTTTTATTTCATGTGTAACACATGCTTTGTTGAACCAACGCAGCGCTGTAATTATGTCATCCTACATTGCAAATTGGACTCAAAAGCATCACATTACGATTTTCAGCTTCATTCAGCAGGTATCTGCAGAGCACATGTGAGTCACTAGGCAGTACAGTAAACGAAAGCACAATAAAAGGCATCAGTACATCACGGGTGGAAACGTATTATTCTGTTTTAGCCGCTGATACTAAACTGCGACACGAACGCCACTCTCAGGATGTGAAAAGGAAAAACAACACACACAGAGTCGAGAACATTTATTGCTTTTCAAGTTTGGTTAAGTTTATTTATTACAAAAATATTAGCAACTTTAATATTGTTTTCAACCCATCTTTCTTTAAAACGGTACAAACATGGTGCAAATGTGATTTGTATATCCCAAGGTGTAATTATATTTTGTGCTCCGAATAAAACAATGAAGCAAATCATTGAGCATTTTTGGTTTTTAATCGTGTTAGTTCTTACTGCATGGATTTGAAATCGGTTTCTCAGAAGTACCAATTAAACTGGCCCTTAATAGTTTCCTAATGTATTTAGCTGGATTTATTTTTGATCAGTCACCTGTATTTTGTATACGCAGCTGATGAGCCGCAGCATCTTAATTGCGACGCGAGCGTTAAAGACTGAGTAGAGCGTGTCAAGATAAACAACAACACCCAGCAAACTCCCCCCCCCCCCCCCCCCCCCCCCCCCCCTCCATCGTTCTCCCTTTCTCCTCGCCAATAAGCCTGCTTGTCTCTGAGGAGCCGGCGTCTGGGGGCCACAAGTGAGAACCACATGAGTCTCCCTCCAATGTGGCCTCCTCCTCTCCATCTTCCCCCAACTCTGACAAATGCGCTCCCATGCACGGAACATGTCGTATGGCTCCTTGCTTTTTTTTTTTTTCTTTTTTTAAGTCTTTATCTGGCACGGCGACGTCCTTGCTTTGGTGCCTCTCTGTTTTGTTCTCCTGAAATGGCCCTTCTCCGTTAATGCAATTAGCACTGGTAAAGGAGGGCAGTTAATTACCCACTCTATTTTGATCGGGTAATGAATGTAATGCCAGGAAACGGCAACTGTTTCATTAACATAGCGCTCAAAGCGGTAAGGGGGCAGGCTAGCACCCGTGCCTTTATCGAATATATTTATGGATAAACAGAATCGACTGCTGGGAAATGTGGCGCTTAAACCACCTGGCAGTCATGCGACCTCCACTGTAGCTCCATTTTTGTAACCCAAAAACGTCCTTCTTGACTCTTGTCTCCTTTGATACGGTTTTAATTTGCGTAGTTACAGTCAGCTTTGTTCCAGCCGCCGCCGCCGCATTCATCTTACCGAGTGCTCCTCCTGCCCAGCGGTGCAGGAGCCATATGCTCCTTCTCCACTTGACTGTTCCCACTGTTGCCCGTTCTCGCGGCGCCAGCATCAGCGCCATTTACTGCCTTCTGATCGCAGTTTGCACGAAGACGAGATGAGATGCCACCTGCTAGCGAGGCGCTACACATCACACTGCACGTGCCGCTTGGGAGAAAACGCAGCATCTGCTCTAATGAGAGCAAAGACCACGTTATCTTTCATTATTGATACTGCAGATGTATTGATGAGTTTCCAAGTTGAAGGCACAGTCCTGTCGCCCAAAACAGACATCCCCTCTTTACTCTCAAGGGATATGTTTGTGTTTATATACCCAATTAGCCCTCCGGCCACAGCATGGCCATGCATTAGGCTGACGTTAGCCCCGGGTGTATGCAATACGTGTGTGTGCCTAAAATATGCAGCACCCCTTTCTCATTTGCGCCATGCCTTATTAGGCAGTATGAGGCTAGGCTTGACAGGGGCGGCCCACTGTTTTGTCAAAAAGATTGGCTTCCGCGCACAGCCAGTGTCCTTTGACTTGAGCCGGTCAGTAAAACCTGCATTGTTGCCCATTAGACCATTGGACCCCAATTCCTTTTTCTAAAATGAATCCCCTGCGCCTTATGCCATTCCCCTGGGTGTCAGTAGAGTGGGGTGGCAGATGGGACAGACACAGAGCTGCCCCATGAGACCGCCACCCCCCCCCCCCCCTCTCCCCCCTCCCCTCAACTAAACACACACGTACACACAAACACGTATAGGTGCACACACTCAGACATGCATGTAAACACATATGCATAAGCAAAGCGCACACACAGCTCAGCAGCAACACACAACTTCCCTGCCCCCAGACACAAGCCTCATCTGTCAGCACGCCTCCTTTGTCGCGAGCTCAGGAGGAAGTTGTGTGAACGCAGAGTGACGTCTCTGTCCTTACCTCTCAATCTGTGCTCTGTCCACGTATGCGCATGTGTGAACTTGCTTCAAAGAGGTGCTAGGTAATCGCGTCTACCCAATGATTGCCTCGTTTGGTCTTCAAGTCATTTATAAAAGTGTGTCCCCCTTACGACGGTCAAAGCCTTGAGCTGAAAAAACGGGGCCGTTGGAGCCTACCTGTATGGAAACTATTGATTTCTGTCACGTTTCACTTTGAAAACTTTGCTTCTGCGTGGGGTCGTGCGACTGCCTGGCTCCATTTGATTGGTCAAATGAAATCAAACATCACTAATAGTTACGTTGGATTGGATCGCATTTTTGTTCAAAACCTCCACGAGAAAGCTATGGGCTCACTCATTTTCGGCTAATTAGAGAGCCCTCACAACTTTAAACCTCTGAAACTCCACAACTGATTTATTAATTGACTCGTACATAATCACTCAAAAAGTATTAGTATACAACATTTACGAGGAAGCTTCACCTGCGCATTCTATAGTATCTAAATTCAACATTTGTAAGTTTTGTAGCACTATAGAGCTTGAAAATGATACAAAGCTTCTTATTAGCTTACAGCTGTCTAAATTAGAGTTGAAAACTAAAACGTTTCATGTCCTGCGTTGTTTTCTCAATTTTCTTGGTTGATTTTCCATGGGATAGCCCTTTTTGCCCATATGTAAGCTACATTTCGACTTGTTTTGACTATGTCATCACTTGAGTTGGTCATTAATATGTAAACAACTTAGTAATGGTTCTACTCAATGACTACAAATGCGGACAAAATATTTTTCTAGTTTAATTTGGGAGTTTTATTTTGTTATATATTAATTAAGGATCCTGTTGTTTACAAAATAATTGGGAGGTGTTATATTTTGCTCATTAAATAGGGTTTCCATGAGTGATTCTGTGGCTCAAGATGAGTTCAGTTAACGTGTGGTCACTTTTCACTTTATAAATATACAAGTAGTAGGATATAGTTATCCTTGTTAGTTTTACAATATTTACAATTAGCTAGATAAGAGGGCCCTGCATAAAACATGTGGTCAGGCGCGTGCTTTGGTTGAGGGTGCGCGCCCCCGGCGGAGTGAGGTGAGGAGAGCCCGCGTGGCGTGGCGTGGCGTGGCGTGGCGTGGGTGGGCGGGTGGGTGATTAATTACAGACTCGGCGTGTGACAGAGGTGAACTCCGCGGTGGTACTGTCTGCTGCCGACACGGAGGGAAAGTCTGCCTGGCTAATTGACCCGGCTTCTGTAAGGCCATCCATCAAGCGTGGCCCCGTAAGAAAGAGGTAAGTTAGTTAACCGAGGCGCCATTCATTACCCGCATTAGCTTCTCGCCGTCTGTCTCGGCTAGCACGTCGTGAAGCTCGCGACCCCCAATTGAATTAGCTGGCAAAATAACACACAGATTTTCGGAAAGCGTTTGGAAAGCGGTCCCTTTTTGGTAAGTGTCTCAGGGTGTTGTCTTATGTCACATTTTCCTCATTGAAGCACCTTGTGGGAACTAAAGCAAACCATAGAAGTCAAAACTACGGTGGCCAAGAAGTATAAAAAGTGAAGACAACATGACAGAACAGAATATGAACCACTTTTACAAATGGCAAATGTAGGAAATGGTAAGTACAGGGAGTGATTGTCCATTGTGCAGCCAAACAACCGATGGAAACAATGGCATATGTTTGTAATGATTCACTCATTCTATAGTCCCTAATCGCTATTTTGGGATTTAGATAGATAGATAGATAGATAGATAGATAGATAGATAGAGTGGACCCCCGCATACTCACAGTTCGGGACCTACGGGTTCACCTATCTGCACTTTAAAAAAAAAAAAAAAAAAACAACAATTTGGAATTTTTTCCCCCCAATTGTTGTTTTTTTGTTTGTTTTTCAATTTCTTTATTTTGTTTTTGTTTTACTTTTTGGGGGGGTTGAGGTTGGGACCAACCCTCAAAACACTTATGGATGGTTAATCCCCACTTATTCAAGAATTTTGTTGGTTAAAAAAACCCCAAAACAATTCCAATGCAGGTATGATGGGCGCGCACCACAGTAGTGGAATATACAGTTCAATCATCATATTAAAAAAATAAATAATATAATTAATAAATTAATAAATAAATAAAAATTTAAAAATTGTCAAAAAAATAAAAAATAAACTACTCCACTGCTGTTAATTACATCGTTACTATTGTGTAATTACAACATACCAAAGTCATTTGGTGGACCATCCGTAATAAATACTGAACAAATAATTAAATTCTAATAACGTTTTGTTGTTTGAAACTGAGTTCCCGTAGGTAGCCCTTTATGGTTCACATGCAGCAATGCCCCTCACTGCCTTCAAGTCGACGCACGAGGGGCCTCGTCATGTTCTTGTTTTTGCTCAGGAACTTCTCCTATCCGAGCGAGATGATCCGGAAGAACTTGGAGGATAGGTCGTTCGAATTCTAAAATAAAAATGCTTCGAAAAAGTGGCTCGATGCCACCTTTAGCATAGGTTACTACTGAATAATCTTTACGAAAGGAAAGGAGATATATTACCCAAAATTCTTCACGGCAGCAACGGACCACCGGTGAAGTTTCGAGACCTTGTGAAGACGCTCGATATTTACACGCTAGATACTTTACAAACAATGAAATAAGCTTTTATTTTCATATTTTGAAAAAAAAAAAAAACAGCTGTAAACACAAAATACGAAATACAGAAACACGTACGAGGGTTAAAACTTTGAGTGGGAGAGTAAAAGGACAGAAAAAATAAAAAAGCAAGCAAGAGACTTTTTTTTTTCCATTATTTATTCAGAAAACAGAACATACAAGCACAATCGCCTGCAGGGGATGACATACAATCAGTAGCAAAAAAGACAAAAACACGTAAAGAGCACATCGAGGCAAGGTTTTAATGGCTTTCGCAGTGTCTAATAGTCCTAATATATTGTTTGATTTAGATTTTTTGTAATCATTGTAGAAACACTTTACACGGGCAGAATCAGTGAAAGGTTTTCAAAGATACATCTTTCGTTTTATTGTTAAGAATATATTTTGCAGGTAAAGTCCGCAAGCTGGAGACTTCCGGCAGGTCAGCGCCACTGGCCGTCGCACGATGACGTCGGCGAGGAAAAGTGGAGTCGGATTGCTTTTCGACAGTTCGTGTGTGGGAAAAAAAAAACACCTTTTCATTTGCCCGTGACGCTGTGACGTATTCCAACAAAGGTTAAGTAAAGGTGGGATAAAGGTTAGGAGATTGGACCATCCAAAGAGGCCCTTGGTCTAAAGTGACCTTAAATGAAATATGGTGCTGTTTCGGTTGTGGTGAAAAAAAAGACGAATCAAGTCATTTGAGCCATTCCTCTTCAGCTGCCTGCGTGCAAGTCTTCAGCCTTGTGGGTGGTGTGGTTTGGGCCCCAAAAAGATGGAGTAGTGTGAAGTTGGACCTCCTACACCTGGTCATGGCCCACATGTGCTTTCACTCTCCCACTTATAGGAAAATATATTGGAGTTTAGTCAAGGCAGGGGGGGAGAAGGGATTACTCATCCCCTAAAGATGACTTGTCATATGGCGTTTCTCTGCTCGGCAAGTACAAAGTTGCAGTCGATGACGAATTTGCTTTTTACAATATTATGAATGTAAACACACTCAACAACAGCTACGCCTTGACAATCGAATCAAGAACCAGATGGGTAAAATCAGTTTGGAGTAACGAGACAGTTTAACCGTAAAGGTTGAACACAATCTTTTCCAACATGCCGATTTTATTTTTATTTTTTTCAATTTTATATCAATAATAATATCATTATTATTGATTATTGATATAAGGAATATCAAATGAAATGTAACTCATTCAGTTGTTCTCTGCTGGCGGGCAGCTCATCTGTAAGGAATAGATGGTTGTGGTTTGAGTCCCACTGCAGACAAAACAAACAAACAAACAAACAAAATAAGAATAATTGTTGGAGAGACGCAAGTCTGCAACCAGACTACTGTCAATGTGCCCTTGAGCAAGAGTTATCTTCGGTTGGTTTCCGAAAATAAAACGTAAGATAACCTCTTGTACGTTTCAAAGAAGACTATTTTGAGCACGACTGACTTGACAGCTTCTGAAATATCGGCTACAGTTCAAAGTCCTTGGAATCGCCTCCAAAGCTGTCCGCGCTTCTTGTAGGCCTTACAACACCAACTGCCCCCTGAGCTCCTCCGACCATTTCTTTTCTCCGTGTCACCCACTCATCTCAAAACTAAAGCCGATAGCTTTGTCCGAGCCCGGAAAATGCTGCAGAACAGCTGCTGACTGACTTAAAACATTTTTATCTACTTCTTTATTTATGATATCATCCACAATTCGGTCATTAAAAGCCGTTGTTTTTTTGATATTAAACTAGAAAAATGAAGGCTTTCGAATTATAATTGAGTATATTTGAACAACACTTATTGCGTTAGTTGACAGCACGGTTTTTAGATCTGAGACGGGGAAAAAATGCAAACACCTCAGTATGATGCAGTCCAGTTTACACAATGCAAAGTGCAACCACAATAATAAATACATGTTGATAAATCATCAACCATAAATCATCATAAATAGCTTTCCATTACACTTCTTTTGTGCATGTGTGCCTCATGTTATGGCAACTAGTGCATGATTACAACTTTTGAGGGTGGAGGATGCACGAGTCCTGTTGCGTGAGCAGCCTCAAAGCGCCCCCTACCGGTAGGTTTTTCTCCCCCCCCCCCCCCCCCCTTCCCACACACACACACACACTAATGGCAGTGTTGGTTCTGTGGAAGTATTTTATCACATTCATTTGTCACCACTAACTTGATTTGTGTCAGTGCTCATTTATTTACACTCTGAGCATCCACGACGTTATGAACATTTGCACCATGCAATGATATCCAATAGAAGAACTATATTTGATGTATTGCCTTCACGATGATAATGTTCAATTTAGTTTAAAAATATGTTTATTATTGTTCTTGTAGTTTGCAGTCGTGAAGAACTGTACTGCATCATACTGAGAGTTCCTAATATTTTGGACTCTCATAACTAACTAACTAACTAACTAAGTTACTAACTAGTGTGAGTTCTGTTTGTGGGTCATACGCCAATTGATGCTCTCTAAAAGAAATAATATTTTGAATGCTGACAATTATTTTGTTTTACAAAAACAATCCAAAATAGTAAAGCACTTTTTTATTTTTTATTTTTTAATGACATGTCAAATTTGTGTTATTTCCTTGCGTTACTGAACAGAACATGTTTTAGTGGTTGAATGGTGTTCAGTTTGAAAATTTGGATTCTTGTTTAAAATGGTAAACTATCAAGAGGTCACCAAAATCGAAAGCGCTCGCATGAACGCACTTAATGACGTCTCTTCTTGTTTTTATGAAACACACGTTGTTTAGCGCTGTTTATATACTCACTACATTCATATATACGAATGAGGTGATTGCATGTGTGGGATGGCGTCGTAAGCAGCGACGTGGCACGCCAGTACTTGCGACGCTGTGACGACAACAACCGTTGTATACGTCCCCCTTTACACATCAGCATGCTTGAATATGCAGGAGGATAACTAATCAAATAAATCCACTCATTAAGAAGGCTGCCGGTATTTCTGCTTTTGCATTAATTATGTAGTCATTAGCATACCAATCAGAGAAATCAGAGATCATGTAATTAAGGTTTAACCAAAAGCACCTGCTGCCTGTGATTTGTGGCGTGCGTGTGTGTGTGTGTGTGTGTGTGTGTGAGTGTGTGTTTCAGGCCTAATCTAATCTCTGGCCTTTGACAAGATGCTCCCTCATCAATCCTGAGCTGTCGGAGTTTTTTTTTTGGGGGGGTTTGTTTTGTTTTGTTTTTGTTTATCGGGTCGGGTGTTGGCGTTTGGCCGATATAGCCTGCGAACCGTTGTCGCGGTGATCCAATTGATTGGCATGGGACGCCCGATTTGAAAGGAAGAATAGGGGACAGGTGGAAGGAGGCGGGCGTTACATCTAGTTGAGCAGACTGGGAGAAAGTGAGGACTCGCTGAGTGTCATGAGGGGGAGTTACTGTCTGTTTTGGCTCCGGTTACACCTTGTAAAAAAACAACCAGTAATTACTCCAACGGTCCACGGAGAGTATTGGAGTACTTGGAACCTCAAACTATATCACCAGATGTTCTTTCTTTCTTTCTGGTTCGAATCAAATTGAATGAAATTGAGCATTTTGGAAAATGCCATATTGACAGATTTTGCTGAATGTTTCTGGCAGCGCAGTACCTTTTATTTCTCCTGTAGTTCATTTCTACAACATACGTATGTAATGGACGAAATTGCTTTTGATGTGGAAACACCGCCATCATTGACGGACAGCATCTCTCTGTGTGTAATATCGGAAAACTGCCGTTAATGAGCCCGTCGGTACAGAAGTGGTGTTTCTGATTGAGGGTGTGCACGTTTTGCAAAGGAGGCTGACCACCTGTGGGCCAAAGATTGATGGAGCTGAAAGGAGGATGAAATCATTTGTGCAAAGGGAAAACCAGAGGAAGCCATTTGTAAGGAATCCATAGAAGAAAAATACACAGAGGAAAAGCGACGGTACGGGAGAAGAGATGAGGAATGAGCGAGAGGAAGGGAATGGGACTCGGGGGACGAGGTCTCAACTGTTTGTGGTGACAGACCCCCCCCCCCCCCCAACCCCACACCCCGCCCCGGCCTTTGGCCTCCTCCCCAACGCTTCCTGCTCCATTTCCTCTTCTTTCATTCCTCATTTTTGTCTTACCCTCTGAATTATTACCGTTTGGCCTGCTTGTGGTCACTCCCAGCCAGGTTCTGTCACAGTCTCCCATCCTTGTTAAAAATAAACATCTGGCTAATCTACTTTAATTCTCACTATACACTATATTAGTTAGTTGTATTACTGGATTGTGCCCCCGCACCCCCACCCTCTTTTGCCTTTAGATTCTGCAAGGCAATGGAGACAATCCAATCCATTGATTTTGGTTCTAGTGACCTGATTGCATTGCAAAGTTGATGTCGATTTTTGAGCTGATGTAAATCTCCGGTTTCAACCCGTCCCATTATTAGACTGAGTACGCTGTTTTAGTGCGATGATGTCATCTTCCATCCGAGTGGACGCTACCCGGTCTACCTTCGAAATCATTTATTAATGATTCAATTAAAATGATTTGAACATAAAAGTTAAATAGAAATTGTTGCTACTGTTTAAGAGCATGCAGTTCCTAAAGAGTAAATGCAAATGTATTGAATTTAAAAGTTAAACACAACTGAATTGTACTTAGGTTGAGATTATTCATGTATCCAATAGAGGGAACCCGTGTACTAGTACTCGGAGAATCACCGTCCTACACATGCAAACTCTGTTCACAGAAAGGCTCTAGTTGAGATTCAAACCCAGAACCTATCGACTGTGAGGCAGACGTGCTAGCTAGTGTTTCGTTGGTTTTCGCTACCCACAAAGGCAAATGTTTACTTGCCACTGCACGATAGAAAATGATAGATGCTAAATTTATCTCAAAATGTTTTTTTGTGTGTAAAACGTCCCCTATAAATGACATTTGAATGTTATTTATTGATGATTCTGACTAAGTTGAGGAAACCTCCTTGTAGACTTCAGAGTGATCCCTGTGAGTGACTGGCGACCAGTTCAGGGGTCACCCTGCTGGGTTCGTCTTCAGTTCACACGTGACCCGGATGAGGACAAGCGGCCATTTGGATTGAACCTTGCTCCACGCTGTACCACTGTCCTACCACCAGAGGGCAGTAGTGAATTGGCCGTGGCGCTCCCCTCTGTGTCCATAAATAGTGTTACATTTACAGTCCATCTGGAAAGTGCGTCAGAAACCTCATAGCGCTGCAGGAATTCCACTGACTTTTGTTTGTTTTCATCAATGGGTGGAAAACAAATGCAAATCTCCATTTCAAGAGACTTACAGAGGATTTGCTTTTGCTTTACAGGGGTGTCGAACTCATTGGAGTTCAGGGGACACAGACAGCCGTCAGTCAAGTTGTCTGGACCAGTAAAATCATCAGCACAATTAATATAAGTAACAATAAGTTGGTGGTTTCCCCTTGTTTTAATGCGAGGCGATACAAGTACATTGGGAATATCTTTATTTATTGAACAATCTTTTTACAAATCATGAAGAAGAATGTCAGAATTCTTGAGAAAATTGTACTATTTGCTTTAGTTTATCGTGGACCTGTGTGCATTATAACTGATCACAGTGATTTGATATAAAGCCACAAAACTAAGCCACAAGGTATTTTGGAGCTGAAAAATAGTGCACACAAGTTCTATGAATTATTTTCCGTGACTTTTCTACATGTGCATAATAATTCTCAAAAACTGAATTGACTCCCGAACCATGCAAACTAAAGCGGGCACAATTTTAAATGTACAAGAAAAAAATGTATCTGTATTCCTTAACCATATCATAAAAATACTTTAGGACTGTATATTTTATGGCATTGCATGAAAAATAGGATTCCAACACATCCAACTCTTTTATGGTGAAGCCGTTGACTAGCGTTTAATTGCACATTATTCAACTATAATCATGCATGGATTTCTTTTCACAGAACCTTTAACGCAACGCCTAACAGCAGTGTTGCTACCGAATTTTTTTTTCACTCTCAAACGCATCTTGCGCCGCAGACACTTCAGTCCCTCGTCGCCATCAAATCCTTGCAGAGAATGCAGAGGGGGGGATCAGGTGATGCGGCCGAATGCCTGAGCTGTGCTACAAGGGCGGACGTGGAGCCTGCTCTTGGTTTGTCATCTGCCATACGGCTTTTTGCCGATCAGAGCTCTCACTGTTGGCATTGCACCGTCGAGGGAGTGAGAGACGCACACAAAAAAAGACCGAGCGCGTCCTCCCTTCAGAGCCAAATGTCAAGTATTTGCTCTGCTTGCAAAGTTCACGATGAGCTCATCTGTTCAGGGTTTTTTTTTTTTAATTGTGTTTTCGATTATTACTTTTTTTCTGAGCAATGTTTGATTTCAAAAGCCCTTTATGTCTTGTTTGAATCACTGCACAAATAATTTTTGGGGGTCAATGTAAAATCCAAAAGAAACTAGAATTTGTCATAGTTCAGTAGCTAATGAATGTGGCTGTCGCTTACATCCTGCATGTTTATTATCTCCCTTTATGTTTCAGATTAGTTGTTTTGTTCAAGATGTTTTTTGACATTTTATTATCCAAACATTTTGATCATTTAATTGATACTAATGCATTATATCAATATTGCAGATGGTGAATGATATGGTTGTTTAACAGTGTGTTCGATTCTAGAGAAGAAACACTTCGAAGATGAAAAGAACAACTCACTGAAACAAGAAATCAGCAGCTCTTTACACTTTTGGACACAGAAATAAAACACATGACGATAAATAACGGCAGTAATGATCACTACTAATTTAAAACGGTAATAATAACCATTTGACTGTTTATCACAATTTAGCGTACATTCTTTCACGAACGAATACAGCAAACTGTGATCCTGGTTGATCTCTGTAGTATCCCAAATCCACCAGCAGAGAGAGCCCGGTGACCTTTAATCCGCACTGTTTGCTTATTTGTCACCATTCCAATTGATCTCCTGCAAACGCCCGATGATAATCTGATTCACACGGTTAAAAGGTCAGCGTTATGATCCTTTGATCCACTGGACAGTTCAAAAAGGTCCTCAAACCTCATCCATACTGTGGGAGCAGAAACCAAGCCTGTTCGTCGTATCCCAACGCTGCTAAAAGAAGTCTGCACCACACTCGATGGTGCCGAGGATGGGACTGTGGCCACACACTGGAGACGTTTGGAGACGGAAATGTCCAGGCTGATCCGGCATGAGCGGCAGGGTAAAGATTTGGCTGAGCGCCCGCTGTCGTCCGATGCGCAACAATAGAGTGGATAAAGCATTGACTTCGCCCGTGATCCTCACGTGACAGGGCCAGATGACGATAGTACAACCCCAATTCCGATGACGTTGGGACGTTGTGTTAAACATCAATAAAAACAGACAATAAACTCAGGCGGCACTGCATCCAAAAACCGACATCAATGTGTAAAGGATATCACCACATGGGCTCAGGAACACTTCAGAAAACCAATGTCAGTAAATACAGTTCGGCGCTACATCCGTAAGTGCAACTTGAAACTCTACTATGCAAAGCAAAAGTGATAAAGTGTTCTGTTCTGTGAGTCCACATTTCAAATTGTTTTTGGAAATTGTGGACGTCGTGTCCTCCGGGCCAAAGAGGAAAAGAACCATCCGGACTGTTATGGACCCAAAGTTCAAAAGCCAGCATCTGTGACGGTATGGGGCTGTGTTAGTGCCAATGGCATGGGTAACTTACACATCTGTGAAGGCACCATTAATGTTGAAAGGTACATACAGGTTTTGGAGAAACATATGCTGCCATCCAAGCGACATCTTTTTCATGGACGCCGCTGCTTATTTCAGCAAGACAAACCAAACCACATTCTGCACGTGTTACAACAGCGAAGCACGTGAAACCCGTCGATTCGAGCGATAGCCCCAAAACCCGATTCTTTTCACGCATTAGCCAATCACAACGGTCATTTGCTCTCACCGGCTCTCGCACACATACCCCGCCTTCTCCTTCTTTAGTGTTCGTCTACTTTCTTGTGCTTTTGGAGTTAATGTGGCTGGCAAACAAATTTTTTCTTTTTATCCGGCTTCCTTTCAAATTCCCAAAACGTGTACGTTAGGTTCATCGAAGACTCGAGATTGTCCATGGGTACGAATATAAGTGTGGTTGTTTGTTTCTATGTATCGGTGTACCCCGCCTCTGGAACACAGTGACCTGTGATAGGCTCCAGTTACCCGCAACCCTAATGAGGACCAGCCAGAAGCACACAGGCTGTAGGTGTCCATCAAATCATGCTGATAGTGTCATTGATCATTTAGTCACTTCATTTTGACCTGGTGCTTCCACCAGACCGAGTTCAGAGAAATTAAAACTTTGTTAACCTTCAGCCATAAACGTTAAGTCAAAGTTTAAGTTTTGGTGTGGATCCGGATCTCATTGAGTCATAGAAGAGTAATCAGTCATTTTAAAACTCGTTCACTGCTATTGACGGCTTTTGATGTCAAATATCCATGTTAACTGGGAGGCTTGGCAGTGAATGAGTGAGGGAGTTTCCTTAGCGTACGATTTGGAAAATTGATGATCAGATATTGATCAAGCAGTATTTTTAATTTACAGTGGAGCCACTCAGGTTTATTGACCCTGGCCAACCTCCAATTTGTTTGGATTCAGACTAGAAAATAACAGAAAAATAATTCATCTGTTACAGGGTTACAAACTTGACCTGGTAAACAATTATTTTATTTTTTTTACTGTAACTGTAGAGGCATGATTTGAAATAACATTTTTACTCTCTTAACTGATTGTTGACTGTTCAAAGCTAATCCTTCAAAATAATACAATTGTTTAAATCTCGGGTGGCACGGTGGGCGACTGGTTAGCACATCAGAATTGGGCGAAGTCAGTGGCGTTTGAAGGCATGAGGAAAGTGTGTTTTGCAAGAAAAAGTGAGGAGAAAAATCATCATCATCCTAATTTAACATTTAAAAAGTCAGTAAGACAATTGAATCGTATAGGAACACAATTACAGCACACGTCTGTTTTGACCCTCACCAAACGGAGCTTGTTGTGAGTCGGTGTCCCCGACTTTTGCAGATTAGTCGCTCCTCTTCCATTCCTCTCTCTGCTGTTGGGCCGATGCCGAGTACGGCTTTCGTTACCTTGACAACTCGGGAGGGACATAAAGAACTAAAAAAGCAAATGCGAACTGAGAAGCGCACGTATTCCCCACAAAGACGACATTGATTTGTCTTTTCACTCGAGGAGTCAGCACTTCGTCATCGAGCCGGCAATTAACACTTGGTTGTTGGTTCGTGTGCAGATCTGTGTATCTGGTGCATGGAGTGGTCTCATTGCCTAACACCCGCACTCACCCCAAGACCTCAGGGTTGTCTCCATAAACTGCTCTTTGAGTGTGTACAGGATGAGTTGCCTCAGTGGCTGTGTTAGAATCCACAGTAAAACGAGCACCCCGTTAGTGAAGCAGGAGCCTAGCTTAATTTAACCAAGCTAGTTGGTTCAGCAAAAATCTTCTTATTACCATCGCAGCCAGTCACAGCGGCGACTGATTCGAGAACATTTTCCTTGAGTTCGATATTGTGATAAACGGTCTCGCCGCAGAGCTGTCAATCCATCAGCATTTGTGTTTGTCGGTGTCATAGCTTAGCTCTTCTGTACATGTGAGCGATTTATGTCGTGGCGCTGCGGAGTGAAGGCAAAATCATCACAAGTCAATTCATGAGTAGGCTGCTGAATGAGGATCAGGGGAGGCCTTAACAGGAGAGGGGAAGGGAAAACTAAGAGGGAGACATTTGGAGTCGGCTGTAGTAGGGAAAAATACTGTGGGCATAGCATGGATTGCTCAAAGGAAGACCTTTTGATTTTATTTCCTACATTTTATGTCCGAATCCTTCCAAAATAAGGCTACCTCTTTTGTCCAGTATTTGTGTGTAGATGCCCCATTATGTATGTGTGATGTATAGTGAGCCAGGCGCAAAACATTTTCAAGGATTTCTTTTTTTTTTTCTTTTCTACTTGCGTCAGCAGCGTTGTTGGAAGGCGGGGCGAGAAACTGAACATGAGGAGAGGAGAGAGAGAGAGAGTACCAGTAACCATGTGCAGACTCCATCAAAACTTCTTTTCGTTCATCTAATCCTTGCTGCACAAATATCTATAGTATATATAAGCAGATCGTTAATCCAACAACTACTGGAAAAAGTCATGACATTTGAGAAACAGTGCACAGGAAAGCAAAAGAAAGAGGGGAAAAGCCGAATAGCACTTTGGATCCCTTTACTCTATAGCGTATGTACTGTAAGTTTCACCTTTTTCAGTCGACTGAATGAAATAGCGCTGCGTAGCTCCCAGACGTTGCGCACACAAGCACACTGCACCAACATCCTTGCACAGTGCAATCTGCTGCAGTGCTTCACCAGAAGGGCAGGAAAGAGGAGACTTAACGAGTCAAAGGCCCTTTTTCCCTCCCCTCATGCATATTTTAGAGTTCTTTTATTTGTGTGTGAGTGACGCCGCGATTGAGTGAGGATTCCCTGTGCAGGACGCACGACAGGAGCACAAGATACTGAGAAATCCAATAGAGTGCTGGAAAATGAACCAAAATCTGTGTAATGTGAGGAGGGGGAAGGGGGGGGGGGGGGGAAGTGGCTTTGATTTCAAGCTGTCAAATGAGTGTCCGTTCGTCCCCTTTGAATCTCAGTCGATGGGGTTGGATGGATGCAGAAAACAGATAAACATGCAGAAAAGGAAGAAGAAGCCAACCCTTTATTGTCATATTTTAAAGAAATATTACCCTGTCTTCTCTTGCAGTGGGACACAAGAGGCAAACGCTGCAGGGGGGGGGGGGGGGGAATAATAATAATGAATGAGGGAAGTGTACATTAACGATGGCGAGAGTGCTGTGCTGCAATCGCATCCCACAGCAGACGGCCGAGGACTGCCGCTGAGTGTGCGTGCGTGCGCGCGTGTGTGACTGCACTGCTGAAGAGGAGGAGGAGGAGGAAGAGGCAGAGTGAGCACGCTCAGACTCTGCAGGACCAGAGAGGAACACAGCAGCGGCAGAGCTTGCGTTGGCACGCGCCGGGTACCAGCACTGAAAGATCTGGACGCGCTGACACCACCCGGACCAGCTCAAGCGCCATGGCTCAAGCGGCCAAACACCTGCGCAAAAACAAGGATTTAGAAGCCCAAGCAGAGCAGGAGCGCAAAGAGAAAGAAGAGGAAAAGGTCAAGAAGAGGAGTCGCTCACGGGATAAAAAGCGCAAGGTACAGGTGTCGTAGTCAGTCGCGGGGGGGTGCGGGGAGGGGTGCGGGGAGGGGTTTTGGGAAGGTTGAGGTGCCCCCTCCCTTCTTTGTGTCATGCTAACTGAGTCTGGGGTGCCTGGGCACACATGGAAAGCCGTCGTGTTGTGTTTCCACTGTGTGTACGCACATCCTCCCTGGCACACATGTATGTCATGTGCATACAAACACGGGGAACCTTCCAGCACACTGCATGCTCTCCTAATCCTTTTATTGCTTTATACCCACTTTATTGACTGCCCTCAATCAATTCTCTGCCAAGGAAGCACTGTCTCGCTATCCCTGTTCACACTTTTTTTTTTTTTTTTTTTTTTTTTTTTTTACCCCCCACACTTAAATGTTCACTGCAGTACTGTCAAATTTGACATGTACTCGAAGCATCTAGTGGCCAGCGCACGACCTGCGCGTCCGCGTTTTCCTTTTATTTGGCTTCGGAATGACCATTGTGGTGGAATACCTGCGGGCTTCTGTCGTCTGCCTGAGGAGCTCCATGCAAAGCCAGAGCTCATTGTAACCAATAAATCACTGCTCCGTCCGTCACTCAGAGACTGCAGGGACCTATGCCGAAACTGCTGTGTGCACAGCAGTTACTACCTCTGGTTCAATTTCACATTTCATACCGAAATTAAAATGAGTCATCGGCAGACTTCGCAGTTGAGCCTTGGTGGAAAACAAGCTCTTGAGCAACCGAGTGTGCGTAGTGCCAAGCTGGCTGAAAATCAATCTGGTTGCTGATGCGGTCCCTCAAGTCCGGGGGATGCTTTTTTTGGTAGGATGGCAGTTTGACTCGGATGAGCCGGGGTCACATCAACCTGTGCTCCTGATCTCCCTTCAATGTGTAGAAGCGTGAGAGCAAGCCACGGGAGTGTTTTGCAGGTGTCTGGAAAGGGGCGCAGCAAGCGGGGAAAGCCTGCGGCGCTCTCACAGTCTGCGTGATCACGGATGAGGTTTCTGCTCAGGTTCCGAATGCAGCCCAAGTTGGACTCAACGTGCGTCGTTTCAGGGGATCCTATATCTGTTACATAACCATGGAGCCGAAGTCCCTTAAATAAGCCTTTCCAACTCCCCCTCCCAACCAATCCCTCATCCATATTTTTTGAACACCAGCTTATGTCCAATGCGTGCGTTGTCAGAACAGCAATCTTTTTCTACCTCTCAACTCGCAATGACTTTAACCGCCTTTACTGTCTAAATATTAACAGACAAAATGCGCTCACACTTGGGTCTGTTACTTTGCTACTAGCAAAGCAGCTTCCGGTCAGCTATGACCCCCAATGCAATTTTTGGGGGAAGTTTCAGGATTCATTGTTATGGGGGAGATACAGCTCGTTTTCAATTGTCTTCTAAAGAACTTTCTGCAGAGTTTTCGCTTTGCGTCCGATCCGTGTTGTATGGACGAAGGCCCCAATCAACTGCACTCTACCGACATACAATATAAATTTACACGCACGCTACCTTTTCAGCGTGAATACAGTTTTAACTTGTATATGCACAAATAAGTTATTGTCCAAATTTTTATATTAAATGTTTTACTCCTCAAAAAATGTGAGGTGACATATCACGTATGTGTATATCTATTTTACTGAACGGATAACAAAGCGGCAGCACCGTGCTAATGGGTAATTGGGTACTATTTTACATATTTTAGATTAAATGAAAGTCCTTTTTACTTCAAGTTGAAAGCTAACTGGGTGGCACGGTGGGCGACTGGTTAGAGCATCAGCCTCGCAGTTCTGAGGACCCGGGTTCAATCCCCGGCCCCGCCTGTGTGGAGTTGGCATGTTCTCCCCGTGGCTGTGTGGGTTTTCTCCGGGCACTCCGGTTTCCTCCCACATCCCAAAAACATGCGTGGTAGGTTAATTGACAACTCTAAATTGCCCGTAGGTGTGAATGTGAGTGCGAATGGTTGTTTGTTTATGTGTGCCCTGCGATTGGCTGGCGACCAGTTCAGGGTGTACCCCCGCCTCCTGCCCGACGATAGCTGGGATAGGCTCTAGGCGACCCTAGTGAGGAGAAGCGGGTCAGAAAATGGATAACATAGCATTTAAATGTCAATAATAAGAATAAAATAAAACTCTCGAATCGAATCACAATCGAAACAATCCAAAGCGAATTGAATCACGACGCAAAGAATCGAATGGTGAGGTTCATAACAATACCCTGCCCGACTATCAGCGCTAGGCTGTCGAGCACTTAGGCGATTGCCAGCTGCGGCACAATCCCCATCAGGCATCTTTAAGGTAAACCCCAACCGTTTATGGCTGTGCAGCTATCATGGCTGACATTGAGTCTTTCTTCTGCATCAAAATGTACTTGGTTTGAATTCAAGTTTTAATCTCTGTCTGCTTCTCTCCGCCCTCCATAATCTCTTCCCCGTCCTGCCTGAACTGGAAATATAGTTTTCTGAGAGGTACCCATGCCAATGTCTGAAACGGATTGGAATAGCTGTCTTAAGTGTTACTGCGGTGTTGATGTGTGTGTGTGTGTGTTTCCGTGCTGGTGTAACGGATTAGTGTTGCTGCAGTGGTGACTAAGCTCATCACAGTGAGCACCTATCGTCTGATCATGTCTGCCCGCTTACCTGCAGCCTTGTTAGCACAGATTCAAGTCAACGTTTTCCGAGCAACCCGTCTTTCGTGTGCACCCCTGGCGGTGCACTTTTGTCATTGGCGGCTCCATCGTCTCATTAGTGAGTCGGTTTTATGGACAAAGATGCGTAACCCTAATTACCTCTGCAAAGTCAGCTGTATCTTTAACACAGCTTTCTGTCTGTCAGATTCAGTGGGAGTTGTAAAAGTTGTAAGTTGTAAAAGCCAGTGAGAGAGAACATTTACCAATACAGGTACTGCATTTAGTCGATTGTCCCTAATTGTCTATTCTCTTCATTTGATAGCTCCTCATCGGTTGCACTACTCACTGTGCAGTCTTTTTTTTTTTTTTTTTTTTTTATGTTTTACTCCAACCGATCTCAGCCTTGTGCTGCTACAGTATCTGTCATATTCTCATATTTTAATCTAACAATTATGGGAAACACGCTTAAATTTGGAGGGGGAAATGCGTGGCAACATTCTTTTTATACATAAGTGCCATTTGCATGTATTGTTTTCACAATCAATTATCAAAAAGTAAAGTTCCATCACAGCACAATTATTGTGATTGGCTTTCCCCCCCCCCCCCAAAAAAAATACATCTCAGGCACTGGAGACAGTGTATTGCCGGATTTGTCAGCATATACCGGGTGATCGAAAAGTAACGCCCTATTTTTAAGAAATTGTCATTTATTTCTGAACTATAATTCTTACAAGAAATGAACATGAGACGAACGCGTATTGCATGGAGTTTGAGAACCGCTTGAGAACCGATTGGGAACCGCTTGGGAACCGCACGTTATCCGTTACTAATGCACAGACCAATCACGGAGTTGTCCTTTGCAGCCATTATTTGTCATTATGCTTGTGAGCACTTGTCTCATTATGTCCATTAGGAGGTCAAGGCCAGTTTCGGACAACGTAAGGTTAGAACGAGGCGCTTGTTTTAGCATGGGAATTATTCAGGGAAATGCGTGTAAATCACCGATGTCGTTTCCGTGTGCTTTGAATTGACGGATTGCGCGTTCACGTGGCCCAGTGGAAGCCCACAGTCCGATGACTCAGCGGGCTTGGACCCGGCACTCGTTCAGGTTGACGGCGGCTGGGAATGACTGTACGAGTGCCGCGTGGGCAGGTTGGCCGGGAGCTGCGGCGTACACGCCTTTAATTAACGCTGCGACGGAAGATGCGCGTGAGGCCGAGCCACCAAACCCACCGCCCCCCCCCTCCCACCCCCCCCTCCTCCCTTTTTTTTTATTTTTATTTTTTAATGAGGTTGCAGAGAACGAGTTCATCGCTGTTACAACCCAGGTTTATTTAACGATCGACAAAGTCTTCTTCGCTTCTTTTGGAACTTGATCTCAATTCTCTTCTGTAAGAAAACAAAACAGATGAATGAGAAGGAAAAAGAGGCAACATCAAACATCCAGCATTCTGTCAGTGTCGGATTTTACTGCGACTGTAATGATTCATTTGTACGCTCCAAGTTTGAACTTGAGTGCCATAATCAAAGCGTGCATCCGCGTGAGCCTGTCGGCTGACACACACGACTGCAGCATCGGCCTTTGTTCATCGTCCCACCACCGCAGCGCATACTCTATTTATTTCCGAAACAGCACGCCAAATGATGTGTCATATTGAGAGGGGCTTCCTCAGACTCGTCGTCGTGCAGTGGCTCCCTCCCGTCCTCTCTCACCTCTTCCTCACGATCGCTCTCCTCCTTTGGCCAGTTGCGCTAATCTCTCCTCTCAATTGGTATTCTGACAGTGCAGCTATTGCATAACTCGCCGAAACAAGAATTGAGAGAGATCGGGGCTCATTCAAACGCATCATTCCTAATGCACAAATAAAACGGGAGAGAGAAATGTGACAGGTCATTGTTGTTTCTAATCAGAAAGCAAAGCTTTTGGTGTGTTTTCTCGTTGGAGCTGCTTGCCGACGAGGGAAAGGACAGGTGGTGGAATCCGCTGCTTATTGCTCACAGATGCTGCGAGTTGTGCTTTGCTTCCCCTCTCTGCAGGGTCTGTCTCTGAGACATCCACAAGACATGAGCCTCCGCAGCGTGCAACCTCGGAAGCCCCTCCCCATTGATCAGCTCTTACCTTGCTCTGATTGTCCCGTACATGTACAGATGCCTATTCTGTAAATGCAATCTCATGTCTTCTGACGCAGAATTAGATTTATGGCGTGGCGTGCACTACTTGGCTGCAACCAGCAGAGGTGCTGTAGATTCAGTCGCCACTGCTTCATGGTCAAAAACGAAGACCACGCCACTCCAGCGAGGAAATCCCAGCGACATTTAGCAGTTTAGAGATTATTTAGATTTTTTTTTTGCAATACTGAAAACATCTTATTTCTGCCATATGCATTTGTAAGGGGCAGTTTGTACATTCGAAGGCTTTCATGATGCGGATGGTAACAAATGACCCGCCTGTGGCCTTTGCGCTTCCAAGGATATTCAGCGCTCCCAAATGACGTCTGACTGAGCGCCGCGCAGATTTCTCGAGTCGTCTAATCCTCGAGTCAAGTGTCATCGCGGTGTCGCAGCATCCCCGGGCCTCTTATTAAAAGCCGAGCTTTGTCGTGTCTGGTGGTTCGCATATCCAAGTCCATGTCCACGTTCTCACAAGCGCCTGCGTGGGACTTCTACGGGTACGCTGAGCTTCCTCCCACGTTCCAAAAACAATGAAGACTCTAAATTGTCCATAGGTGTGAATGTGAGTGTCAATGTGTTTTTGTCTGTATTTCCTGTGCGACCGGTTGACGACCAGCTCCTTTGGCCTGAAGTTTGCTCGTATAGGCTCCAGCTCAGCCTTGACCCTGGTAAGAATAAGCGATCTCGAAAATGGATGTTAGTCGTGCAGTTTTTTTTTCGCCATATTGTACCGAGCAGCCAGGGCAGAGAGGGTACAGACGTTTGACTTCCCGTTCCCTGATCATCGATCATCACATCGTCAAACCTTCCGAACGTCCCACATTTGTATGCCGGACAAACGGTTGTGATATGAAACATATTCCCACTCCTATTTTGAACATCTTATCTTCAAGAACATGAATTTGGATTACAACTGTGAAAATAGCCACGTCAAACAATAGTGCAGGTTGAAGGATTAGTTACTTAGTCATCGCCGGTCGTGTACCAGTGTCATGTTTTGTGTCGTCGTGCTTGTTTGCGATCCCTCGCATTTATGTAGCAGAAGCACGTGGCTGCTCGAGTGGCGCAGGATTTACTAGCTCGCTGCGACGAGTGTCGTGTCACCCTCCCGCTAATTGGCTGACCCGTGAGATGGTTTGGTTTGTTTTTCCAAGCCAGGTGGCCACGCCTTTCTATCCCTTTCTCTCCTTTTCTCCCCGTGCCTCAGTGTGCATCTGTCCAAAAAAAATCTATTCTGCTGCTCCAATATGGACTCCTTCCTTGCTACAGTTACTTGTGGCACCGTGCAACACTGCAGAATAAGATTGCGTTTGGGCTACTGCAATACATCCGTGGGCAAGCGTGCTGCACAGTCTTTTTTGGGGGGGGGGGGGGGGGGGGGGGACGGTGATGTCGGCTGAGGGCGGAGGAGAATCCGTGGGAATGCAGTAGCTCCACAAGGTCAAACGCACCTCCGACTGGATCACGTTAGTACACACATGCTTGTCGACTTGGCACAAGCAGCACAGCCACTGTCAGCAGGCCCTTAGTCAGCACCCCTGGGAGTGTGCGACGTCGCCACCTAGTGCTCACAGCGAGGACTTTGTAATTGAGCGAAAAGACTGACATCATCGACCGAAGGAAGTGTTTGCTTGCACTGGATGGGCAGGAGGCGGGGGTACACCCTGAACTGGTTGCCATCCAATCGCAGGGCACATAGAAACAAACAACCATCCGCACTCACATTCACACCTACGGGCAATTTAGAGTCTCCAATTAATGCATGTTTTGGGGATGTGGGAGGAAACCGGAGTGCCCGGAGAAAACCCACGCAGGCACGGGGAGAACATGCAAACTCCACACAGGCGGGGCCGGGGATCGAACTGACCTAACCTAACCTTTGTGTATTCAGGTGAGCCATCTGAGAACAGATTCTCATCAATACTGATCTATGTACAGACAGCAGAGTAAAACAAAGCAAAAAAAAAGTTGTCTCAGTTTGTTACAGTCGTCGGTTGTTAGTTAACACTTTGCAAACAAATCCACTCACTGTTGCGTGGATGAACACAAACTTGTAAATGTATCAATTCTTCCAATTGATCACGGGAAAGTGTTGTCATACAATTACCCAGCGCCATGATCTAGCCTTGGGATTGCATTCATTATCTCCTACCTTCTCCTGTACACACTTTAAGGCTATACACTTTTTTTTTTTTTTTTTTTACTCAGAGAGAAGATTGGCAGTTTCATAAAGACTATTTGGTGAATTATTCATTGTTATTGATGACCGGAGTCACATTCTGACGACTCAGCATTTGGCTCCCTTCCTCTTGTCCTCATCTTTCTTTCTGCTGCTTCTCTTCAGCCGACGCGTACGGTATATGCTGTTCAGTCAAGCCGCCCCTTCGCTGGTTCGCTTGGAGTTAAAGTGCAGGAGAAGCGACAGCGGGGCTGGCGGCGTCTCAGGGTGCTGAGTTGCTGCTAATGGAGAAATCGTTTGTGAGAGCAAAGAGAGAAGTGCGACTTTGGCCTCTGCAGCCCTCTGGCGGACACATTTAATTGCTTGTACACTCGTGCGTGCATGCATGAGTGACGGAAGCCAATGCCTTTTATTTTCTATGACCATTTGGGCCCTGGGGTGTTCGCTGAAACCAGAAACAACTCACAAATCCATCCATTCCGAATTTAAAAGCGATTTATGACGGATTCATCGTAGATTTTAAAGCTGCAGTTCTGATACGCAGCATAAAGTGACAAAAGCGGAGACTTCAAGTATTGAATTTCTTTCAACTTCTTCCCGAGATGAGCAAATTTCCGAGGTCATCAGTTTTGTCAGTCTGCATCCCCTGCCGTCGCTCCATTTCAGTCACTTTTGCATTCTTGCATCCTGCTGAGTCAAGGAAACAGGACCCACCTCCTCACTTCCTTTATTCACTCGTACCACACCTTCTGTGGCTCACTTTTCTTTTCTTTTCTTTCTTACTTTTTGTTTTAACAGCCTCCTCTTTATTATCCGATAACATTTAGCAGGAGGAGGAAATGTTAATGTTGTCCCAGCACCACGGGAAAAGTAAAATTCCCTTTGGGGATTCAAATGCAATTTGCATTTTCTCCAAATTTCGTGTTTCGTTTAGTGTAGCAGTTGCTCACTTACATTTATTTTTAACATTTGTTTTTCGCCACTTGTAGAATCCTTGAACTTCAGCCTCGGCCGTTATGCAATGTGCTCAGAATATCCTCATACTGTGCGAAAGTGTGAAAATCCGGTTTGTGTGTCTAATGAAGTGTTGCACACTACTTAATGCAAATCCTTTTGATTTTGGCGTTTAAGGCTTTAATCCCAAACAGCCAACAGGTTTGTCCTACTTTGAAATCCTCCAGCGATCCGTCTTGAAGATCCCGCACTCGTATGTTTGTGTTCTCTTGGGGTTTCGGGTGTTTAAAGTCATTTCAGGAAGCTGGAAGGTGAGGCCTGTGTTCCAGCATCAACATTTAGCTTGATGTGACCCTCTGCAAAATTGTAATGTCTATTTGCTGTATGTTTTTGCTATTTTGCAGACTTGTAACATTGCATGTGTCATAGTGGTTTTTATGGGCCATATTTGTTTAGAAGAATAGTTCAGGCCGAACTGGTTTTGCTCCCTCTGCTGGTCAGAGCAAGTCAGCTCTCGCTCTTTTTTTTTTTTTTTTTTTTGCATGTGCTGGCATGAGGTCAAGACCTTTGAATCTTCTCTTTCGTTCAGTCTTTTTCCTACACACACCGTTTTACATTATCCCGGATGGCAAAGGAGTGTACACACACACTCACACACTCACACACATATTCATAAAGATGCACTGTTCACACCCGCCTTCCCCTCCCATCCAATGCAGCAATTCAACGCGGCTCTGCAACACTGCTACGCAGGCTCATCAATTATTCATTATTGTTGAGCAATGGACTTGAGAAAGAGGGCTAAATAAGACGTTAAAGAACCGATAACTTCCCAGCATGCGTCAGTGAAACGGCTCCAGTTACGGCACGCTGTTAACCCTGATGTTCGAATATGCAAGCTTGTGAAGACACTGAGCAGCATTTTAATCATACAACGTGAATCCTATCTTTTGGAAAACACCAGCGTCCCTGCCCCTTTGCAAGCTCTCTCGCAGCTCTCTCCTGAACTCGACACATCCTCAGCATCGATGGTTGGGCAACTTCTATAAATAACCACATCACTGCAGCATATTTATGTTGGAATCAGCAATAAGCGAGCGTTTTATTAAGTCAAAACTAAAGTGGAAGTCCTCTGCGGACCACACTGGCTGACGTTAGTTTGATCGTTTAAAGCAACCCACAAAGCAGATTAGGACAAAAAGGGGATTGGATCTTCATCACAATCCTACAGGGAACCCTGTGTGAAGGTTTTTCCTTCCCCCCCCCCCCCACCACACTCTGTTATGTTCTTAATATAAATCTGAAGCGGAGGACATTTATTGGAATGCTAGTGATGCATTCACCGCGGACAGAGAATAGGTGAATGGAGTCATGGCATGTACACAAACAATGACTGTTTTTCTTTCCGTTTGTTTGTTTGAATATGTTGTCCTGCAGGGGAGTTTTATCTCGAAGAGTTAAGCAATGATTCTGTTGGGGCGGGGTGACTGTCGGCGCTTGTTGGAGTCAGGTCTGACACACAGCGTTGCAGGGTCATGAATGATTTAAAGACGGCGCCCGCTCTCAAGATGCGTCGGACCCGGCAAATGATTCATTTTCGTCACCAACCCAAACTGTTCTATCAATTGCATGACTAAATCTGATTTGTTATAACTTATATTTTAATATCATGTGTGTTGCAATCCCCTCCTTGAACTGTCACCTTATCGTGGTGGAGGGGTTTGTGTGTCCCAATGTTCTTAGGAGCTAAGTTGTCTGGGGCTTCACGCCCCTGCCAGGGTCACCCATGTCAAACAGGACCTTGCTCCAAAAACCCCTATGATGACAAACAATTCAGGAAGACATTTTCCCTTGCCTGGACGCGGGTCACCGGGGCCCCCTCTGGAGCCAGGCCTGGAGGTGGGGCTTGAAGGCGAGCGCCTGGTGGCACAGCCCGAAAGGGTGACGTGGGTCCACCTTCCCGTGGGCTCACCACCTGTGGGAGGGGCCATAGGGGTCGGGTGCACTGCGAGCTGGGCGGTGGTCGAAGGCAGGGACCTTGGCCATCTGATCCCCGGCTACAGAAGCTGGCTCTAGGTACGTGGAATGTCACCTCTCTGGCAGCCCGAACTGGTGTGTGAGGTCGAGAAGTTCCGACGAGATATAGTCGGACTTGCCTCCACACACAGCTTGGGCTGTGGTACCAGTCCTCTCGAGAGGGGTTGGACTCCTTTACACTCTGGAGTTGCCCACAGTGAGACGCGGCGAGCAGGTGTGGGTATACTTATTGCCCCCCAGGTCGGCGTCTGTACGTTGGGGTTCACTCCGGTGGACGAGAGGGTAGCCTCCCTCCGTCTTCGGGTGGGACACCAACGGTGAGGGATGCCGTCAAGCTGAAGAAGGAGTCCTATTGGTTTTTTTTTTGGCCTGTGGGACTCCTGAGGCAGTTGATGGGTACCAGCTGGCCAGGCCAAGTGGAATGCAGCTTTGGTGGTCGCTGAAGCAAAAAGAAGGAGTTCGGTGAGGCCATGGAAAAAGACTTCCGGACGGCTTCGAGGAAATTCTGGTCCACCATCCGGCATCTCAGGAGGGGGAAGCAGTGCACCATCAACACTGTGTATAGTGGGGATGGGGCGCTGCTGACCTCGACTCGGGACGTTGTGAGTCGGTGGGGAGAATACTTCGAAGACCTCCTCAATTCCACCGACACGCCTTCCCATGAGGAAGCAGAGTCTGGGTTCTCTGAGGCGGGCTCTCCTATCTCTGGGGTTGAGGTCACCGAGGTGCTTAAAAAACTCCTTGGTGGCAGGGCCCCGGGGGTGGATGAGATTCGGCCGGAGTTCCTAAAGGCTCTGGATGTTGTGGGGCTGTCCTAGTTGACAGTGGGGACAGTGCCTCTGGATTGGCAGACTGGGGTAGTGGTCCCCCTTTTTAGGGGGACAAAAGGGTGTGTTCCAACTAGAGGGGGATCACACTCCTCAGCCTTCCTGGTAAGGTCTATTCCGGGGTGCTGGGAGGAGGGTTCATCAGGAAGTCGAATCTCAGATTCAGGAGGAGCAGTGTGGTTTTCGTCCTGGTCGTGGATCAGTGGACCAGCTCTACACCCTCGGCAGGGTCCCCGAGGGTGCGTGGGAGTTCGCCCAACCAGTCTACATGTGTAGCGGATGGGATGAGAATCAGCACCTCCAAATCTGAGACCATGGTCCTGAGTCGGAAAAGGGTGGCGTGCCCTCTCCGAGTCGCGATACTGTCCCAAGTGGAGGAGTTCAAGTATCTTGGGGTCTTGTTCACGAATGAGGGAAGAATGGAACGGGAGATCGACAGGTGGATCGTTGCAGCGTCTGCAGTGATGCGGACTTTTTATCGGTCCGTTGTGGTAAAGAAGGAGCTAAGCCGAAAGGCAAAGCTCTCAATTTACCGGTTGATCTAGGTTCCTACCCTCACCTATGGTCACGAGCTGTGGGTCGTGACCGAAAGAACGAGATCCCGGATACAAGCGGCCGAAATAAGTTTTCTCCGCAGGGTGTCCGGGCTCTCCCTTAGGGATAGGGTGAGAAGCTCGGTCATCCGGGAGGATCTCAGAGTAGAGACGCTGCTCCTCCACATCGAGAGGAGCCAGATGAGGTGGCTGGGGCATCTGATTCGGATGCCTCCCGGACGCCTCCCCGGTAAGGTGTTCCGGGCACGTCCCACCGGGAGGAAACCCCGGGGACGACCCAGAACACGCCGGAGAGACCATGTCTCTCGGCTGGCCTGGGAACGCCTTGGGATCCCCCCGGAAGAGCTGGAGGAAGTGGTTGTGGAGAGGGAAGTCTGGGCGTCCCTGATAAAGCTACTGCACCCCCCCCCCGACCCGACCTCGGATAAGCGGTAGAAAATGAATGGCTGGTGTGTTGCAATGCTGCTGCATTCAATCAAGCCAGATGTTGTACTTACAGTACATTGTGTGGACGCTGTCGTACAGATTTTCCTCCTCCTCCTCAAGAGTATTTCAGTTGTTCACAAATAGCAACACAAACGGAGAGAGAGGTAATGGGAAGGGGATGCAGACAACACACAACGACTGCAAGTAAATCAGCATTCGAGCAGCTCCAATTCCATTCATGCTAAGATAGTCGGCCAGTGTACAGTAGACAATTGTTATCCCATCGATAATAATTGGGTATTTGTCTGGATTTTCTGCTCCAGTCAATAGTAATGCAACATGAAGGTGATGTACTGTAAGGCGGACTTAAACTACCAGTGCACCAATGAGGACAACTCGGGCTTTGTATGCAGAAATCTAATCACAGACATCGAATTGTTCTGAGATCCCAGATACACTAAAGCTTTTGATCTTTTCGTCAATATACCAATTTGGTGTGGGCCTCTCTGCAGTTGCGCATGCATGGCGCTGTCAGAAAACTCACAGAAGTGCGGCAATTAACAGCTGATGGAAGGAAACTCGAGACAGGAGGGATCTGTGGAACTGTCAGATGTCAAAATACAAATTCCAACTGCCATCATTTTTGATCATATACCGTCATCAACGACGCCTTTTGACGTAAACAAAAGGATTCCTACTGTATGTTTGAAACAAATTCAGCAAGGAAAAGTGTCTTGCTACTGGCTGTTAGCAAGCCAAGTTTTAAAAGTAAGAACTTGACAACGCTGTGCATCTCATACGAGTGGTAATATGGGATTTTGGGGGAAAAGGAGATCTGGAATGTCTCTTGTGGTTATGGCGAGTTTCACTTTTACTGCAAAGGTCCTCCCAGAATTATTGTACGCTGATCAAAAAGAAAGTGGTATAAGAAGTATGGAATAGATAGAATTCTGATGGCTTGCTTTGATCGAAGTACTCTTTGAAAACAAACCGTGCTGCACATTCGCCATGACTTTAAACACATTCATCAATTATTTTTGGTATGTGATGTGTAAATTGTCGTGTATTGTAAGTTTGATTCATCAGACTTAGCAGGTAGTCTCTGCACTCATTTAAAATAGTTGACGTACTATTTTTTGGGGTGACATTTTGTGTTGTAACTGTACTGATGAACTGTAAAATTGTATCTGGCTTTTTTGGGTTGAAAACTTGAAAACTGCAATTTAGAGCAACGACAATCGAAGGCTTTCAAGTCATTAAACGCGTATGCGTGTGTGTGAGACTGCTTGCTCTGATGCATCAACAGCAATTGAAATGCAAAGGACACCCTTGTCAGTTCTGAAGAGTACTTTTGTGCAAACACATGTTTAGCATTTCTGGCAAAAGGACACATTTGGCAGAGATTAATAGTGGCATGAGCACGATGGAGCAGAGCTGAATGCAGCAGATTGAGGACGTTGTAGGGCGGTAGCATGCCTTTTTATTTATTTATTATATTTTTTTTCATGCTGCATTTTTAAAAACGGAAGCCAAAGTGCTGCGTGCGGTTGCGACTTCTATTTTAAGGCTTCTGGTCTTTCTGTTTTCCATCTTTCAAAAGCTTTTTTTTCTCCACAGGTTCTGGCAAGCATTTAAGGTTGATGTTCGTACTTTACATTTCCTTTTGTCCTCATTATAAAGGAGGGGTCAATACAAAATGAAAATAGGTTCAGGCTAATTTCTGATGACATATTTGTCTCCTCATATGGTATGTATCTCCTCGTCCTTCAAAAAAGCCATCAACTGCACATCTTCACTTCCCTCCTTTCTTTTAGCTCTCAACCACTCTCACGGGTACAGCTTCTGTTACAATGCTTGCTCTCATCACATCCAAACCAATCTGCCCTATTTTTTTTTCTCTCTGATTGTTCTGGCTCCCTCCATTCAGCTTTCTCAGGCATGCTCACTTTTTGTTTTTAACTTGTTGCTTTTCTTTCTTGTTCGACCTCAACCTGACCGAGGTCCATTCCGTGTTTGGTACTTTCCACGGCTCGGTTTTGACAACCCACTTCAGTCACTCATGCCCTTGAAATCCCAGTTCAAGTGTTCCATTTTTTTTTTTTATGGGTCAGGCCTTCTATGTGGTTGGCTGAAAACAGAAGTGATTTTATTTTATTTCCCCCCCCCCCCACAGGCCACAGGTGTGCAGCGCTAGTGAGATTTTGTTTGTTCCTCCGCTTGCTTAAATAATGCACACAAAAAAAAGTTAATTTAGGTGTCAAGCGCAACTGTGTTGTGCCTCAAAAGAGTTTACTACAAAGGGCAGGAAGTGATTAACGGTGTCAAGCAGGAAAAAAAAAACAGGGCTTTCAAGGGGTTAGTGGAAGGACAATGCATAAATCCATGTGAACATGGTTGATTCTCTTTTAATTGTATCCCAGTGAAGCAATGGGACCACATAGGATTTTGACTCACGCATGAATCCGTGGAATTCAACCTCTGTGAGCTTTGCAGTCGACCACATTTAATCTAAACCTCAAGATCTGAATAAACAGGGAAATGAATCACTAAAAGTTCATTTAACCAACATTTCAGGGAAAATATGCCTCTCGAGTCACACAAAAGTTTGGCGTTCAGACCTTAAGGGACCTCAAATGATTCATTTTGGGTCTGTTTTACTTTTGCTCTGTCTTTTTTTGATAGCTGTTTTGCAATTGTTTTCACATAGAAAAACGCAAATAGGTGAATTTGTGAATAGCGACCTGAATAGATTCGCTGTGGTCTACGAGCGAGAGCCAGAGTTTTTATATTTGTTCACTTTGTCATTCGCCGAGATGCACAAGTCCTCTTGCAGATGTGTCGACTTAAACCACCACACTAATTTATATTCTTACCAATGTTTAACTTGTTTTGTTCCGTTTTATGCCATTTAAGAATGTTAAAATATCACTTAAAACGTTGTGTGCATTTTTTTTTTAATGATGTGTGACTAGTCGGAGTTTGGAGAAGATTGTGTTTGGTTACGAAGAATTTTTTTTTTTTTTCACAAATAGCCTCTGACAACACATAGTATTTTATTAGTCATTGTTGCATGGGTTAAATTTGATTATCAGCCACTGCTGTTTGGGTGACCTTGTCACTTTTTCACATTTTTCTCTGTGGTGAACGCTTCTGTCCTTCATATTGGAGTACGAGCGCTGGAAACAGAGTATGGGGATGTCACTGTGAGGCTGAGGCTAAGAAAGCTTCATGAAAAGCGGTTCGACTGTCCACTAAGTGAATGAGCCCCGCTCTGCTGATAAGGACGATGAAAGGAATACTGATGACAGTGGGGTGCAAAAGCAGCGCTATTTTTAGATGCATTCAGCTTTCCTGCTGTGTGTGCATGACTGCTGCATGTGTGCGGATGGATCTACTTGAATGAACGGCTCGTATTTGCAGGCATGTGCTCAGCTGTATTTATGCTCAGCTTTACAATACGCTTGTGTACTGCGTGTCTATTGTTTCCTGGCCTGTTGTGTGCGTGAGTGTAGTTGGAGGTCTTGTTTGCGCTGACTACAGAATCTGAGCGCTGCAGTGAAGAGCACGGCCTCGTCGTGAACACATAGAGCCCGATTTAATCAGATCCCAAATATCGGGCGCTAGATTGCGTGTTCACTCGAACAAATTGTGCGTGCTGTTCAAGGGCTTGTTGCACATAATCTATTGCCATTGCGATCTTTTACTAAAATCCCAAATCACGGACGCTAAATTACCTGTTTATTCACTCCCACAGACTGCGTGCGCTGTTGGCCACAGGTGTAAAAGTGCTGGAGAATGAGAATTTACAAGAGGGTTTTGCACTAGAGGTAGCTCTGATGGTTTTCAGCATGGAACATTTTGGAGAGCACCACAAGCGCAAATTGAAGTTTGAAGTACCGGTAATGGAATAGAAAGGGCAAGTGGATTACTCACTTTCAAAATAGAAAATCTATGGCTCTGACCATTTTAGAGAACCCAGCACCCATATTAAAGCCATGTTTTGTTTGATTCGACCAGTGTGTGGCAATTGGATAGCATACTGTATGTGGCCATCCTGAATAACACTGTTTAAAACTTGTGACAGCACAAGTGAAAAACCGCTCAGGAAGAGGCTCACACCAATTGTCGCCATGCACAAAAATGACCTGGAGTTGAAAGCAGTTTTGGCGTAGGTGACAACGCACGACTCCATCTCCAACTGGCTCCAAGTCAGCCCTCTCAGATCATTCAGAAACTCCAAAATCGCACTGCTGAATAGACCACATGTCGCGATATTTTTGGGTTTCTGGCATTTCAGAAATGTTTGCAAGAGTGAAAAAGATTCATCCTCCACGTCACCCCTCATTTTGCCCGCGTCTGCTCGTCATTCGGGGTCATTGTTGTATGTTGGGCAAACCATTGGTAAATCAGTTCCATTATTAACTGTGTGAGTGACAGCACTGCAATTCGATGCAAATGTGCCGAGAGCATGATTGCGTGTGTGATTAAACATCAGCGTATTGTAGGAAAGTCAGATTTTGCGTCTTGCATGCATGGACTTTGTACGCCTTCTATCTAGCAGCGACTGCTATCCACTCCCGTTAATAATTAACCAATAATGCCAAACAGCATGGTTTTAGCATTCGAGCAGCGTGAGTGGTCTTTATTTTTTTATGAATGTAGTTTTTTTCTTTTCTCTCTTCCAGAGAAGATATTACTGGCATTGTTAAATAATTAATCAATTAAAGCTATTATTTAAAAGTAAAAAAGAAGGTATACAAGGAAATGAGCAAATGCATTACCAAATTCTTTATACAAACTGTGCGCACAATGTTCAGACATCTGTCAACAATTCCCAGTTTTGACATACAGCGGAAAACATTTTCAGACTATAAAGTGCAAATGTTCACCACAGAAAGCCTGCTAAAATAATGCACAGTGCTGGTCGATACTCTATTTAAATTTAAATTGGGACCTACAAATCCTCAACACATACAGTCACAATTTTAATTTTATTGTCTTCGCAAATGGTAGTTTCAGTTTTCAATTGTTGCAAAGCAGCTGCTGCAAAGTTTTGGATGATTGAGCAGGAGAAGGAGATGCTACACATTAGAACATCTGGAGGGGAATTTGTGTTTCTCTGGCAAGAAGCTGCTGCAATCTGTGTTTGTCCTGATGAGCCGTCAATCTTTTTCACCGTAATCCGCTAGTGAGTCCATTGTACCGGCCCAGCAAAATGAAATTTATCAGCTGCTAGGTTGTCTTAATAAGTTGATATTGGGGCATCATCCCCTTGATACTGATTACAGTCGAGGTTACTGTAACTTGAAGTCATGTGTGTTATTGTATAACACACATGATACGGGTGCAGTGGGGCTCGTTTACATGCTACAGTGTCACGGTGATCGATGGGCGCGGGGCTTCAGCGTTTCAAGTCTCCAGAGAGAGCAGGACAGGCTGAGAGAACAGCTCTGATAGATGGCCTGCAAACCTCCTGCTCCATTCTGCTCACTGCTAAATTCACACACAAATGTGTCTTTTTTCAGAAGGACATTTTTTTTGGTATTATTCTAACATGTCCTATATTATAAACAAAAGGTTTCCCACTTAAAATTTGGAGTCCTCCATGAACCTACCATCCATGTTTGTTGAATGTGGGAGCTAAAGAAAACCCACACAAGCACAGGGAGTCTATGCAAACGCCACACAAGGAAATCCTAATTTAAGACTCAAAGCCAGAATGTCTGACTGTGCGGCAGACGCGCTATCCTTTTTCTGACATTCAAGTATAGATGCAGGTATGAACTCAATGACAAGATGGACATTTTTAACCGTACTGTATTTTCCTCTATGTACTTTCAACACGATTTATTATGGCCATTTTAACGTTTGGCTCCTCCGCTTCTTGCTGCTCTGTTTATTTTTGGACAAAGAGCAAAGAGTCACAAAACCGCCAAGAACAGACCGTTGTTGGTAGTCCAAGTGCTGCGGACTACCTTGAATAATCAATGCCATTCTTCAGCTGATGATTGACAATCATGGTGCACTTTCACCGATCCAAAATATACAATATTTATTGTAAAAGCTGACTGTTTCTACAAATTCGTTATTATAACACATATAATGTATATGATTATATTGACCAGTCTATATTCACTGTATATTCAGATTGTCAAATTATTGTTATAGTTAGCAAACTATCACAATGGTAAATCTCCATTTCTGTTCTACAAACCTTTGTCACAGAGTGTGTACGCGTACATACCACACAAATATACATTGAGAATTTGTATGTAGTAGTTTAATGTACAGCAAAAAAAATAATTATTAGATTAATTCATAATAAAGCATGATCTAATGAGAACATGAATTCGTTTTTTCCTTGTATTATCAATAATTTCGCCCTTTGCAAAGGTTAATTCCCCCAGCTTTACTCCCGTGTCATATTTCTGCATATGTTGTTTGAAAATATATTCTAATAGGTCTAATGTTAAGCAAATGTTTTGGTCTTAAAAGCAGGTGATGATCACTTCTGAACTTCTAATCTTATTGCCGTTGAGTTTGAGGCATGACGCGCTTTGTATGTTCAGATTACACGTTGTATGCTGATTATTTGAGATTAGACTGTGTCCACTAATATGACAGCCATGCCCTGGTGGACGTATTGTTTACGATGATGTATGTGGCACAGCAGATGTTCCTGCTGGTTTAGTCTTGGCATGGCTCTTTGGCTTCACGTATTAACGCATGTAATGTTTGTGCTGCAATTGGCAGGGGAGTTTACTGGAGCGGTTGCGGGCACCGTTGTATTCTTGATGTGAGTCTGGGTAATCCACCGGCTGTTCCACGATGCGTGTGCAAGGCTCCATACAAAAGGCCAGACCTGAAAAGCACCATAATGAGCCACAGGCTGAAAGAAAAGGCATGTCTCTTTCCATTTCTCTGAGCGAAAAGAAAAGCGCAACATAAGAGAATAAAAGGCAGCAAAGAAAGATGAAAATAAGCCTCGCAAATTCAGGTTTTTGGCCACGCTGTCTCTTTGAGTTTATCTTGTTTTCATGCATGTGTTTTATTATGGTAATGCATTGGTAGATAAAATTACTCCGGTATGGAAAACCAGTGCTTTTCAATACAAATAGGAGTACAAAAACAATAAAGAGACAACTAAAAGTCATTGATAAACATCAAATCAAAAGGGCTTCACCTTTTTTCACCCACAACCCCCCAAACAATACAAATCCCGTGTTTACTGAGCATCATATAGTTCACAACCTGCCGCGCCCTGACCCTGTGGCTCGACAGTAGCAAAGCAAATTTATTCACCATAGAGACTTTAGAATTGGAGTAACATGTTCTGACCTCTTTGTTATGGTCACAGCCCGAGCTGCAGCAGTCTGAATGAGTGGCAAAAGTTTAATGCTCCGTTGGGGGAGTCCAGTCAGAAGACCATTACAATAGTCAAGTCTACTTCAGATAAAAGCATGGATGAGCTTCTCCTGGTCTGCTTGGCACATGCAAGCCTTCACTCTGGATATGTTCATCAGCTGCTAGACGGCTGTTTTAGTAATTGATTTTATATGACTGTTGAAACTCAGTCAGAATATATCAGAACACCAACGTTTCGGACTTGGTCATAGGTTTTTAAAGACAGTGACTCCTTGTATTTACTAAGAGCAAACATCTTTTCTTTACTGACAGAAACATCTTATCTCAGTTTTGTTGTGGTTTAATTGAAGAATGTTTTGGCCCATCCAGTTCTTTATCAGTTTTAGACAGTGACACAACACCTCAATTGAACTGTGGTCATCTGGAGACGCTACTACATATAACTGTGTGTCATCTGCATAGCTATGATAGTCAATATTAAGGTTCTTAAGAATTTGACCCAAGGGTAGCATATACAGGCTGAACAGCAGGGGTCCAAGAACTGACCCTTGAGGCATTTAGTCCTACCCACGTTTCCAACCTGTTCAGCAGTATGTTATGATCTACCGTATCAAAAGCCGAGTCAGTATTCAACCTTATATCATTTAGCACTTTGACGAGAGCTGATTCTGTACTGGGATGAGTTCAAAAACCTGTCAAAAAGTCAATTTAAGTTAAAAATATTGCTGAGTTGATTAAAACATTACACACAATAGTGTCACTAACTCATATGTATTGCCTTTGATTAAAATCTTTCCACTTGGTGCCTCAACAAGCTCTATGTGGGTATCCTCGGAATAAATTATGAGACAACAGAGAGTTAATAATGCATAGAACAACAATATATTGACATTCAATAACAAATTGTGTTCGTTCCAAATCAGAGCGAAAACCACGCTGACACTACGCTACTTTGGAGGGTAATGTAAAGATAACATCAATAAGCAAAGCTGAAAAGCTGAACTAATTAAATATAAGTCTTTCCACTATCACTGTGGTCCTAGGAGGTGTGCTAGAAAAATTCAAGGACCGGTGTCACGAAAGATATATTTCACGTTTTCAAGTTTTCTCCTTCAAAGTTATTCACCTGGAGTCTTAATACTGTCTTAGTCTTAATACTTAATACCACTTTCCCAGCCTTCTTTCCCACGCCTTCATGCACATAAAAATGGGTCCCCTTGACGAGCCCATTGAGATTGGGAAATAGGAGGGGGGAAAAAAATCAGGGAGGTTAATCCAGCACGGCAATGTTCTTCTTGGGCAGGAACCGCCAGACGCTCAAGGCATTGTGAGCAGACGGGTTGTCGTAGTGGAGCGGCCACGAGTTGTCCTGCCACAACTTTCGCCTCTTCCAAGAGAAACACCGAAGGATCTCTCTCTAGTTGTGCTGGCTGATCGTCTGGCCCACAACTGAAGGAACAAACTCGTAATGTGGGTTTGAGATACGTATATATCTTTGGAACTTTGCTGATAGAAACAAGTCCACAAGTCCACAAGAAGTCTGAGTCACATTGAGACAAGATGGCGAGGGAGACGGGGACAGAGTGAAAATAGAGGCAACTGCACCATCTTCCTCTTTCAGACCACCTGGCGCTGCCACCTGTGCCCTTCCAGAACTCTCTTCACCTGCTCAATAATCTCCGTTTGGTTGCTGCCAGCTCTCTGCTATGCACTATTAATCAGGCATTCTCACCCCGCCAGTGCTCGACACTTTCCTAGTAGCTTCTCCACGCAGTCATTTACGCTGCTTACATTGAAAAAAAAACATCGAATGTCTCGAGAAGTGATTTTATTTATTTGTTTCTGTGGCATTAAGGTTTTCTTTTTCTTAAAATGTAGCAAAGTGCCCACCACACATTTGTTTCCCCCCCATACAATTAAATTAAGATTTATATTACAGTTGATATTATTCGTAGTACTGCAGTGGAACCCAAGGTCGAGCACATTCTAAACTTATGGATGGACCGGATTAGCTCAGGAGAATCTGAGAATTTTTGGGTAGTGAAATGTTTGTCTGCTTCAAATCTTGATGGAAATTGATTTTGATAGTTTTATTAAGAATGTCAGATGTGCAATGTTAGGTAAAAGTAAAATAACTTACAGTGTCATTAAATTACATACACATGTAAGTGAATTTAGGTAAGAGGATGGATGGATGGATGGATGGATGGGTTTGATTTTGTCACAGTCCAGCTCTTCAGAGTTAATGTGGCTAGCTGAAACTCCATTTAAACATTGTTTCTCTGGAGTTTAATCATTTAGGGAAGGTCCAGCCAGTCTGGATGCTCTGGCAGCCTTTCTCACTGAATTAGTTTGAAATGTCAGTTGTTGTTTCTCCTGAATACTCGCAAGGATAATGATCCGGACTAAACAAAGTGGTTGATAGATGGCTGTTATGCTACAGCCATTTGTATGTTAGTTGCTTCTTGTTGCCGAATTGTTTGAGTTCTGCAGTTATCGAATCTGTGCAGCATCAGACGTTGCTGGTAATTGGTGGTGCCACTCGAGTACTTATTATACTTCTATTTAAAAAAAAAAAAACATCAACGCTATAACAAACTATATATTGAGTTTATTCAGTACAGTATATCCATTGAACAGCACAGCACAACATTTTTAAGACTAAAACTCGTAATACACTAATTCTTGTTCTTCCAATAGCCATTATTAAGGACTACGGTAATAGTCAATCTTACTTTGATTCAAAATTATTTGTCACATATAGATGTAAAAAAAAAAAAAAAAAAAAAACAGCTACTGTGCAGAAAGCAGAAAGCCAATTAACAACACTAAATAATAATTTAAAAAATGCCCTCCTAGCATAAATCCTGGAAGTCAAGCTGATAATTTACTTCATAAGTCATGGTCAGCATTGTAGTTTGGGCAAGTCATTTTCGGCTAATCTAATTTGAAAGGTTTTAAATACTCCCACGCCTGTAAAGTCAATTATGCTACATCCGTGTTTGTTCCTCCTGCAGGAAATCAATGTGTATTCTCAATTTAATTGCTTGAGTCTGATGAAAATAAAGGACTCATTAACTATTATCGTTCGATATGTCAGTTGTCAGAAAGGAAAGCGTTCATACTCCCCCACATGCATCGTCTTTTTTTTCATTTTGGAGATTTGCACAGGCCTCTGCAGATCAAACTGTGAGGAACGAGCTCGAAATGTGGGGCGCTTTCAACTTCTGATGCAGTTTAACGGCCATTAAGTTGCCATAGACATTGTAACAAATGTTTCTGATTATGTTGAGTATACCCAACCAAATGCCACGGCGCAGCTAGTTAGGTGTCCAGAGACTACGAGTGTTATTCCCTTTATCCTTCTAATCTACAGCATAACGGTTTGAGTTCCCTGTGTCTTTTCGCTGCCCTCAGGCTCCCAAAGGCTCCTCAGTGTTGAGGCCTGCTCCTCTTATCAGCACCTCTCAACCCCTAGTGCCTCAGCCATCTCCCACCTCCCCCTCTTCATCCTCCACCCCTTTGCGCCTCTTCTCCTGTCATCAGTACCCGTCTGCTACTTAATCCAATTATCCTTTTAAGATGACACGCTCTGTAAATCACCACAAACTCTGCAGATGACGCCGCTGCATATCATTCGCTCGCACAAACACGCAAACAGGACCTCGCAAAACCACAAGCGTGATTTAATGAGCTCTCGTTCCCTCAAAAATGGAAAAAAGAAAAAGGTCATGCAAAGCGCAAGTTTGTGCTGAGATAGTGTGTAAAGTGGTGCAATGTAGTGCAGTGCTTTCACCCGGCTTTGTCTAGTTAACAGTTTCCTTGCAACAGCTTCGGCCTCTGCTGTCACCCTTTGAGTCACTGTACCCTTCAGGTGACTCCGCGTGTGTGCGTGCTCCTGTATGTCGTCTGTTGCATCTGTTTTATCTGACGCATCACCTTCACCCATCTCTTCATGAGTGCGTTAATGCATATGCATCTCATGTGGAGTACATCAAACTTCCTCAGAGGAAAAGACGTTCTGGGTTTCCTTTAATGTCTGACCTGTTTTAATGCGGTGTGCGCGTGTGGCGAAGACCCTTTGTAACTTCTACTAATAACCCAAGCTAAACTTCCTCCCGACATACAAAGATCTTACAAAGACACCAATTGCTACTTTCCTATTAGGACGTGTAGATCTTGGCGCAAGCTAAACTGCAGATCTAGCGTGATTTTGGTGAATTTGATCGGAGCACATGCGGACAGATATTGAGCTACGCAGACATATTTAAGTCACTGGCGGTTATCAACAGCTCATTCTGTATTTAATGAGGGTACCCGCTCACACTGTCTGTTGCCACAGCGCTCCACTCACGCACGGATCGTTGGAATTGCAATTACACGGGGAATCCGTGTTTCCATCAAGACTGTAAATTTAAAGGGAATGAAACGAGCCGCTTCCACTGACGGTCGCACCCTAACCCTTCTCTGGCGCACAGTTGCGCCACCCACCCTGGATTTACACTGTTCACGAAAATAGGGCCCTTGGTATGAGCTAAATATCATTTTGCAATTGCAAAGTGTGCCTACCAGCATCGCTTTATTATGAAGAATCATACTATTGCTGCCACTGAGTAAATGGTAGGTGTAACCATGACAGTGTGATTCATCTGTGGATTGTACAAATCTTGACAAGCATTTTGCTGCAGAGAGTGCCAGACGGCACGAAAGTAGCTGTGTTCGGTTGTTTTTGGTGCTGACACCACAACAGTTGAGAGAAACAGATGGGGTTTTGCGCTTGTGGGCGCTCGCTCGCGCGCGCGCGCGTGTGCGTACGTGTGTTGTACAGTGATGGTTGGCAGCAGATGTGGGTAGAGTAGCCAAGTACATGTATTAAATCTGCTGTTACTTGTGAATAATATGACTCAAATAAAAGTAAGAAGGAGTCCTCTGAATAATTCAGTGGGAAAACTCCTCAATTATTGAGTAACTGGTGAGGGACTTCTGCTTTATTATCTTTTTCAATCAGAGCATAATTGTCAAATGGACAAAATATGAAATAGGGATGTGCAGCTTCAGATATTGCCCAACAAAATCACTTTAACTACAAACGTCCTTTTTCATAGGGTAATTACAGATTGAACGTGCCCAAACTTTTGCTTCCGTGCGGGGGCCGCGGATATCCTACTACGCGTGGGGTCATGTGACTGGCTCGGTTCGATCAGCGAAGTGGAGTCAAACGTCGCTAGTGGTTACATTGGATCGGTGGAACAGTGTCACATGACAGAGCCCGCAGCAGGGGTCTTTCTGCCGAACCATAACAAATATATTGCGCAAGTAGCGAGCGGAACGTAGCTCAGTGTAACAGAGTAAACGTTTCTACTTATGTTGCATTAAAACTACTCTGACAAGTCCGATCTACACGGAGTCAATGTAGGTAACTCGTCTTTGATCTGAATTCTCAAATATTTTGCTGTGGGTCTGGAGGAAGAGTTTGTGGAATGTGTTCATTTTGTGCTTGATAGTAGTGGGCATTTAGTTGTTTGTCTGCCCCCCCCCCCCGACAGGCTTTTAACAACTTTGGCCAACCTGAAAAGTGTTTTTTCCGCTGCCCAGAGAGAAGCTGAGGAAGTATTGTTTTGATTGTTGTTGGGAGGATTATGCAACCGATTTCCACAAATATTTGTCAATGTGTGCCACATGTACAGTTTTAACAGTTTTGGGGGGTGGTCCGTGCTCTATCGTCAGAATTCATTGTGCATAAATCCCGGGGGGGGGGGGGTAGGCAAAGTTTGTTTGTGTTGTACGTTCGCTCAGCACACACGTGTTTTTTGTTTGTTTGTTTTCTTGGGTAAGTACACTTGCACAGGCAAGCAAAGGAGGGAATCCAGACTCACTTGAACCATGACTCAGCCGATGCACCTGTGAGCATCAACACCACCAGCTCGTCCATTGCCATCAGTGAGTCGCTGCCCAGTGATGTTCCACTGCATGTGTGACATCCTTGTGTTGTGCACAGCACCATGCTGGTTATCCGTACCTGTTTTTGTGGGGGTGGGGGTTCTCGAGGTTGCCCCTCATGTTACCCTTTCCTATGCCTTTTCTGTCTTTTCGACTCGTGTCTTCATGCATTTTTTTGCTCTCTTAATCTTCCTTGCTGATGATTTCAAACTTTCTCTACTGCTCTCTTCCGTCTCTCTTTTCTGTCACTCCATCTTCTGCATCTCATTGTTGCTATTAACTGGACTCTGTCTTTATGTCGTATGTTCTTTTAGGCCCACGCCGTGCATCGCTGGCTAATCGATCAGGACAGTAGTGTGAGCTCTGAGATGCCGGATGGCCAAGGAGTATGGCTCTATGATGATGAAGTAAATATCTGCAACATGTATATCTGGCTTTTTTATATTAATATCTGTGTATATATATTCTGTATTGATGGTCATCCCGTCATGTAAAGTTTGTGTCACTCAGCTGCTGTTTTGTTTATTTCTTTATTTGGTATGACTTTTTTGTGTCGCTTATGGTATTGTAGTGCTGGTTCATTCAAGTCGTGCTGTTGTGCTGTAAAACAAATTCAGTCGTACAGGTGTCGTGGATCACGCTGGAGCTTTTTCACTGTTGCCCGTCCCCGCTTGACATATTGTACTAACTTGCTGATTTACTCGTTTTATTTATCTGGTGTGTTTTTTTTTATGTTGTGTAGGACCTTTTTTTTTTTTTTTTAAATCCTCCATGTTAAAGACGCGTGTGTATCTGTTCCAATAGAAACATCTTTCTCAGTGTCTTGTGATATCTCAGAAACTGGTGTTTTCAAATCAGCATATTACATGGCAAGAGTCCACGGGCAAAATACTTTACTTTACTTCGTAGTACAATAAATGTGTATCCCTCCGCACAAAGTAGTTCATGAAGCAGAGGTTCACACTAATGATAAGACAGTCACACTATTTTTCCTGTGGGTTCTTCTAAGTTAGTAAATATGCTTGTTGCATCTGTACCACTGTGATTGTGTTTAGGCTCAAATCAATTTCAAGAGTGTGTATGTGTGTGCGTGTTGTATGCGTGTGTGTCTTGGCACTCGACCTTATCAGTGCGCAGAGTGCATGCTTACGCTCAGGGCTTGCATGGCATCTGTACGAGCGTATTAGATGTGTTTGCGTATGCGCTCTTTCTGCTGCGTCATTGTGGCGGTGCACGCCTCGTACCTTGTGATGTGTCACTGTTTGTGTATTGTGGCTGTTGTGTATTTCCAATGTGACAGCAATCCACATGCTGTATCTGTCGTTTGTCTGCCTTTATCTATGTAAACAGTCTGGGCCTCGTCCACCAACGGTTTCATTGCAACTACCCGATAGATGATCTTGAATCCATTTTCGCTAAGTGGAAGAGAGTTCATCTAAGTGCAATAAGACCGCTGGGAAACTTGTTCCAGACTTTTCTTTCCCCTCAAATCCTTGCTATAGCTATCTCAAATTACTAATCCCGCCCTTTCTATCTTCATATTGCTTTCACTGGTGATGGAGCAATAGGAGGTTTCCTAAAGCCCAAATTGCAGGAGAATCATCTTATGAGCAAACGTACAAATATCCTACAAGAAAATATAAAATGCATTCATTGTATGTACAACAGATGACAAGTGGAAACATGTAAACTGACTATTTTAAAACAATATAGCGTATGATCGTTCCTGGGTTGCTCATGATTATTTGTGTAGTGGGCTGTTGCATTTTTCTTCCTCCTTTAATTACATTTTGCCTTGTATGGTTGTTTTTTTGTGAACATTCATTGAATTACATACAGCACCACAGGCCCTGGGACTGTATGCGGGCACTTCAACAATCACTCCGGTAGTATTACATGCAGTACCAATTTCATTGAACTGAACTTTAAATAAATACATTTAAAAAAAAAACAATGCAAGCAACATTAAACAAAGAAACCATAAAGTAGGTCAAAGTTAAACCAGCAAATTGATCTGGAAAGTGAGGAAGAAAAGGGGCTCTGATTTTATTCATATCTGGAAAATATCTATGATGCCTAATGTTTACAGACCGCAGTAATTATTATGATGGGGGGGGGGAAAAAATAAGAAACTAAATTCCATTTGTATTATTGTTGTTGTTGTTTTAATCTGGGCTCGATCGAACATGCTTGCTGATAAATCAGACGGCCGCTTGGGGATGAGAGAACTCAACCCTCTTCATCAACCCACCACAAGGTAGCGTTGTGTATTGTCAGTGGTCCGTAAAGGCCGTGGCCCCTCTGCTACTATTACCGCTTATTAGGACTGGAGAAGGTCCCCTGCAGCTCTTAACTGGCCCTCATTTAGTCCTCGGAGGCAGATGCTCTAGAAGCCAAGCCCCATTCGTCACACTGTGGTTGCGTGGCAGGTTCAATATGAAGAAAAGCAAACTGTCACACTCTGCACTGTCATATAAATTCCCCCTCGCCTCAGTTTCTTTTTTCCAGCTGCTCCCCGACCCACTGTAGATGCAGACTACATTAGGACGCCCATTCATGTCCAACCACCAGCAGTTGGCTATAATTTGTTTCAGCGAGGGGGTGCAGAGTGTAATTTACATGTGAAAGGCCATGGCCTATTCAAATATTGGAGCACTCATTTTTATCCCAGGGTTATTAATAGCGAGTATTTTTTTTATTTTTATTTTTTTCCCCATTGTGTCGAACCAGCAGATCAAGGTCTCAGTTGGTTAGATACCAATTTTAGCAGGAGGACAGAGGAGCAGAAATCCTCTGAACTTGGTCAACCGTTGGGAATCGGTCATTCTGAGATGTTTGAGTCACAATAAAGAGAGATTTTCTTTTTTCGGAGGAAAAGTCCATTCAATGATTATTCTCAGCGAGGTTAGAAAAGGAGAGAAACGGATGCATGTGTGCGTGCATGTGCATGTGATTGAGGTGAATGCGCAGACAGCATGGGGAAGGCGGTCAGAAAGTCTCACGGCTAAGTTTCCTGATCTGTCCACCTTTCGCCACGTGTCTGCAAATACATTTTAACCATTGAGGTTCCTACCTGCTGCTCATTCAACGTGTCAAAGTGCTTGTAGCTAATCTGCCAGCCCTGTGTCACCCGATGGAAAAATAGGAAGTCGAACAAACGCTCTTTTGGGGCACTGGTCAACCTCCGTGACAAACAACGGCAATAGAAACGATCTGTTTCTGTCACCATCCTAAAGCTACGCAGGCAATTTTCATACACATTTAAAAACGAGTCGACTACTGTTAATATCAAGACAAGGTTTTAGGTGATGTGATCTGTTCATGCACCAACTGTCGCTTGATGTTAACTAAGCAGTGACAGCAGTTTTGTGCAACTTGGTGAGAAATTCTGAGCTTTGACTTTTGTTTCCTGCTCTATTCTTGTAGTTTGCAACATTACTGTCGGTAATCACATATATATACATATATATATATATATATATATAATAATAATAGATTCAAATTTGTACAGTGTACTATACATGAGCAAAATATTATTCATAGGGAAATGGGTGTAGCCCAATGACATCACTTCAAATCATACCCTAATGTGTGCAGTGTTCATCAAAAGCAACTTTACTCAGTTTGAGTACACTGCCTGAAATATACGCCTTGGATGCATTTGGATGATTGCTAATTGCTGCATTATGTTAACATGGTGTATGCGTGTATTTTATACTTGCATGCATTCACCCTAGGTTTGTATGTGTGTGCAGGTTTAAGGGTCCGTGAGAGCGTGCATTTTTGAATGTGTATGTTTGTGTGAGACAGCAGTGAGTACTCCAATGTCCATCTTGGTTATTATTGGCAAATTAATGTTATATTATGCCTCATTTGCTCTGATTGATTCGAAGGTAGCTTATTTTTATTTTATTTTTGTCCAATGTCGCGCTCATATTGGCGAGGCAACCGAGCATTTTCCTGCAGAAGTAGCCGGTACTAACTGTTTGTTAATGGAAATCAACATAAATGCATTAGATATTTTTAGTTATTTAGATTTGAATTAAGAAAGATCTGTGGAATAATGTCTGAATGGGCCCTGTTCGCTGAGAGGTGAGAAACGAGCTGACTCGGCGTTTGGGTTACATGGTCCCTTTACACTGTGGGGGGGGGGGAAAAAAGATACAACTGAAACTTCTACCATTCATTAAAGCTAACAGCTTCTCGTGTTATCCTTTCATTTATGTCTTCTTTTAATTTACAAGCTAAACACGTATATGCACAGAAATATAGTGTTGTGGTTTAATGAGATGAAGGAATAAATGTTAAATAAATAGGATGTACCAATATTTCTGAGCAGATCCTGCCAACACATTCCCACTTGTGAGTGATGACTCTATTCCTTGTTTGAAAGAGTTTATGTTGTCAGATCGTGCTCAGTTTTTTCTTTTTCTGTCCTCCGACACTATTTCCCATCTCTGCCTTTCCATGAATGGAAGTCTGGACCAGCGGTGACACATTTCATGCCATCTCTTTCCTTCTATTGGCTTTATTCATATGTGTAATATTTCTAACACCTTGATTTTGTCTCCCACAGGTCAAGCTGGCTTTGCGAATTTATTGAAGCCTTTCTGTATTCACTGCCATATAAAGTATGTATAACGCTGTGCTCTAACATGTAAACTTTCTGTTGTGTAAGCATTACTTTTTTTTTTTTTTTTTTATCCTTTCCAATCCGTGGCGGGCTTAATGTTGAGTTTGTGTATGCCTGTGCGCGCTATTTAAAGCTGCTGCTGCAGCCAAATTGGTGCAGACTATGTCCCTGACACCGCGTGCCGTTACGACAAATGGAGCAAATGTTGATTCATTTGGTATTATATCACAACAAAGGCTTGTCCGAGTGTGAAAGCATATATTCCTTATTCTCAGAGATGCTGTTGGCAGCGGTGCAATATCTAGCAAAAGGAGTCTTGACAAGTTGAGGAAAGACAGCTGACAAAGGGCCATTATTTATGTTGATTCTTCTCTTTCGCTGGTCTGGCACCTCAGGACAAAGGCAATATAGCGGCTACAAGCAGCACACGTGGACAGCCGAAGCCCTTTATCCTGTCAACAAGGCGGACCCGACGTCGAGTGCAAGAGGGCACGTCTGTCCCGAATCTAAATCAATTCTGCCACCAAACTGGAGTGTGTCTGGATTTATATCGGCTTCCCTAAAACGAGTTGCCTTAGCTACACGTTGTGGAGCGTGTTAACAGATTGGTGAGAAGCTATCATTCTTTTTCTCGGATGGACCGTATGGAGCTACCGCACACGGAGACTGTGGAGGTTTATTTCAGAGAGTTCCAGGAGTTTTATAGCGACGGAACGACAGTACAATTTGTCATGCATTGTTATTATTTTTGTATCTATTTAAGTGTTATCTTCTTCTTGGGACACATCCAGCACCATTTTCCATTGCTTTTAAAAAGCGTGGAGCGGATCGAAGTCCCACGTAATGTTTTTGCTCAGGTCACAGTCCAGTGCGACTGAGTTGTATGTAGCCTCCTTTCTACATAGCCCCCCGCCCCCTCTGTCCTCTCTCCTACAGCATTTATCTCTCTGCATGGTTTTGGCAGCGATGTGCTTTTCCCAGCATTTAGCCAGGAGAGGCAGAGAGGAGGGGAGAGGTAGAGAAAAGAAGGCCTTTTCAACACGGGAATGACGGACGCTTTATTAAAGGAGGCAGGGCCTTTTGAGAGGCTGGCCCCCTTTATACCCCCCCCCCCTTCCTCACAACCCAAGTGTCTGGACCATTGTCATGGGGTGGTGGCTGGTGGCAGCAACCCCCTCACCAAGCGCTTTGTCACTGTAAGTCACCTCACTAACTGAAACAGATCTGCGATACCCCCCCCCCAAAAGAAAAACACCCACAGCTACTCTATTTTGGTCTATTTATTGTCCGTGAACAAATGATTGTGTGGCTGTCACAAAACATACAGGAGATGCAGAGATGGGCGTGACGTGGGGAAAGACAGGACAAGAGAAAGGAGGGATAAAGTGGAGGTGAATCCTGAATGGTGGGTTCGGGTTTGTGAGGTAGAGAGCAGAGCGGGAGGCTGGAAGATGGCAAGATGGCACGGTTACGACTCAAAGATTTAGGTGGAAATTTCCCCGGGCAAAACAGAAATATTTCCCATCGAGGATGCTCGGAAGGAAGGAGATTCTTGTGGCGGGTTTGGGGTGCTCGTTGGTTTTTGGCTGCTAGTGAAATGTGCGTCTTTAGATACAGGCAACATTCCTGCAGAGATAAAACCCTGGGCCCCCTCACCCCGCCCTCCCCCGTCTCTCCACCCACCGAACTGGGTCCGGCTTACTCAAGTGTGTGCGCCTGTGCGGGGGTGTGTGCCCGTGTTTACGTGCCCTGCGTGGTGGCACTCGCAGGGGGGCAATTGGAAAGACATCTTTCAGTTTGGGAGAAACAGAACGTAAGAAAGACAGCGGAGGGCCAACAGGCATGCCAGCCAAGACCGTCACTTTCGGAGTGAGTACTGCAAACGTTTCACTTCTCCTCTTCTGCACTGTAACATCTCTCTCTCTCTCTCACTCTCTCTCTCACTCTCTCTCCTTCTCTCTCTCTCTCTCCGTCTCTCTATCTTTCTCTCACATGCTTCATGAGGTTTTTGGGCCGTATATTCCTATGGTCACCAAAACATTTTCTCAGATAAGCACCTGCTAGTAGTCCACTTATATTAACTTTGGAGTTTTCAGCTTTTATTAATTTGATCCACCAGCTATTAATATAAACGCATGTTTGTTTCAGTCTACTTTTTGACAGATTGCGTCTGTCTTTACTCCCAAATACTGTGTTTCCCATCCTCAACTCACCTTGTTTCATTGCCCTCAGAAAGCACAAGGGACACAAAAGTGTACACAGAGTAGCCATTAAAAGCATGAGCCAAGTTATTAGTTAAGCGCTCACTCAAAAAGAGGGAGTTGTTGATAAAAACGTTATTTAAATGGGACATTGCGACATTGCTTTCCAGCTTGATCGCTTGGGATTATCTATGCAAGTTTGCTGTATGTGCCTCAAAGATTAGTGCGCATGAGAGAGAATGTGTGCTGTGTTGTTTTCCCCTCTTAATCTTGTTTTTGACTCCTCTTGTTCCTCTGTTTGATTTTCCATTTGTATGATGTCAACCGGGATTAGCTAGGGTAAGTAAACTGGAGGCCCGTAGGCTGATTAGCTGGTCAATTAATTAAACCCTTTCAGAGTAACTTTACTGGACACTTTAGGAACTTTATAATCCAGAGAACCAACAGAGAGACACCACCACCAACAGCCAAGCCTTGCAGATTGCATGCAAGTCTTTTGAGTTAAGGAGAAGAAGAAATGTCACTCTTTGCAGGTCTGAAAATAAATTGAGGCCAATTACCACTGTGGCACTTAACTGTAATATAATATTTAGTTCCATTAATTCATCAGCGTCAGAGGGATAAATGAATCGTTTCATTTGACATTCGTAGAATAGCAGTAGTTGTCACACTTCAATGTCGGACTAGTTTTCAAATGTATCTTTCTTCGCCTCTGCAAATATCCACTGAGAATATCCATGTGTTTATACATTCTAGCATTAATCCTCAAAGCTTCACTGATGATGTATTATTGTGACATTTCTTACATGATAGCTGCCGTTGTTGTTTTACTTTACTGGGAAATCCTGTTGGCAAGCGCAAACTGATGCATTTTGTTTATTCACACTCATGATATAACCGAGGCAGCGCAATGCATTGAGCTTGGCCATTATAAGATAACGATGCGTACCTAATTAGAGCTGCTATGCGCGCGGTGTTTACCATATATCTCCTGTTCCTGAGCTCCAAACACTACGGCTTTACGCTACATGGTCATCCACTTAATGGGCGACAATAACCATGACAATCTCATCCGTAAGCACAGTGGAGAAAGTAAATAATAAAGATCGAGAAGATTTGTCGTCATTTTATTGAGCACAGATTTCCATAGCTCGACAGACGTGTCGATTGAAGCATTGTAACCGTTTCATAGGAGTGCTCGCCCTCTTCCTGTAAATGTGCCCAACGCGGAGCGGTCCCACGGGCCTCCATCCGACTGAGTCAACACTCACTACATCTCGGTATCCGGAAGCGGCTCGCTTGCCTGCCCAATCTGATGGATCAGCCTGAGAGACGAAAACACAGATGCAGTGGCTAAAGGGGAAAAGGCCCGAGAAAGAAAATCAATGTATTGAACAAATGCAAGTCAGCAGAAAAAGGATGATGAAAGAGCTGTTTAAGTACTCTGCAGGAATTTCCATATCCGTTGCTCAACGTTCCTGTAAATTGTATGAAAACTCCCCGATCGCATTCTGTTGGGGTTCATCTGGATGATACTTTTCAGGTTGATTGGTTGTATGTGCACGTTCATATTGTAAATTACTAAACCCCTTTAACAAATCGTGGTGGGACTCCACAGCTGTATGATTTAGGCTTAGTGCTTTTAATAGAAAAAAGAAAGGTGAGAGTAAATATAGCAAAAGCGAGTGCTTTTATGATTATTATTATGAGCTAAACTAAGCTAATCCATTTCCCGGATGTTTGGCAGCGATATTATCGCATTGAGCTACAGGACTTGGCTCTCCGTTGCACTGGTAACACGGTCCGAGTTTAATTCCTAACGGTTTTATGACTCAGCCTATGCCGTCTAATGATTACCATCAAATGCGTCCGCTTGAAGGCACACAACTAAAAGAGCTGATAGGGAAAGTTCCTTCTTGCCACTGTTGTGCGACTTTGATCGTAGCAGCACGTTTTGTATTTTGAATAATTGCAAGAGACGAATGAGAAATGTGCTTAGACTTTGGAAGCACCGCGAGAGCCATTCGAAGCCCACTGAAAACACACACCGCGGTGTCTTCTCCAATCCAAATGTCTACGATTACACGGCTTTTGCATCTTGCAAATTGGATTCCATTATCTTGTATAATTGACTGTGCTTCTCTGCGTACTCTCCCAGCAACACAATTGAGGCTTTGTAAAACCGGCGATTCCTCAGACGTAGTCGTCCATTTCACAGGAAGGCAAGGATGTTGATCCCGCGCACACATGCACACAAACACGGAGCTTTCAAACACTGCAGAGGGGGGTGATGTCATTCTGACTGCTGCAGCACCAGCAGAGCAGAAAGAAGGTGGTGGGGGGTTCGTAGCAGTCCGTTTTCGGCAAGAAGAATTTTAGCCTCCAGTGTGAGTGCAAGAAGTACATTTTGCCTTCTCTTACTCCGAGCACATCATCATTAGCATTACTCAACCGCGCACGACGGCAATGTCGCTCTTGTTTACTGTGGCGCCGCGGAGCAGGTTATTGTGTCTTGTTTCTTTTCCTACAAATAGAATGATTTATTGTCTCCCCAGCGCTTTGCAGTGTGAAGCGCGTCCTTTGCCTGGGAATAATCAGGGAGCAACACATTCATCTCAATCATGCCGTGGTGTCCCAGCAAACGTAGCAGAAAGACCATTTTTGAAAAAAAAAAAAAAAAAAAAAAAAAAACCTTAACAGGGTGTTGCAAGTTTTGGAATTGGGTGGAGTTCATCCATCCTTATCTCAATGCACACACACATTTGTTTGACGCAAGCAGATACACGCATATACGAAAATGCTTTACTTTTGGTGAGAAAGTGCGTTTGTCATTAACGTGATATTAACATTCAGCTCTGTTAGCAAGCTGTGTCATGAACCCTTATGTGTGTTTTGTGTGTGTGTGTGTGTGTGTGTGTCTCCAGGGTGTCTCCATGGCTGATGTGTGTCTGCATCAGCTGTGCTCGCTCCCGCAGTGATGACAGGATGTTTCTGGTGTCACCATGGCACTTTTCAAACATTTCATGCAACAGAATACCGGCCTGTTGTCCTTAGTGCATTTTATAGCTTAGAACAAAAAAAAAAACCTAACAAGTTAGATTAACAAAACCAGTTTTACTGACCTTAGTTGTGGGCAGCACGCAAAAGCTCGCCCTCCATTTTCGCCCCTTGCAAAGTGTCTTCATGTTGCGACGACTTGTTTTTACTAGTTTCTTTGAGTTGTGTATTGTACTCTGCATGCAAAAACAATTTGCGGGATCTTCAAAAGGAAGATCGCAGTTGTTTGTTGTGGTCTCAAGTCTAGATGCAGGTGTGTCCGAATACACTCCAAAAACTCAAAGTCTTACTGAGAATATTTGTATATTATTTCTAGTCAAAAGTCTCAAAACTAATCTGATGACACTTAAAAGAAGATTCATCACCTAAACAAGTAAATTATTTGTAAACTATTTTCACTTGTTTCAAGCTCATTTTTACTTGAAATAAGTAGAAAAAAAATAGTTTTTTTCTTTGTCCACTGGGATTTTTTTTTCTACTTATTTTAAGAAAAACAATGAGTTTGAAGCAAGTGAAAATTGTCTAGAAAACAAGTTACTTTTTATGGGAAGAGTCTCATTTGAATTAGTTTTGACTGGAATGGAGACAAATATTATTGGCGAGGTTTTGAGTTATTTTGCAGTGTAAGAATGGAGGGTTTGTGCATGCGTGTGCGTGTGTGAGTTTTTGTTTTCTTGCGTGCGTGCGTGTGTGCGTGACAATGAGCTGTCTGGATGTTGGTGTCTGATCACCTTCTCCAAAAGGAAAGACATTAGAGATTCCATTCAGATGGGAGGCATGCATCCTTAAGGCAACTCGGCAACTGTGTAAGTAATGCGGAGACACTCGTTCGACCGATCCAGATTGAATAAACCATAATGTTTCTTCAACTTACATTTTCTTTTCTTTTCTTTTTTCTTTTTCGAAACATGGTTGTTGTTCAATTTCGGAGCGAGTGAAAATTTGTCAGAGTGACTGACTCAGGCAAGTGGCTCAGCAGGGGCACACAAAAGAGCCCAATTGATGTCGCTCTAAAAGCTTCATTTTGAACTATCTGCCGAGAGGAACTGTTGGTATATATTTTGTCAGGAACAAGGAGTGCATTGTGCATGCAATTAATCCAGGAAGTATTTTAGCTGGAAACAGCTTTTTCTTTTTGACTTTCTTTTTTCATGTGCAATCACTCCAGCTTAGTTTTTTTTTTTTTTTGGAAAGTGACCTCTCTCTTTTGCACAGTGCTTTGCCATTAGAGTCATGCTGAGGCTACGTTGTGTCGTTTGTTGCCATGCCTCTGCTTAAGGCATGTGGATCCTTTCACTTTTTTTTTTTTTTTTACTCAAGCTCACTGCCTCTGTCAAAAGAGGACCAACGAACTGCAACAATAGATAACACAGCTTAAGGCACTGTGGTTTGAAGTTGAAATGGGGGGGGGGGGGGGGGGGGGGCAGCTTTAGCGGTGCGTGTGATGTAGCATTCGGCGTCGTTCTGTCAGAATAAATGCATTGCTGAATGTACAGTTTTGATGACCAGTGTGTTTACATGGATAGTCAAATGGAGAGGAGAAGATTATGCAAATGAGGTGAGAAGGTGCAGACTTCGACGCAGTCGGGTTTCTCTCCGTGACGTTCTCGCTTCTGCTCGTGAGGGGCTACATGAGTGATCATGTTTGAGCAGCGCCCCCACTTGCTCGGGAGCCGAATGAACACGGGGCACATGAGAAAAAGTATGCAATGTATTTTTCCTCACCGTGAGTTGGCGTTGCTTTAACAGATAACAGATATGTCATGCAACTGTCAGCGCAGTGACAAATGAGACGGGACTAAAGTTGGGTTTGCTTTGGGATGGCCCTCCATTATTTGCATTTTCAAAAATTTTCATTGCACCCCTCTTACTGGGGTGCCAACGTCAATGATACAGTATGATAAACGGTTAGGGTGGGAAGGATTGTGCAGATCACAAACGAAGCAAAGAAACATCCACATGCCATCATGGAAGATCACAAATTGCCAGCCCGGAAACAACAACAACACAATTAGTTTGCTTTTCCATTAAGCGTCCATTGGACTATCCCGCTTGATGGAATCGTGGCTTTAGGTCACCTGCACATCTATTAATACACTTGCTTGTCAGTGCAGATGTTTTTTTTAAAATGCACTACCAAAAAAAAAGAAATAAAATAAAATAAAATAAAATCTAAAGCGAGGAGTGAAATGGGTGGAAAGATAATGAACAGTCCCCATCCTTAACCCAACTGTTTTTCTGTATTTCCCTCTTTATTCCTCTTCTTTGTGCGTCCTTTACTTTACCCCGCGTTCCTCCCTCCTTTCCTTTTGTCCGCTGTGTTTGCAGACAGATGCTGGCAACAGTTTTCTCCGAGTGGCCCGTTCTGGCAACCTGGACAAGGCCCTGGAACATATTAAGAATGGCATTGATATCAATACAGCCAATCAGGTGAGAGGGCTGCTGCAGGAGCTCCATTTTCAGGATGTGATCATAATGAGAAACGAAGGCAGCTCCTTGCGTGTATAATTCCACTTTCAAATGCTGAGAAGAGAAATGACCTCGAGGATGTGACTAGCTGGATTGTTGACTCGGTCATCTCTGCATTCACTGTCGATGTACCGTATTTTGGATTGAAATCTTAAGTGTGCATGACGTGTGAGTTAATCCATGTGCTGTTATAGTTGTTTGTGCCTGTTCACTCTGCCGTGTACTGTAAATGCATGCTCAGGCCTGCGGGGCAGGTAATAAATGGGCAAATGGTGTCTTCTTTGCTCCACCTCTTTCATGCTGCATCCTTTTCTCTGGCGCTTGCTCTCCGAGGTAATTGGCCCTCTGCTGCCCTCGAGCGCTCGAAAACGTGACCCAAAGAAAACGTGATGTGTGTGTATGAGGACCGTCACACTTTGTCACGGTCTGTCCTCAGCAACATGTCATTCTTTATGTAGACTTCAACACAGGCACCTCATAACAAAGTCATAACAGCTCACCTCTCCGCTGTGATGAAGCAATACACCCAATGGAAAAGAGACATTCATAATACAACTAGCTACCGTTCAAAGCTGTCCTTTGACAATGCCGTCCGTCTCATTTGAAATTGTAATTCCAAAGTGTGACGCTGTTACTTTTGTTGCTGTGAAGTCCCTGTAAAGTGAAAATTCATGTACGTTTGGCACACCACTGAGACGTTAACAATCCTGCCAAATTTGAATGATTAAAAAAATCGCCAAGTACATAAAATGAGGCTTCAAAACTGTGAAAATACAAGCCGTTCCCCTCCACTTTCAGACGCTGTGGGTGCGTCCGCTGACTGTGCTGAAACCACGCCCGGCACAACTGTCAATCAAATACTACTTCTTCGCCCTGGAAAAATAGAGCATCTTTCATACGTCCGCACATAATTACGTTTGAGCCACAAAAACAAGTGGACACACCAGCTAGAAACCCCCGCCCACACGCTCGCTATTATGTCAGACTTTTAAAACGTTTTTTTTTACCTTGCTCTTCAGTCTTCTCTACTTGACATGCGCACACTCAAGGCCGACATCGAGGCACTCTAAAGCGGCCATGCCATCCCAAAGCCCTGGTCCACAAACAGGCTGTCAAGTCAGACTTTTCAAACAAACCCCCCCCCCCAGATGAGAGCGTGCACTCACAGCCGACAATGAGGCGCTCTAAAGCGGCCACGCCAGCAGACTAATCCACAGGGAAGATGCATTTTTGGGGTGAAAGCTTACCTCGCTAGCTAACTGCACATCGCACCACTGATGAGCAAAGGCGCTCAAGCTCTTACATAGTGGGGGAGGGGCGACACCTGCCAGATGCCAAAGTGCGTCATCGGGCGCCGTGTTAGCCGCGCCACATTAGTCTGTTTTTAGCAATTATTTTTGAACATGTATAATGCGTTTAGTAACAAATCTCTGAATTCACTTTACAGGGTCTTTAAAGTCATCTTCTCCCACATTCCTTCTTTACTGGATGCAGGCGACTTCTTTGGTTTTAAGTTTTCATGTCAGAGGTCCAGTCCAGATGCCAGTGACACAAATTGACAAGAACTGCTGATTGTGACTGATGCATTAGCGATGTAATGTTTTTGGTCCGGGGGGGGTCGAAACTGTGGTGGTGGTTTTAGAACAGCTTGCTAACCCGCACACTGCTTCACTCCTGCTCTGCTCTTGTTATGTTTTCCTTTCTCTCGCAACCCAACAACAGCCTCTCGCTCAGTGTCAGTGTGCTGTTTTGTTTTGTTTTGTTTTGTTTTTCAATTCGCCCTCATTTTTTTTTTTTTCCCCTCCCTTGTCACACCCTCTCCTGAGTTTGCAGTCGAGTGATGGTCTGCTGTGGTCTCTCCACTCAGAGGAATAATATCAGTGGTGTGGGAAAGGTCCAACCTCACATGTCCTGTGCGGCTGAAGGAAGGCTGTGTGAGGTCAGACCTATCCCACACGGCTTGTATTCTTCCCAGCCACGAGACCAGCGGCCCGCCATCTCGCTCCAGTCCGCCGCCGCCGCCCGCTCCTTCTCCTGCCATTATCATCAATCAAATGAAAATGGTTTCATTCTCATTTTCATCTTTGTAGACTTTGTTTTATGCTAATGATCTGTGCTGTCCTGTGTAAGTATTGGCCTGCTCTGATTTGCGATTGTTACAGCTTCTGTGTCAACGAAGCACAGTTTTATCACACGTGGTTTATACTCCGCGCGTGCGTGCGTGTGGATACTTGACGGCATTATGACTTGTTGATTAGGGCATCATTGTGTAATGCCTTCACTATCAAAATGATTTTCCCCTCAGAATGGGCTCAACGGGCTTCATCTTGCGTCAAAAGAAGGCCACGTCAAAATGGTGCTGGAATTACTTCACAACGGAATTGTACTGGAGACCACTACGAAGGTAATACAACCCAACAGGAGTCTGTCCACACCAATGCCATTTTCCATAATCAGTCAAAATGAATTTGACATGCAGGACAAGTGTTAATAGCAATCCTTACACTGTTATTTTAGCGAATCAGAAGCGGAAAGAAGTCTTGCAATGACAATAAAAACGATGGCATAGCTATTAAAAGCTGTAGCATACATTGTGAAGTTCCTTTTAAATTCCACATTTTTAATCAAAATGATTTTGAATTAAATAAAAGAAGTGAAAAGGTACGTGGTGAAAAATGTGCTAAACGTTTGGTAGTGAATACTTACCATAATAAATCAGTTGTTTTGCTCGTGCTTACCAATGCCAAAGATTCAGAGAAGGAAGACAATTAAAAAGGAGAAACAACATTATTAGCAAGCCCTAATCCTTACATGTCAGAATATTTTCTCCACCTCCAGTATGTGATGTGAGCATCCAGAAAGACCAAAGTTGTGTCACTGTCGCGGTGTACTCTTGTTACCTTGTATCTGCGCTTCCCCAGAAAGGAAACACGGCGCTGCACATTGCGGCCCTGGCCGGGCAGGAGCAGGTGGTCGCAGAGCTGGTGAACTACGGGGCCAACGTCAACGCTCAGTCCCAGGTGAGGCCCCGTGCTGTGTACGCTTTCCCCCAGCTGTGAAACCATTGTACTGTACTGACAGTAGCGATGTTCACATGTGTCTTTGTGCCGATATTTTTGTTTATTGGTGTGCATCCCTTGTGTGTGTATCTGTAACTTTCTATCTTGCATTTGGCATCTCTGCTGTGTGTGTGTGTGTGTGTATTTCTGAGACAGAAGGGTTTCACTCCACTCTACATGGCTGCACAAGAAAACCATCTAGAGGTTGTGAAGTTTCTTCTGGAGAACGGGGCTAATCAGAGCATTCCAACTGAGGTACCAAAGAGCAAGAGATGTTTTCAACCAGGAATCTGACAAATCCCCTCGATCCTATCCCGCCGATCCTGACTCGTTGTCATTCCATCGTGTTGTGTGCTCATCAGCTGTCACCGCTGACACTTGTCTAATTGTCTCTGCGCGCTCAGCCTGCCTTCTGAGTGTCTGCTCTCTGCTGCAGGATGGATTCACTCCTCTGGCGGTGGCTTTACAGCAGGGCCATGAAAATATCGTAGCCCTGCTCATCAACTACGGCACCAAGGGGAAGGTCCGCCTCCCCGCGCTGCACATTTCGGCACGCAATGACGATACACGCACAGCTGCGGTTCTTCTGCAGAATGACCCAAACCCTGATGTGCTCAGCAAGGTATGTTGTGCTGCTGGTGTTAACATCATCCATTTCATGAATGACAGTTAAGTACCGCTCGGGGGTTCTTGCAGACTGGATTCACACCCCTCCACATTGCTGCACACTATGAAAACTTGAACGTTGCTCAACTTCTTCTCAACAGAGGAGCCAATGTCAATTTCACCCCGAAGGTATGAAATTACTATTCAGTCAACTCCAGTTTATCTTGGGAGATAAAACCGAGTTTCACCCGTTTCCCCCGATACATTTAAACTTATTAAAACCCGCTTAAACTTGTTAAAAAGTTCTTCCTAAAGTACATGTATTCCTTAGCGCTTGTTCCCCCGCTCGCATTTCTCCAAATATGAGGCAAAGCGCGCTTGAATAAAGCGGTTTATTCCTCACTCCTATTTGAAGTTTACTGTAAAACTGACACGAAAAAACAAACAAGTATAAGACATTCCATATTTAAACACCAAAATATTCAAAGAAATCAATTTTGTACAACAAAAACTTAATGCTAACATACGGTATAATGCAAAATACCACAGCATCGATGAAGATAATGTTCCACTTTCAAACAAGTGCCCCTTTTACACAAATACAAACCGAGCGTACGGCAATACTCTCAGGTGTATACAATATTCTCTCTGCTCTGTAGTTTGACGGGTCGGGTACCTTTTCTTTTTTTATATATGTAGAACGGCATCACCCCATTGCACATCGCATCTCGACGGGGAAATGTGATCATGGTCCGACTCCTCCTCGACAGGGGGGCGCAAATAGATGCCAAGACCAAGGTGCAGCATCTTCTAACAGTCTTGCATTCACTCCGTGCTTTTCACCGGCAATAATAGATACTGTCTCTCACCAGGATGAGCTCACTCCTCTGCACTGTGCAGCGAGAAATGGTCACGTCAGAATCATAGAAATTCTTCTTGACAACGGGGCCCCCATCCAGGCCAAGACCAAGGTATTCTAGCTTGAGTCAGCAACATTTCTGACCTTTTGGGAAAGCAAAAGAAAACCGAAATCACTGAATTTCTGCGATTGTCCTGCCAAGTCCAATGTCAAACAAGCAACAATCTCTCTGCTGTTTTGCAAGGGAATTGAACGTCAACATTTGTGTTTTGCAGAATGGCCTGTCTCCGATCCACATGTCGGCACAGGGGGACCACGTAGACTGCGTCAAGCAGCTTCTGCAGTACAACGCAGACATTGATGACATCACGCTGGACCACCTGACACCTCTTCACGTGGCCGCACATTGTGGACACCACCGAATGGCAAAAGCTCTGCTGGACAAGGGGGCCAAACCCAACTCTCGAGCGCTGGTCAGTGACCATACGACATGTAATTGCACCATATACTCACCAGCTTTAGCATCAGCTCCAACTGCATAATCAAATGAGATCCAGTGCAAGCGCTTTACAACGTTATTTGCTTTTTACAAAGATGTTTATAATATTTTGGTTATCCTCCAAGCGCTAAAAGAAATGAATATCCAAAACGCCTCTCGGTATACTGCAATCACAAGTGTAAACACATTATTAAGTGAATACCTGTTATTAAAGCGCAGCATGCTATAGTGTGCTTGGCTCCCTTAAAAGTTATATTTATAGCGTACCTAATGAAGTGACTGGTGAGGTTTTGTTTGAATCTGACTTTTCCAACCGCAAATGTATGTATGTTGCGTACGAAAGCTAAATCATCTTCCTGCTTTCAGAACGGCTTTACTCCTTTGCATATTGCGTGCAAAAAGAACCACATGCGCGTGATGGATCTTCTGCTCAAACACGCAGCATCACTCGAGGCTGTGACCGAGGTGAGGTGTCCTGCACGCCAAATTCGCAACATACTGAATACTGTACGCCCGTGGTCCTTCTAAATCGACACTGTTTTTAAATAGTCCGGCTTGACGCCGTTGCATGTGACGTCTTTCATGGGCCACCTCAACATCGTGAAGATCCTGCTGCAGAAAGGAGCGTCGCCCAGCGCTTCTAATGTGGTGCGATATATTATTCAGTTCAGTAAGAGTTGCATTGATGTCGTTGTCGGAAAAGTCATCCAGTACATTTGTGGATTTCCATTGTGTAGTTATTCCATGTCATTTTTGTGTGCGTGGGCAGAAGGTTGAAACCCCCCTCCATATGGCATCCCGGGCAGGACACTTGGAGGTGGCAGAGTTTTTACTACAGAACGCCGCACCGGTGGACGCCAAAGCCAAGGTGGATATTTACACTTCCGTGAGGCTATGCATGGCATTTTAGGCAAAGAGTAAATGCTAAACACTAATCAAAAGCCCCACCTTTAAATATGATTAGAAAAATGAATCACAAATTTGGAATTCCTGGAATCAGTTTCCTCCCCACACACTGAAGCAGCAACTTGACAGTTGTTTTTTTTTGAAGGTGAATATCACAAGGAAGCACCCAATTATGTAACCGAGCACATTTCGAATCATCTCTTGCCACCTTTTCTAGGATGACCAAACACCCCTGCATTGCGCCGCTCGAATGGGCCACAAGGAGATCGTGAAGCTGCTGTTGGAGCACAAAGCCAAACCAAACTCCACAACCACAGCAGGACACACGCCTCTCCACATCGCTGCCCGGGAGGGCCACGCGCAAACCGTGCGCATCCTTTTGGACATGGAAGCACAGCAAACCAAGATGACGAAGGTACGACGTGAAGGCGTGTTTGGTTGTTTCCTGCCTTTCGACTGTCAAAATGAATTTCACAATGTGTTCCCATTGCCCTGTAGAAAGGCTTCACTCCGCTTCACGTGGCTTCCAAGTACGGCAAGGTAGACGTGGCGGAGCTGTTGCTGGAGAGAGGAGCTAACCCTAATGCTGCTGGGAAGGCAAGAAACACAAAGAAACTGTTCAAACGCATTCCATGTTCATGTATTTATCTGTATGTATTCGTTTAGAACGGTCTGACTCCACTGCACGTCGCTGTGCATCACAACAATCTGGATGTTGTCAACCTGCTTGTCAGCAAAGGGGGGTCTCCACACAGTGCCGCCAGGGTAAGGGATAATTAACCACATCCATACAGTACGTGCAATACATGCCACGTGATCATTTTTGCACCCGCATCTTTTTTATTTGCGTTCAGAACGGCTACACCGCCCTGCACATTGCATCCAAGCAGAATCAGATGGAGGTGGCGAGCAGCCTGTTGCAGTATGGAGCTTCGGCCAATGCTGAATCTCTACAGGGCGTCACACCTCTCCACCTGGCCTCGCAGGAAGGACGGCCCGACATGGTCTCTCTGCTCATCTCCAAACAGGCTAATGTCAACCTTGGCAACAAGGCAAGAAGAGCACTTAGAGACATTTGTGTGCATGTCTGATGCAAAGCGTAAATGACTTATTTGTTTCTTCCCCCCCCAACCGTGCAGAGTGGACTGACGCCGCTCCATCTTGTGGCACAGGAGGGACAAGTTGGCATTGCTGACATCTTAGTGAAGCAGGGAGCATCAGTCTATGCAGCCACACGGGTAAGGTTTCGAAAAACGATCTTTTCGGATCAATCAGAAGCCCGATGCGTTCTCTCTAGCAGATTACTGACATGCAGTAGCCTTGACTCGTTACTGTCCACAAGGTCATGGATGTTTTGTCACTAATACCTTTGATGAGACCTGGGAATTAAACAGCCTACATCATCTCTGAGCGGTCCTCATAAAGTAGTATGAAGTCAAAATAAAACAAGATATTGTGGTGTTTTTGTTTATGTGCATTTGTGTGAGCGTTACATCCGAGCAAGAGCAGCAACTTGTGTGTTCAATGTGGCTATATTTAGCTTTGTTTTTAGCTTCTATTTTCAAAAAAAGCGACTAGTGGCAAATCGAGCGACGGTGGCAACAGTGCTCCATATGTTAGCATCTTATTTGCTGCAAGCTGGAGGAGAAATGGAGACTTGTCCTGATAATCATTTGAAATTCCCAACTAAGAATTGCTAGCTAAATTGTGAGTTAAATAGTGCTATCATTTTCATATGTGTATACTTTGTCTTTTTAATATGACTGATGATCATTTTGTCCTTTGATTGTAAAGTAACCACATAAACGCAGCAGTTCGCTTCTTGTTGTCCAGCCATTCAGTAGTTTGCCTAGTTCGCTAAACAACTTGATGTAGTTGGTCACGTATGTATTTCTATTTATTTATAGTCACAAAAAAACATATTTTTACTTTGAAAAATGAATTCTCCATCCATGCCATAGATATTTCCAATTTAGAAGCTAAAAATATATTATGGAACATATTACAATTCATTCGTTAAATAAGCATGAAATAGCTCAACCATAATCGAAGGTGACGTCATTTTGTTCGTTTTCCACTGAGATTTCAGATTAAAAGTCCTGGGTTGTGTAAATGTGTCATCTCAGATGGGCTACACTCCTCTGCATGTAGCGTGTCACTATGGCAACATCAAGATGGTGAAGTTCCTGCTGCAGCAACAGGCCAACGTCAACAGCAAAACACGGGTGAGCGCCCCCTTCTGGTTTGGAATTCATCTGCATAGATGTACATTCGCCAAAAATGCAATTCTAGTACTGCAGCGCCCCAACTGTATTATATACATATGACTATTTATGCATGAAAATGTATTAAATGCACGTTGTGTATATGAAGGATTAATGAAGTGGGTTTTTTTTTTAAATCTACGTATATGCAAATGACGGATGTTGTGGAGGATTTGGCACTAACCTGTACAGGTTTGGAGAAGGTCAGAGTGAATAAAAGTTTTGTCTGGAACACGACCAGGAACATAGTGTCAATTTTAATTATGATATAAAATGCTTGATAAACATAATGTACAGCCAATTCATTCCAATCAAGTTTCTGTGTAAGCGTAAAATAAGCATTGTGTGTAGTCGCACACAAGACAAGCCCTAATAAATGTGCTTTTTACGGAATGGTTGCAAGTGATGTGATGCTTAAAGGGTAGAGATGTAATGCATCATGCTGGGAATAACATCAGCTGTCATTTGCGTATTAATGAAGTAATAAATAAAGCGACGGCGGTTTCTTATCTCGTCTAGCTCGGTTACACGCCCCTGCACCAGGCCGCCCAGCAAGGACACACAGATATTGCGACGCTGCTGCTGAAGCACGGAGCACAGCCCAACGAGACGACAACGGTGAGCACGGCGGCACTTCGTCAAACGTTATCATCGTGTGACGGTCGCGCGTCTCTGTCCGTTAGAATGGGACGTCGGCACTCGCCATCGCCAAGAGGCTGGGCTACATCTCCGTGATTGACGTGCTCAAGCTCGTGACGGAGGACACCGTTTCCATGGTGGGAAGTTTTGACATCTCGGTGCGACGTGAACGTGCACAGTCGTGTAAACAGACTATTTAAATGGCTGTCTCCTTTGTCTGTGGCCTTCAGACCACCACAGAGAAACACCGAATGAGTTTCCCAGAAACAGTGGATGAGATACTGGATGTGTCCGAGGATGAAGGTACGACACCAGAATAGTCAGTTAAATAGCAATATTATTTAACAGGTTCAATGTAAGCTGTATTGAAAAAGCACCACAGTTATTCTGTTTTTTTTTTTGTTTTTTTGTTTTTTTTGTTTTTTTTTTTACTCTTTTGCACCTTTTTTAGGACTTGCACAGCTAACATTAGGTACGCATGTCTTTTTATCTCCATGTGTGCCATTGATACGTTTCTGGAATGAAGTACAGTACATGTGTCCATTTCAAGCTCAGCCTCGCCATTGTTAACGTCTGCTCTCTTGTTTCTGTGCTGGAGTTCACTGTGACGTCCACTCTGGTTTCTCACTGCCATGTGCCCATTAGCAACACTGTCTGTGACCTTTTGATGTCTCATTCACTCACTCTTAAAACATTCGCATGGAGTGATTTTGTGCACCGTTATTGTAATAGTTCTTTAGTGTGTCTCCTTCCACGTGAAACATGTTTGTTGGTGTTGGTCTCATCACGGCTAAATTGAATTCTGCATTGAGAATGATGGGATGGATCATCTTGTCATGCCACAGAATTACAACCTGACGGTAACTCCGCTGAGTTCCTTGTTTGTTTGGATTTGCAAACTCTTAACGTATCCTGTTGTAGCAATTATTGTCAAATGTAAATAACTGGCACATTTCACACCACCACTGGTATTTTCACCGGCAGATTTCTGTTGCTCTAAATATAGAAAGCAGCTGAGGGGATGTTTGAAATATGTATTACATGTGATAACACACATACGCACAGTACCCGAGACAGGATCCAGGACTCCTATGATGTAACAACACTTATCAAGCAGTGAACTGCGGACTTTTTCAGAGTGTGAAAAGTGACTGCCACGGTAAAAAAAAAAATAAAAAAAAAAAAAATCAAAAATATATATATAGTTCAACAAAAATGGCCGTGTTTTGGGGGGTAAGTAATCAACTTTACTCACATTAGATTCTGCTGCCTTGCTTTCTGTTCTGAAGCCATCATGTTATTGTCATCATCTTAATGTCAACATCATTCTTGTTTTCTGGACAACATTTGTAATGCGACCACTCCAATTCTGATGAGGTGGCGTTTCATAAAACACCGTTCACGGTTGAAGTGTTTTCGGTGACTGCGCCGAGAGCCACATCATTCGTGCTTCATCTCGCCTACCTCCCATGATGTCTAACCCTTCAAACGGCTCATTAATATCTTGCCCTTTTCTCTCTCTCTCTCTCTCTCTCTCTCTCTTTCCCCTTTTGGCGGTTTGATTGACCTGACCTCGGTCTGTTCGCTCTCTTTGGCATGTCGTTCTGTGAAGGAGAGGAGCTCCTGGGGACCGAAGGGGCCAGGTACATGAAGATGGATGACATGAAAGACCATGATGACGATTTCCTCTCCCCCAAGAAATCACTGGAGTACGAGAGAGGGCTGGGCACAGCGTAAGGGGGCTGGGAAGCAGGGGAGAGAACCAAACTGGATAGCAGGAGACCTAACATAGTTTATTGAGCTCAACAAAAACACCAGTGAAACAGCCTCGATCTGACTTTTTGCTTTGTTTCTTTCTCATTCAACAGAAATTACTCTCCAGCCATTCCGAGGATTCCGCGCGTTTCTCCCGAGACAGTGATGCTGAAAGAACACGAGCTCGATCAGGTAGAGCGCGTGCACCAGTGTGGGCTGTCGCTTAGTGCCGTCATTGTTGTTGTCATCGCACAGCCGAGCGTTAGTGTCAACTCCAATAATAAACGTTACGAAATGAATTTACAATCAATCATAACATTGTCTACATAACATAACCTTTTAATTTGAGTTGATGTTGATGCTGATCTGCGTCTACTATTTACACGTGAAACATATTGCAGCTTTGTTTCGCCAGTGTCACGATCAGTTTATTTGTCGTTTTGTCTTCAGCACACTCCACTTCCGCTGCCAAAAGAGTACGATGAAGACTCCCTGATTCCCAGCAGCCCGGCAACCGAGACGTCGGACAACGTCAGCCCGGTCGCCAGTCCCATACACACAGGGTCAGCTCAGCGGAACATTCACCGACCCGAAACTGTGATCGATATGTGAAAAGAAAGTCTGTTTCGTGTCCGACAACAGCTTTCTGGTGAGTTTTATGGTGGATGCCCGTGGCGGCTCAATGCGAGGCAGCCGGCACAACGGTCTGCGCGTCATCATCCCCCCGAGGACCTGCGCGGCTCCCACCCGCATCACCTGCCGCCTGGTGAAGCCACAGAAGCTTACCAGCCCGCCGCCGCTGGTGGAGGGTGAAGGCCTGGCCAGCAGAATCATCTCACTCGGCCCGGCTGGCATGCAGTTTCTCGGGTGACGACGCAGTCCGTCTAACGTTGTTCATCCGCTTCCTCCGCGTTTTGTTGTCCTATCTTGTTCTATTAACAGTTACATGTGATGGACGGATGATACTATATATCTGACTAGTTTTGGATAAAACTCAAATTCACCTAGTTCCCCAGCACTACTTGTGCTTTCATCCACACACGTAAATTACAACTAGAATGCTTGAGGACTGTTTGCTCATTTTTCTGTGTGTGTGTTGTTTTAATGAACATGGACAGCTTCAGTGAATGCATCACACTAATGATCGTCATTAATGACAAAAAAAAATACAATTGTATTTTATTTTATTTATTCTTTTTTTTTTAGGAGAAGCACAGAACATTGCATAGAATGTAAAACTGTACCATACTGTTTTACCAAACAGAATTATTGTACCACGAGACATTTTCTTGGACAAAATATGAAAATTATGTGATAAAGTAGTCAGTCAAATATTGACTCTGTGTTCATATCATGTGACAGACCCGTAATTGTGGAGATCCCTCACTTTGCTGCTCTGGGTCGTGGCGACCGCGAGCTTGTGGTGCTGAGGAGTGAGAATGGATCTGTGTGGAAAGAACACCGCAATCGCTATGGTGACGAAGTTCTCGAGACAATCCTCAACGGGATGGATGAGGGTGAGACTTTTTCCACGGTGGAAGTCTTCACGCATGACCACAGCCTGACGCGCAATCATTTCATGTAATCATCTTCTTATGCGCGCAGATTTGGAAAGTCAGGAGGAACTCGGGAAGAAGCGAATTCGCCGCATCATCTCAACTGACTTTCCGCTTTATTTTGCCGTCGTGTCGCGGGTCCAGCAAGAGAGCGACCTGATCGGCCCCGAGGGAGGGTCGTTGACGAGCAAACTGGTGCCGCTGGTCCAGGCAACTTTTCCCGAGACGGCGGTCACCAAGCGAGTCCGTCTGGGGCTGCAGGTGAGATGGGACGATGAGGAAAAGGAAGCGAGACAGACAGAATCCTGAAAAATAAGCATGTTGGATATATTCCTCATCATCATATCAGCTGTTGCCTCGCATGCGCGTGACTTTATTTTGCTGTCAACATCACACAGTGCTTCCACTTTGCGCCTTTACACTATGCTGGTTAACTTGTGGTCTTTGTATTTTTTCTTCTTTACTCATACACTGTATGGACATCCATTTTGGGTCACCTGTCTGGAAGTGAAAATGGGAGTAAATTCAGTGTTTGTTTCTCCCATTGGCAGCTATATCACCTCCCATGTTTTCAAGAAACGTTTTCTTGATCCACAAGAGCATTTGCGTTAGAGGCGACTGTTGTTAGAACTGGAGGACGTTCTCTGCTATAATTGCAAATTCCTCCCCCCAAATCTCATCCGAGCCTCGCTTTGTGTACTTGGACACAGAAAATAACCCTCTCCAAACAGTTACCGCAAAGTTAGAAGCATAAAAACAAAATGTGTCGTAAGGGAGTTTAGAATTGTCTCGACCTGATCGATTAATTACTTGATTGTGTACCCACTACTTGTGTCCATATAATGTATAAACCGCACTTTTTATTTCATTCTGGTGGTATTATTCATCATTGTTCTTCATTATTGTCTGTCATTTGATTTCACGAATGTTTAGAAAAGGAGACCCGATGCATGCGCCGAGACAAAATGCCAACTATAGTGGAAACTTTGTTCTCTTCCTCTCCTGCATGTGTTTGCTCACGACAGTGATCAGTTGCACTAGACGCACTGTATTTTATAAACATTGAGGTAAAACTAATAAAGCCATTTACGCAACTGCAAGAATAGCCATAAAATCCATTATGTTGATTATAACTATGTACTGCATGGCATAATACGTTTATCAGTCCAAGTATATGATTCATTTGATGGAGGACAAAAACTTTCTAACTCTGAATTTCAAATCTCATTTAAACTACAGTACCCACCCATTTCTGTTTTCTTTCTTTTTTTGGCAGCACTTTCTCCGATTTATGAAATACAGTTTCCTGTTGTTGTTTGCATTTTGATTTTGCACAAATATTTAAGAGCCCAAGTCCACAACTATGACGACAAGGGATTGCTCTCTATTATGAACATGAATATCATCTCTGAATATATGACAGTCATCAAATGAACTGTACCTGCATGTATGGACCTCCCTCTTGTGTTTCGACACCGGAATTTAGATAAGCTAATTAAATGTTCTTAACACCACTTCTGTTGTAAGATCAATATGTAAATGGCAAATGAATGAAAGTAACATTAACGTGGTTATAAATTTCAGCACCCACTAAAGTTGAATGTTTATGTTGCCGTTTTTTTTTTTGAATAATGTGTTGCTGTTTTTTTCCTTGCTGGGAAAATATAGAACGTTTTGATATCAACTTTCACACAATAAAAATGTTTTTTTATCTCTTATAAACAGTTTGGTTTGATTTTTCTCGATGCAGCGTTAGTTGACGTTTCTTTTATTTACTGTGGTCTCATTTCTTTTCCTTCCCATCATGCCCCACTTCAACTCATGACTCTCTCCTTATGTTTCCATCACGTTTGTTGTTGTGCTTTATCACTTCTGCACCCATGTGGTGTTCCACCTCTGCATCAATGACCTTTGACCTCAGGCTCAGCCCGTTCCTGACGAGTTGGTGGCCAAGTTGCTCGGTAGCCAAGCCAACTTTAGCCCCGTGGTGACAGTGGAGCCTCGGCGACGAAAGTTCCACCGACCCATCGGCCTGCGCATCCCTCTGCCCCCGTCGTGGCGGGACAGCCCCCGGGACTCTGGGGAGGGTGACACCACCAGTCTGCGGCTGCTTTGCTCTGTCATAGGTACTACGTGCTACCACTGGGAGGAGTGTAGGTTGCCGACTAGTTGATACCCGCTTTTTCAAGGACCTTCATATGATTCATGAGGAATAATGGTTGGAAATATTTATTCACCCGGATCTGCTCTTGTGCTTCCCAGGTGGGACAGCGGCAGCTCAATGGGAAGACATCACTGGTACCACTAAGCTTGTCTACGCGAACGAATGTGCCAGTTTTACGACCAATGTGTCTGCACGGTACGTTCACGTGGTTACACTTAGCACCCGTACCCAGACGCAACATAAGGTACACCTGCATCAGAGCTGTAACGACAATTCTGCCTTTAAAAAAAAAAAATACATCCTTTTCCTTTTCCTAACCATAAAGGGTCAGACGCAATTCGGTCCAGGAAAAACAAACCTGTCAAAACCTGTATTGACTGTACAAGAAACGTAAATAGCATTTTAGACATTCTTAACGGCCATACAAGTTTTAAAAGAAATACTACTACAACTGCAGTAATCCCACCTTAGTGGGAGATGGCTAACCCCCATACAGTAATATTGCCCCCCCCCCTCATACAAATGTTGCATATTGTATTGAAGTAATTTAGAATATGCCCCAGATCCTCTTGTTAGATGTTTCTAATATTTTTGGTTACCTTATTTTGCTACAAGAGAGGCAAGCACGATTGAAATTGAATATGTTAGATTGTGCACATTTAGCTAATGTACCGTGCGTCCTTGTGCCTCCAAGGTTCTGGCTCGCTGACTGTCCTCGTACAGCAGAGTCGGTCTCCTTTGCCAACTTGCTTTACAAAGAGCTTTCGGCTGTACCTTACATGGCGAAGTTTGTGGTTTTCGCCAAGATGAACGAGTTACGAGAAGGCCGCCTGCGCTGTTACTGTATGACTGACGACAAGATGGATAAAACCTTGGAACAGCATGAGAACTTCACAGAAGTGGCCCGCAGCAGGGACATTGAGGTCGGTCGGTCAAAACAGGAAACGCATCGCTTTACAATTTGAAATCCTCGCTCACTCCTCTCTCACAGGTGATGGAGGGAATGCCGCTTCACCTGGAATGTTCCGGGAATCTCGTACCGGTGCGGAAGGCCGCCCAGCAGCCTCGCTGCTTCAGCTTCCAGGCCTTCAGAGATAACAGACTCCCCGTCTCCGTGAAGGTGCCGACATGTCCGGTGAAACCGTTAACTCGAATGTACGACTTGTGAGTGTGTCTTGATTGCTGCTGTTTTGCTTGTGTGTCAGGTGCGAGATAGCAGCAAAGAGCACACTGGATTCCTGTCTTTCCTCCGCAAGACCACCAAGTATGAAGACAGTCAACATGTCCTATGCAACCTCAACATTACCATGCCTCCGTGTATCAAGGTACAACTCAGAGTCAGCGTACACAAACGCCTGTCATTGTTGTCATCGGTCATTGTTGTGTACGTGATTGATAGATTATTGGAAGTGAAGACCGCCGGCGAACTTTGACCCCGCTGGCTCTAAGGGAAAGATACAGTGCCCTCAACGAACCTGCCATGGGTACGAATCACCTGCTCCTTCCTCACATACCTGATCATGTTCTTATTGAGAAATAGGTTGCTTTAATTTAACTGTACTTTCATTTTTTTTGGGGGGGGGGGGGGGGGGGGTGTTCTGTAAAACTAAGTAAAGAAATCAACACACATCAAAACAATATGTTCTGCCGTTGCATTGTAACAACAGGCAGATGTAACAAGAGACACTTGCTCCAAATACAGACCGCCACAAATTCTGAATATGTGTCCCATGGGTGGTGGTAATATCCCATTTTCTATGAATCATATTTATCAAAATACTGCAATAGTACATGTTTCTTCTTCTGCAAACGGTCAACAGAATATCAAATAAAACAGAAAGATGAAAGCACAACTCTGCTGTTTTGACTTTTGCAACATTCCAGTGAGATTTTCCTGATACGAATGTGTTCCGCCTCTTGCAGCATCAATGAGTGCCATGGAGAGGGCTGAGCTGAAGATGGCTGTGATTGCAGAACAGTTGGGACTGAGCTGGGCTGGTAAGTCCGCACTAATGTTCGACACGTTGCTTTTCATGTTTGAAAACCAGCCGTAAGGTTGTCTCCCCCATGTGCTGATTCAACAAACTTACAATCCCTTGTCTATGTTGAAAAAGACACAAAAAGCACCTTTTTTTCCCCCCTTATTTATTAATTGTTCTCAGAGTTGGCTCGGGAGCTTCAGCTCAGTGTGGATGACATCAATAAGATCCGTGTGGAGAATCCTAACTCCCTGCTGGAGCAGAGTTCTGCACTCCTCAACCTGTGGGCAACTCGCGAGGGCAAGAGAGCCAAAAGTCAGTGCAGATCGCTCCTCTCATGTCCCACTCCCGGTCCAGCTAGCGGTTGTCCTGACTCAGAGTGCGCCCCTGTAGTGGAGACCTTGTACGCGGCGCTGAAGAGCATTGACCGCGTGGACATCGTCACCATGCTGGAGGGCCAACCAGCGCAGCCTAGCAGACAAGGCTCCCGTGAACTCGGCAGGCGGCAGAACGAAAGAGAACACCTCTCTCCTGCTATGACCAATGGTGAGCTCTCTACCCCGAATTTGACCGTGTAAAATCTTTCGTGCCTCCCGAACATCCTCTGAAGACCTCTCCGAATTCCCCCTCTCGCTGTATTGTGTCCCTACTCATCTAATGAATATGAATGCTGCCTTGAGACCTTTGCAGGAAGTAACCCCAGCCAAATGCTCATGGACTCAGGACACTCCTACTGCAGTACAAGCCGTTTAATGCCTTCCACTAGATTATATTAGACAGTATTTAGACTCATTGGGTACAGCGTCACAATCCAAGGAGATCAAATACGAAATCAAGAGTTACAGAGATACAAAGAGTTGTATCGGCAAAGATGATAATGCTCAGTTTTGATTGACACTGTGAGTATAGAATTGAACAATATCTTTAGTACCGGTGTTTTAGATTTTGAGGTTGGGGTTTGCAATGGTGCAGAACTGATCTGCATTACACTGATAGCTGTTTATATGTTGGAAAGGAAGGAAACCGAAACCTAAATATTGTCGAATGTATACCTCTCTGTCAGTGCAATATTATCCTTGTAAAGGTATCATTTTCAAAAGTAGCTCATGTATTGGATCTCATCTTGGATCCACCTACTGTTCTGAATATTTGTTTTATTTGTCCTTCAGAGTTGCAAGCATCCGCCGCCGTGATATTCGCGCAACATAGAGCAGCACATTGTTATACATGTAGAGACTAATACATAGATCATAAGTGCTGCCTGTCTACCAAGCGTCTGTAGACAGTCCTTTACTTCTTTTTCTTGTGGTTTCTTTCACACACGCCTTACATCTTATTGGCTCCATTTTCACGAGTGGAAAGTTGGCCACTCATGTCTGTATTCGACATCCGACAGGCAGTCGGCAGGGCAATTCTGTGAAAACTGGAGACTACGCAACAAGATGTAACCGTGCAAAGAAATCAGAGCCAACGAAAGGAAGAAATCATTTGGATCACATCAAATGTGATACTGATTGCTGTCTTGTCTTGTGCTACCTGCCTCCCAAAGGCATTTCCAGCGCTGTTGTTTTTTTAATGCAATAGAAATTAGTATATTTTAAAACAATCTTAAATGTATTTTTAAAACAAATTAAGTTGAGTGTATAAATTCAACTATTTATTAACTTGATGGATATAATGCGCTATGGGTGCTTTTTTTTTTTTTTGAATGTGCTCTCACAATCCTTTTGTAAGAAACTGCAAAAAAAAAAAATAATAAAAATCTGGACCGTGTCTTCCAACATAAAAGTAAACATTCGTATACATCAGAAAGTTGTGTAAAAAAACAGGAACACAAACAAGGATGACAAATCAGGGACTTGTTGCACTTAAAAAAAAAATTTCCCACAAAAATTTGGTGTTGGGAGATAAGGGTGCGCAGTAGAATACCTTCTTTGTAAAAAAAAAAAAAAAAAAAACGTGACTAATTATTACAGTATATTTTTATAAAAAAGGATTTAGCTCAAGAAAAGTAAATCCAAGTTATGGTGCTTGCTTTACATTTTGTCCGATTATATTCCTGCCTAGATCATTTACAGTTAAGACAGTTGGAACTATACAGAGAGAGAATAAAACCCCCGTCCGGAGAGACCTTTCGATTGTATTTGTATGAACGTGCGTGAAGTTGCATGAAGGCCACTTTGAGTTTCTTCAGGGCAAATAATGCTGTTGGTGCCCTGAATGTCATTTTGGGAGCCCTGTTGTCATTCCCTGTGAATCTGTCCTTCTCTGTTTCTGTGGACGCATCATTTGCAGCCTTACTCTTCCTGCTCCTCCTCACTCCTCTCCGAACTCTGACCTCATGCCGACCTCATGCTGACCTCTGACCCATATTTTTTCTTTGATTTACTTGCGACGTCTTTGTGCATTTTTCTTTTGTGATATTTTTTTCTTTTTGAAACTCCCACGTTTGTCTGTGAATGATTCACCTCACACAGGCTGTGCACTCAGCACCTCCTGGGAGAGGGGAGGTGACCCTCGCTCTCTCCCCTACTTTGCATCTGTGTCTTTTCTATTTTCTCTTCCCCCACAATGTCCTTCCCTTGCCCTGCTTGCCTTACGTGTGCATGCCCGCCCCTGCTAATGCAGTACAATGAGCTCGTTGGAGTTAGGCTCCCAAACAATGCACTGAAACCGCATGCCGCCGGAACCTTCGCATGGAAAAGCCTACTACGAATGTTCCTTTTCGTCCTCGGCGGTCGTCATACGGGGGAGTGAAAAAGGTGCCGAACCTTTTTTGGAGACGATGATCGGAGTCCGCTCCGTTCATGTACGAATGTTGTGCTTTTGTGATTGATTCTCTGTCAACGGTGTTCATTCAAACAGTTGTTTGTGTAAACAATCAAAGTGTTCGACTGTATTTGTATCAATTTCATGTTGCACCTCCTCTCACACCTCCGCTTTCCCCACTTGAAATATTTTAATCTGTTTGGCTCAACATGATGCTGCTTGATGTCCTCCTATAAGTGTGCAGTTTTCACTACTTTGTTTCTGTATTAGTTACATGTGTTTACAGTACTGTGCAAAAAGCCCACGATTAGCTCTGTTGTTTTAGCAATTCTGCAATGAGCCTATCTACAGTATATATCGTAACTAGAATGTAGTAGACGACAGAGCCCTGCCACGACCAACACAAATGTGTTTGTTTGTTGATTCGCAGCTTGTACTTCTGGTTTCACGAAGGGTGACAAATAGAGGGATGTGCCATTCGGATTCTGGGACCAGTTGGGGATGAACTGTTCCTATATCATCGAAGTTCAATGGCTTCAAATACATTTTCTGTCTCCAACCTCTAGGGGTGTCCAAACGACAGCCCAGGGGCCATTTGCGGTCCTCTGTCCATTTTTTAATGGCCCGCGCCATATACTAAAATGAGTACTTGACACAGCCCGCAACACTACATTTTATATATATATATATATATATAAAATCCCAAATTCTTTGGTCAAGCACTTTTAACAGGAAGCTTGCATGTGGAGTTTTTTTCAAAAATAGCTAGACAATAAATGAAATTTGAAGAATATAAAACTGATCCTTGCGTCCTTAGATTTTTCTGTACGCGGCCTTTGAAGGAAGACGTTTGGACAAGCCTTAATGTAGAGCCGCACCAGAATGTATTTCCTTGACCCTGCACCATACACCTTACTACAATCTTTTGTGGCAATCTTTTTTTAAGTAAGTAATCCTGCTAACTGTAGCTTTCCTTTTATCAAAGTAAAACAAGAAAGTTAGCGAAGACTTTTGCACAGTAATGTAAATTTCACATCATTTTCAATGCTTCGTTGTGTTAATTCATTTTATTGAATTGATCACACGGTCACGCCGCCTGTTTTGCGTCTCTTTTTGTTTTTTCAACATTTGTTGATTTCCTACCAGGAAGAGAGGAAGCTTGATAACTAATTTGTTACGCTGCATTGCAGACTGCTGGGAAAAACAAAACAATAAGGCTGATGACCTCAGTAAGTGTGTTTAGCATTATGTTCAAATCTCGTAGCTATGCGACAAATCTTTTATGCATTGTTGACACAGCCACGATAGAGTGACATCTTTATAGCAATTTCCATGCAGAACAGGTTGTGATACATGCAGTTACTTAGTATCACAGTTTTCTGGAGCAGAAATGAACTGCTCATTTGCTATTTGTAAGTAGATCAGTGTCGTAACTATGACTTTAGGTCCGTTTTTACTGGAAACTAGCATAGGGAAGGATAGTAATTACATTCCCAATATATTTGTAATCACTGCAATACACTGTATGAAGTCAAATGTAGCAAAACATGTCAATGGTCTGTGGCCCTTTACAACGAGTTTGGCATTTTTAGACTGGATGTAACGAGCAATAGGTATTTGTGTCTGTGATCGTAGTGCAGCAGTTTGGAGTCTGCGAGTTAGCGTAGCACGTAGGTCGCGAGGTGGTTGAGGTCGCGAGTTGTCTCAGATGTCCACTGCACTCTCAGCACTGCTCAAGTATGAAGTGAATGAAACGCTGACACCTCGGTGTCCTCTTGCTCTCTTTCTGCTGCGCATGAGCACATGCTCGCATATTCCTCCTATTTCACCGTCTTGCGTTTTGAGCCAAAAGCAGTTCTAGTCTTATTTTGGGGGGAAACGACCCAAAAAAACTCATGCTCTGCTACCGTGCTTCAATACAGCGGGCCTGCCTGTCTGTGTACAGTATATTTATCACAGATGTGGGAGTGACCTGAGTCCACAGCCATTCCACTCATGTGATTTAACTACTGATTTAAATACTGAATATCGTCTGTCACAACAGAAGGAACGCCAACCTTCCAACTCTCGTGTACCTTGAAGCTTAAATGTTTCTAGCGCTCTCATTTTGATTGAATCAAAGACTTTGAGACCCCAAAGTGTGTGTGTGTGTGTGTGTGTGTGTGTGTGTGTGATTGAGATCGCCTGCATGCATGCTTTCCAGCCTGACAGCAATATTAACCTGCCTGTTATCTTTGAGTGGGTGTAAGGCATGCAGAAGTGTGATGGAGATGGAGATGGATGAGAGGGACACGTCGAGAGCGGGTCGATGACGGCATGTCGGACGGGCCAATCGGCTCGATTCGGGGGCTGTAACTGCTGTGGTCTCCCTGCAGGTGGCAGCCAGCAGAGCAGCATCAGTCTCGAGTGGGCCTCAGTCTGACCTTATTGGTCCATATGTGTCTGCTGCTGCTACGAATGCCTGCCCCCACCCCCCACCCCCCATTTTCTAGAAATCCCTGCTCTTATTTCCTCAGCACTTTGCACTTTATTTCCTTTCTGATTGTCTTGGCTCGTTCCTGAATTGCCTTCCTACTCCTTTTCCATTTGTTTCCCCTTCAGCCTCCTCTACCCCTCCCCAGTTTGCCCAGCTCCTGGGCAAAGGGGCACTCTCCCCCTCCCAGGCTCCCGGTGCTGCGGTTGCGAGGTGGGGAGCGAGGTGGGGTGGGGGAGTGTCAGTATGCTTCTCTGTGTGTCGCTCCAGGTTATGGGCTGGCGCAGGATGAGCTTCTGTCCCCAGCCTCGATGCAGTACAGCCTGCCCTCGCCGCTGGGCGCGGAGCCCTACTGGCAGGAGGTCTCCAGCCTGGACTGCGCGCCCATTGCCACCACAGAAGAGGACACCCTCATGGAGATGTCCGAGGTGCAGGTGTGGCCCTCTGGTAACACCCCCTCCCTGGTGCCCTTAGAGGATTCCTCGCTGGAGTGCAGTAATGCCGACGACTCCGAGGGCCTGCTCGGGTTGCCCTTCGGGAGTCTGGGTCGGCCGGCCAGTTGGGCCAGGGCCGCCGGCGGAGGGGGCGCCGTGCTGAGCGGCTCGATCGAACTGCCCGAAGACGATTCGGAGATGGGCGTCGACTCGCTCAGCACCGCCACGCCGGCCTCGCTCGGCGGGACCATCGCCGGTATCAGTCTTAACGGAGTGAACAATGGTCAGGGGTCAGAGGCCAGTTCGGAGTTATCGGCCGTCACTAGCACAACTGGTGGCAACGGAGGAGGAGGAGCAGGAGGAGGAGGAGGAGGGGGGACTCTGGACTCAGAGGAAGGGCTTTCTCTTGTTGCAGGACAGCAAAGGGTGTATGCCCGACTCAGTGAGTCACCTGGTCTCACCTGTGTTGCAGATCGGAATGGTGACAGGTGAGTTTGACCCCGCCCTCCTCCGCCCGTCACGCCAGCAAAACAATCAGTGTGTCAGAATACAATTCACGCACAGCTTGGCAGGTGGGGGCCATTGTACCTCAGGGCTCATTCAAACGAACGCAAACAAACCTAAACAGTGGGCTGGTTTAAAAAGCAAATATTTTCTATAGCGTTAGCTCTATTAGTGTTGCGGGCGAGCTAGAGCTAACCCAGCTGACTTTGGGCAAGAGGCAGCATACACCCTGGGATGGGCGCCAATAAATTGCAGGGCACGTGTAGACAAGTATTCACGCTCACATTCACACCTAAGGACCATTTAGACTATTCAGCTAACCTAAAAAGCATGCTTTTGGAATATGGGAGGAAGCCAGAGTACCTGGAGAAAACCTACGCGAGCACGAGGAGAACGGGCTAGCGTTTAGTTTCGAGCCCCAAACCATAGAACTGTGAGGCAGACGTGCTAAATACTGCACACGCATTTATTTTAGTTATGCTATTTTTTTGTTACATTTTGCCCTTGGTTTTACCTTGAACAAAGTTTACTCTTTTTTTCTCTTTTGTCTGGTTGCTATTTTGTTAACTTCGTAATTAAGCCTGATATTTAGGGTTACATTTCACAAGACCCTCAGATCGATGCCATGTTCTGCGAATTTCTATTGTTTCATGCGGTTTCTATAATTGCCCATAAAGTTAGATGTTACAGCCCCCCTATTGCTAAGGCATGTTCATTACAACTATCAGAGAGGTTCTCTAATGCATGCAAAAATCTATTCAAGACCTCCCTGGCGTGCATTGAGAGAAATGACATTTGAAAAGATCTCCTTGAAGTGTTTAGCCTCAGAATTGTACTTTGGTTGCCATCGTCCTTGAATATGTGCTCTCTCCTTTCAGGTCGTCTAATGGTGGAAGTGGTAGTGGAGGCGGCTCATTCATTTCCTACCTGCAGGACCAGACAGGCCCGGGGTGGATGCCAGTCACGGACGCGAAGGCCTGGGTGGCCAACCAGGCAAAAACTCGACAGGTCATCGACACCGTGATCTCGTCGTGCTGCAACTCCATGGACGGGGACCAGTCCCATTTGTCTCAGGAGGCTTTGCTGCAGCCCGTGAGGGACATGGGCCACTCTGAGATTTTACGGGGGCACTTCCGGGGAACCCGGCCGTTTGAGAAGGGTTTAGACTTCCCGTGCAGGGCCCCGGAGCTGAGGGGCTGGGATGATGTGCACTTCAAAGGACAGGTGAGCATACGTTGAGCCTTACTGCGAGCAAACAGTAACGGTGAAAAGTGAAGACCCCTTCCCCATTTCATACCTCTATCGGGTTCTGCACCAGAACTGCAAGGTGCATTGTTCTTTGTTGTAATTCTCCTAACTTCAAAACAGTGATCAAGACATAAACTCTCATATTGCCTGATATATGTCTTGTGGTAATATTAAAGAGCTAAAAAATGAATACCGCTGACAATAAAAACTGAAACTGATCATTATGATCTTTGCAATCTTTGTATAAATCTGTCAACAAGACATTTCTATCTACACACAACTATTGAAGTGAGACAGTGCTGTCAAATGTAGTCATTGAACTAATAGTTGGTGTGCTTTCTCGGTATTCCTTCATTTAGTCTAACTAAGAAGCATCAGATTCCTCACACTGTATCAAAAATATGCATAAAGCAAAGACACACACGCAGCCTCGGGCCGAAGATGGGCACAAACAGCGTGTGGGGCCAAATATAGCAAGAATTCTCACTGTCCTCCTCATGTTACACACTCCCCGCCCAGGTCCTTCCCACGTGTTGACTTTCATGATATCACGCTGTAAAGGACAATCTCAACTGTGGAAGTGTGAAAGCACAAATAGACGTTTGCTTCCTGGGCTCCACTGCTCTTTGTGCGCTTGACACTTTATCAAGTGGTGACTGTTTTGTCTCATTTCAAAGTCTTACGGAGTTTATTATATACGGTGTATTTGTATCTGCGCCTTTATGGTGATATTTTAGTGGGCTTGTAGTGCGTTAATCCTTACGAGACCCAGTTTGTGCTAAAAGTAATGACAACATCAGGAATGGCAGCGTGTGGTTGCCCAGTGTCACTGAAGTATCCCGAGGTATTTAAAGCCCACAGATCACGTGGTCAAAAGGGACAGAGAGGCGGGTGTAGAAACACCCCCAAAGTCATTGACAGGGTGCGCCTGATCCACCAGTGGGAAGGAATCGAGGCCTGAGGGAAAAGGGCCCACTGCCCCGCTGTATGGAAGTCTAGGAACGAAAGAGCAAAAGTGAGACCCGTGAAGGCAGGCTGGGGCCCGCAGCTGTCGCCGGTCTCGGTTTTTTAGGGGCAAGGCGTCGCTCCATACGGCGTGCATGTCAAGGGGCTGCGTGGCTCTGCGGCCGATCCAAGCGGGGCGATGTGGGCCCTGGTGACCGAGCTCCTCTTCAGCTTGGTGCTGCTGGCCTTTCTGGTCATCAGCTGTCAGAACGTGCTGCACATCGCCAGCGGCTCGGTGCGCTCGCTGCTCGCCTTCGTCCACGCCCAGCTCGACCGCGAGCTGGGCGAGGTGGAGGGCGTGGCTGACGAAGAGGAGAATGTCACCACCAAGGTGGTCCGCAGGAGAGTCATCCTCAAGGTACCACAGGAAGCCAGGACAGGACACCTTAGATGGAATGTTGGGCTTTCTGTCGGAAAGAGCTCTTTAGGTTTTTCATTCGTAAAGTTAAATTGACTTTTAAGCTAATGCTTGTCCTCTGAGATCTCAACGTGAACAAAAATGTCTTTACGTCATGATTGTTGAAGCTTCAACATTTTTATCACTGAGTCGTCCTCATTGAAAAGCCTGATTCGTTACATTTCCGTATTTAACCAGATTGTTTTATGCAACTATTATGCCACATATTTTAGCTAGAAGCGAGGTTAGTTAGATTATTGCACACAAGTCCGAACAGTAACATCGGGTTGTGCCTCCGTTAAAGTAGATGATCACGAGTTGCCATGGCAATGGTTTAGTTGCTTTTCTCATAAGATACAAGCAGTTCATCATAAGTAGTGTATTTGAAAATAGATACTTTAAGGTAAAACAGACACCGGCCAACACTTTCAGAGTGCAATGATTTTCCTGAATATTTTCCTCTACCGAATGCCCTCCAGGTGTGTTACAGTATGTTGATAACGTCGCTGTCCGCAGGGGGATGAAGCTGAAGATCTTCCCGGGGAACAGGTCAGCGAGGAGCAGTTTACCGACGAGCATGGAAACATCATCACTAAAAAGGTCAGACACTTGTCACTGTTCTTTGTTATTGTGTCTAGCGCTTACTGAGCAACCAATAAATAAAGTATTTTGATGGTTGCTTTGTTGCGGATTAAGGGAGTCCGTCGAAACGCGGCATCTTTACGCTGTGATGAAAATTAAATGGTGACAATATCTGCTGCCAATCGCAACTCCACCACTGTGTGTGTCAGACTGTGCGAAAGGTTGTGCGCAGAGGAAAGGGCGAGGACGGCGTTCAGGACGTGAGCGTGGACGGTTCCCTGCAGGACGCCAACGAGCTGGAGGTGGACGCCGAGCAGTTCATGAGCTACGCCATCCTGGGCCAGGAAAGCAGCAAGGTGGGCTTCTGATCCGCAGCCAGTTCTGTCAGCACTCCCCTCCCTTTAGCCCAGATGGACTCAATCCAATCAGATGATGCCATCATCTGATGTGGCGCTTTTCGATTTTGACATCATGTATCTTGGTGAGGCTTGAGTGGGCTTCTAAATCACGGTCTTGTCAAGGTCACCAAGGAGCTTAACATGCATGAGCTTCACTATGATGCTGATGATGAGCATAATTGTAAAGAAGAAGAGTGTGATGTGTGTTGGATAAGTGTGATGAACCTCCTACCAAATATTGTGGACCCTCCAAAGTTGAACACAATCCGTCCTGTGATGCTGGTTTATGTGCCGCTCAAACTTCGATCGGAAAACACAGGCAGACAGATACTGAGGTCCGCGGACATATTTAAGTCACCAGCTGTCATCACCAGCTCATTGTGTATTTAATGAGGGTACCCGCTCACGTTGTCTGTTACCGCAGCGGCCAAGAGCACTGACAACGCTCCAGTCACGCACAGATCGCTGCGATTAGACACCGTCCTCTTCCGCACAGATGTCTCCGTCGTCATTACGCCACATTTAAAGGGGGTGAGAGGAGCCGCTTTGATTGGCGCAGGGCAAAATCGGCTGTAGACACACCCACTGTGGCGCAGCCGGGTTGCGCTGGTCTACGAAATTACCAATATATCTAACCCACCTCTGGCACACAGTTGCACCACCTGCCATGCCTCATTTACACCAGTCACTAAAATAGGGCCGTCATTTTTGTTTGACTTTTGAAGCTTTTCTTCAAACATTTTGCTCTTCGCACCACTTTTATTTTCGCACACGTTCAACTTCGAAGGTTCCACTTTGATCTCTGCATGTACCCGAGTGAAACAAAAGTGCTTAGCCGCTGTCATTACTCCACCTTTAATGCTCACAAGTTGCCAGTCACTCTATTAAAGTTTCCACCTGCTGTAACAATCACTAAACTGCACCTACCTCACGTTTGTCCTGTATGTTCATGAATCATTCATGAACGTGGCCTCATTCAAGTCTGCGATACTTGAACTGAGACTGCGTGCTCTGTCACCCCACCCTTCATCTCGACAGTCCGCGTAGTGTACATGGTTCTTATCTTCAGCTGCCAGCCATCACTTCTGTCTCTGCCTGACTGTTTATTATATTTATATATATATATCTATATATGAAAATCATTTCTTTCTTGCCCCCTTGTTTCCCTCTTTCCTCACTTCTGATTCCTTTTTTATTCTGTCCATCCTCTTCTCTTGCCTTCCTCGTTTCCCTCAACTTTTCCCCTCACTAATATTCCCTCCCACCTTTCGTTCCGCCCCTGTCATCCCATCTCTTCCTGCGACTGTAGCCCGAAACTGTGGATACTGTGAAGAAAGGTGCTCAGATAGTGAAATGTGCCAGTCTGCGGAGAGTTAAGCAGTGAGGCAGGCTGAGCGCTGCTTTGCCGCAGGTACGGGACTCACCCACAGTGCGCCTCGTTATGACGTGTGCTGGGCGAGACCATTTAATCCACGCTCCTCTGTGGATTAAATGCCACTAAATGTACCTTTAACTTCACCACTAATCCTACTGCAATGTAATGCTGGCACAGACAATTTGAAGGATGACTAATTTAACCTGAAATATTATTTTAGGTGATGTGCAATGTGTTTGAGTATAATATTAATATTAGTAATATTCTATATTCTATAAATGCATAATATGTCCTAATACTTCGATCTGTCCTGTTGTTTCCTCTTTTATTATGTCAACAAACCTAGTGCTAGCCTGGTGGTTTTAGCACAGCACTTTATACACACATGCCATTGGATGTACCATACTGTGAGCTTTAATCAAATTAGTGTAGAATAGCTGCTGTTCATCGGCATACTCACATCAAGGCTAATGTTTCGTTTTTCATGCGTGTTGTGATCAGATGAGAAAAAGAAAGGAGGTTGCGGTCAAGGTCAAAGCGACCATGCCCGTGTACACCTGTCCCGCATCTGTGCGTATGTTTGTGTGCATGCATATGCGTGTGGTACTTGCCCTTTCCGACAGTGGGGCCATTGCATTCCTCAGATTGTTGGCATTTCAATGACAGCTGAATGTTAAACAACCTCTACACCCACTTTATGCTTGCTACATGTCGTTTACGGTCTAGCCAATGCATTGGTGCTGGGAAGTTGGAAGACACTTAGACGTCAAATGTGGTCAAAATATTTAAGTTCATAAAAATACCCATACAGTGAACCCCCGCCTATTCGCAGATTTATTTATTTTTTAACCTTTCGTTGGGTATTTCCTGAGAAACTCACCTCTTCACTGTTTTTGTGCTCAGGCCAAAGCAATATTGTAATTGCTTTGGCACCATCTGGTGGCACCTTGGTGCCAAGGCACTGTTGAAGGAAGATGGGGAGTTCCATTTTGACAAAAGTAGTCATTTCTCGACATCTTGTGGCATCTATAGGAAATTACAGTACAGTGGTGCCTTGAGATACGAGTGACCCGACAACCATATTGCTTTGCCTTAGGGAAGTCCACTTAGCTTAATGCTAACATACAATAGAAAATGCAAGAGACTGTCCATGGAATAGCATCTGTAGGGGGGTTTACATGGAGCCTTGTATTCTGATTAGAATCGGTTTAGAAGCCCAAACCGAATGAAAATGCTCCAAATAAACACCTCAATCGGAATAAACAGGGTGAATCCAAAAGGAATTTCATTCGGATTCACAGGGGTGGAATATTCCTTTGCCAAACCAAAGTGAAAAAATTCATTTAAATCATCGAAACTGTCAGTCGGAACGGTGCTCTTGTCTTGACGTAAATGTGCGGTGATGTCATCTTTTTTTGCACATAAATTTGGCGCCTTCCAATCAGACCGAACCAACCAAACCACTTGTAACTTATTTTTATAAAGCTGTTGTTTTAATAAAAAGTGTAAAAACGATCCCAACTACTGTGCTAAATAAACGACGGACTTCCATCTTGATAAATGGCGTGACGATGACGATGTCACACGGGTGTTTCGACTAATTGTAGTGCACACGTAGACACCCGATCGGAACCGGATCACGTCGTATGTAAACAGTTGACCAGAGATCTTCAATTGGAATGAATTTTCTTGGAATAATTGGAAGAAAAAAAAAGACTGACTGTAAACCATGTTTGTGGACATTTGAACACAAATGGTGCATCAAGTCATGCACACAAGAAGGAGCAGCAATAAATTAATCATGACGCACAAGCTCATTATTTCTTTAAATTCTATTAAATTACATTATTTTTGTGTTTTTGGAAAGAACAATATGATAGAGTGCTATTTTCCTGATTTAAAAACACATTACAAACATTTTTGCTTAATTTTATCGGGGTGGCTGGTACAGATTAATGGCATTCCTTTTCCCTTCAGTGGGGACAGATGATTTGAAATACAAGTATTTTGAGTTACAAATGTGGTCACAGAGCACACTAAGCTCATAGCTCAAGGCACTGTTGTATGGTGTAAACCTATCCGCCGTGAATAGCGCTGGTTCATGTTGTGGACCCTAAAGGATCACTTTGATGCTCAGCTACCATAGCTTGCATGCCAAATAGCCATTGGTACGGTCAATAGTGGTTTATTGATGTGGTTCGCTGGAAAATGGTGATTGTTCTAAATGAGCATGTGTTCCTTTCTCCTCAGAGTTCTCTGCAGGAGTCCAGCCCATCCCCAAAAACCTCCTACATGGACACATGACCGGCAGCAGCGGACACAAATGGAAGAACACTCGCAAACAAACGAAAACAAAATGAATGGCACCAAGGCACTGCTGGCGCACATATGGGAAGGATAATTGTAGTTTTTAACAACCTTTGTTTTTTTATGAAAAATAAAACCCAACAAGGACAAATGATCAACTACTAAACTAGAAGCATGATTTCCTATAAAAAGAGACACAAAAAAAAGTAGCACCCAAAACATGCTTCCTGTTGTCTATGTCAGCATGAGCGACTGCCACCGCATGGCCTGTCTTTAACTCGAAATACCGAAGGTTGTTGTGGGTGCGGGGGGTGCGAGGGGGTGGGGGGGGGGGGGGGGGGGGTGATTTGGCTGTGTGGATACAGGCATGCAATGTGGGCTTTGTGTGATCCATTTGGGAGACATTTTCTAAAACCAGGATACTTTGTTCCGCAAAATGGGAGCAAAAACAGCTACGGTAGCGTTCCATGTGGAGGCGACCTATGACCTCTCCTCCAGCAAAAAGCATCACTACAAATTGGAACCTGACAGTACTACAACCATTACCTGAGCATTTATGTGTCTTGTACATATTATGGTATGCACTAAACTGCAGTGTTCCATTGTTGTTAAGATCCTACTGATGCTGCTATGGTATTTGTCCCTCTTCTCCCGTTCAATTTGAACTTATACTATTATATATATCTTTGTGTGGACAGCAACATACAAATGTGACCTAACCTTTCCCATGCTTTCCATGTGCACCCCCCAAGCCTCTAATTTGCCATGTAGAGCGTTAGACATGTTGTCAGTCACGTATTTGGTGTGTTTGGACGTGAAGGAGGGTGCACACGGGTGCGACCTTCCCGCAATAAGACATCGTCGGTGGCAGGTAACCTGGAGAAGTTAAGTCCCATTTTTCTTGTCCTCGTGAGGTTTGTGTTCATCAGTATGAGCCAGAATGCAACTTGTGCTTCCCATTATGACCTGAAACAATGTAGCAGTCCTGCCCCCCCCCCCTCCCCACACACACACACACACACACACACACACACCGACCACCAACACCACCACCACCCCAAGCCCCCTAATAGCCTCCAATGTCACCCCCATCCATGAAGCTAATCGTATGTCACCTGTGTTGGCAAGGGTCGTGGTTGTGTTGAGCTCTCGTGTTTGTCTCCTTGGCCACCCGTGGACGTGTAGCAGAGTCGGCCAGCGATCACTGTGAAGAGAGACCCACCCGCGACTGTGAGCCCGCCCTCGCTCGCTCGAGCGTGTTTAGTTGTTGTCGTGTCTGGTGCTGAGAGGAAGCAATAAGTGCGCTAATAAAAGGGCATGGAGAGAGGATTCCGGGGGTCACGGTTGGGCCTTCGGTTTGGTTCGTCGCAGCTTTACTCCATTCAGAAATGATGTCAGTACATTAGAATTGCACATGTGATCACTTTGCCTCTTTCAAAACTATGTTCAAAGTCATTGAAAGAGGCTGTTTATTTTATATTACTGTTATAGTGCTCACTGTTTATTTTGTTAGTCACAGTAAAAGATAGACCCCAAGTTTAAAGATTGATTTACCTCGGTAAATGTGCAATCTCATATCATTTGACAACTTGCAATCCTTTTCTTTTTTTTTTTTTTTTTTTTAAATCTAGTTCTTTTTACTACCAAATACTCATCACACAAAAAGTTGCAATAAACATGGATCTATTACTCTATGTGTTTGTTTTTTAGCAGCCACAGATGAATGTAAATTCTTGGAAATGCTGTAATTGGTATGTGTTAATGTTAATGTTACGCTATACTATAGTCGATGAAAGTATAGTGTACACTCTGTATTTGCTGTTGATCATCACCCTCATTGCAAACATAATTGGAATGAAGCCACAAACGTCTTTTTTTTGTTGTTGCTGTGGTTTGTTTTTTCACATCCCTCCATATTATATTTTCTATTTGATGCGTTTCAATACATCAATGAGCCCAAGAAAAAGTGTAATGCTGTACTCCTCCTTATGTTCTGCTCATAAGGGCTTTGGGATTTTGAAGCAGGGGCTGCTACTGATGTCAGGGTTTGGGTGGTGGTTGGGGATCTATTAAGAAGACAATAGATGGTGCAACAGAGTATCTTGCTGGCTCCAATATTGTTAGACGATGAAAAGTATTTTCCCTCAACGCAGTCCACCCCAATCCACTCCCCCACGCCTTACCCAATACTGTACGATATATTCTTTCAAAGGCTTCCACATGGTGACACGTTGAATGTGGAGGATTGTTTTTATGTGCACGCAGAGGGATCCTTTATTACTGATCAAGAGACTACTGAAGTGACGCCATGCACCGATTCATGCAAAAATATTTCCATTGCAAAAATTAGGGAAGACATGTACTGTATATTCCTTTTAGAATGGATGGATATTAACGCAATAGCATATTACTCAATACTAAGGAATGCAAATGCACACATGCACAGAAAATGTTTTTAACATAAAAGGATATATATAAAATGAATATATATGAGAATATATATATATTTACTTAGAATGCTATGCACCCTTACGTGTCAACTGGGATTCTAGTTATGTTATGGATGTACTTTTAGCATCAAACCTACAGATGTAGCTACAAAGAGACTGTTGACTTCTGGGTAATGCCTACACCTGAGGATGAATAAGGGTCTGGCGGGTATTTGAACTTGTTTTGTTTGCATTTTTTTATTATTTTTATGGGGACTTGAACATGAATTTTAAGTCGACATGTACAAAAAATATATATATCTTTCAATCCAATCAAATCCAAGAACATCTGTTGACAACCTACTCTGTACACCAGCTCAACATTTACAAAATTAATAAAGAAATGCAATGTGTTTGCGTGCTTTCTTTCTGATGAGACACATACATTAAATATGTGAAAATGTAACAATCACTCATAATAATGTAGTTTTCTGCAGTTCTACACTAAAAAAAGACAATCGATGCATTTTCAGTTATGGATATGAGAGTGTTCCAGTGGTGTGTGTGCGTGATTTTCAGTGGAAAAATATGCAGTTACATGTGAGAGCACTACAGTAATGAGTGTGTGTGTGTGTGTGTGTGTGTGTTTCACTAGTGGACGTGAACAACAACAACAAAATTCAGTTGTGCGTGTGAGTGAAAAAAAATGTGTTGTGTGTGACAGCATTTCAGTGTTTGCATGAGAGCATTTCAGTACTAGTGTGTATGTATATATGAGAGAGGTACTCACTCATTGGAATGAATGCTGTCCCTGAAGGTTGCTTGGTTTCCAGCCCGGTGCAGTACACGCTGATGTCCACTTGGAGGCGGCGTACACTCGCCGTGTCCTCTACTGGTGGAAGTTCCGAAGCCTGTCTGGTGTCTCTTCCTCATGGTTTGCTTTTCTTTTTTTTTTTTTTTTTTTTTTTTTTAAACAAAGAACCTGAACACCCGTGTATGTGTGGGTGCATGCTGAATTGTGACATTTTCTTCATACCCATCCCAAATTTTTGCACTTAAGGATAGCAGGTATTTATTTGCAAAACAGGGGTGGAAAAAACTGGTGGTGGAAGCCCGATTGTCCTGGTGCACTTGAGCTAAAGCAGATTTTTTTTTTTTTTTTTTTTTTTTTGAGTTGAGTTTAGTTAGCTCTATCCCCCCCCCCGTTGTTTTCAAACGTGTTATTTGGAGAACATGTCCACCACCGACTGCCAGACGAGCAACGCTACGGCCATCCCGTCGAGCAGGACGGTGGCCATCCACGACGCCGAGCACATGCCCCAAGATTACTCCACCACTCCCGGGGGCACCTTCTTCAGCACCACGCCCGGTGGTACGTACATGTATTATTCACCAGCACCTCGGTCATTTGTGGGACATTTGTGTCATGTTACAGAATGAATGCGGCGTGTTTTACTGCGCCTCCTGTCGCAAGCTAGGCTAATGAATGCTAAGCTTGAAGAGAGCGACGTTTTGGTTAAAAAAAAAAAAAAAAAAGCCCAATTAAGTTCTCTTCTGCTCGTACACTCTTCAAGTAGAAAGAGCAGCAGTCCAAGAACAAAAAAAATCGGACGGCAGTAGTAACAAAAATCAGTAAGTTTTTAGTACTGCATGCAAGTAATGTGAAAATTATACTGTGGTGGGTGGGTTAGTTAGTTAGTTGGTTAGTTGGTGTGACGTTACTTCCGCTCATTGAGTTATCCTTAGGAATGCTCATCGAGTGTCTTCCGTAAAATAATTATCAATTAGTCATTATTGCACGTCTTTTTTTTTTATTTGGAAAATTCTTGATATCTGAACAAACATTATCGACTTCCCAACAAACATTTCCCCGTTTCTTGGTTGTATTTAACTCACTCCAAGAATTTTAAATCTTCGCCTTGAAGAAACTTGATAGATCATTTTGTAAAGGTTATTTAGTGTTTGTTTGTTTGTTTTTATTTGTTCAATCCATTTTCCTACACCGCTATCCTCATTAGGGTCACGACTCGAGTGACCTTTTCCAGCTGACTTTTGGCGTGAGGCGAGGTACACCATGGACTGGTCACAAGCCTACTGAAATATTTTAAAGTTTTCAATGAAGCTATCAAGCGTGTTTGCAAACGCCACACAGAAAGGCCCGAGCAGGTATTCGAACCCCGACCCTCAAAACTGTAAGGCGCTAACCGCTAGTCTACAGTGCTGCCTCTTTCTTTATCTATCAAATCAATTGAACATTTAATTGATGCGTGTTACACTGACATCACAACTTTAGAGACTTCCAAGGCCGTTTGACTCCCAAGGCTCCAGTGTCGATATTAACATACAGTCCTGTATAGAGATGTTATCAATATATAGTATACCTGATACAGCTGCAAAAAGTGTATGTTGTGGTTTCACAATATCACATCAAGCGAGTTGGTTCGCCACAAAATCTGCTGTCCGATCTGTACGAGCAGTCAGAGGAGCCCTCTCCTCCCATCAGTCAGAAAAATGCTTAGGAAAAAAATGATTCATTCCAACTTCAATCACAGGACTCAACAGTAGAGCAATTTCAAATTCAGTAAACCGAAAATGAATTGCTGCTGGTCGTTTTATTTTAAGTATAAATGTGTGTGGTTTATTTTTCCTTTAATTTGGTGAAATTTTTATTTTTTTTTGTATTTTATTTGAGGTAAAATTTAATGTGAGCCTTGTCAAATACATATTTTATCACCCTCCGGTGTCAGATGAATAAAGTTTCTATCATGTTTCTATTTATTTATTTCATTCTTTAAATATTTAAGATGTCAAATGAATTTGTATTCATCAGTGTCATTGCTAGCCTTTTATTTATAGCTCAGATAGAATGTGTAATATTTTCTGATGTAAAAAAATAAGTTTTGAAAAATGTTTTTAAAAAATGCTCCTCAGCTACATTTTGTTACTTTTTTTGCTTTGCGCTCCCTTCAGCCGCGATGTGTTTTTGTAGATGAAAACAGGTTTTGTGAGTCACTTTTTGGTGTCGTGACACACTTAACCGACTTGGGTGCAGGCAGCGCGGGTTGAGCTCCCACTCAGCGACGGTGCGATCGTGGGAGTGCGAACCCTTGTCTGTTTTTGCCGTTTGATTGACTGGCAAGCAGTCCAGGCTGCCGTCTGTGGCATTTGTCAGCTGGGATGGATTCCAGTGAACGGGAAAAAGCGGAATAGAAAATGGATGGATGGATGGATGAAAACAGACCTTATGTTTCCGGAGCATGCATTAAAAAGTGCTTTCTTTTTTTAATTCATAGTTTTTAATTGCATATTTGTCTTTCCGCACTTAAGGTACCAGGATTATCTATGACCGAAAATTCCTGCTGGGGTGTCGCACCTCTCCTCTGGCCAAGACCCCTCCACAAGGTCTTCCAGACATTCCTGGTGTGACAAGTCCTCCCTCCGCAGGAGCCAACGAGAAGAAGGCCAGCGATGGCGAGTTACTGAACAGCAGCGGAGCGGCGGCTTGCAACACTACTGGTAGGTTCGAGACAACGGCCAGCTGCGATTTAACAGAACCTTCGTACGAGCAAACCAAACATTCAAAGATACTTACTGTATCGTTTGTTGAATGCACATTTTCATAAGTCAGTCAAGGAAAAACGATACTTGGGAACAGCGGAACCCGTGAGGTTGAACATACACGTTGCTATCGTAAAATATGAAGTCACGGGTGTCAAACCCGAGGCCTGGGGGCCAGATCCGGCCCGCCGCATCATTTTTGTGGCCCGTGAAAGCAATTCAGGTGGGTGTGTCAACTTCCATGTTTCTTGTTCAAATCTGTTCCAAAATTTCAAAAAAAGTGCTTTTAATCCAAAATATGTACTGTAAATAGGATTACTACTGTGTTAACACAGTTGTGTATAAAAAGATTAGACCACCCATGTTTCTTTAGTTTCTTATTCATATTCATGCCTGTTACTACTAAAGGTGTTATTTACCTGAAGAATACAATGAATTTGACAAAAATGCAGCTGATACATAAGACTTGACGTCCGATTTGACATGCTTAAGCTTAATTGTATTTATTCCCAGTCATTTTGGTTATTGTGAAGAAAAACACGGAGAATGGCAAGATCTTAAATGAAACTCTTATGAGCTTGTTTTGTTGTCATCATTATATTTGTCCAAACAGATGTCCCTTAAGTTGTACCAGGTGTTAAAATTGAACAAGAAACTGAAGAAACAAAGTGGTCTAATAATTTATTTATTTTTTTTTTCATGACTGTAGGTCAGTTTGGACTGTATTTATACTTGTATAAATCTGGGTTACGTAGCTGCGGCAAGAACAAAACCCATCTTAAATCGAGAACCCCTGTATAGCCATAATAAACAACTGTTTACATGAAAATGTAAAAAAAAAAGAGAAAAAGCTGACAAAATGTGGTGATGCTGCAGTCCTACTGTTTTGGATGTGAGCCTGTCACTTGTTGTTCCTTCCAGTGTGCTTTCTCTTTGTGTTCTTCTTTCCATAACACTCCTGGTTGAAGCTGATCCATATTTTTAAATCCCTTTTGCAAAAATAGCTAAATCGCGCACACACAATAAAAACGTGCAGAGGTTGTCCTTCGATGCTTGCGTGAGGACTGCAAACGTTTAACACACACATTCAACATTTTAGCAGTGTAACTTAATGACATTCTTTCCTGGTCATGCAGAAATGCAAACAATGTGTTTGTTTGTGTCTTTTTAAGGTGATGATGCACAGTTTGAAATGGACATCTGAGTGGCCTGTCGTGTGAAACATACCAACAAGATGCTGTGAAAAGAGGCTCAGGGCAACCATCTTGTCCAAACGGCTGTGCCACGAAGGAGTCAACTTTTCTGTCTCATTATTTTTCTTTATTTTTTTTGCACCCAGAACAAATTTGTGATTGAAACCATACCTACCTTAAGGCTCAAAACAAGTATGGCTTCAAGTTGAAAATGTACACTTACCAACAAGCCTGTTGGTCTATTGTAAGCTATGAGACAATCAGAATTAAAGGGACCATTTCCTTTATAATTTTTCCCCACAATATGCAATTATTTCCAGATGTTGCCTTGAAATGTCCAAGTTACTGTCGTTGGGACTTAAAAACAAGTTCATTTCCCAAAGAGTGCCATTTTGAATCTGATCTGTCAGTGTTTGAGTGACAACATTAAAGAAATTACAATTGAATTCAACACTTGTGTGTGTGCGCGTCGTGCATCTGGGTGTGCTTGTGATTTTCCAGTCATCTGCTTTGTGGTTGTTTCTTCCACTTCAATTGGTCCCAATACACATTCAGTGGCGTAACAAATATACAACCCCAATTCCAATGAAGTTGGGACGTTGTGTTAAACATCAATAAAAACAGAATACAATGATTTGCAAATCGTGTTCAACCTATATTTAATTGAATACACTACGAGATGAGATATTTGATGTTCAAACTGCTGAACGTTATTGTTTTGAGCAAATAATCATTAACTTATAATTTTATGGCTGCAACACGTTCCAAAAAAGCTGGGACAGGTGACAAAAAAAGAGTGAGAAAGTTGAGGAATGCTCATCAAACACCTGTTTGGAAGACCCCACAGGTGAACAGGCTAATTGGGAACAGGTGGGTGCCATGATTGGGTAGAAAAGGAGCTTCCCTGAATTGCTCAGTCATTCGCAAGCAAAGATGGGGCGAGGTTCACCTCTTTGTCAACAAGTGCGTGAGAAGATAGTCGAACAGTTTGAGGACAATGTTCCTCAACGTACAATTGCAAGGAATTTAGGGATTTCATCATCTACGGTGCATAATATCATCAAAAGGTTCAGAGAATCTGGAGAAATCACCGCATGGAAGCGGCAAGGCCGAAAACCAACATTGAATGCCCGTGACCTTCGATCCCTCAGGCGGCACTGCATCAAAAACCGACATCAACACTTCAGAAAACCAATGTCAGTAAATACAGTTCGGCGCTACATCCGTAAGTGCAACTTGAAACTCTACTATGCAAAGCAAAAGCCATTTATCAACAACACCCAGAAACTTATCTGGGCCTGAGCTCATCCAAGATGGACTGATGAAAAGTGTTCTGTGGCCCGACGAGTCCACATTTCAAATTGTTTTTGGAAATTGTGGACGTCGTGTTCTCCGGGCCAAAGAGGAAAAGAACCATCCGGACTGTTATGGACGCAAAGTTCAAAAGCCAGCATCTGTGACGGTATGGGGCTGTGTTAGTGCCAATGGCATGGGTAACTTACACATCTGTGAAGGCACCATTAATGCTGAAAGGTACATACAGGTTTTGGAGAAACATATGCTGCCATCCAAGCGACGTCTTTTTCCTGGACGCCCCTGCTTATTTCAGCAAGACAATGCCAAACCACATTCTGCACGTGTTACAACAGTGTGGCTTCGTAGTAAAAGAGTGCGGGTACGAGACTGGCCTGCCTGCAGTCCAGACCTGTCTCCCATTGAAAATGTGTGGCGCATTATGAAGCGTAAAATACGACAACGGAGACCCCGGACTGCTGAACAGCTGAAGCTGTACATCAAGCGAGAATGGGAAAGAATTCCACCTACAAAGCTTCAACAATTTGTGTCCTCAGTTCCCAAACGTTTATTGAATGTTGTTCAAAGAAAAGGTGACTTAAAACAGTGGTAAACATGACCCTGTCCCATCTTTTTTGGAACGTGTTACAGCCATAAAATTCTAAGTTAATGATTATTTGCTAACAACAATAACTTTTATCAATTTGAACATTAAATGTCTTTGTAGTGTATTCAATTAAAGATAGGTTGAACATGATTTGCAAATCATTGTATTCTGTTTTAATTTATGTTTAACACAACGTCCCAACTTCATTGGAATTGGGGTTGTACATTTGCTTGCTTAAATGAGATTATTCAGTGCTAACTCAGTTTGTCTCTTTTTTCCTCACTGTGTGGAGAAGTGTTTTTTTTTAACTTGAGCTGCGTTTCGGAGACTGCGAGGTCTCCTGCACACAAGTCATATCAGCAGAATTCCTCTAAGAGCTCGCCACCAGCTGATAAGCTCAGTCAGCAGCCTGCGAGGAAAAGAAGGGTCAATATGCAAGTGGGCAACTCCTACGACTGACATGGACTCCACATTCTTTCTAGACTTACTCAGAATATTATATGCAATACACAGCGAGCCGGTCTGGCTTAACCTGCTCAGAGATCCCGATCCATATCTTCATCCTCCGGTGAATTGTACGTTGGGCTCACGTCGTCATCCTCGGTTATTAGTAGGCCTCTCTGGCCTCTTTTGTTGATTGTGATCACACATGCTGGCTGCAATGGATCAATGAGGGAAGAAAGAAAAGAAAAAAAGCAGTAGCACTTGTGTATTTTGTGTGTGTGGGGGGGGGGGGGGGGGGGGGTCAGGAAGCAGAGGTGACAACGCGAGGGTCGAGGCCAAACAAACAGAGGGCAACGGGCCAATGCGGGGGTGGCGGGGCGAGTGCGAGCGTCTGGAGGCTACTGTGGAGGAAGGACAGGCCGGACTGGAAGTGATCACGTCAAACTGTCCAATCCGCACCTGACGGCTAGCGGGACAAACAGACAGACGGCCTTCTGGTTTAGCTGACTCATCATCATGCTCACCCTGTCTTGAAAAAAACTCTACTTTGAAACCATATCCCTTTTTGATACCCTAATTTGAAACTTACTGTTTTGAAAACCTGATTTGAAACCGTAACCTGTTTTGAAGCCCTAATTTGAAACCCTGACCCTGTTTTGAAACCCTAATTTGAAACCCTAACCCAGTTTTGAAGCCCTAATTTGAAACTAACCCTGTTTTGAAACCCTACTTTGAAATCCTAACCCCATTTTGAAATCATAATTTAAACCCTAATTCGGTTTTGAAACCCTAATCCTGTTTTGAAACCCTAATTTGAAACTCTAACCCTTTTTGAAACCCTGGGTTGAAACCCTAACCCTCTCTTGAAACCATACTTTGGAAAACTTAACCCTCTTTTGAAACCCTAACCCTGTCTTGAAATGCTGTTTTGAAACCCTCCCCTGATACATTTCCATAATTGTGCAGGAACCCTGTTTAATAAAGCACAATACTCACGTGAAAATATAGGTTTAATAAATTTGAGATATTTTATGTACAAAATATACAGTATAATGTATAAATAGATAAACATTTCCATACTAAAGACAGAATCTTGTGTAGCAGCCTATATGGATGATAAATGCCTCATTGTAGCGTGCGCGCGTTGCGACAGAACGCCGCCATCGGGCCGCTCAGTGACAGCCGCACTCTTCAACGATCATGTCCTCGTGATGGCGCAGGGTCAAGTCGTCGTTCTCGTAATACAACATGGACAGGGGGCCGAGGCGCGTCGGCACACAGGACGGGCAGCTCACCCGCTCTGGGTGGTGGTACTTCAAAAGGCTCTGCAACAACAACAACAAAATGAGAGAAAACCTCGTCGGCATCAGCCGTCCTTGCGATTGTGTTGAACCAATCAAATCGTCTTACTTGCATGTACGCGTGGTTGGTTGGGTTGAAGGAATCGTCCAACGGTGTGGGACACTCCCCCTCGCAGCGATAAGCGTTGAAGCGTTTCGGATGCACAATCCACTCGTCCCAGCCGATGAGGTCGAAGTCCACCCACATGTCCACTTTGCGACAGCGGGGCCCCTGCGCGCCGTCCGGTGCGGCGGTGGGCGCGGGGCCGGCCGCCATCATCGCCCTCTCCATCCTGTTCCTTTTGTGGCGCCGACTTTGGCCCTCGACACCGCTTCGCTCCATGCCGGCGTACTTGGAGTTTTCCACCGTGTGTATGAGGCTGTACGCTGAGTGAGCCTCCCGAGGGAGCTCGTGTTTAAAGAATATCACCATTATTGCCCGAATAGCGGTCGGACGACTTTGCCTTCCTGGATTCTTGAAGATGACCTTGCTGGGTATCGCCCCATAATCCGCAGAACCGCTCCCGAACTCGGGTTCAGGCTCTCCTGAGGCCTCCTGACCCGACACTCCGTCTCCTTGGTAGAGCCAGTACCTCAAAAGAGCGGTCACGTTAAAAAGCTTCCATGAAGACTTGCTGGCTGACGCGCTGACGCTGCCCAGGAGAAGACGCTCGTCCTGGCACGACGGGCCCTCCTCGCGCTCGCAGTGTCGGGAGTGATACAAATCCACAGCGGTCCGCTTGTGGGAATTCTGGCCCGGCAGCCGGATGCGGAGCTCTGCTCGCTGGACTCTGTCGCTGGCGGAAATGGACGACATGTCAAATGTAACCGTCCGTCTGTCGCCCACTTGATGGAACCCTGGAAAAAAAAAAAGGAGTCAAGATATCAATGGAGAGCAGAGCATGGCAAGCATTTATTCGACACCATTGATATCAATCTCAAGGTCCATTTGTGAGGGGCAGTGATGAGCCCAATTTCATTTAACATACTAATTGAATTGTTCCCCTTGCAAAGCAAGAAATTCAATCACAGCTCTCTTCTTCTGACGGCCATCCAATAATGAGCTCATTTCCAAAATGGCTGACAGGAGGAGGACATGCTTCAACAAAACATTTTTTAAATAAACCTCTAAATTAAAAACAGTGAAAATTTTAACAACAATCTATTATTAGTAGGTTCAATTAAATTGGGGTCTTTACTTTTTGACTGCTCCTTGTACTAGTACACTCCTTGTCCCCACTAGTAGGACAACTACGTTACCAGTGAGGCAAAACTGCACACTTGTTCAAAAACCGCATGCTACTAGTACTACGGGGGACATTTTAAAATTCTACTAGTTAACATAGCGCTTAGTAGCAGGCCACTGATAGCATACAGATGTCAACTAGTGCACAATTTTGCTTCAATATTAACATATAGTTGTCCTACTAGCTTGCAGAAATGTCATACAGTAGTTGAAAGTTTTTTACTAGTAAGACAGTTATTCAACTCGTGCGCCCTAGCCGTTCCACAAGTGCGCTGCAATGTCTTACTAGTGAGGACAAAGAGCGTACTAGTACACTGCACGGACCTTAAGCTCTCAACTCCACTCAATTTGGTTTATAAAGCACGTTAAATACAACCACAACTGAAAACAAAAGTGCCGTACAAAGATAAAAAATAAAGTTGATGAACAAGAATATCGAACAAATTCGAAAAACGGCTTTCAATAGCAGAGGCGGGCTTGGTGAGCGGATAAGCAGATTCTTGGACAAATGTCAAAACCCGGAGGTGAAGTGGGAGGCTGAACAGGACAGGATGTGTATTGAACCCCCCTGTGCAAGGCCGTCTGAGGGCTAATATACACACCCTCACACATAAAACGGACAAAGCCTTTAAAGTGGAATAAGCATTTTGACACTTTGCTGGGCTGTAAAAAAGGGAGGGTCAGATCATAGATAACAGCAGTCGGAGATCTGCAGGAGAAACTAGGAGCAAATACAATACGATTCCTGCTGTCACAGTTGACTCACCTTTCGCCACGAGACTGAGGATAGAGTCGGATTCTCGTGCGGGCCGACTGCCACCGGAGTCGACGTCGGCCGCCCTGAACGAGCGATACAGTTGCATCATGTACGGAGGGAAGCGGCCGCGAGGGCGAAGGGAAACATTCGCCAGCGCTGCGCTGCTCGCCGCCGGCCTCGCGTGAGACTCGGGCCTCTGCGTAGACAAGACCAGGCCAAAACAGGACAAAAAAAGCACATAGAAAACCATTTTAGAGTGACACTGCAAGAGGTTAAGGTCTTCTTCCTTCCTTCCTTTCCTCAGCTGGTCTAAGGGTGAAGTGATGTGCGGACAGAACAGCAGACAGGCCCCTTTATAGCAGACAGCTGCCCTTTGATGACCCCTGACCACACCAGGCATCCCAATGAGCCCTCTGATCACCAGAACACATCAGAGACCGCAAACACAAAACAAAAAAAACAAAAAACACCATTTAGCCAAGGTCATTGTCCCGTCACACAGCCCTGAGCTTTTATATTCATTCAAAAGTGTTAATCCTCTGGACATGCAGGAATCAGCTAACAACTAACACCTACGATGCTGTGCAGCCATTAACACCTCAACGCTAAGTGAAAGCGACAGAAGACCACCAAGGTGAAAACAAGAGAAAACTTTATTAACAGACAAACATCCAGGAATGTATTAAAAACACACAAAATGTAATGCAACAGATATCTCAAATTACCATCACAAGTGGGGGTGATGATAATCTGCATCTAAGTGTAATATTGTGTGATGCATATGTATAATGTGAGCCAAAATATGCCTTTATAAAAATAATAATGCTGTTTTGACACTATCTGTGCTGTTTGAAACACATTGTGGTCGTCAACCATGCATTTGTAGTTGCAGTTTATACTGTGCAATTGCGTATTTTGGGTCCTCGCGTATTGCAATAAGAGTAATTAGTGAGGATAACCGCAACGGAAGATGAATGAATAATTAATACCTATAACAGTATTAATCAAAAGTGGGCATTACCTTTGTAAAGGCATACTTTAGATGCAGCTCTTCTATCGGATCTAATTGGAGTTAGTATGCGTGTGTCTCTAATTAAATGTGCAGAGAGTCTAACAGAACAAACTGTTTTGCAAGTAAACATTTAAATAAAAACAGTGCGCTTCAAAGGGTGTGGTCCAACACTAACTACATCTAGTCGACTATTGACTGATTCTTTCAACTTGTGTCTCTGCCAGGATTCATGTTACATGACAGTTCTGCTGGTGTCATCACACGTGCGGACGACTCTCTCCTCATAAAACCTTGAAGAAATCTTTCACCTGTGGAAGGATGGCAAAAACATTAAACGGTTTATTTGGTGCAAACGACGCACAATGTGATTCCAATGTGAAAGAGGGCCCTCTCGTGGCGAACGTTTGCACAGCAGCAGCCCTCCCACCTGTCGGATGAAGTTCTCCTGTGCTGTTGGGTCACTCTGAAACTCCACACTGGCATCCAGCTCCAACACGGGAATGTTTTTCAACGACTCAAAATGGATCCTGAGAGAAGAGAGTGGAGACACTTTACACTCTTTGATATTTTTGGACTTTCTTACAACCAACAGCTGATGAGGTCTCATACGAAAATCCTGCCTTCACAAACAAAGTTCACTTTTAGCACTTTCAGAGAAGTTGAAATTTAACCTTTGGTGTTTCTAATGTTTTTCCCCTCTCATCCAAGTACACTGCACCATACTGTGTAAACCACAACCACAATAACAAACACACTGTTAAAGTTCTGCCTCTCTGACCATGTCAATCTTCTTAGTTTTTGATACGGCTCTTGGATCGGCTGGTGTCCCTAATGTTTTGGCCTGTGATCGTTTTCACTAAAGTACTAATGATCCCCAACCACTGTGCCGCAGGCAGTTAGTGTCGAAAATGATTGTCTTAGCCTTGACTGCCATGAACAAAAACAAAAATTGAAGATATCCATGTGTTGTTGAATTCCTGCAAGTACATGCGGGGGTGGGAGGTTGGTTGTAGGGAACGGCCACAGATAATTGACGGCCATTATAATTGCATTGAAAGAAAAACAAATCTTGAATAAGCAGCGATAAATTACTAATAAGCGTTTTTAGGTTGGTTGGTCTCTTCCAGCCCTCACCAAAAAAAAAGAAAGAAAGAAATCTGCAGGGCAAACCGCGAGTATATTGAGGCCGACTGCATTACTTTTGTGGAGCTAAAGAAACAAACTAAAATTAAAAAAATAATACTAAATCAACCCAGATTTGACACTTTGTGACAACTACAAGTTAGTATTTTTACTTTTTTACATGTTATTATTCAATTAATATTTCACAAATCTTGAGACTTATTGGGCGCATCTGGAACCTTGAGTATCGAATTTCGTGCCATATCATATTTAAATGTGTGTTGGCAGGACAATTAAAGTCCTTGAATCATCATTACTTCGCTTTTTGTTTGGTGGTGTGTCATGAGATTTTTGTTTGATTTTTTTATGTAAAATATGTGCAATAAATCAATAAGGTTTGTAAAACAATGGTGTCAAGTATGCAGGAGTCAGTCAGTACCGGTTGACACTCACTCAGTGGTTTTCTCCACAAGCCACCTCTCATGCTGCTCGTGTAACTTATGGAGATAGTCCAGCTGCACATTCTCCTCCTCGGGCCTCCCTCGCCGCTGCAGGCGCTCCATACATTTCTGACAAATACACGTTCATCATAAATTAAACAGCGTAAAGAACACAAACCTTACACCTTAAATGACACCAGAGCTTGTGCAGACCTCAGGAGGTGCATTGAGATAGATGATGCCTTCTAGCGCCACCCGGTGTCCAAACTGTTCCACCAGGAGCGAGTGCCAGTCCTGGTAGACTGCCCACTCTGTCGCGTTGATGCACCCCAGCTCGTACATGTTCAGGGCGAAGATGTATCTGGCAGGAAAAAGCACAGGAATCATATTTAAATGGTCAAATTCAGAGCACATGATACGCTTAAACACGTTACGTAAAAATAAGTCAAAAGGCACAACAACTCCTATAAACAAGTCGATGAAAGTACGAATGGAGAGTAGTCGTACTTATTGGGGAATTTTGTAAAATCACAACTTAGTCAACAAAAGTTGTAAAGCATTTAAGGAGGAGATATCGTTTTCTTGCAGCACGCGACCCTTGTGGTTAGCACGTCTGCCTCGTGGTACGCTGGCTTCGTAGCGGTACGTTAGTGTTAAAATTGTGATCTTAAGTGCAATTTTTATGTCCAATACGGTTTTGATTGTATCATTTAAATAGTTTATTTTACTCTATTTATGCACAGTGCTATGATTCAAACTGCATTATGTTATAGCGGTTTACTTTTTAGGGAATAAAACTTTTTTCCTCGCTTTTGATTAACATTTTCTACATCTACTATGCACCTTTCATCTCTTTTACACCTGTTATAACTGTTTACTGGAACTGCCAGCTGCGAGGAGATAACCCGCTGTGGGAGAGGAGAAGAGGAACTGAGAGCAAGAAGAGCAACAACTGAGCTGGATGAACATTTTCAGCACAAAAATGACAAATACATGACTTTTTCAGCAAATAGCGAAGGGTGGATTCCACAGATAAAAACGCAAATAGGTGAAATTGGGAACAGTGAACCGCAAATATGGTGGGTATTACTGTATTTGCAAGTGAAAGACAGAAAATTAGCGCTTGCCAAGTTTGACCGACCATAATTATCACAATTATGTTATTAGGCTACCGTTATGAGACCACGTGGGTGTAAGCTCACGTTGCGGCCAGCCCGGTTAGCACCGGATCGTGCGTCTCCACTGACCTGTCGCTGTAGACGGAGCGCTCGTAAACCTGCACCGGCGCTCCCCGTGAGGGGAGGCGGCGAGCGGGAGCAGGCTGCAGCTGAGTTTTCAGGCGGCTCATGCAGGAGTACGTCTGGAAGGTGTAGGACCAGCGCTGAGGATCCCGGTACATCATGTCCAGCAGGTTGCTCACCGTCTTCTGGGGAGATGGCCCCTGTGCAGAGGAAGCAGCACAAATGAGATGACTTTGTTTTACAATAGAATTCACAAATTCAAAGAAATAATTTACACGTTTATATTTACCTCCTCCTTGCACGTTTTTGACTGATTCAAACATTTCCGACTTCGACATGTTCCACTCATTTGTAGCAGTTGGGAACTGTTTCATATTGTCCAACCTTTCAGACTAAAATTTCCACATTAAGAGATATTTTACCTCCTGCTTCCAAAAATATCTTGACTGATTCAAACCATTCCAACTTCAAAACATTCAGCTGATTCATAACAAAATTTCTCAATACATTTCTCAAATGAAAAGCTATTTCATAAGTATTCATTTCCTCTTTCCCCATTTCTCAGCCAATCTACACAATTACAATTTTGAGCCTCACATTTTACATTTCAACAAATTCAAAATAATTCCACAGCATTTCAGTTCAGCATTCACAAGCAGTTCGTACAGAGATGGCACTTTCTAGTTTGTTGTTGTTGTGAGGAAGATGAGGAAGCCACACACATTTGAGGTCCCGCTGTCAATGTTCTGCCATTTGCTGACAGGTTCTGCAACCACTTGCCAGCCCGGACAAGTTGCCTCCAAGAGTCTTGAGAAGGTTGACTTCCCAACAGCTAAAGACGCCAAAAGACACGGGAGGGAATTGTTGCAACTCTTTGGTGTCGCTCACACACAAAATTGTCGAAGACGGATCTTACCGATGTTTCCCTCAATAGAAACTCTCTTCGGTCCATCTTGGCTTGAAGCTGGTGCACTTGACGACATTCTTTTAGCCATGGTACTTCCGTTATGTCTTGCTTGTGTATTTTCCCGGATGAAGTTGTCGCGGGTCTCGCACTGTCGCCACAGCTGCGCGACACCTGCTTGCGGTTTGGATTTGGAAAATCGACTGAAGAGAATGCGCCAGTGCAGGAAAACCATTATGGTCGCAAGCAAGACGACTACTCGTGTCAAGTCCAACTATGGCGTTGTTGTTATCGTGGGCTTGAGGCAGCAAGCGTTCATGCTAGCGACAAGACAGTTTGTCGCCATCGTTTTTTTTGATTGAACCAAACTGAATGTTAAATTAGACTGTAGTAGTAGCTAGACTGTATTTTTGGCATGCTAAAGAGGGAGGCGAATGAATGGCAAAGATAGCCCCGGAAATGATCGCGTACTTCCGGCATGTAAGGTCGCAAAACAAAAAAGCAAAAGCCAGTTTGAGACCAACAGTTTGAAAAAAAAAATGTTATCCCAGTTCTTCGATTTTTACTAACCTTTCAGCTTGTTCGTTGTCATTTTTGTCCATGCACAGACAGTATGTAGTTTTCAAGCTTGTTTTTTTTGCTGTCTTTTATTGCAGTTTTTAGCTAACATCAGTTCTTGTCATTAGTATCAAATTGTAGTTTCAATTCGGAAAAGGGGACCACGTTACATAAATGGTATTCTGTTGAAACGGTATATCTGAAGTTTGATTCCTAAAATCCGAAAAAAAATATCCAGTTTCCGTAAATTTACATTAACCGTTCAGTTTAAAAAAAAAAAAAAGACAAATAACCACAATAGAACCCAGAGGGTTAGAGTAACTTAAAATTTATAGCACCTTTCCAGGGACCCAAGAACAATGTATGAAGAGAGTTTTCCAGGATTTATATAAAAATATAATTTAAAAAATCCATAGTGTATTGCTCCAAATGCTTAAAGGCAAATGTATACAAGCATTTGCAATATGTTAATCTCCATTTTTAATTTACTCAAGTCTATTCAGGTCTTTTGACAATGTGTCAGTCATACAATACTGAGGAACCATTCAAATATTTATTCACATGATTGTAATGGAAGAGCAATTTTTTTTTTTTAATTCCTTTGGCTCCAAATTGATCACTGTTCAATAACACCATTAGCACCATTAGTAGCTTGTGTTTTTGACCATGATCTTTTGATTCACATCCAGTTTGAAATCGCTGATACCTGAAAACACAAAACATGAAGCCTTTTCTTTACCCAAGTATTTAATATTATGCATGAATATATACAGCATGCGTTTTTACCTTCAGTGAGCCCAGTGCCATCAGAGGAGAGGTGCCAATATCTGCGATCGCTCTGTCTGGCTCGCTCTCCATTCACCACACTTAAAAATGGTCCCCACAGGCTTGACTCCTTCTCAAACCTGCCACACGTCATTTTAACATTTCGAGATTGCATACCGTAAAACCTCACACAGAATAATAGACTCACGTGAAGCCAACATTTTTTTCTTTGAGGAGTTTGAGGGCCTCCAGCAGAGAGCTTCCCTTGGGCACATCCAGTGAATACACAGTGGATGTCCCACTGGATGTCACCACCTCCACAGTCACGGCCACTTTGAGCTTACTGGGCAAAACGACCACAGGGTCGGTGGGCTCAACAACCAGCGTGTCTGGATGTAGACATGCACAAAAGGTGACCATGCAGACAGCTTAAAAAAACAAAAAAAATTAAAAAAAACATTGATAAAGAATAACTGCACATACTGTCTTCATTCTGGCAGTCCTTGCTTTGGACTGTCAAGAAGGATTTCTGCTGCAGAGCTGGCAGGACCTGAGAGATGGCCATGGGGTTGCGGTATTTGTTGCCTCTAGCATCTCTCCTCATGGCGTCCATTGAAGGGGCACACTCCCACACCGGGCTGCCCATTGCCAGTAAAGCCTGACCACAACATTCAAGATTTATTCAGGCTTTGGATGATGAGCAAATAGAACAGCAGCTCCGCCAAGGTTGAATAAAATTGTTAAATGACTAGTTTAAAATAAATAAAAATATAATTTGGACAGATTTTAGCTAAAATCATGGAGGTTGACGCACATGATTTGATTTCACAGGCCACATGAGAATGTAGTGGGCCAGATAAGACTCCTGGGTCTTGAGTTTGTGTGATAATCACTACGTTTTCCCGACTTCAGAGGGTCCAGTGTGTTTATTAAAAAAAAGTTCTTACTTGTACGGCAAGGCCAGTGCTGAACTCATTGCCAATATGACCGTCGGGCCGTTGCGATGCCAAGAGCTTCTCCTTGATTTTGCTCAGGGCCGCGTCAAGCTCGGCACCATTGTGAATATTGCAACCACTTTTCTTCACAACGCAACCAGCATTCTTCACACACTGGAGGGCCATTGCAGCCATGGCATAGGTATCTATCAAACAGATGTAACTAAGGCTAGTGACATCTTTCTGTATGGACTGCATTTAACAAACATTTTCAATTATGCCTAATAACCATGACATCACACATCGAAGAGGTTTACCCACCAATGCTCTCAGTGTCTCCATATTTGAAGTGTTCATTTTCGACTGCCTTGATGTGTTTGTTGACGACGTGGTTGTTGACCCTGATGCCGTTCACACACAGAGCGAGCACACCCAGCGAGTACTGGTAGTAGTTGGTCAAAGGCCGTTGACTGACTGCGCGGACGAGAGAAGAAAGAAACTGCCGTCTTAAGTCCTGCAGCCGAACCGAATTAAAGAACTACAATAATGGAAGGGTTACTGCACAGACCGCATTCACCAGTTGAACAGCGTAACAAAACAAAGGAACGTAGTGAAGGTAAACGTACAGGTAAAGTATTCTTTCTCTTGTTCCATCTGCTTCTTGAGGTGCACCAGCAACGTCTCACTATTGTCACCAACAGTGAAGGAGATTGTGTTGAGGTCATAGCAAGACGACTTCAAGGCCAGCGCGTATAATGCCAAGCGGCCAGTCACAGGCTGGTTGCCAGAGAGGGAGCTGAAGAACACAGACCACGACATGGCAAGATTAGGAAGACATTTAGTTCCAGTGGTCAAACTACACAGAGACTCAAAAACAGGCTATTCAGACAAATTACCTTTGAATGTCATTGTGTAAATCATTTTTAAGTCTATTTAAGTGTTCCGCCTCTTTTAAAAGGTTGTGGAAGTCTGACAGTCGTAATGCCAAGTGGACACTGGGATTAGGAAGTCCTTCCTGTTCCTCCAGAGAGCGCAGAAGATCTTTATTTAGTGAAAGCAGCAGCTCGTGGTTGGATCCAGAAGTATCTGGGTTCAAACGTATAGAAACGGTCACAACGTTCACAAAAAGTAGTCCGTAAGCCGCAGCTTGCTGAAATCAACATGAAGGCTCAAAGTGTGGCACAGTCACAACTGCTGCATCAGCAGTAACAAGATGAAACTAGGCATGTGGACTCAGTCGTTTATGCAATACAGTACAACTATAGGTTACTAAATCTTCAACATGTTCATTCGAACTACAAGCGATGGCTTGCAGTCTCCACTTTTGAAAAGGGCCGCACCACCACAACTACTTGAACGAGCACTGCATCAACAATTCTGTCCTTAAATAATTTGGTTTTAAATCGACACGGCCAGAGAGGTATTAATTTAGGCTAACCGGAATTTCAGACAGCAGTGCAGTTCTCTATAAACCAAATTGTTAAACAGCTCTAAAACAATGTCAATCAATATTAAACTTTATCAGAATATATGATACAGCTCTTGGATGGAACCCATTAGATTGTGCAAGTGATCATGTTGTGGCTGCTTGGTGTAGAACAATGATTTCCAACCATTAGTGTGCCACAGGACATTATCCAATTTCACTTAATTGGTATGACAATTAAGAGCTCTGCGTGCATCTTAAATTCTTGAAAGTAGATCAGCTTTGTATGAAAGCAAACAGGCCAAGATTTCACACTTGAGTTAGTACGAGCAAAAGTTTGGACACACGTTCTAGAGTTACTGAAAGAGAGAGAGAACACGTACAAAAATTTGAACAATAAATGTACTTTTTGACTTTATTTGGTGGTGTGTCGTGAAATTTTGTAATCGAATGTAAAATTTGGCTCAAAGGTTGGGAAACACAAGGAAGTTGCAAAATCTGTGAATATCCTGAACAGTGAGTCAGCTTGTTTTGAATCCTTCCCGGACTTGACACACGTCTAGCAAATTGAGTCAAGTTTGGAGTGAATAAAGAAAGTAAATCGAGTAATTGACTGTGATGGCTGCACCCATTATTCGAAGCACCCCCAACTACTAATGTCGAAAAAAAAAAAAAAAGTTATTTATATTCAAAACTTAAGGGCAATCCAAAGTGACCAGCAGTTTTTTGAAGTGTATAATTTTTACAGTTTTTGAAGTGTATAATTTTTTTACTCTACACAACACTTACCACAAGGTAAACTGGAGGCCAACTCCAGCAGCCCGAAAAGAAAGACGAAATACATCTTGGATTACCTTCAAAAAGACAAGACAGAAAATAAACGAATACATATTTAACATCACATGACTGTCCTGATGTCCATCCAGCGGTTAATACGTTCTGCTTAGCGGTACAGGGCTCACGCGAATCCGAATGTTGTTGTCATCCAACGCTAGTAAACGTTTGCCAGTGCGGAGTGGTGCGTTACCTCGTCAGTGAGTCAGTCCAAGCGTGGCGAGACGGAGAACGAGGTGAGCTGAGCACTGCAGCGCTTTTAAGAGCGCCATGCTGTCACGTGACGTGTTATTGCGACGACGAACGCACAAAAAAAAAAAAAAAAAAAAAAAAAAACAAGGGGTCGACGACCACCCGGAAGTGGGGACGAACTATCTCGTATGTAGTTCTGTATTGTCTCTCGCGCTGTTGGTACAGAAGTCATAGCGATAACTGAGTGTCAACATTCCCGCTTCAACGTGTTAACGAACGACGTCGTTCTCTTGACTATCGTCTTAACCCGTTGTTGATTGTTAATTAAAAAAAAAAAAAAAGGGGGGGGGGGGGGAAAGCTGCTTCGTTGACAACTACAATTCCCATGGTTCTTTGCGCGTTTTCCAGAAGCTTGTCGACTCTTCCGGCGTGTGTTGCTTTGCTAGCTTCGTCCAACTATCAGTGAGTTTACTGCGCGTTGCGGGGACCGAACGTTGGACGCTGCTCGCAAGTGTGCTCGCGTTATTCGGTTAGTAAGGTTGAACGTGTTCGGTCTTTTATTTGGTTGTGTTAACGTGGCGGCGAACGGGACGGACGCGAGCTAGCAGAAGAAAAGAAAGCAACGTTGCGAACATGATGAAAGGGGTAGGGCACTCGGTGGCACCTGGTCGTTCGCCCGGGGTCTTATTTTAGCCACCACCAGCTTGCTATTTATCCGCATGATAATGCTGTCATTGTGGCTTATTCGTGGCGTGACTATTGCAGCAGATATCCGCAGTGGTATTGTTTTAATGCGCAGCTGAGTAGAATTCAAGAGTCGCTTCATTGTGGACAGATCAGACTTGTTTACCAACATCGAAGTTACATCAATTAGCTTTAAGTGCTCCATAGTGAGAAAAGAGCTCTGCCGATCAAAAGTGTCTTCAGTTATCTTTCCATGTTTTACCTACAATGGTTTTTTTTAAAACGCTAATTTCGCCGCCTGGATCATCATGCATCACTTGGCGCCCACAAGCAGCCAGCTGGGTTTCCTACCAAGCATGTACACGTTCTCGGGGCCCACAAGCCTGCCTGAATTAGATCTTGGGCCGCCAAGTACTTCTGGCCATCTACCAAGTGGGACGCTGTCAAACAAGTGAGGATTCATTGAGTTGTTCGCATACATTTGCCAAGCGTTTTCCACCCAAACGTGGTAATGAGTGCAATAAATGTCCTCTGCCACAGCAGTTGGGAGACACGATGCCTCAGGAAGCACAGGAGGAGAGTTGATGATGAGTATGTACAAGACGCTCTTGCTTAACGTGCTTTGGGAGCTTGTGGGAATGATTGCGATACCCTTTTCTATTTTCTCAGAGGATGTCTTGCCAAAAGGAGGAGATTAACAGTGGAAACCGAGTTGGACATTCCACACACCACCAGCAGGAGTCTTGACTGGCCCCCTCCAAATAACAGTCCTCCCTTGTGTACACAACAAGTCAGCCATGCTCCTCCGCAGCCATGCCCAGCCCCTCACAATCTGACTCCACTGCAGTCTTCCTCTTCCCCGTCCCGACCTGAGACGGAGAACTCGTGCATGGAGATCGAGGCGGCTCAGAGGAGACTGCGGGAGATTGAAAACAGGTATGCGACATGGCAGGGAAACGCCGGACTTCAAATGCATTCAAATCTTCTTCGCTTTCAAGCGACAGAACACAGCAACTGTTCCCCGACCTCTCATTTCTTATAATTTAGAATCAATTATTAATAAATTGTTAATATGCTCCACTGCATGGTACCTACTCCGCTTCACTCAGCTCCATCATCACTCGTCATAATTTTAGGCAAATTTCACGGGGCCTTCGGTGCATGAAAATTCATTTTGGTTGTTTCTGTTTCCAATTTGTAATATGCAAAAAAAGATATCGGGCTACAGATGTTTTTTTTTTAATATATATATTCAGAATAATACTGGATGGAAAGCTTTCAGTGTGTGTATCTGTATATATTTGATGAATAATTGACTGATCATTTTGGTCGCTATAATCGTGTTGTAAAATGTTCTTCTCGTTTCAATCATCATCATTATAACATCTGAGGATACATGGTTAGAAACGACGAAAATAACCGCTCATGCTAGCTCGCTGACCCTTTTCAGTGTTTTCTCTTTGGACGCTGCAGTATTTCTGTACACCCCGCATGTCTTCACTTTACCGCAATGGTCCGTTTAGTGTCACTTCTTAAAAGAAAGAAGACTTTCCTCTCACTTTACAAGAAGTAAATACAAGAGAGACTCCTTCTGCTTCATTGTTGTGGTTTTTGTCGTTGCGCAATACTCTTTGAAACGTAAACGCGAACACACAAAACTGATGCTCGTCGAGCTGCCTGAGCTTATTTGGGGGAAAAAAATCTGCAAAATTGTGTGACTTCGGAGGCATATTAGTCCTGAAAATGTTGGTTGAATTCTAAATTGCATGAACTGAGGCGCTTTTGACTTTCGTTATTGTACTTAGTAGTATTACAGTGCAATACGGTGCAATTTGGGGATAAAGCTGTAAACATAAAACAAATGTGATAACAGATAAGTGCTGTGAATACTTACTGGATGCACTGTATAACAATTGGAGTGTTTTTCTTTTCCTCCTAGTTAGTAGTTGCAAGGTTGAGAAGTTAAAAGTAGCACACGAGAACATCATTAAAGTCTTACGCACACCGCGCCTAGCACTATTCTTTGTGTACGTGCCGCCGCGGCTGTTGGCGGCGCATGAGGTTTAGTCGCATAACAACCAGCGGCAAATCTCCCGAGGTGGGCGCTGTGAAAACCAAATGCAGTGTATAAGCGCCCTAAAACTGTGATCTATCATTGAATAGAATAACGCTGGAGGACGATGATGAGGATCTCGATGTCGAGCCAGCCCAAAGAAGGCCGGTGCTGGTCATCTCAGACAGTTTGAAGGAAGGCCTGCAGAGAGGCATTAGCGACATTCTCCCCCACACAGTAGCCCAATCTGTGTATGTTCTCCTCTGCTATCAGATTGTTGAATGGAATAGAAAATGAACACACCTTCGGTGGACATTTAAATTTGCCAATGACTCATGCTACTCCGTATGTTTTTTAGGAGCCATTCCTGCATGGAGCTGGTGTTGTGGCGGCCACCGGAAGACCCCTTCTGTCGCCGACTCAAAGGCTCCTTACAGAAACAGAGGAAACAACAGACTGTTTTGCGACAGCCCCCCACTCCGTGTCCTTCGCCCACCCCGCACAGCGCACCTGCCGACACACGCTGCCCTCTCCCTAACTTTCCAGTCGCAGAAAGCTGCGGAGAGGAGGACATGGAAATGTAACACGGCACGGATGTGTCTGGACATCTCACGCTTGAGGCTAATTTGGTCACTTGAAAAATGTTGGCATCACCCGCTGCTCTGGTTACTTTTGGTTTCATAATTATAAACCCACACAATTGGCAATATGATTTGTTGCGTTTGTGCTTCATCGCAACATTCACACAGCCTGCGTCAGTTTCGAGGAATTCAGTTTCATCTTACCGGTTCAAAGCCTGGTAAACATTACGCTGTTTGGAAGTGTTTTTGGTTAATTACCAATGGACAGCCTTTGATTTTTGTACACTTTTGCCACCATAAATAGCAACATAATTCCTCAGTGTTCATACATGCTAACGTGCGTGTGTCTGTACAGAAAGCTGTATTTGTTGTGATTGAAGGATGATATTTCGATATTGCTTAGCAAGTATGCTATAAGAGCTTTGAAGCGTTTTGAAGTCCTGGAAATTCCCCTTTTAATGATATATGTTTTCCTATATATTTGCACCACATACCAATGAGATGTTCACTTTTTGTTTTTTCAATAAAATTGTGCTTCATCCTGCTTCACAAAACCAACCATCCTTTCACACTTGACAGAAATTCTTGATTCTGGTATCAAAACGAGTTCATAAAGTTGTTTATTGTGGAAGTTGAATGCAAGTTACATACTGTATTGTGTCTTTGGACCATTTGGCCTTTACAATTTAACATTATGTAAGAGTTATGAGCATACAAGGGATTTCCACAAAGGAAATCTTTGATGAGATTTTTGTGTTCAATCTGCAAACCTCCTCAACCTTAAGCCATAAAACCTTGACACAGACAAAAGTTCAAAAGATGACTAAACCTTGGCTTGTGTCATTTGTCACTGTGACCCGCTTGCTATCTTACGTACAGATTACGGTGAATGATTCATGGTTGTATGGCGACGCAAAAATGTGTCGTTGAAACTAATTAACAAAAGGTGGGAGGAAGTCATGTGTGCAAGTCTCAAGTCATAACCTTAAAGACTCAAGCAAGTCCCAAGTCGCTGTTGGGGGGGGGGGGGGGGGGGGAATCAAGGAAGTTGAGTCATAGAATCTTGCTCCACTCGCAATATATATTGGAGTGCTAATAAAATGTTTCTTCAAAACAAATTGCCCCATAAATCATAACACTAACAGTATTCACACCCTATAAAAGTTATATGAACAACAACTGAGATTACGATTGATTTAATATAGTGCACTGAATTGTTTTAAAGTCGTATTTCAAACTTCGTCGGACGGAACTTCATTTCTGGACAAACTATTTCTGTGCACATTGTGATGACAGCCTCGTAACGCCTACAGTTCTTAAGAGACCACAATTAAGCATAAGCCAAATCTGTTTTCTGTGGTCAGTCACATCATTTTTATTTTTAATTGTCTCAAACCAGTTTATGAAACTAGCTAAACGGTTAAATTAGCTCACCTGTCGTGAGTTTTGCAGTGACGGATAAAGTTTGACGTCGCGTCTTTGACGCGCAAGTTGCCAGTCGTGCAGGTTCCGTCCTCTTTTTTGTAGATTTCATCGACAACATAATCCTTGTATCTAAATTGTATTATCTTTTGAGCTCCATCCACCGTTGCTCATGCAGGTGGCTACGTCACACTGTGTTGCCAGGTTGGCACGCACAAACTGTCTCAATTAAAATGCATATTTCCTACTCAAAACGAGATGACTCGTCAAGTCATGTCGTTCAAGTCAAAGTCAAGTCAAGTCTCTCGGCTACCAAGTCTAAAGTCAAGTCAAGTCTTTCTGAAGTGACTGGCAAGCAAGTCGCAAGTCATAAAACTGGCAACTCGAGTCGAGTCAAGTCCTTTGACTCGAGTCCCCTCATCTCTGCTACCCAATTGACACTGGCTGTAACTCTTAACTCGGCGTAACTCTTAACTCGGCGCTGGCCCGATGGTGGAGAGAATCACGCTTTCTCGCTCTCTTGATAGCTGAGCTGTGAAACAAACCAAAATCAGCATCATCGTCTTATTCCGCCGAGGGGTTGCCACGTTAGGATGACTATGACATTTTAGCTCGAAGATAGCATTTCACAGCATTCCTACGCAACTTGTTACATGATCATGTATCATCATATTGAAGCAGATGCGCTAGATTCGAGTTTATTATTCCAACCACACAGGAAGAAGAATCAAGAATGTACCCACTGTAGGAAGGGTAGGTCCTGTTGCCATCCATTTCTGGTTCTCCACACGGAGTCGCTTGACTCTGCTCTGCAAGTAATGCACGAGTTTCAACGAGGCCACGTCCGAGGGGCTCCGCGGGGCGGCGGCGTAAACGTAGGTCAAGCAGTCACGATGCTGATGGGAGCAATATGAAATATGCTTGTTTGCGTTCACGCATGTCATTTCCGCAAGCAGAGGAATGGTACCTTTGCGCTCAGCTTTCTCTGACCCTCTGACCTCAGCGCCGCCTCTTCATTTGTTGATGTCTTTCTGAAAAAGGAGCAAATGACATCACAATCACAAAAGTGAACGCTTGCCGTTGCTGAGCAGTGTGTGTGTGGGGGGGGGGGGGGGGGGGGGGGGTGAGCTGACTCTGGCCTGCAGACTGCTTACGTTACACCGACAGACAATATTTGATTGTGAAATGTGAGTGGAGGTGAGATCATGCTGGTTAGAATCAGTATTAGTAGTAAACTATACTACAACAGGCTTATACACCATTTACCTGCCTCTTATTAACTTTGTTCTGCACCTGTGGGATTGGCAAAAATAAAATAACATTTGAAATCTCTTAAATACTATAAGCAATACAATAAAAAAAAAAAAAGACATTTTTCATCAGCGAGAAAGCAATTGCATGTGTATGATATTGTAAACCACAGGTGCATTGCAATACATTTGCACTATCGTAGCAAAGTTCTTTTATTTCCGTCATTCAGCTGAAAATGAAATTCATATTTATCCAGAAACACACAGGAAAATATATTTTTCACAAGGCCAATTCCTAACTAATTCCTACATGAAATGTGATTGTTTCTTATGAACAATTTCAAATTTCTTGAATTTGGACCTTTTGTTAGCGAGACTCATCCAAATTATAAGCAAATCAAAATCTGGCTCTGATTAGCGATTGTGCCTTTGAGCTTAATGAAGCGGTCTTCAGAGTGTAAATTCAAACAGTGTTTTCCCCGTTTAGCGTGTCACCTTTCCAATTCAGATGTCAACTCCTCCTCAAACTCGCAGGCCAGACGAGCGGCGGTCCGTTCCTTCCACTGAGTCATGTTTCTCTGGACTTGCCTCAGCTCCATGTCTTTGGCCTCCAGCTGCTTGCGAAGAGACGCCTCCAGTCCTCCGCCGCTTGTACGACACCATTTCAGACTACTGAGCTCCTCAATGTGCTCCTGGGCCAATGCAACTGGACATTTGAATCAATTTCTTAAAAAAAAAAAAAAATCCAATTTTTTAAAATGTGTAAGCGTTATACTTGAATGAGACGTTCCTTCAGACAATCCAAAGCTTGGTTTTGCTCCGTCCTCATCTGTTGCCGCTGAATTCTCAACTCTCGCTCCTGGAAGCAAACCTTAGCTGTCACGAAACCGGGCTGCATCTGGATATTCACTCAACCAAACTTTACCTTGTCTTTGTGCAGCTGTTCACTTGCTTGCCTTTGAGAGACCGACTCCTGATGCAGACGGCCAATCAGATGTTTCAAGGGGCCTCTTTGCGCTTTCAGGTGTATAAGAGCCTCATCTATGGTAGGGCTGAAGCATTATTTTGTCAGCAATGTATCCGCTGAACGAGTGATTCTCAACTGGAGGGTCGCGGACAGGTAGTGTAAAAAAAAAAAAATAATAATAAAATTACAGGATGTCCTTTGTTTACTAGAGCAGCGGCATACGACATTTTGAGGTTAAGAACGGTGCACAATGAACTAGTTGGTGCAGTGGCGTAAGAATACTCCTTCGTGTACGGCACAAGAAGCCACACTCGGTTCCTTTCTATGTTTTTCATAAAACCATTTATTGCAATTATGACTGTACTACTGCGTTTAGCATATGTTAGTAATGGACTATGGCACATTCTGACTTGTATATAAATTTTGTTTAGTAGCTAGTTGCTGCCTGAACGCCGTAGTAAAACAGAGGATCCCCTGGAGAGTGTTACTTTTTCCTCCCACTGTACATGTGTTTTCTAAGGCTATTTTTGAACAATACATTGTCTTTATTGTTCTTAACTTGCATAAAATGTGTTTGGCGCCTTAGCGACAATAGACAAATGCAGGTGCCAGGGTGACAAAAGTTGAGAACAACCACACACACACACACACACAAAAATCAATGGTAAGCCCCAGTGGAAACTTATACCTGGGCGAGAGCTGCACACTATTTTGTTGGCCTCCGTTCTGCTGCATCAAGAGGTGTAGAAACTCACACTCAGCCACCAGCTCCTGAGCCCAGACCCCGAGCTGCTGGTCCTGCTCAGCTCGGGCTTCATTGTGGCTGATCTGCTGCTCTTCAAGCCTCCTACGAATCTTCTCCGTTTCTCCATTGGCCCGCTGAACAGCCTGCTCGAGCTGTAGCGCAGTCTTCTCACGCTCCTACGAAAAGACGTTCGCTTTTCTGTTATATTTAGTCTCCAAGTCTGTTCAAAGGTCATCTTGTACCTGCAGCAGGCATGCGCACACATAGACCCCAAGTGGTGCTCAAGTACATGCCTTTTTTCCCTGGACATAAAAAGTGGCCTTTTTTGCTGCAGCCTGTTTTTTTCCCCTTCATTCATATATTTAAAACAAATAAATGAATAAAAATGACCCTTTCTGTCATCAATTCCACGCAAAGTGTTTTTATATTTGAGGGGCATTTATTTGAGTCCTTGGGAGAGTTGTACATATGCTCCCACCTGAATTTATTTGGGGTTAATCAGAGGCACTTGAAATGGTGACAGGTGTGTGGTGACTGCCATTTAACATGAGTTTGAATGTGATTGCTTAAGTCCGAAACACAGCGACATCCCTATTTATAAGCGGGTGTGTACACTTGTGCAACCATGTTATGTCAGTTGTTTGTTTTTACTTGCCCTCTGGTTTTTTTCTTTTTTTTTTCTTTTTAAAGTTGTATAGGTTATAGGTTAACTAATGGTGGAAAAAAAGTTTAATGATTTATCTTATCACAAAAGCCTGCATTTGAACAGGGGTGTGTAGACTTTTTACCTCCACTATAGCTTCTCTTCACCTCATTTGTTAATAGTTGTTTTTATTGACTGTGTTGATTGTGTTAACAGAAAACAATAGTTAAATATATACCATAGTTTTTTTTTTTCTTAACAGTACGAATCATTTTAGCGATAGGCGCACAGCAGAGAGTCCTGCTCCCGCTGCTGCGCATGCCGATCGGACTCCAGCTCCTGCACTCGCTTACGAAAGAGAAAGGGACAAAAAAAAAAAAAAAAAAAAAGCCGATGGGACTGGAATTGTATCTCCAGCTGAGCCGCAAGCCGAATGACCGAACGTCGTCTTACACTTTGCAGCGCCGTCACTTGATGCTGAAGAGTAAGTGCGTTGCTCTTCTCTCGTTGCGTGTCACTCCTCGCCGTTTCCAGACTCCTCCTGTTCTGCTCTTCCAGCAAAGCGCAGTGAAAGTGCACAGCTTCCATCTTCTCTGCTTCCCACTTCCTCCTCTCCCCATCGACGCCTTTGCGCACCTGAATGACAGCGCAGCGGTGACGCGATGTTGCCACGAAGAGTTTCATAAAACGGTTCACAGTACCTTGGCTAATGTTCCCGCGTGCAGCTCTTCTTCACGTTTCCTCAACTCCTCCTTCTGGTGCTCCAGTGACTTCTTCAGTGCCTTTGCTTCATCTTTCTTTAGCTGCCAATATTTGATAAATCACATATTTTTACACCTTCGCTGTTTTTCTGCACACTTCAGTCAGTCAGCTTATTACATCGTTACTGTACCACTTTTATGCAGATTTCTCACCTTTTGTATTTGCTGATCATGAACCGAGACTAAATCTTTCCTCTGCTGCTTCAGTGCTGCTCCCTGAAATATTGAATGGATAGTTAGTCGATGTTACAGATAACGGCTACTTTTACAATTATACGTGTTCACCATCATTGCGTGGGCGCGTTCTCTGGCTTCTCGAAGTGCACTGCGGTGTTGCTCCTGTAGCTCTTGCAGTCGTTGCTCCTTCTGGCGCAACGTTTTCTCCAGCGTGTCCACAAGTTTTCCCTGCAGCTCACATGCTTGACACATGAGAACCTAAGTGAAAGGAAAAGGGTGCTCGTGCGAAAGTATTACAGAAGTGACATTGTGTGATTCGCCGGACAGGAAATACAACTACTATTCGCCAAAAAAGTGAAGTTATCGTGTAAATTCTGAATAAAAATGAGCAAAATGCATTCATTTCAGTCTCATAAAGCCAGTTCATTTACAATAGGCTCGAAAATATCAAAGGTTGAAAGTGAAAATATGAGGTCAATTTGAGTCAGTTGACAGATGGTGTCACCTCCGTCTCCTCCTTGTTCTGCTTCTGTGGCTCCTCCAGACAAGAACATCTGTTCCTCAGTGCAGTTGCTGCCAGTGAGACCCTCAGGAGTTCCTCACAAGTTTCCTCCAGCATCTGTAGAATAACATAATATTCCCAATATACAGTACAATATATATATATATATTTTTGTAATGTAATGGATGTACATTTTCTGTGGATTTTCACTATTCGCAGAATATTTGTTGCGATACTTATTTTGTGGTAATGCTGTACTTGTTGCATGGATTCCTGCTTCTCTCTTGCCCGTCGTTGCTCAGAGAAGAGTTCAGCTTTGGCACAAGCCAACTGTCGCTCCATCGCTTGCCTCGCCAGCTGTGCCATCGCTGTGTCCGTCTGTTTATGAAGCAGTTGAACTAATAATTAAAGTGTTCCAAGAAAATATCTGATGTTGCTGAACAACTGTTAGCACCTTCTCCACACGGGCCAGCTGCTTGAGCTGTTCTTTCTTCTTGAGTTCTTCTTCCAAACGTCTGACTTCACAGAGGTGCGACTCTTTTTGCCTCTTAAGTTGTTGCAGCTGGCAACTATACAACACAACGTAACACAACTCTTTGACACAAATGTGTCTCACCACAGTACTGCATTACGCTGACAATGTTTGAATTCCTACCTTAGTGAGTCTCTCTCTGCCTTTCTCTCCTTCAGTAAAACCTCCAATTGCCTCTTCTCTGTTTCCAGGTGCACAGTCTCGGCACTGAGTCGGTCTAGATCCTGAAATGCATGCTGGGGGGAAAAAACAAAAAACAAAAAAAAAACAATGTGAGTAGAAAGTGCTTTCAATGTTCTGATAAATGACCAAATTAATATTTTACACTTTACCTTTCTTCTCAACTGTAGTTCAGAAAGGGATAGTTCAACCTCCGTTAAATGAGACTTTGTCATGCGTAGGGTCTCCTCCTCCTTCCCACATCTCTAAATCAGACATACACAACAAGGATTCGCCCACACGCAGCTGAACCAATGCGCACGAGTTGGCATGAACGTACTCGTCTGAGGGAGCAGAGGCGCTCGCTCATCCTCTCCCAAGTTGAGTGCATCGTCTCTGACGCCCTCTCAAGCTTGGAGCGCCCGCTCCAGCGTCCATTTGAATCTTCGTCTGTGTCCTTGTCGTCAGCCCCCAAAGACTTAGCTCTAAGGATGAAAAATAAGACTCGTGGGAATACATGCGGAAAAACAAATGACAACAACATCCCAAAGAGACAAATATGCCAAGTGTGCTTTGCTGCTGCTCTTTTCCTCTTTTTACCTGCATGTATCTCTTTTACCATGTTGGGCTTTACGGCAAGTTCTTTTGTTTTGGACAGCCGTGGGTCTTTCAACTTTGAGGACAAAGAACATAAGTGGTTATTTCATACATGCCATTGTTGATGAATCACTGTGAAATGTTAGTCAGTCGAATGTGACAGTGCCACCCTCAACGTAGAAAGTCGTAAAATTATTCTTTATTTATTTTTTTAGCTTTGATTGCATTTTGCCACTCATTGTGCACCAGATCTTCGATATTTCATATTGTCTGCGTCCCTCAACGCTTTCCGTATTCTCTTACCGGGCCGTCTGCGCCTGCGGAGGTGCCGCCTGACTTGATCTGTGCAGACTGAATCGAGGTCACTGTCGACGGACACTGTGTCAAAATTGCACACATGTACTCCTGTGACAACAGACATGGAGTACAGACGTGCTAACCACTTGGCCAGTGCGCTGCACACAATACTAATAAACGTATGGTTAATTATACTAATACCTCTCTGACAGTGTCATTCTTGTGTTGGATCTCAAACAAACAGTGCATGTAAAAAAAAAAAACAGTACTGTGTGTTCGGTACCTGCTAAGCACCTGGCCTTAGGAGAAGAAATGTGCTTTGGGTTTCGATGTTCTTTTTTAACCTCTGCGCTGTAAACGACTGAAAGAGAAATGTGTCAAATGAAGCCTCTGTCACTGACATCAGCTGGACCCTGTTAGGTGTCGCGTCTGTGACCTCTTCTCACCATCATGAGACGTCTGATCTCCAGATGTTTCAGAAGGACATCTTTCTAGTTCCTGTCTTTGCTCTGGCTTGTATTGGAAAAAGCCAAGGCTAGCTGCTTCTTTACTGCTCGTCATATTTGGAATTGCTTCACATCTGACACCCTTCTGGCTGTTTTGGTCGCTCTGGTCTCCGTCAGACATCGATGCCGTTTCAGCCTCCTCGTCTCTGTCGAGCTCTTGCATGCTCCCCTCTGGCAATGCCAGCTCAACCATCTCCTCTCTAAAGCACCTCATAAAGTCCTCAGTGCAGATACTCTCTGAAGGAGGGTGAGGGTCACCTGACATTGTCCCTTGCTTCGACGTGTCACCGAGAAGTCTCTCTAGTCTCCACATGACCTGTTCCTTGTGAGACTCCAGCTCCACTTTGCTACTCGTCCATTCGTCCGGTTCCCTCGTAGCCGCCTCACGTGGCACAGGAGCCACGGGGCGGCTTGTGCTATCTGCGGGGCAAAACGAGAGTGTCATTCGGCAGCAGCATTTTTACTGGTTCAAAGTAAACAACAACAACAACCATCAAGTACAAATAAGATTCAAATATTGCATGAGCTGCATGTTACCTGAATCGATGCGGTCACGCTCTTGTTGCTGACACTGCTTGACCTGTGTGCAGTTATCCATTCAGATTTGTTCAGTCACTAAACATTTTACAGTAGTTGTAGAAAAGAAAATGACAGACTTGCAGCTTCCCCAACTGGGCGTCAATGGCATCCAGCAGGAAGTCGCAGGGGTCCGGTTTCCGAGCGGGTCCACTCGGTTCAAATGCGCTGCTGCTGCTGCCGTGTTGGTCTTGGAGGGCAGAAAACACAGCATGTCTACAACACAGTCGCATACACGTGATATGGATGACTACTACGATTAGAATCTCGGACCTGATTTGGATTCTTCCGCGTCCCTTCTGTCATGGTTGAGCTGGTCCATAATTATATTCCCAGTCGGGCTGCTGGGTCACAATAGGGAGTAGGGGGGGGGGGGGGGGGGGGGTTATGTTGCTCCGTTGTCGTGGAAACCAAAGCATATAGTTTGCCATAAGGGTTAACTTATTATTATTAACTTATTTCTTTTACTGAGGAGATTTTAAATGTATTTGTCCTCCTGTCCTTATAGCACTGAACAATGAACACCACGTACTTGTACTATCTAGCCAGCCAGCTAGTTGGATATGAAACGAGATAAAAACTCAAAGTAGTTATTTCACCTACTTACTGTTTATATAGCTCCATAAAGTTATACAATTGAGACAAACCATACCTTAATCTTGCTTACGAGGATAATCACGAGAGTTCCACAGCGCCTGCGGTGGGTCGTGATTTTACAGGGGCATCAGATGGTTGCCATGGAAACCGCGCACGCCCTACTCAAAATTGAGTTCGCAGTGGAAGAGCAAACACAGGAAAGGAACATTGACAGCTAACATGCTGGACGAGCACAGAGTAGTGCATGTGTATAGATATGCACATGTGAATAATTACAGATGATATCATATCTTACCGTATAGTACTACTAAAAGTACAAGCATTTAAAAATAATGTGGGAAAAGAGGTTTGCTCAATGCCTGTTTAAGCCCACCCAAAACTTGCCTTAGCCCACCCTATGAATTCGTCCTCAAATTAATTGGAAAAAAATATTATTATTATTACATTTATAATAAATTATTTACCATTATTGCTATTATTATTATTAAAAATTTTAATGTATTTATTTATTTATTAGAAAATGTTCTGTGGTGATAGTACACTCTTTAGCACTGACAAAAAAGTTAATCTGGTGAAAATCGGAAATGAGAAATTAGAAAGTTAAGACTCCATTTCAATGTCCAAGCATTGCTTTTGAAGGGAATTAGACCGTCCCAAGATGGCCGCCACATAAGCGCGTCGGTTAGCTGGGCTGCTCCAGCGCGCTGGCGTATAGTCCTCATTTTTATGGTCAGAACAGCGACACAGATTTCAGCTGTGTTTACGCTGATGATCAGGTAATGCTTGCTTTACAACCCTGTCACAATCTATGAAATGATAGTTGACCACACGGCGATGCTTTAATGTCACCTGTTGAACTACTCTGTTATTATTATTTATCGGCACTGTAATGCTTGTAATGGTGCGTCCTGCGTAGCTATTAGCTATTAGCTAGTAAGCTAACAGGCACTTACAGCTATCGCTAGCTAATTGAATAGCAAAGGGTTTTTGCCCAGTGTATCTGATACGATATGAAATGTCTCCGTGAAGTATTTATGCCAAGATAGGATGTGTTCATACGTGATGTTTGTTCTTATTTTTTAAGATCTCGAGTTTATGCAGTGTGGGTGTTTATTTTAAAACGATGGCAGGTCGCTTTTATTGCCATACCTACATGTGCTAAATCTAGTTAAATGCTAGTTTACGACATGACACTTTACAAAACACTGACTGTTTGCAAATGTCTGCTTTTCAATAAATAGACATATTAAAAAAAAAAGAAAGAAAGAAGTCAGCCAGGTGGAGGTGAGAGTGTTAAAAAAATACATTATTGCATGATAATGGATGGAGTAATTTGTCTTAGTTTCTTTTTTTATGTAGTTGTTAATCTGTACATACTACATTTGTCTATTATTCAAATCCAAACAGTGACCTTGTAAACTTATTCTTCTTTATATAGTTGGAGACTAGCAAAAATGTTTGTGATATTCCTTTCTTCTGATTAAATACTTATATTGTATTCATACCATTACAAAATATCTGTGCTTTTCTGACAATAAACCAGACTTGTATAATGTATTGGATAAGTAGATTAATAGTAATGAATTATTATTATTATTATCTATTAGTGGCAAGGCAAGCCCGATTTTGGGTCGCCCACCAAATGGTCTTTTTCAAGGTCTAAAAAGTTCAATGAAATTTCAGAAGGGTCATTTCCAATAGTCAGCCACGGGCTCAGCCCACCCAAAGTACTCGATCCCGACTCGCCCCTGCCTGAAACCCGTGTCATGCAATGTCTAATCCCATTTGTTGATTTGTAAGAGTAAGGACATCTTGTCTGTAATTTAAGATCTCAATGTACTTTATCTAGACCAAGGGTGGGAAAACTTTTGTGCTCAAGGCCCTTGAGCACAACCTTGAGTCAGGGGCCACATTTGCTTTTTAAAAAGGGTAGAATGGGACAGCTCATTCGTAGAAGTTTTTTTTTTGGTTTGTTTTGAAAGAAAAAGAAACATGGATATAGTTTAATGTAATAATATCCATCTATTTTCCATACCGGATATCCCCATTAGGGTCACAGGTATTTTAATAATAAGTAAACTTTATTTAAAATGTATTAAATTACATCTATAGAGTATGTACAGCACATTTGTCTATTCATATTATTAATGGATTATTTACAATAAAGCAATCAACCAGTTATTTACTTCGATAAATGTCCATCCATCTATCCATTTTCTATACCGATCATCCTACTGAGGGTCATGGTGAGCAGGAGCCTATCCCAGCTGACTCCAGGCGAAAAGCGGACCACACCCTGGACTGTCAGTTTCAGAGCACATCACGAGACCGACAACCATTCCCACAGTCACTGAGTGGGAACCGAACCCGCACTGCCTGCACAAAGGTCTAGGCTACATCATCATTGATGCATAAAAAGAAAGTTAAAAATGAATAATCCCGTTATAATTAACACATTTTAGCTAAATGAATGTGGCAAATATGACAGGACCTTTGATCATGTAAATGCTCGGTGGGCTGGGTTGAAGAACGGAATGGAGTGCATGTTGCCCGCGGGCCAGACTTTGTCCACCCCCTGATCTAGAGCACATGGAGAATTAAAAAATAATAATAAATAAATAAAAAGAACATTGCCACTTACTTAAGATTGACACAGTACTGTATACATTTTTGTGATACCGTACCAAGTTCAATCTTCAAAGAAGGCTTACAATTCTTCAGGATTCAAATGTAATTCCTTGCTACTAATGAGGGGGTGGGGGGGGATAAAAATACAAGAAATCCAGTGTCAACAACTTTATTTTTGTTATTGTTGTGCCTTGGTTGTTATAAGACAATGTTATAAATTGATGGGGAAAAATACACATATGTAAAAACAACCACCTCTAAATTCTGCTTTACAGCTGAATACACCTACAATATGTGTGTATTAGGGAACTAAAAGAAGTCAAGGCATGTCAGCAACCTTTGATATTTCTACCAGACCGCTCTTGTGCTGTGTGGAATTTCTTTTTTACTTCCACAGATTAATAAGATCAGTTGCATTTACCCGAGCAAACCACAGGTCACAGTCCCCAGTAGAATTTAGTTTGGACAAGGCAAGAAAAAAACAATTTCCATCTTTCACACACTTTGCTTCTGCCTTGGAACAAAGCAGCATCGAATGGGAAGAAATCGAGTGCCGCCGGAGCACACAAATCTATCACATTAGAAACAGTATAAATATGCAAACATTGGAATAATGGCACCCACAAGAAGGTCAAGAGTAAGAGCATACAAAAATTAAAGCTGAAGTCACACCAAGAGTCAGGTGAGAAATGCTGAGAGAGAAACATCAACCCTCAACAGAAAGGCAGATGATCTAAAACATTGTTTAATCTACAGTACGCTCTCTACCTCTACGTACACTTTGGCTGTTTTTCCCCTTTCTGCACGAGGCTGGGGGGGGGGGGGAAGAAAAAAAAAAAAAAAAAAAAAAGCAAAATCTCCACTTGTGTGTTATTGCTACAGTTGTCTGATCCTGTACAGCAATGTCACCACCCATTGTCATTTGTGGGGAAATATACTGATGTTGTCATTCAAAATGCAGATCTACAATAGTTTGGAATTTCAGTGAAAGTTTTTTTCTGAGGTTTTTTGTGTTAAAAGTTGCATGTCAGGCTGCATCAAATACTGTGCCACGGGTCGTAGGTTGACCACCCCCGCTTTAAACACAACATGGATATGATTCAAAGACCTTATTTAACTATATGGGTTTGCGGTAATTGTTTTGTTGTTTTTTTTGGGGGGGGGGGGGTTCTGACTTTAGAGGCGCTTGTCTGACTAAATGTGTAATTCCCAAAATGATGCCTTTTCAATGTATTTATTTTTTTAATATTGATCGCGCTTTATAGAAATGGGACGCTGCTGTATAGCTGTGTAAACAGTTATCATAGTTAATTCTCATTGGAACAGGCTATCACTGCTAAAAATTGATACCTGCTCAATGGTCTTCTTTTCCCTGTTAAATGCATTTATCATTTTTTGTATTCAAAATCAGTAGAACAAGCAGATGTGTGTCAGATGTGCTCGTATCGTGGGTTTTCATACAAAAATAAAATTAAAGCCCCTTTTCTGTGATTTTGGAGCAATAAACATGAAATGTGTAGCTAACTAGCGTGCCTCTTGAGTTTTCTTCTATAATTGAGGAATCTATCCCAGCTCAAATGCTAATTTATGAGCGTGTTTCAAATATGCTGTACAGATAGCTTAATTCTCATATGACTTTATTTTACAGTATAATCTTATCACAAAATATTCACACAAACAGAGTAGACGGAACATACAGTACCTCTAGCCTTGAAATCTACATTCCTACCGATGATTACAAAAAAAATATTGGTTGTCACTAGATGTGTAGTGCACAGGCCAGTCCATTAAAGGCAAAAAAGACTTGAGTGTACCTTCAAAAGCTGATCGCAGATCATTGTACAAACACCACGGACGACACGTCGGAACTGTAAGCGAGCGTGGAGCAAAGGCCTCTGCGGCTTCAGCTGACCGCCAAACAGGAACCAGCCCCGTTTCTTTTCGACAACTTTGAACCCGCTGACAACAGAGGCGCCAGGCTCACACAGTGCCAATGGAAGAAACTAGAAACTATAACGAGACACCGAGGAGCAAGTGGAGCTACATTTTGTTAGTACCGAACAGCGGATGCCGTCACTTGGAAGCAGTCAGCTAGGATGCAGCATGTGATGCACCAAAGGAAAACGGACACAAAGAGGAGTTCTAGCTTCACTTCATGCACAGTGAATTGTGCTAATTCACTTCTGAGATGCTTCATATATCCATGAATTTCATCAGAATATTCCATGTACAATTGCGACCTACTACTACAGCGCTTTCACAAATTTGAAGCCTGAACTGCAATGAAACACACTTGCAATTCATACCGATATGGGAATTTAGAGAAATATTGTACGAAAGCCTATGTTACATTCAAACTGGACTTTCCCAGCAAGATGAACACCAATGTGCCTTCGCAAGTTCAGTGTGCATATGCAGAGACGCATGCCGAACAATGGACAATCTGAGTGCTGAACGAGATACATTTCAACACAAGTGGCAAAAAAATAAAAATAAAAAATACGATTGTTCCAGGGACTTCAAAATAGAGCCGATTTTCTTGACTTTGATACTAAATACTTTCGAGGGCAGGCTGATATGAGTCTAATCTCTAAAAAGAGATGATTTAATTAAGTACTAATTGCATGTGCAGGAAATAAAATGCTTAAATGCAGAATTCCGATCAAGTCTCCGTGTGTCTGCAACACATGAGACATAAAATATTCTGTATACTGGATAAAGGTTGACAATTTCTGTCACTTTCAATTTATCCCCCATCCTTCTTGTTAATCCATGTTTATTTTCACAGCATTTTAATAAATTTTTCATGAAAGAATGTTATAATGGGAAATGTCGAGTTACTTTGTTACAACTAAAGCAAACTGGCTTTATCCTCTTGGCATTGAAATGCTAATTGGAAGTACAGTAATAAATAAAACAGCGGTGATATACTTGCTGTAACTCACTTGAAGACTGACAGGGACTTTTGATAAATCTCTTGTTGCAACGTGTCAATCTACAGCCTCAAACTAATTCCGCACGGGCAACCATTTAAAACTATGCTGAAAAGTGCATCGTTAAAGCTCCTCATTAGGCGCTGTTATAGAATTGACGTTCCACCTCCGACCGCATCCCGTCATATTTCCATCTGTAAAGCAGTGGGAGTGTACAATTGGAGGTACGAAGTGTTACAAGAGTTTGTGTGTCACATTCACCATCTCCACATAGTGCTCATAAGCCTGCTACGTCACACTGCCGAAGGAGCCGAGGCCGAGCAGCTCCGTGTCTCCTGAGGTCCTGATGCGGGGGAAGCGTCCTGCGTTAGAATATATTGGGACACATGGTCCAGTCCTGTCTCTCCTTGGCCTCCCAGTAGCCTCCTTTGTACACAAAGTTTGTCTCCCCGGTGACCGAGTCTCTCCTTCGCTGAAACCACAGTGGCCGGTAGCCTTCGTATTCTCGACCTGCCAAAAGGATCACAGCCGCTGTCATCGAACCACACTTGCTAGGAAAGTGTCCCCCCTACGCACACATCGTGTTTGCGAGAAGCAATCAGCCGCTGTGTGCTGCATTTGGGAATGCTCCAAATGTGAACCGGCTTCATGCTGCAGTGAAGAGTTTGAATGGAATTCATGTGTGCAAAACGACAACTTAGGAAGTAGATAAGTAGACAGCTTGAATAAAAGCTAATGCTGTAGCTCCTACAAACCAAAACACAACACTGGAAACGTAACTTTAAACAAAGATGAAGCTAACTTGTTCACACACAGCTGACTACACTATACAGAGTAGATTTCGACATTTAAATACAACATGTGTGCAGAGGATTTTTTTTTTTTTTTAGAAGTAGAAATGAAAAGAGGCATCATGCGGGTGCAACAATGGCAGAAAATAAAGAAAACACACAGAAGATGTCCGTGTATGTGTGTGCGTCAACAGAGGGCGCAGAGTAACCCGCACTCACCAGAGTCATTATCACATTCTGACCACCATTTGGGGGAGGGGGGGGGAAAAGAGACAGGTCATGGATACAGCAATACAATCCACCCAGCACACACGCAAATCAATGATGGTTATAGGTCTAATACTTTTGTCCCTCTGGTGTAGCTAATAAAAGCAAAAAGATTATTATTATGTTTATTTTTGATTTTTTAAATCTGTGCAGATGTGCATAATGACACAGCCGGTTAGAACTGGCGATATAAAGTCATTGCACTGAACAAAGCATCCTTACCATTGAACAAAACATTGTTTGGGGTCTATAAATCTCGCAAAAAAACACCAGCACGAAGGTAATAACACCTCCCATCTGTCTCTTGAACGGTTTATTTTTCCGTACCTTCATCCAGGGCATCCGAGGCCTCCGCTTCTCTCCGCCTCCTCACGGCTCTTTGTTTCTCTTCTAACCTTTGTTTCTCAGAGTTGGCTTCATCCCATCGACCATCTTCCATCAGCCTCTGGTCTGGCCTCAGACGGCTGTCGGTCAGACAGACTCCATTGTCCGGCTCGTTCAGGGTCAGCGCCAGCGCTGAGAAGTAGTACATGTTCTCAGCATTTTCTCTGGGCGAGATTAGAAAGAGCAGCATGTTTAATTCACCACTAAAGGTAAAGACAGATGCGAACCGCAACAAAGTGCGCGTGCAGCTTAATGAGGCTCATGAGACGCGAGGCTCTTACGGGAGAGGATACTTCTTCCATAAAAGTTTGGGGGACAAGGTCTGGTAGATGGTCTTCTGCTTGCCCTCTGATCCGCTACCGCCTCGGCTGCTCTGAATGATTTTGGCACTCTCGATCTTCTCGTCCCACGTACCAGACAGGATGTAATGAGCCTGGCCACCGTTGTCAGCCACCACACCTGTCACCTGGAAAGTCAAAAACATCCACCTCACTGTTTAGGTGGATAACTATCAGAACGATAGTAACAAGTGTAAATCCCATTTTTTCCTTGAATTTAACATTTGAATTACACTAACCCGCTTTTGTAAGGTGCACACGGACAATCTGCTAAGTTTCAATACAGGAGCTGTAGCAAGTGTGCAAGACAACAATGATTAATTACTGTTATTTCTCCTTATATTTTCACCAGTGAATGTAGTAGTTGTTCTACGAAGGTATTTTTAAAAATACATATAAAGTTGTGAGTATTCTCCAGCAGGGGGCAGTCTCACACAACTTCACCACTCTAAGAGAAGTGCGGCTGGCAGACAGGATCTTCGTCCCTAGGCCTGGGTGGTGTCCTATTGACGGTGTCCCCAAGGGATGGGCCCCCCACGTCGACTATCTGAACTCACTGTCCAACTGCATTACCAAATAAATATCACGATAAAAACAACAACAAAGGGAGTGTTTTAAACTCCCCTGTTGCACAGAAAAACTGTCACAGCATTAACAAAAAAAAACAAAACAAAAAAAAAAAGGCATTGAGAACCACTATTCTGCATGCAGAAGAGGAGAGGTTAAAAAAAAAAGTGTCAGCAAGGAAAGCAGAACGATTTACCTTCCTAGCAACATCCCTGGAGAAATAACTGTAGGGAGAGAATTTCAGTTGGCAGGTCTCTTTGGTCCTGTGGTTCACTATCTCAATGTCCCCTGACTGCAGACACACACACAAAAGAAGTGAGATGCAATTCAAATAATGTACAGTAAGCCAGTACAATACACAGAAGATGCTTATGAATAAATGCGCATGATGTACATCCTAAAACTCCCTTATTTCCCTTCACTAGATGAATAAGATTTTATATACAGAAAATCACAAAAGAAATCATGAGGTCCCATTTATTTTTGCTGGCTCCTATTTCTTTGTTTAACCGTATATGTACATGAAATGTGGATACATATTGCATAACACTGGAAGCTCACAAATGATTTATTGTGTTTTAGTTGCTTTCCTTAGCTACTAGTGCAAAATTGGGTGAAATCCACACAATGTCTGAAAGTTCGAGCATACTGGAGAACACTGGGAAAAATTTAGACACAGAACTCAAGTTCCAATTGAACTCCGCCACTAAGAGAAAAGGCTTTTATTTGATTGCATGGATTAAGATGAAAGCTACTGATAAATAAATTGCTTTCTTTGTTTCTTCTTCTTGGCACATCCCGTTTAAATAAGGGGAAAAGAGCTAAGGCTAGTCTAAAGGTAAAACGATTGCTTGGGACTGGGATGTGTGGATGAAAGGCTATTGATGAGAAGTGCTTGTAAACACACCTGGTCAATCCACAGCTTGCCCACAATGATGTTATGCACTGTGGACGTGACTTTTCTCCACACATAGTGATTGCCGCTGGAGTGGAATTGCAGATGAATGGCACCTGGAGGTGTAAGATGACAAACACAATTTATGCCAGCTATCTTATCACGTTGTTCTACAATAATTAATTACAGACCCAAAATATGATTTGGTTTAAAATCTACATGCACGTTAAGTCTACAAACATTGTTCACCTCCAAAACATGTTGCCACACATTTACAGACGGCACAGACGCTACTGATTCGCACCTAGCTCCTTACGTGAACTACGCCTGGATGATTGCTAACATATTTTACCATAAACAATTTCCACGTAAGTGTTTTCTGCTACAGGACACCTCCCAGAAGGCAGGAGAGAAGACGTGCAAATACCACTAGCTCCAATCATCAGACCGGAATGATCAACTCCCCTTAACTCATTCACTGCCATTGACGGCTGTTGCATTCAATTACCCATGTTAAGACAGAGGACTGGCTTGATTCCATATTTTATGTTTCTGTCAAAAGTGCCATGAAGCAATCCTGATTTATTTTCCCTATCCCGTGGCTATCAAGTGTGTAGGAGGCAACTGCAGCGGTCAACCCTTCTACAGGAAGAGAGAGAGAGAGAGAGTCTTTTGTAGCTTGCAGTTCATGCACAATTTAGCAATTAATGCTCGTCTTTGTAAGACTAAGCATTTGTTTGATTTCAGGATTTTCCAGCCAGCAAGACTAAAATGCCTTACCCAGAGGCATTATGGAGAGGTATTTTCCACGGAACTTGCTGGCAATTGTAATTTCCTGCCACAAGGTCCAGCCTCGTTGGGAAATCACATGATGTGCAGCTGCAGGGGGGTGATGGCTCACCTTACAAGATGGATATAAACATAAATGCCATATGTACAATTCAGAACATCCAATATCCAGTTTGCGACTGTAAACTAAATGCATGTGTTGTGGTTGCTACTCTTACCTGCTCACACAGTGAGCGGTAGCCAAACTCCTCCAGGCGATCAAGCTCGTAGGTCTCCCCCAGGAGCGGGTTGAAGGGTTTGGCTGTCCGGTGGACGGTGGTGGCGTAAGAAGAGACGGAGAAGGCAGCAACCAGACACATCTGCTCCAGCGAGGAGTCACAGCGTGCTGCCTTATCCAGAAGCTCATGATACTCCAAGTCTTCAGTGAGGCGCTGCAGCATTGACAGAGGCTCATTGAAGTTCACCTGCAGATGCAGAGGGCAAGATGGCAAATGAAACTTGCTTCAATAAAAGTTGTTGAAACAAGAGCACAATGTTTAGAAACAAAGCAAGATGTGCTCACTTACGGGCATTGGAATTTTGGAGAGCTCCTTGCCAATGCAGTTCTTCATGATGCTCCACAAATTGAGGGAGTAGTTCGGCTTGTCGGGGACACGGGTCCGCCGTTGTCTGCGTGGCTGCAGCTCCTTCCCCGACACATCGTTATAGCTTGGAGACATCTGAGGACGTAAATAAAAGAAGTGGACTCGACCCCGGTTTGACAGAGCAAAGCTTGACAGCAGAAAACAAATCAGAAAGTCAATGAGCAAGCGAAGAGGCAGAAAGGGAACAGAAGACAAGTCTGTGAGCAAGAAGCAGCAGCACTGGGAGTAGAAGAGCAGATGTTGCTGCTGCTAATTAAGAAATTAAATCATGCTCGTGTTTATCTTGAAGGCCACAGGGGTGGCAACGAAACTGTACACAGCGCTGCAAGCATACCGTAGGCATTTTTGAAATGCCAGAAACAAAAATGATTGCCACATATCATCTATTTCCAATGCAATTATGGAGCTTCTGAATGATCTGAGGGTTGACCTGGAGCCAGTCACAAGAAGGAGTCATGCCATAAGACCTATGACAAAACTCCTTTCAACTCTGCATTTCCTTGCATCTGGATCATTTCAGCGAGTGGTAACAACTGGTGCTGGCCTCTCGAAAAGCCTTTTTGTGGGCGTTCTGTCCCCAGTTTGAAACACGGTTTTACGCAGGATGGGCAGAATTCCCATGCACTCGGAGCAAGTTAAATCAAAGAAAACATGGCTTTTATGCGGTCGCTGGCTGCCCCCATATTATCAAAGTGACGGATTTCTTCTATATAACTCAGTAACGTGCCCACAAACAGTGCACGCAATCTGTTGGAGTTAGCACGTTAACATTTGGAATCTTAGTAAATCAGGCCCTATTCCCAATGTGTGAACTGTGAATGTTGGTTTACTTGGGCGAGCAGCAAGCAATGAGCCATAACGAATCAGATTCACGACGACATCACGTCAGCAGTGATCAGAAATGTCAGTGCTACCAAGTTAGACTCCTTGGGGAAGAAAGAACGCTTACATGGTCGTCCTGGTTCCAGTCGTAGGAATTGGCGCCGCTTGCTCCACTCAAACTACTCTGAGATCGCCTGGAAAAGACACAAAAGGCCCGATGCCATTGACAGTATACACTGCAGTGGATTTGACAACAAGAAATTGCAAGCAAAAGCTGTCTGAAATTCCGTTAAAACACATATTGAGATACAATCTTTTGGGAAGAAAAGCATTATAGCATGTTCAAAAGCGAGTGAGACAGACCTGCGTTGTGTGTTGTCAGTTGCAGTCACTGTGATAAATGCAGGGGAATCCTCCATGGCGTCAAAGTACTCAGTCTCCTCATCTTCATCACTCGCCTCTCCTTTGAGCGGCCTCTCACTCCCTTCTATCAAACGGACATGCGTACAGTACGTATAAAGAGCAAACCAAACACACACAACACGCATGTCGCGTGGTAACCTGTATGCATTCTGCCAGGTTCAGAAATGAGCCATATACTGTATAATCACGTACACCTGGCTATTAATTAAGAAATAATCATCTTCGTAAAATTGGCAGTGTTCCCACTGGTTAACAAGCCTGGATGTCGCATGCTCCTCTGGGACTTCTTCTACATCTGATGCTTTGTTTATCAATGTATATTTCAAAATGTCAATCAATATAATTAACAAATCTTTGGGCTGCTGTAGCTTTGAACATCCATTTGTGCCACAATTAGGATTTATTCCAGTGTCCAATGTAATGAACCAATCGTCATGTTCACTTTGTTGATAACAATTCACATCAAGCCAGCTTGAGGTAGTCACAAAATAATGACACATTGTCTTATGTCTTACAGCAGAGTGATAGGCACCATGTGATGGAACTGCCAGATGGATATTAACAGCTCTAAGGAGAACATAATCAAATACAAACCTTCGGACAAGATGAGGTTTGTATATATTCGTGACACTAGAATCGCATGAGGTTCGGCCAGCGAAGTGGAAAAAGAAGTAGGTCGGTCGGGCTCACCCTTCTTGCCGGTCGGGGCGCTGGGTGCGCTGGCAGAAAGTGTCGGTGCCGCTCTCCACGCTCGCTCCAGGCTGTTGTGCTGCTTGGCTAGCTGCTCGATGGTCTCCTCCAGGTGGGTACGCTGCTCACGCTCATATTGCAGTGCCCGCTGCCACCTCCTACTGTGAGTCTCGGCGAGGTCCAGGAAGTCTCGACAAGCCTGGGGAATCAAAGGCGCGCAAATGCCGTCGTTTGCTGTAACTTGCAGTCCAGTACAACATTCCTATTAGAGCTGTGACATCGATCTGTTTGAAATGTTTATTTATTTTTATCATCTTTGTTGACCAAGGTACTGACAAAAGATCTGGATTCTCTCGTACGCATAACATGGTTGCTGCTCACTGCTCCTCAAGGAGAACAAATTTCACTGCACATGTAAAAGGACCTTAAAGGAATGATGCCTTTTTTGTTTCTCTCCATGTTCCTCAGAGCATATTGTAAACAAAGGGAACAGAGGAAGTGATGTGCTACACTTTCACGCTGATTGCATGGCAGAGGACTTTTGAGTCAAGAGAGGGCATCATTATTCCTGCTGTGCTCTGACTGCTGAGCCAAAGAGGTTACTTCGGTTCACACAGAAACGACTTGTCAGCATTTGTTGGCACTGCATCGTGTGCCTGATGTTCCTGCCACACAATAAGCACAAAAGTAAATGAACCGGAACACCTTGCAGCTGACAACACGCAAGAAGAAAATGTCATGTGACAGTCATTAAACGGGAAGGGCCCCTGTATTGCAACTCAACATTTCTGTAGTTGTTGGAGGAATTTTCATTTTTGTTTTGCATATCTCGGTATTTACCTCTTTTAATATAAAAATAAAATAAAATTTAAAAAAAAAAAAAAAAAAAAAATCACTAAAATGTCTGTTGTACATTATTTATGATATGGATTCATAAAACCATAATTCAGGTTGTTCTGACAGGAAAATGGTGTTTCACACTACAAAGTATACACGGAAACAACACAAATGACTATCAATCAAATCAAAGACAACAACATAATTGGCAAAACAACATAGCAACAAATAGATAAACTTCCCCATTTGAACAAAGTTTCAAAACGAATGACTTAAGATTTTCCCTTTTTTTCCATTATAATAATATTTTGACGCTATGTCAGCTAAAACAAATTCATTTCCATGTTAAATGTTCCCCCCAAAAAGTTAATTGTGTTAAAAATGCAGATATCTAAAAATATTTCACATTCCGGACCTAAACACTATTCCCTCTTACCTTCAGTGGTCAAACATGAAGTGTCACAACTACTGGTGCCATCATTCATTATAAATGCTAGAGATGCATATGAGGTTGCGGTTCACTTCCTCAGACATGACTATGAAACTAACACCCATTTAAAAAACGTACGCAAGTTCCACATTTTTACTGCTGAGTCGCCAGTCCAGGAGCAGACTGCATGTGACGTCCGGTGGTGATGGAGGACGAGGTTAATAAAGGCTAAAACCAGTGGCTGCATACCGGAACTGGTGCTGTTGGTATGAAAATATGACACTCTTTTGACATTTAAAGACTCACTGAACTGGCAAGCACTCCTGTCAGTCAGGAAGTGCACGTGCATACACACCCGTGCATGTGTGGCATATGTGGGAAGTTACATCACACCTAAATGGACACGCGTGACATCCATGGTCAAGACCACAGAGATCACTGCATGTCGGACAGGCGTTGGCTTGGCTGCGTTGCTCTGGAAGCAGCACTTGGAGGAAGACCAACGCCGCGGCTAAAGGAGTCCCTGAATTCCGTAATCTAAGCTGTTTCCACTTCAAGAGAGCCATTTAGAGGGACGAAAGAAAAATGACCACAGGAAGTTTGTTCTGCCCTCTTGTCAGAAGCACATTCTTGGTACACCTAATGACATTATATTGGCTTTGACAATCCAAGACGGCTTGTCCTGTGATTGAAATCTGAAATGTCACTTACTGGTTAGCATTAAAAAAAAAAAAAAAGGATAATAGATTGCAAACAAAAAAGACAACAGCTTTGGGTATAATTGGAAATGACTCCAGACATTGTTGACTGGTTTAAATCAAATCTCAACCTCAGAGTACGACTAATAGTTGAAACTAAATTTTGATGAGTGAAAATAAGAAACCGAAAAAACTAAGCGTTAAAAGAAGTATGACACTCAACACACCTTTTGGAGTTGTCCGCTTAGAGTGAAGTCTGTTACCGCAACCCAGAAAGAAAGCTGTGACACTCTGCAGTCGGGGGGGGGGGGGGGGGGGGGGGGGGGGGGCTCAGTTTGAAAGAGCGAAGGTGGCTATTCCCCACCCTCTCACACACCCACAATCATATTTAGTGTCATTACTTCAACACCTCAACACTCGACGCTCATCCAGAAACTCTAGATGGCCAACAGTAGAATGGATAACAAAAGGGGTGCAACTCTTTTTGTGCTGCTACTACTCAGATCCAACAATATTAAATCACTTATTACATTATCTATTGTCTTCTGATGAAGGTAACATGAGTCACAAGATGTGCATACTGTTGATTATAAAGGCACTTGTGCAATATTTTCATTAGGGGCTATATGATTTAAAGATATTTTTAAACAAATTAAGCTTTTAACTGGAAAATACATTAGTGTTACATTACACTGTCTCTCTAATTAGTTTAGTTTAGTTTAGTTTAGCTTAGTTTCCTAATACAGTGACCATGTATTGAGTTGGCGAATGTTATGTAATCAGTGGGAATTAAAGCATATAATTGTGGGTACACCGGGCAGAAGAGTGAAGCGACACAGTGTTTTGAATGTGACGAGATCTCCTTACACAAGCACATGGCTCGGAGTGACGGGTTTATCAACAGCTGTGAGAGTTTTTAACCACCATCGAGGGAAACGCACGTGGAAAAAGAACACCACCAAACCGGTGCCAAACTGGATATAGGCATCACATTGGAAATGGGCACTTGGACCTGCAAGAAAATCCAATACTTTGCTACATTTACTGTTGGTAGCAAAACAACTAGACAGGGAGGTTTGTCCTACACGTGTACAAATAAATAATCATTTGATTTTGTTTGCCCTGACAATTTTCTGCTTTACGGTTGATTCAATGTATATTTTTTTAGTTATTACAGACAGGTTATGAGTTTGTAGAAGCAGAAAGAGCGCACACTCAACAGTAAGCGCTGTGTTTTTGTTTTCCACCGCTACCAATAATGCATTTTGATCACAAGGCTTGGCAAACTCGCCCACTCGTGTGTGTTAGCGTCAGGCTACTCACATTGATCATAGCATTGGAAGTGATACGAAAGAGGGTGGCCCGCTCGTTGACTGCCTTTATCTTCTCCCCTCCCTCCACAGGAACTTTTAGGCTCTCGAGTTCACTGAGAGAACGTTGCAAGGCGGCCCCGTGCTTGGCGATCAAGTCATTACATGTGCTGAGGTCATCAAGCTTGCTGACGAGTATCTTTAAAGTTCCCTGAATCTCACTGCGGTCCGATCGGGAGGCCGGCTCCTCGTCTCCGGAGTCATCTGGAAGACACAATATTTCAAAAGGTTTTCCTTTTGATTTTTTCTCTGCACAAAACATGCGCTCCATTTTATGCCACACACTTCCCATTACAGTTATGCTGGCTCTCCAAGTTAACATTTGAAAATAGCATCATCATTGCTCATTTACCAGCACTGCCACTCTTAAATATGTTTATATTGCTATACACTAAAACACAGCCAAGCCATAGTAGACCCAGTGTTTATTGTTTATTTCTTCACTAGGACCATAATTTGTTCCCTATCACACTATCAGATAGGAGCATAATTTATCAGACACTAATGTTTAGCACCTTTAGCAGTGCATTTGGAGACGCATTGCTTGTCCATACCCACAAGCCTTTGCTGTACCAGCTGTCTGTTTTCACTGATAATGTCTTGAAAAAGACGCTACTTGAGGTTAAACAGGGCATACATACAACAGGACTGTTGCAGTGTCAGCTTTGCATCAGTCACCCACATCTGCGTCCTCACGCACACAAAATACGACGGAAATAAAAGTTGCAATATGAAGGGAAAACACCCAGTATATTAATAACCAAATGTAACAAAATTGTTAAAGCTCACAACTCACAGGTTAATGCAAGATGAATATGCTGCACATAACATTTCTATCCTATCTTCTTATTTTAAAGTTTAAATTCATATATATATATATTAAAAAAAAAAGAACTGACTATTTAGACACCACAAGAGTAAATGTAACAGAGTGAAGCTGTGTCTAGCGGTGCCACACCCTTACTCCCTGCTCAATAATGCTAAACATAGAAACAGCATCGAGCAAAGTTGACAACAGTATTTATATTGAAAGAAAGGTTTAAATATGATGTTATCCTATTAAAAAAAAAACACTCCATAAAACACCCAAATTTAGTCCACTGATAATTATGATAATACATTTGTTGTGTGCTCGCTTACGTCAGTGTGCATTTATAATTCCACTTCCTAATTTCAACTAATTTCTATACAATACATTGCATTGCCCTGTTGAGAAAATGTGTTGTATTTCCCTTTGGCTTGACTTGTTGGGTTTTGAGCTCATAAATCCAAAACTAAAAGCAGCTGTGCTTGTGTGTTTTCTTAAATGAAGCGGACAAAACAAAACCAGATGGCTGAAATTGAAAGGGGTCATATTTTAGAAAATTGCTTTTTAATTGCTTGTATACAAATAGTTGGGTCTCTGGAGTGCCTGCCTACTCATCAGGTGTGAAATCAAACAACCGAGTAAATTAATTTCAGACCATGTGCTTGTGAGGGAGCCGTTCTGACAATTGTCAAAAGATTTGCCACGGCAGTCACGATGCAGATGAGAAACCGACACTACTGTTACATTTTCAACAGGGTAACTTGAAATTGTAACCAATTACATTTCCAAAGAACAAAACACTCAACTAACTATAAGGTTTAAAAAAATCATTACATGTGCAGCAATGTTTGGATGTCGGTGAAATAGTGAATATTGGCAGGTTCAAATATCAATGTCATACTCAAGGTGACAATGTCCACAAAGTATTGCTCTTCTTAGCATCTGATTCATATTGCCGATCAAGAGCAGTAGGTAAAGTGAGAGTTTGAAGAAAGAAAGTAGAATGAGGGCATGTTAGAAAGGATTGAAGCGTATCTGCATTCCCGAGCTTCCATTTTCAGGAAGAGGTAACAAAAGTTCAGCCAGGGAGAAGCAGCATTCTCACAGACTGCTGAGCTACAGCCACTGAACAAGCTGTGAAAGACTCCATACAGATATATACTGCAATGGGGCTACAGCATTATAAAAAAACATTTCGAAAGTCAACAATATAGCCTAATATCATCATACAAAAGTAAAGAGTTGAGGAAGGCTAAAATTGATGATGCGTGATGGCAACAAAACAAATTCAAAGAGATAATTGGGGAGGATGGCTCGGTTTTGAACCTCCTCTCATGAGACCAGAACGAGACTAACCGCTAATTAAATTTGCTTAGAATTAACGCTGACACATTTTATGTCTTAAAGGTTCCATATTTGGGCTATTTAGACCTCCATAGAGTGAATCTCTAACAATTTCATTTCAAAAAACACCTTGGTTTTGTCACACGAGTGTCCAGAAACGGCCCCTCTGACAGCTACTTCTGATTGACCCAGTTTTGTATCCGCTTTGTCCATATTTGGCAAAGACCGCCCCCTCCCCTCCCCTTCCCTTCCCTTCCCTTCCCTTGCCTCGGTGTAGAAGACCCACCTATGAGAGCAAACGCGTTTGTTATGTTGACAGCGCTGGCTCGGGAGCGGAAAGGGAAGGCGGAGATCTTCGCTAGTGACGTAGATAAGCTCGAGAAATTCAAATGACCTGATTTCAGGCCTCTCGGCAGCAAAACCCGGGGATGTGTTGACGATTTTAATTCATATTTCACGTTTGCTGAGGCATCATAGAGACAATATGACAACCCAAATACTAGAAAAAGTTAGTTTGGCAAAATATATCCCCTTTAAAGGCGAAGAGACTAAGTTTTTAGGGATACCAAATCGACAAATTCAGCAAGTCACTCCATTAGGTACACCTCCACATTCTCATGAGATAAAATATAGGAAAACAATGCCTTTAGCTTTGAGGTAATAGCATTATTGTGAAAAACTTTATCATTGTGGTTATAGTATGTAGAAAACTGAGCATTATTATCTTTGTAAGACAGATTTTTAGACACAGCTCTTGGACTAATTAGTAATTTTCAATAACATTTTCACTTAGTCTGTCTTTGGCACGACTCCCATGTCGCGACTCACATCTATAGTACCTCTTTTCATTTTGTGTTACGCAACATAAACCGTGCTAACAAGCAACACCTGTCAATAACAGCCCAGTGTCATAGTCAATATAAGATAGGCAGTACTTGGGAGGTTCGAAGCGGCAAATACTTTTGCTGCTGCAAAGCTCTTCCTCTTCAAACGCAATCTGCCAGCAAGTTTAGCAGCTCTCAGCAATGCCACTTAAAATAAACTGTCACGTCCACAAGCATGTTGGTTACCACAGGGACTGTTTATAGCAGCAACGCCTGCTGAGCCAATTCCCCTTCCAAAAACACAAGCGCCAGTTGCAAGTTGGGATGAAAGCTTCATCGAAAAGTACACGCGGGATCCGTGTCGAGTCTTTGATGTTCAAAGTGAAATCCTCCATGTACAATCGTATTGCCGAACTGAAGGGGGAGTTTGCCGTTTTAAAACTAACAGGATTTGAATGTAGCCTCATTTCCCTACTGACGCTCCGCCCGCCCATCCGAGTCGCTGACCAAAGCAATTGTACGATTAAAAATCAAAAACGGGGGGATAAGCATACCTGTTACACAGAAACGTTGCTAAGTCCGCATCGCTTCTGAATTCTCTCAGCTGTATAGGTTTCTTAATTACGTTTTCATTTTTTATTATTTTTTTAATTGCAAACTCCCCCTTAACTGAGCAAAAAACTAATAATGTACAACATCAAACAGTACTTCAACAATATTGCAGATGTCCAATATATACTGACATTCACCTGGGCCTGTCAAAAGGCATTTTGAGACAGGCATTTTGACTAAATTTCGTTAATTGACAAACTATTACTCTATTGTTATTTTTGGAATACTTTAGTTTGAAAGGGGGCAGCCCAGTAGCATAGTAATTACTACGTCTGCCTCATAAACAAAATTGTAGTTTCCGGAAAGCAGAAATGCACAATGAATATTAAGTAAAAGACGGCATGCCTCTCTTTTGTATAAATGAGTGTTATCTACGAGCAGTCCAGGAAATGTGGTCTACCCAAATATACAGGGCAGGCCATAAATTGCCACAGAGATTTATTTATTTATTTCTGTTTTTTTTTTAAACGTTCTTATGTTTCAAATACCCTAAAAAGATGCATTTAATGAAATATTTATTTTTCCTGCATGTATTACTAACCCAAAACCCTGGGTACTGTATTTTTAGTGCTGTTTTGATGGGGTGTGAAGGAGGGAATATATGAGCGTATACAAAGAGAGGAGAGCACACACTAGATGAGAGGATGGGACTCCGGGGGGGGGGGGGGGGGGGGGGGGGTAGAGAAGTGTAATACTGGCCAGTATTTGGCCAGTATTTGCTAACTGGCTCCATACATCATAAGGAGACAGACAGAGCAGACGAGAGGTTAAAGCCACTAACGCAGCACTCGGCTCTCCACAAGCAAATGAGAGCGTGTGTAAAGCATCTCATCAATGCCCATCAACGCTGTGTGCAGCACAGCAAAAAGAAGCTAGGGAAGATTCATTAGATGAATTAAGCAATGGGTTTCATTTTTGTAACATTTTCATTACATTATATGCTGAGAAGATGAAAGGGAGAATGTAGCCGAAACAAAATGGGCCGTCCACAATTTCGTCAATGTAGTGTTCGTATTGACAAGAACTATCTTGTGTAGTCAGCTACACCTTGAGAAAAGTAACAAAAGAAGAGCGTAACGAGCTGTTTTTTTGTTTGGTTGGTTTTTTGGTTGTTTTTTGTCCTGTTTGGCTGCTAGGTCAAGCAGAAAGGAGGATCTGTGTCCCTTTTATCCCAGAATAGTTTGACTGTTTTACTTTAAGATGCCACAGTGGTTCCTTGTATTCTGATGGATTTTTATTTGAAAAATAGCTGTCTATTCTATTGCTTCATTGCAAGCCAATAGTCTCAATAAAGGTTAGCTAGCAACGTTAGCCTGTCAATCATTTAATCTGTTTCCAACAGTAAAACAGACTTGTCACGCTTATGCTGATATTCCTTCTGAACACCTCAAAAGTAAAGACAGTTTACTGTGAAGAATTAAGCACTTTGATTTCTGATTGTTGGATAAGCATGCTTTTCTTTTGCAGGGACTATTAGTGGGACATTTCAGTCTATTCTTGGTGAACTCTGGAATCTGGAATAAAATACTGCTGATAGGAAGTCTCCTTTCATTTGCCGCTAATGTCTTACATTGGACACCAATGATGGAAATGAAAAACAATTTAGTGAGATCGTAAACCATGAGTCAATGCCCCAATAACGCGGCAAGATGGAGATTCATCACACTAAAGTAGCCTGGTGTCAGTGCTACAAGATAATGAGCCACGATGAAGGCCACCAAAACCAGGGCAGAGATCACTGCCGGTATTATTAGTAGCCTCTAAGCACTCTTTAAGTATTCACATTAATATCTGCACATTTTAAAATGGTGGACTCAACATACTACAAAAGGAAGTGAAGAATCGCACATGCTGATCCACAAGCGTGCCAATCAAAAGACCTCTCATGATACTTCAATTCATAGAATTACCGTATTTTCACAACCATAAGGCGCACAGTATTAAAAGGCGCAGTCTCAGTTATGGGGCCTATTTCTCTATTTAACACATAAATAAGGTGCACTGTATTATTGGGCGCAGGCATGGTAAAACATATGCTAGCTTAAAACATATGGTAGCATGCATGCCCGCTAAAACAATGTTTTTAAAAAGGCAGCGGGAGCAAAACTGAGTTCCGTTGTACTTTATTGAAGTATTTAATGTACTCACGTTAGTTTTTAGATCAATCCTCATCAACAAATCCATCAAAGTCCTCATCTTCTGTATCCGAAATTAACAGCTGGGCAAGTTCTCCATCAAACACGCCAGGTTCCCTCTCGTCATTGTCGGAGTCAGTTTCGTTGCCGTGAGGCCCCTCAGAAATGATGCCGGCTTTTACGAAAGCTCGAACAACAGTGCAAGCAGACACGTTAGCCCAAGCATCCACAATCCATTCACAAATTGTGGCGTAACTAGCTCGGCCGGCGCTGCCTCCTAGTCTTAGTAAAGATGTGTTCGCCATCTGTCATCCATCGCTCCCACGCCGCTCGCAACTTCACTTTGAACGCCCTGTTTACACCGATGCCCAGCGGTTGGATTTCCTTCGTCAAGCATGCCGGAATGATGGCAAGCTCCGAGTTATTGCACTCAGTCGAATGGTGACTGACTGACTGCCAAATGGATTGCAGATGTCTTATGCTAATAACACAAACACCAACCGACAACGATCACATGTGGTCTGTAGTTTTCAATTAAGTCATATTGTAGCTTTTGTATAATGCTGTGTAAATTCCTGCCCAAAACCATGACACTAGCATACAACAGCCGCTAAATATTGAAATTGTGATTTTGAGAATAAATGTGCTAGGAAGACTTTTCTTTATACAGTTGGGACCAGCAAGTTTGCTCCTGTACACAGTTACACTAGCCTGGCGCCTCTACTTAACCAAGTAATTTAAAGAATAAGAAAGGTGGACTAACTGAAACTTTTTTAAAATTGATTTACTTGCTTCGGTAATGACCTTTATAAATATTGCACGTTTCATTTTTCAACCTGTATTAACAATACATAATCAACAAATCATGAAGGAATTACCTAATTTTTAGCAATATCCATTATTAATAAGTAGTGAATTTTTGAACATACGGTAATTGAACCAGCTTATCAAAAGAAGTGATATAACATGAGTCTTCAATTAAAAGTTAAACAGATCCAGTGCGGGAAAATACCTTCAAAGTGGAAGTCCACAACGTCACAATGTTTAGCACACATTATAATTCGCTCCCAAATAGTTTGTCACCACTAACTACATGACTGATTGCTGTTTTAGCGGGGGGGGGGGGGGGGGGGGGGGGGAAGGTAGGACTTTTCTTTGCATATTGCACAATTGGCTCTTGGCAGGACAGAAACAACTGTTGTGTTTTGTGGTTGTGTATAGCTTTAAAATCAAGGCTACTACTTGGCACCTACAGCTTCATTCACGCGCTTTTGATTGGACAAACTGCGGCTTGTGTTGTCGGACACACAAACACAACTACAGTGCTCCACAATGTTTCCCACTTTTTTTAACAATTCAACATTGCTGGTGGCCTGTGCAACACTGTGTACTAGTTTAGATTCTTTACGTTGCTAGTGCAGCAGACAACAAAAAGAATGTTACAATGAGTAATATTCAGGGTGGAAACGTGATGGATATGACTCATTGTTTGGGAGTTGCCTTCAATATCGAGGCGTGAGTGCTGAAGCTGACAGTGAAAAGCCTTAAAATAATACCATCTATGGTGCCAATGTCAAGCTCATTTCAGTGAACAAACAGCAGCGAGAGAGGGCAGAAAGCCCAGGGCATAAGAGCACAGCTGCTCAACATAAAATTGTCCAACACTGCCAGAGGCACGAAAGGAAAGGAGGAAAGAAAAAGTATTGTAACCGTTCTTGGTACAAGAGTATTGATTTGGTAAATGTGTAGTCTACTTTCTCACAATAGAAATGGAACAACTGAAGCAAAGCATTTTCTACAAATAATTAGCAGTCACAATCAAACACAACACAACCGCTAGGTCGGCAAGCAACCTCCAGCTCCACACATGCAAATGGGAAGTGGAGCAGGCGCAAAGAAGAGAGAGGAAGTGGGATTTAAAATGGCATGGAGGGAAGACGGACAGAGATGCAGTGAGAAGGGCAAATGGCAGAACAGGCTGCTTCTTTTCCTATCACAGCATATACCTGCATTTGCTGCATTGTAGGAGGAGGCAGCCCAATTCCAAGCATCCTCGACGTCAGATGCCAGAAGGAGATGGATGGATGACGACTTCAACTAGGCTGAGATTCACATAGCATGATGCGAAGGTTTTTCGTATGACGGATGGATAGGAGTGTGAAAGCTCCGTGTTTTTAGCCAGAGCGGTACTGACCCTGGTTGAGTTTACTCAAGCAGCCCGAGGCACAGAGGGACCGGACGGTTCTCTGCTCCCAGCATCTCCGGCCCTTCATCCCACTCTGCGCGGCCCTGATTCCACTCCACGCTCCTCGAAACGCATCGCAGGGTGGACGGGGGGAGGGCTGAGGCAGCCACTTTTTCCAGTCAGCATTGCAGTGTACACGCACACACACGCATAGTCACGCACATACGTACAGTGTGAACGCAGACGCTCCTTCCAGTCATTCCCATCCCCTCTCCTGCTGTGCTTCCGGAAATACATACGCCACACACATCCACATAGCCTTGCACATTTTCAATTCCCCTCCACACACTTCTCTCAATGCAGTGCAGACTGAAGAGGGAGGGGGGGGAGTAGAAGCGGAGAGGAGACAGGACCGGCCAGGTCGGCCAACACAGATCTGCTCAACTAAGAACAGAATGCAAAGCTCCGTCACAACCGCCTCCGCCTCGCCACCATCCCTGTCGGTCTGCTGCTGACAGCAAAAGTCGGCTATTTCTGGAAAGCTAAATGTCCTGGTATTAAGTTAGGCTACGATGCGTCAAAAAGAAACCTATGCATCAGATTAAGCGATGAAATATTGAGTCAGACAGTCAGAGTGGTGTGCCGACACCGAGGGAAAGATAACAAACACACCATCCTTTCCCTGTCTGCTCCATTAGCCTTTCTGAGAATCTTTCTTTCCAATAAGAAGCTCAATTTCACCTTTTGACCTTCCACTGAGAAGTCATTGGTACTCTACAACTGTACGTTTATTGTGAGGGTATTCGGTAAGTTATTCAAGTGCACCAATATAATGACCAAGAAGAAGAGACGAGCATGATTCCAACAGTGTCCCATTTCTTTCCATATTTTGGTATGTACCTTGACCATCTTTCCCCAATTGGAGGCAAATCTTGGTCTCGCAACACAGAGATATGGCTCGACACCAGACCTGGGCATTCCCTGACCAACCCTCATGAGGTCTTTATGCTGTCAAAATAAAATGTAAAATAAATGTGGTGCTTTTATTTTGAAAGGGCTGTTTGTTGTGTTTGTGTACATATGCGTGGACGCTACAGGCAAACACGTGCAAGAGCAGCATGTCTGAAAGTGACGACTTTTTTTCCTCGCGTTAGCAACGTTCGTATTTCCTGCACAGAGAAGGGGAAAGGGGGCTTTGCCCTGGTTAATCTTTTGAGAGTCGGAGCTAGGAACGGGTAATATTAGCTAGTATCTGGTGCGCATGTCGTTGCACTTTATAAATGTAGAAAAATTGATGCACACTCTAGACATGTTTTTCCTGCATGTTGTTAAATAGTGATATCATGTCATGTATAAATATATATTTATTTTATATGACTCATCATTTTGTTGAACATATCATTAGCCAAATGGCATAATTGCCTCAGTCATTTTTAACTCACTGTCACCGTATCAATAAAAAAAAAATAGCAATGTTCTTACGAGCAATTGTGTTTTTTTTCCTTTGTCTGTGTACAGTCTGAGTCAAGTGGACTCCTCTTGTTTTGTTTGTTGAATTATTTTTTTCTTGCTTTCCAAAAAATTTTCAAATATGACTTAGGCAACTTTGCTATTAGGCTAGCGATATCTATATATTTTTTAACAACTGTAACAACACATACCATAGCTAAACAAGTAGCATCTTATTAAAACTTACAATTTACTGGTTTGTATAAATACATCAAATTAATATGGAAGATATTTGCAGTTAGCATGTTGGCGTGGCGCTCGACAACCACAGTAGTTTCCCACGTGGCCGCTTGGCAAAATTCACGGCCCAGCCCTGGTCTACACTGAGAAAGCAATCAAGTTGGGACATTGTGTTAAACATAAATAAAAACAGAATACAATGATTTGAAAATCATGTTCAACCTATATCAGAATCATCTTTATTTGCCAAGTATGTCCAAAAAAACACACAAGGAATTTGTACACTATAAAGACAAGATATTTATTGTTCACACTGATAAACTTTATTGTTTTGAGCAAATAATCATTAACGTAGAATTTTATGGCTGCAACACGTTCCAAAAAAGCTGGGACAGGTGGCAAAAAAGACTGAGAAAGTTGAGGAATGCTCATCAAACACCTGTTTGGAACATCCCACAGGTGAACGGGCTAATTGGGAACAGGTGGGTGCCATGATTGGGTATAAAAGGAGCTTCCCTGAATTGCTCAGTCATTCACAAGCAAAGATGGGGCGAGGTTCACCTCTTTGTGAACAAGTGCGTGAGAAAATAGTGGAACTGTTTAAGGACAATGTTCCTCAACATACAATTGCATAGAATTTAGGGATTTCATCATCTACGGTTCATATCATCATCAAAAGGTTCAGAGAATCTGGAGAAATCACTGCATGTAAGCGGCAAGGCCAAAAACCAACATTGAATGCCGTGACCTTCGATCCCTCAGGCGGCACCGCATCAAAAACCGACATCAATCTGTGAAGGATATCACCACATGGGCTCAGGAACACTTCAGAAAACCAATGTCAGTAAATACAGTTCGGCGCTACATCCGTAAGTGCAACTTGAAACTCTACTATGCAAAGCAAAAGCCATTTATCAACAACACCCAGAAACGCCGCCGGCTTCTCTGGGCCCAAGCTCATCTAAGATGGACTGATGCAAAGTGGAAAAGTGTTCTGTGGTCCGACGTGTCCACATTTGAAATTGTTTTTTGAAATTGTGGACGTTGTGTCCTCCGGGCCATCCGGACTGTTATGGACTCAAAGTTCAAAAGCCAGGATCTGTGATGGTATGGGGCTGTGTTAGTGCCAAAGGCATGGGTAACTTACACATCTCTGAAGGCACCATTAATGCTGAAAGGTACATACAGGTTTTGGAGAAACATATGCTGCCATCCAAGCGATGTCTTTTTCATGGACGCCCCTGCTTATTTCAGCAAGACAATGCCAAACCACATTCTGCACGTGTTACAAAAGTGTGGCTTCGTAGTAAGAGAGTGCGGGTACTAGACTGGCCTGCCTGCAGTCCAGACCCGTCTCCCATTGAAAATGTGTGGCGCATTATGAAGCGTAAAATACAACAACGGAGACCCCAGACTGTTGAACAGAAGCTGTACATCACGCAAGAATGGAAAAGAATTCCACCTACAAAGCTTCAACAATTAGTGTCTTCAGTTCCCAAACGTTTATTGAATGTTGTTGAAAGAAAAGGTGATGTAACAGTGGTAAACATGACCCTGTCCCAGCTTTTTTGGAACGCGTTGCAGCCATAAAATTCTAAGTTAATGATTATTTTCTAAAAACAATCAAGTTTATAAGTTTGAACATTAAATATCTTGTATTTGTAGTGTATTCAATTAAATATAGGTCAAACATTATTTACAAATCATTGTATTCTGTTTTTATTTATGTTTAACACAATGTCCCAACTTCATTGGAATTGGGGTTGTAGATGGTTTTAATCATCTCATACACATATTCCAGCAGTCTTGGTATATTGGCAGAGTGGTTTCATATGCAGTTTTGCATTGTTTTTGTAGCCCCTTTATTACTGTATTGCAAATTAGTTTGTGGACCCTCGGAAGTCCGAAGGCCCAATGGCTATTAAGTCGTTCCCCTTTTCGGTACCCTTGTACGTTTATATGCTATTGTCACTCGCAATACAATTAACATTGTGATGATATATTTTTTGCTTTGTGTTAAAAACATTGGTGAAACTTCCAAATAAATACAGTAATTCAGCATCACAATAGGTTTGTAGACATATTTTTAATCATGTTACAACAGAAAAGGGTTTATGGTGGTTGGTAAGTGAGGTGAGAACTGCTGACAGGGACGAATTACTGGACTGTAAATAATAGCATAGCCTTCATGTCCCGAAGGATCTTTTGGGAAGCACTGAAGCAAAAACGCTCAACTAATTTGATACTTGACCATAATCATCTCTGTTCTCCCGTGTATGTACTTAAATCAAGCAAATGGAAACAGTACCCTTTTGTGTGATGCATGCTCATTTTATCATTGTTCTTAAAAAAATAAATAAAAATAAAAATCCAACTTGAAATAATGGAAGCAGAGGTTATAGGCATACATGCATCACATTTTAGGACATTCATTCTTAACAGTCACACAAATGCAAAAAGTAAATAGTAAAACTTAATTTAAAATAGTAAATGGTAAAAACTGAAACTGCCTCCTTTGATAAATATGAACAAAGCTGGACAAAAGTATTTTGACATTGTTGGGGTCTTACTGCTTTGAATGAAAGTCTGCTTACTTGATGCAATGTCTTGTTTAGTATTATTCTTAAGAGCAAATCTTTCACAATTCATAATTGATGCACAGTGAACTGTCCCAAGTGGAAATAAAAATCTACACAACTCTGTTCAAATACCAGGTTTTTGTGATGTAAAATATTGACGTAAAGATGAATCATTTTTATAAATTTTGCCACCATTAACTTGACCTATAACCTGCACAAGTCAATTGATTTTTTTTTTGTTTAATGTTTTTGAGGGGGGGGAAGTAAAAATAAACAACTGAAATTATGTGGTTGCACAAGTGTACACACCCTCTTATTACTGGGATGTGGCTGTGTTCAGTATTAACCAATCAAATTTAAACTCATGTTAAATGATTCAGCACACACCTGCTACCATAAAGTGCCACTCATTAACCCCGAAATGAATTTCAGCTATTCTAGGCAACCACATTACCTCACTTGTTTATGTTTACCTCCCCTCTCAAAAAATTTTTTAATTGTGTTCTACAGATTATAAGGTAGATCACATTAGTGGTGGAAAATGTTTTGAAATTATTTATCTTCGTCTCATTTATTTATTTATTTTATATCACAAAAATCTGGCATTTAAACAGGGCTTTTCCACTCTAATGCTAATCAAGTGGTTCTATGTTAACAAAATAACTATATTTCTACAGAGAAAGTACAACAAATACAGTACCATCTGCATGAGAAGACTCTGAAGGTAAAATTATGTTGGTCTAAACGTTGCTTAGCATTCATTGGAAATGTCAATGTTAAACAGGTGTTAACATTTCCCAGTTTGTTTGCTGGAAGAGAGACAGTTAAAAGCCAAACTAAACATAGCGCCAACTCATTAAGCCACTTATTGCATTAAGATACAGGAACACAAACAATCCCCGCAGCCTGAGAGAGAAAGTAACTGGGCTCATTAAAACCAGACAAACGGCTCAGTTCAAGAAACAAAACTCTCTCAATTCAGAAATTAAGGAAACCCGAAGGTGACATTTTCAAAGTTTGAGCTATTACGAAGATGTGGAAATGATATTGATCCAAGCCAAACAAATGGCATTATGTTCCAATCTGTATTTCCTCACCATCACGGAGATGTCTAGAGTCCACTAACACGAAGAACTTGAAAGACTCAACTCGAAAGCATTAAAAAAAGAAAGAAAGGAAGTCAAAACCAAAGTTTCCATGAACCACAAGTGTGAGGACTGTTGCTTCCTTTGCTAACCTGCACTCGATGAAATCAGATGCAAATACTTCATAGAACTACATCACTTTGACATTACAGTTGAATCTCAAATGTGGATGAATCCAGTCATCAAGTCAGGTGTGCAGTGACCATTCAGTCCAGTAAAAGAAATAAAGGTTCCTGAAAGCCATAGTTTGGATGTTTGACTCTGAGGGAGAAGGATCCAAAATGTTGAATAATTATGTGAATTGATTTAAACAGAGCTGAATATAAAATAGCAGCAGTTGATCACATATAGCAAAAATAAATTCAATGATTTATGAGGGACATCTTGCTTATATAATGCAATACAATAAGGTCAGCACAATGACATTTCTGTATTTCCCACATATAATCAATTGCATGGTCTGTCTACCGTTATACAGTATTTTACTAACATCAATCAGGACACCAACAGACTATGTTGAGCATGTTCTGCAGATTGTTTGTACGCTGTGCTTTAATCTCCATTTTGCCCAAACAGAGGCTTTTGTAATTTGTATTTTTAGGCTATCTGGGGTGGTCCATGTTGTGGCACAGAGGAAAATTATTATATATGTTTTATATAGCAGACATAGCTGAAGGAATATTAATATGGCAAAATAAATCCCAAAAAAAACCAAATTTCTGATTTCATTTCTGATGTTTGATATGATAGATCATGTGGTATCGAGAACATTCACTGTAGACGACCTAGCAAATCACCCTCCATTGGGCATGTCCTGACATCCAAGACAAACATGGTAATGTTGTCATCTAACATTTCGGAACATCTTCTCCGAAACAAGCACAGAAAGTAGGACGGGTGCATCACAGGTCCTACAACAAATATGTAAATAAGGCAGCTGCAGATTGATTAAGCACACTACACGACATAAGTATAGTTCTCCTTAAAACAGATCCATACAGATGTTAAATTATCAGTGGTGTCACAGTGGAAATGGGAGATAATCCATTAGCACCAGCAATAAGGGATCTAGAGTAGCTCATGTACACACACACACACACACGCACGCACACACTACACACAACATACACATGACGCTGACATAAAGGGAAGATGAGCCAAATACTTACAAGAGCAAGCCTGTGATTTATCCTTTTACTATTTCCCCTTCAGAATTCTCAGGACAATAGCAATAAAAAAAATACTCTTTCTATTCAAAAGTTTAAAAAAAAAAAACAATCTCACAGAAAATAGGGTGAAGTGCTCGCCAACAGAGACAAGGGTACCAGAAGGAGGCAGGAAAACCAGACAGCGAGTAACAAGGCGAATGAAGAAGAGCGAGTCCTGGGGAGAATGTGGGGGCGGGGGGGCTCGGGTGGTGAGGGGAAGCGTGGAGGGTGTGATACTGGAAAAAGGACAGAGAGATGGAAAGCAAAGAAAGAGTGATGATGGTTTTTCTGATCTTTCTTCACTTGTTCTCAGATTCAGGACCACGGAGAGAGCACCAGTAAGAAGAAGCTACACTAAAATGGAGTCGGAAAAGAAATTAAGTCTTAAAATATAAAAGAATGAATTCTGGACTGTAAAGTACCTGAGTGAAGATAAGCAGTATTTGAAATGGAAGGATGAACCATGAAAAAGAACAGCTATGTTATGAGCTATCATATATGTCTGCCTAAAAATGTCGACAATTTACCCAACAGGAACTCCACTTGGAACCCGAGAAACATACAAGAAGCTGTCTCGGTGCGTGTTTGCAAAATGTAATGCTCTGCAGATTAACACCAGTAGGTCAACCATAACACGTGAATTAAAATTGCAGCTGTGCACATTCAAAAGGAGCAGGGATAAAAGCAATCAGCAATGTATGCACAGCACTGAAGAGGAAGATGTTAAGATGACAGAAGTCATGTTGTATTTGACTAATGCAACAGATTTCAGCATTGCTGATAAATGTGTGTTAAGCCACCCGTCAAAGTTCAATATGATCAAATTACAAGAACTGTATATGTTATTATATAATTAAGCAACTCTGCTGACTTGTGAACCTATTGTGCTGTTTCATGTGTGTAAACCAAGTTAATTTAAGACCATATTTGAATTTGAAAATGAATGTCTATTTGACATTCATGCTCCATTTAAAAAAAAAAAAAAAAAAAAAAAAAAAAATGAATCCGAAGCTTCTCGGAGTCACTCAGTACTTGAGTATTTTTGTGTGTGTGTCTTTCACTGAATACTTACTTTTTCGATCTTTTTGTTTAAGCACTTGGTTTCAGCTGCGGTTTTTTTTTTAAAGAGTGCTCTGTAAATGAAGTGGAGTTGAGTCGAGTACTCTTACCCAAGTAATTATTTGGAGGACTACTTTTTACTTTTACTTGAGTAATATATATATATATATATATATATATTATCTAAACTAACAGTACTCTTGAAAAACTATTTTTGGCTCCTCTACCCACCTCTGATGACCGCACACAACTGTATATCTTCTACCTTCCACAAGCACCAATATTGACGTGAAGGGTGGGTTCATACTGAATGAACAGTGCCATCTGCTGAACAAACCCTCAAAGTGGCGCAAAGCCCTTGAAACTCAGTCCAAGCCTGATTTAAAAACACGTAAACATGAATGCCAATGAAGACTTGTAGGTACAAAACAAAAAGTGCTTAAGTAGAGGGTTGACAAGTAGTTTAACAGGGTTAAGAATGTTGCATCAATTAGATTAAAAAAACAATAACAATGTAAAACTGCATATAATATTAAAATATTACACAAAATGTCCCACAAAAGCATACTGAGGTGCCTTAGAAGTGGGTTCATACACACAATGCAGTAAATCTTTGCACACAATGAGGATCAATAGCAGCTCTTTGCTCCTAACAGAAAGGGGGAGCTTCATGAACTGTGAGGTGTGTTTGCCCAACTGTGACAAACGAGATGTTCACTCCGACAGCGAGGAATGCCAGATTCTGATAAGCGCTCACAACAAACAAAGTCACCCACTGTGCACACTCAACCACCAGCAAACCCCAGTCAGATACTGTATGTACTTCATTCATATCCTAACTGTCTTTGAAATCTTATTATTATTGAGCATGAATTTCCTACCCTCCTCCTTTCAAGAATTACTTGTAATTCCTCATTTGACAAATGAAATGAAACACACGCTTCATCAGTGTGAGCTGAATGCCATATTTGACAAGATAACATGAAATGCAAACCCCATCCCTTATATTTACTGGCGGGCTAAACTGCATTCCCAGTCTATATTTAGTGATCTGACTTTCAAATTGGGGCCAGAGGAATATTTAGCCTCGCTCAGTCTGTCAGCTTCCTCTTAGTGACAAAAGAGGCTTTGGGATAAAGCCAGTAAGAAAAGTGGAGGGAAAGGTCTCCCTTTCTTCCCGCAGCTTTTCCCACAGCCTCTGACCAGCAACAGCAGCCAAGCATGCATGCCCTTGGAGATGACAATGCTGTGTTGTCACGCTGCCTTGTCCTCTGCTTTGTTTTCCCAAAAGGAGACAGGATACTTGGCTGCCCTCTCCTGGCACAAGCAGGAATTCCAACGGTGTCAAAGAAAGGGCGTGAATGGAAACATTACCTCGGCGGAATTTCAAATATCAGGGCACAAATGAGACCAGCATCTAGACAAAAGTCTATTATCTCTATCAAAGTATATATAAATACAAACACGTAATGATAAATAACACTAAAAAAATATATACACTGATTGCTGCAGTTGCACTCAAAATTAACCCGATGTTGTAATGATTTATTGAAATTATCACCAATGCTCCGCTTTCTCCAAATAATTAGCTTCCTGGTCTTACTTACCAGATTGGTCGTTCATCATGCGAATCGCTTTAGCTTTGGCCAACTCGAGGGCTGTGATCCATCGCTGCCGCTCCACTTCGGTACTAGCTTTCAGGTGGTATGTGCGGCCACCACTGCTCAGGACAATATTGCAGGCATCCTCCGTGTCGATGTGAGCAGTGGCCAGATTGATTGTCCCGCGACATGTGTGCGCCATCTCCGCCTGTGTCCTGCAACAGAAAACATGTATGGAGTGTCAAGTTGAGACAAGAAATATTTTGTGCACGCTCCGCTGTTTAGCAGGCCGTGGACGCGTCAGAAAACAGTTGCATTGTCTCCTCTGATGTGGAGAAAAACAAAAAAACAACAACAAAGAAAAACTGTGTGAACAAAGACAAACACTATGTGAATGGTGATTTTTTATTTTTATATTTTTAAACAAAAGAGGGAATCAAAAGCAAAACAGCAATGGAAGTAGAGGTTTTTTTTGGGGTGGAGGGTTTTGCTGGAAAAAAGCAAATAACTGCAAGTAATTGACACCTCCTCCTCAACCCCTGAAAATAGCCTATATAAATTGTTTCCAACAGTGGTTTCAAACATACGGCCCGCAGCCCAAAACCAGCCCACTAGGGGGTTCAATCCGGCCCAAAAGATGAATTTGAAAGTGAAAAAATACATAAGACATTGTGGTGCTGGGCGCTAAGGATCATTTTGAGAATTATGCTCCTGTAGAAAATGGAGTGATAATAATTTCTAATTTTCTTAAATTGATTGAATTATAAAGTGCAATACTACATTTTTCCGTTCCAAATACCTGTAACGTTAATTTTTTTGTGCCTTAAAATAAAATCACTGTGGTCAGTTATTTTGCACATGTTGATGACAAACTAAAGCAACATTTTCTCAAGAAATCTGAGGTTATTTTGTAAAAGGATTAAAAATAAGTCATTACATCTAAAGATTTTCTTAATGTACTTGCTTTGTTTTGCATTATAACAAAAGGGAAAAACAGGGTCATTTATTATTATATTAAATATGGTATGATTTTTGTTGTCCGGCCCCTTTGACATCAATGATGTATGTAGCAAATGAACTAGAGTAAGATTGACACCCCTGGTTTAAACTGTAAATATAACACAAACTATTTTCATCTAGTTTAGATTATCATTTCAAACAATGCTTCGATATGATCACCCATCGATATTTATAAAAAAAACAAAATAATAAATTTTAAAAAAAAAGCCATTTAGGAGCATCCGGTCATGTGATTCATCTGTGGGTGCTAACACCCATTCAGTAATTCCAAAGTGAGGCCTCACTGCCACCAGCAGCTGCCTCTTGAAGCACTAAGCTCGACAACAACTCCAGTCACAGTTGACGCTGACAAGGTGGCTCCCGCCTCATTATGGTCTGTAGGAGTTGCCGCTGACTCCCCTCGCGCAGCTTTTACTCGCCGGTCTTAATCCACAACAAGCAACACATTCAGCTGTGCAGACAGGGCCACATGAGGGGCCACGAGAAGAAGTCAACAGCCAAGTTTTCTTCCTCCAGCTCAAGATGCACAGTGCTTGTGCTAAATAGGTCAACAAGCTGGATGAATATGTGCAGATCCAGAACGACACAGTGGGGAACTGAGGCCATGCAAAGCCCGTGGATTCATAGAATTGCATACGTGAACACTAAATCACAGGAGCATTGTGGCGCACGGGGGAACAGGGGAAGAAGCTCAGGGCAGGTTGTCCGTGCTGACACGGTGCATACAGGGACAGGACGACGAGGAAATGTCACAACACCCAGCTGGAGTATTTAGATAACTTTGTTGTGGCTTACAATGTTGTATCACACAACTCAGTGGGAGAGTAGCAGAGAAATGCTGATGAGGACAAAGGGAACAGAAGATAGGAACGTCAGAGCAAATCAATTCAAAAAGGACAAGCGCTGAAACAATTAGATAGGCAAGACTCTTTCTTGAACTTATCACCTTCACACATAAACGCTCTTGGTCTATCTTCGTATGCCTGACGCCAAGACCAACAAAAACAACACGAAATATGTTAGACTAGCCACATGCCTTGTGCCAGTCAGCAGTAAGGATAATGATCACGGTTCAGGTCGGGTTCGGCCGTCGAGACGTGGCCAAGGTTGCCTCACTCGCTTTCATGCACCCAACGCTTGGATTTGCAAAGCAGGGGTGGCCATCCCACCGCTCTTCAGTCAATTGTACCTCACATGAAACATTAAATTTAGCCTTTGGAGATCTAGAGATAATCTTTAGCAACCAGGTAGCAGTCAAATCAGCCTTCAAGCGGACATGCAGGATGAATGGAAAATTTACTTTTTTAATTGCTCTTGTACAAATAGTTGGGTCTCGGTGGTACCTTCCCACCCGTCAAGGTTGAAATTAAGCCAGTGAGTAAAGCTTTTGTTAGCTGCCAATTCCCAAAAAATGCATCTCTGAGCTAGTCAGTCTGAATTTCACCCCACTGCGGCATAAGGGTGGGGCTTATTTACAAAATCATCTCCACATACAGCTGGCCAGAATCTCGCCGCCGGGCAAGCACTATCATGTCAAAGAAACGGTAAGCAGCGCTGCAGTCTGAGCGCAGATTAGTATTACCTAACAGTGCTACCCACATTAGCTTCTGACAACCGGCACATATTAGAATGTTCGGCAAAGTTGGCATGACATGGAGGCTGAAGATGTGCTGACTCCACAAGTGAAAATGTACGTCTTCATGGAGGGATCTCTTATCTCGTCCGACTCTTTGCTGCTTGAGAACCGGTAGCCGCTTGCTTAGCCACAACGCCCTAACTCAGCCCTGAGTCATCATCACCTTATAGTGAGTGTACGTGTGGGGAAAATGTCTTCTTCTTCTACAGAACATGTACATCCAATGAGAACATTTTGGTACACCTGCACAATCTAATCAGATCCAATATCAGATCAGATCAATCAAAATTTCTGACAGAAGAAGAGACAGGAGACACACCAAACACAACCTGAGCCAGTACTTATCTTTTGTGGCAAAAGGAGAAGCAGTCGCTCTCTCAGCGATCTGGAATCTTCTGAACGTCTGCCTCCCCTGTGCCCTTTTTATTAAAGCTTGAGCAGGATGTATCACATTCCATGACCTTTTAAGGACTTGTTTGTTGTCAAGATGTGGTCAGTGTCTCACGGTGTGGGGGTTTGTGCCTTGTGGAATCTGCATTGCAGCACCTTTCCAAACTGCTCGTTTCCAGTGAACAAGGGTGCTGTCACCTTAATGCAGTTACAGCAACAATGTGTTTTTATCCGATAATATATACAATTTTTCCATCAAGTGGTGTAAAATTGCACTGCACACGCCCATTTTCGTACAAGTTTGTCAAGGAGGTAAAAGACTTCCACAAAGGAAACGTCAGTGGTTCCTCGATTATAGTGTAGCTTCTCCGCAGAACCTTCTCGATGCGCAATACCCATTTAAGACAATTGAAATTGTTCCTTAAAATTGTGGCATAGGAGCTAGGAACATTGAAGAGATAGAGAAATGAGATCCACCCTCATTTGAATTCATTGTCTCTTTGGAACAATGTAATGCTATTGACAAATCCCAAGCACCAGTCGCCACGCTGCCTACGCTCTCTTCTGTGGAAACGCACCAGATCTTTCTGTTCCAAACTACTGTGGTGAGCTGAACTGGTGAAAAGTTGACTTCACAGTGCTTCTTTCCTGTGGTTGAGAGGGAAGTGTGACAGGCCTGCTCTTCCATGAAAGACCAGAGCAGATTCACCGATATGGCAGATCAAGCAGCATTTAGCCATTTAATGCTGTGTAATCTTCTCTAAAGCAGCCAGACAGATCTCATTTAAGAGAGGTGAAAGAAGAGCAGAGAGCATTAAAACTAGAAGGGAAAGCAAATTAGGCAATTGAAAATGGAATGAAGAATTGAAATAATCTAGTTAAGAACTGTGCAATAAGGCAGCCTGGGTGAAAAGGCAAAAAAGAAAATGGAAATGGTGCATCTCAATAAAAGTCATTACAATTTAACATAGGCAGGTGCTGAGTGTGGCAGTTGAGGCTTTGATTACGCTGATCTGTCGATGCGCTTTGCCTTCTCAGTGACAGGTTAAGGAGTGAAACATTTTTGCTTTCGCAACGACAGGCCTTTAGAATTAAAGAGCTCTCTCAGATCATCGGCTGGAGCTCTACTTGCCACGAGTACTGTCCGCCACCACAACTCATTTATGTCAAGCGAAATCTGAGCTTTTAAAAAAAAAAAAAAGTAAAAAGAGTGCATCTTATCACACTGTTTGTCAAGTATCTCACCTTTTGTTTCATCCCCTCACTTGTGCAGTTTTTCTACAAGTGCTATACATGCTGTCCAAATGAGCTACATCAAAAATTCTGCACCTCCGAAGACAACAACCCTCCGTTTTGACTGCCAGTGTCAAAGAGCTAATAATTTCAGTATCTTAATTCCCCTCACCGTCACCAGTTTAATAATTATTATATGTGGAAATTACAAAAAAAAAAGTCATATTCTTAATCTATGTTGACTGAATTACAATACGACAGGAAACAAACATGTCATCCCTTAACATGCAGATAAAGGTTTACACTTAATATGTCAGGTCTGACATATTTTTGTCGTAACAGTAGGGGGAAAAAAAAAGCCCTCAGGTCGGACACAAAGTGGGCAAAGGATGCGACAACAAACTGTCTGTGCTCAGATGTCGCGCTGGGATTGGCCTTACAACATAATGGACTATTAATAGAGGCCAGTGGCAACAGGCGGCTCTGCTTTCACCATCTCTGTGTCAAATAAAACGGACCTGATGACAGCAGACAACAAGGCTTCTTGAGAAAGTGTGCTGATACAATAGCACTGGCTGGACTGTTCTTCTCATGGACCTTGCTCCCACCAGCAGAATTAGAGGAATGCTAAAGATGAGGTAAAATGGGTGGGAAACCTACAGCCTGTGGACAGAGAGCATTTGAGCCAGTCTGCCATACAATACTAAAAACAAAGGTTACAAACGGCAATGGGCGAGCCGTGGCCAAGTGGTGTCACCTGCCACCATGGGATCCCAGTTCATCGACCGGCAGAAAGATGTGGGCAAAATAAACTTCAGCTTGTCAAATGAGGACTGACACAGCTTGGGGGGGGATGCAGAAACTAGCAAATTTAGTTACTCAACTTGAAATATTGGCCTGTTTAATTGAATATAAAACCTATGATTCTGTTGTATGAATGGCAACAGGTGGAAACGCATGTTAATTGACCTTTTGCCATCGAGTAGAAGAGGATTAAATTGTTCTTCCTGACACTATATGGCACTGGCATACTGTTAGATAAACAAAGATACGTTATTTGTTGTAAATGAATCGTCATTTTGCAAAAATGAAATGGGGAAACAAGTTCTCACGCGATACCTGTTGTCTCACAGCAATACTGTATTGTTTTTATTGTTTCCTTTGTTTTCATCTGCCCACGCCTGTGGCTCGTATGCCCCTGCAAGACACACCTGAGCCACAGGTGTTGGGCACAATAACATATCGTTTTATTGCAAGAAAGACTAACTAGCGATTAAAAGGGCCATAAAAATAAACAGGTGACCATATGTTGACAAATGCGTAAAATGCAACTTGACTCTCATGACGAATGAAACTAGCTAGCTTGGCGAGCTAGCAGAAATCGTTAGCACAAATGGTCACATTTGTGACACATAACATAGTCGGGGAAGCGCTAATGTTGTCGCCACTGCAAAACCAGCTGTCACTTCAGACAAAACGACCACGTTGTTGTTGTTGTTGTTGTCAGCTGGCCGCCTGACGGGCAGCGCCAGTTAGCCTGCTAGCCATCCAGCCGCGGTGGCATCCAGCTGTGGTGATGCACCCCCGCCTCACGCTAATATGATTAGTTCTTCGCACCAAGCCTGTTGACTGTTTTGTCCGTGTGTTTTTACCTGTAATACGACAGCAGGCCGTTGCTCAGGACGAACCATCGCCGCTGGTACCCTTTCAGGTAGTTGGTCCATTTAAAAAGCCAACCTTTGTAAGTATCCGAGCCCGCTGCTGGCGGGGCCGCGGTGGAAGCGGATGCCGAGCCCTTCCCTTGCTCGCTCATCCTCCGCTCAGCCGCACGCAGGTTTAGCCGGCGACAGGGACGACACCACCACCGCCTGGATAGCGAGCGTGCAAGTCCGCGGTGACGAAAGGTCGAGGCGGAGGAGGGTCGGAGCGGAGCAGGGCAGAGCAGAAAGAGACGTGTGCCCTCCTTTTCACATGACGCCGGAGTGCATAATCACTACCTGATGGAACCGTCGTCGTCCTCAGCAAAACGGTCAAAGTATATACTGTACACTAGATGGCAGTATTGACAAAATGTTGCCACATGCAAAGCACTGAAAGGTTGCACCTTGCTGTTTCCAAATTATTTAATTCATCATGTAAAAACATCACAATACTACTAGCATAATAAAACAAATACAAGATTGTTTAAAAAAAAAAAAAAAAAAAGTAGCCCTTTTTATTTGGAAACACACAGACAATCTGATAAGAAGTCATGCTACACGCAGTTGCTGCTACATGTTTGTTAAATCTTAAATAGAAAACCAAAAACTAGGAAAACAGCATATTACCCTGACAGAAGGGTCATCACTACATCATGAGCTTGTGCTCCCACGTGCCAGTGTAAAACAATCACTCCACTCTGCAGCTCACAACACAGTCAGACAACAGATGTGTTACAAAAAAAATCCAACACAATATCACATTTTCACATCAGTGCAATTAAAACCCGACCTGTTGGATCTTGTGCCAACAATAGCATGCAAGTCAATGACTCTCGAAATCCCCTTAGGTACAACAAGTCTTCTAATGTTTAGTGCAGCCATATTCACAAACTGTAAACCTCTCATAATTGCCATTTACTGTTAAGATCCTGGTAGGAAAGCTTTAATTCCGTTCTTTGTGTATCTGGAACACACTTGTGGGGTGCTTGGTTGATGTTTTGGAGCATTGCTGCAGCATTGTTTGAGAGTGGATGGGTTTAACTTGACTGCTTTTAAATACAGTACGAGGTCTCCGTCAGTCAAGTGGACTTTTATTGCTCCTTCCTAAGCCACTTTCTCTTCCCTCACACGCAGGCGCACACACACAAAACAAAACCTGCATGCAGTGCCTGTTTAAGGCTCTGCAACCTCCTGCAGGTCCCTCATTCCCTTGCGTTAATGTATTCAGCAGAATCAGCCACTGAGTAGGGTGTGTGATGAAAAGGGGTGGCGTGCGGGGGTCCTACAGTACATCACGATAAGGGACTGCAGCATTTTCCGCTGCATGACAACTATACATCACCTTTCACCTAAACAAACATCATCGTAAGTGCAGTATGGACAGGAGAGAAAAACGTGTCATTTAATCCGCACAATGTACGCTACTTTACGGAATCCAGAAACATACTAATCTATGTCTTTCAAAAGATCTCCCCAAATATCTTTTCTGTTCACTTGTCACCTCCCAACCCCTCACTAAATAGGACAAATTCAAAAGGAAGACAACCAATATTGCTTCCTCTCTCTTTTGAGTCTCACAAAAATAGCTTCGTTCCAGTCAGGCTGCAAGGAAACCCTCACTAAGAAAAGTAAGGAGTCAGACATCTGAGTGCCTATGCAATACAAGGCCTGTTGTGTCTTACATTGACTCCTCCCTTACGTCTGTGCAGTGAAAGTGAACAGCAGCATGAGACTCGGAAGCGGTTGGATGGCCCATGAATGGAATCGTATAAGGGCAGCTTCTAATAACTCTCATTATGAAAAATCAGCTCAGTAAAGCAGGAGGCCACAGGGTATTTAGTTTCCAGCCATTTAGATCAAGAAGTCCTTTGCTCCCCTGCTGAGGTGAGAGGGTCACATGATGGTGCAGCGGTTCCTCTGCAGCGCCCCTTGCAGGCGGATGGCGGTGTGATTCTGGCGCAGCCCCCGCGCCACGGCGATGCCCAGCAGCTCCTTGAAGAGCAGGACCACGTGCCAGTTGAACTTGGCCGAGCATTCCACGTAGCCGCACTTCCACGTCTTCTTGACCAGAACTGACACGGCCCTGCGAGGCATGAAGCGCTGCCGCTGCAGGTCTCTCTTGTTGCCCACCACCAGAATGGGCACCTCGCTGCTGCTGCCTTCCCTGCAAAGGTTGACACGGACGCCTTAGCATGTGGGTGCTGGGTGGGTGTAAGCTGAGCTATTTGCAGCTTTGCCTGCCTTTCTTCTGAGGTGTGAAGGGGCGGATTGGAGGATTAGAGCTCATGGGCTCTGGGGGGTGGGCACACTGTGCGATACTGCTTGCAAGCAATATGGAGTGTGAAAAGAAATGGCAAGTGAGTGGTTGGCATAAATTAGTGAGGGGGGATGTGTGTTTGTAAAGCACCGTCGTAGGGTGTTATTATAAACATCCCCAGTTGATCGTCAATCGCAGTCCTTTCCTGGATCGAGCTAGTACCATGGAAAATACAGTTATGTAACAAAAAAATATTTTTTATTGGTGTGGTGTGAAATTGCAAATATTATACAATACAATATTATACTGTATTGATAAAGTAAAGTGCATCTACAGTGGAACCTCGATAAAACAGACCCCGATATAACAGATATCGGATAAAACGGACCGTCGGGACTGAACAATGTGTCCAAAAATAGTTTCCATGTGTCACCTAAACTGCTGTTGAAAAAGTCTGTTAGTTCCAGAATTGGCCACTTTTATTACTGGCGCTGAGACGCAATGCAGGCAGAAAATGGGACTGACGTATTTCTGGGTGACAGATATATTTAAAAAAAAATATATATTTTTTTATAAAATTTAAAAAATGAAAAATCAATTTCCAAAAGACGTGCCTCCTGTGCCTACGTGGCAGCCATGTTGAATGTGAGGCATTGACGTGGCGGCTCTTTCATGATGGCTACATCTATTGTCTCTTGTACATAGACTCACAGCACAGAGACAGAGATCATCATGGCGGCAGTGTTAACGCTGGAAAAAAAAAAAGTCTCTGGAGTCTGGAACATAGTATTTTTGGTACAGTAACAGTTTTTTTTTGGTCAAGCCGTTCGCCTTTACCAACAGATTTGGAACTAGGATGCACATTTAATTCCTCGCAGTTGATGAAAGCGACTCGCCAATGATGAGTACTTTACGTCAACAATGTCACCATGACCAAGCACACCGGCGTGGTAAGTTTGGATAAAATCTGAAACTTTCAAACATTTTCATTTTTTAGATTTCTTTTTTTTTTCTTTGTTTGTTTTTTTTTTTTTTTTTTTTTTTTACAATAACTTCGTACGGTACTGGGTGTTTTAGGCCACAAAAAAAACTACAAAACAAGAATTTGTACTGCACAGTAATATGGGTGCATATGGCCTAAAAAAAAAGTACTTCAATGTAACAGACAATCGGCTGTATCGGACAACCCCCTGCCCCTATTAGTCCGTTCTATCGAGGTTCCACTGTATTCCACAATATTTCTTTACTTATTAGGTGTTCATATTACTATTAGTATTTTTTGCAAGATTTTTAAAGGGACAATGGGTTCCCCCTCCCTCATTGGCTCACCACCTGTGGGATGGGCCAAGGATTGAGTCGGATTATCCAGATATTCACGGATTCTGAATAGTACAAGGAGAAACAATTGGATTGTGATTCGCTAGTCATCCGTTACTGTCAATGCGAATAGCAATTGGGGATTTAGACGGCGAGTCCAAGCTCTAATGGTCACGGAATGAATTGAACTCGTATAATTTCTTCCTTTGGCACAGCAACTTTCAGCATTCACACGACATTGCTCATTTTAATTTTCTGTTTTTTAGTAGGCAATATGAGAAGGGTAGGGAGACCTGATCATTTTTCATGAAAACAAGTGAAATAAGATCCTGTCCAATATTTTATTAGTTACATTACGGTGCATGAAGGCCCGCCCAATGACCGCTGTAGTTCAAACAAATGATCTGTGCCTCTTTTAAGGATTAATAAGGCCTGCTCTTTGTTACAGTCTACCTCATTTTATGACAAAGACTGGCATATTAGCACATCTGACAGGACAGATGGCGCGATAGCTCAACACACAGAATACGCAGGAATACCCACTGAGAGACTTGAACAGAATGATTTTACAGCCCTGAGATGAAATTTTATAAGACTTGAAAAACACACTGCAGTAATCACACCACTTTTCTCCGTTTTCCAGGCTGTATACAAATATCTGCAAGAGGAACAAGATGTACCGAGCATGTGACAATATTGCTTCATGCCAGTGGGCTAAACAAAGGCAAATGTTATAAAAATAATAAAAACAAATTTAACTGATGTCTGGAGAATGTGCATTCTGCCCAAATAAATATTTTTATTAGAAATAACTAATCCCCCCTACCAGCCATGCTTCAGATCTTAATGCAATGCATGATTACACTTTTTTCCTGCATCCATTCCTCATGCAAGTCTTTTTTTTCCATCTTTGGTTTAGAGAGCTATTACGACACGGAGCATAAACCTTCACACTAACGCGCAAGACCCAAGGTGGGTCAATCGGCTGTGTGGGGGCAGTGCAGTCATGAAACCCCATTCAAAACAAATGAAGCTAGCCATTAGACCTTTCAAAATGTGTGTACTTTGCAAGCGTTATCTCCATCTTACAGTATCAATTTGCCGCATCTGGCGTCTATTACCAATAGAAATATGCTTAAAAAGTCATCTTCGACACTCCAGTCACATTTGAGGTCTCCCGCATGTGGCAACGTGCAAATCAAATGTCATTACTAAACTGTTAGGATGCTGGAGGAGTGTGCGGAATTAAAAGATTTATTACCGCCTATATATCACGGTCACGCTGTCACAAAAGTGTTTATTGTATACTTTGGGGTCTGGCCTGTAAAATTGGACGTTTTCTGAGATGTCATCGCAAATCAAGCGTGATAGATAATAAGTTGCTTGCCAGATGAAGTGTGGTGCTGACCATACCGGTGTTCTACTATCTGCTGCCTGATCATCTTCACATATTCAAAACTCTCCACGCAGCAGATGTCGTACACCAGGATGTAAGCGTTGGCATTGCGAACGCCTCTGCAACGCAAATCCAGCCACTCCTGGAGGACACACATACATAAATAATGCGTAATTATCCGGATCAAGATGCGCTACAAACACGCAAAATAAAACCTTCCCAATTCAACACAATTGCATGGTTTACATTTTTAAAAACATTTGAACACAAACAATGCTGATAACTTGAGTTGAGGCGTTGAGTGTAAAGATAGTTCAAATAAAAAGTAATGTACAGTATGGCATTTTGTGATTGTACAGCATACAATGGTTCATAAAAACATATCTTCCTTCAATGCAATTCAAAGGTATAATGCAAGAATGCTAAAGTTCAGCAGGTAGACCTTTTAGCAGAAATATTTTACTCGTTGGCACAACCACAGTGGCTTTCATCCTGCTGAAAAATAGTCCACACAGTTTCACGTTGCTTCTGTTGTATTTGTATGCTATATGCTTCGAAATTCTCATAAGAATGCCTTGTGCTGCAAAATAATGGAAGTAGCTATAGTGTTTGTGGGGGTCTATGTGATACATAGAATACATAACTAACTACAACAGCATACAATGGAATACACAGTAATAATAGAGAGAAACTGAACAGCATGTGCTTCATTTTTGACTCCAAATCACTTTGGCTCAGGGTCGGTGAAGCGTAAGAGACGGTTTGGAAAGGTGGTCGACCCACGGCGAAGTCATAAAGCATGGCAAGCGTCTGCTGGTAAGTACTGTATCTTAGCTACGAATGAGGAAGGAGAGCGGCAGCACAGAAAGAAGAAAACATGAAGCAGAACAACTGCATTACTGTTGAACATTTCTGTTTGACATTATAAGTTGCAAAGTATGTTTGGTTTCAAATTAGAAAACAACAATTACAGTATATTCATAGCGTTGCCGTGATCTGTCACCAACCCACTCCTTCCAAGCCGCCACAACAGCGCCCATTGAATTTCAGTATATTATTCCTGCTACAGGATGGAGATGGGAAGAGAGGACTTTCGAGGGCTGTGATGTCAAGGCTTGCATTCGAGGGGGAAATGAGAGAAGAAACTCAGCCTTGAGATAATGTTTGAGAAGATGGGAAAGATAACCTCGGATCAACTTGTGAACTAAATGAAGGGGTGTTTTTTTAGAGCTGGAAACTATCATAAAATCCGTCTGGCACCTTCTACTTGAAATTTTACCACTCAATGGCACAGAGCAAAATATTAAATCTGAAAAGTGTCAAGACCTATTTGAATTAAAGATGTAACTGCTAAAAAGATTTTGTCTCGTCTCCTGTTGCCATGCTAGCCTGGAGAAAACTGCGGAGGATCATCACACTGTATTTCTTTAGGAGTTATTAATCTATTTTGGTGACAGCAATTACTAATTGCATTATTGTACAGCTTGTGTGCCATCACCTCCACAAACGAGTAACAAGTAAGGTCGTCATATTTTAGCAATCTTGCTGAAACATACAAGACAGGCATCTGGACTGTTGGGTTTCCATTTGTGTGGGAATTTTGACATGCACGTGTTAAAAAAAAATAAACGTAGTACTTATTGTTTACGCTTTGTTTCTTTATTCATTGCTCTCACACATATATCCTCATATCATCATCACTTCTTCCTCTTGAGGTTTTTTTCTTCGCACTAAGGCCCTAAATACTCCCTTGCACTGATCCAGTAATCACATTTGAATTGCTTAATATTTTGGATTATATACCGCAGAAGACAAAATTAGGCTAACTGCCAACTACCAGTATAGATTTTGATGTCTTGATCTCAATTGTTCGTGTGATAAAACATAGTTCGTAATCATTGAAAGGAAGAAAATTATGTTTTTGGTCATCAAAGTCTTAAAGTTTTATTTTGAAAACCATGTGCATCCAGCAGTGTCTCTGAACTCATGTAAAACCGCTCGTCTTGGTCATGTTATACGGTAGTAAAAAAGTAAACCCACAAACTAGCAAAAATGAGTTTAAAAAAGGCTTTGGGGAGCTTCCATAGAAATGGGAAAAGACCAAATTATGACAAATGTTCCATATCCTATTTTAGGAAAGAAGATTTTCAATGAAAACTTTGACCAAAACGAAATTATGAAGTAGAATGGACATAAGCACCGTAACACGCTTCAGGTGTCATTGTCTCCTTTTACACCAAGATGGCACGACTTGCTGAATAGAAACAAGCAAAGGGCTCCAACTGATTACAACTACATTGAGCAAAATGGTGAGTTTTAATTTCTATAATTTTGTAGAAATATTTTGATTTGTTTCTATTCCTCTCCATCAAAACATTGGTTTACGTGAAAGTGGTCAGTGGCGAAACAAAGCTTGGGGTCCGCTGCATGCCTTAGAAGGCAAAATTAGCCTTATGAACTCTGCCAAGCAACAAGTGTGACATTTCCAGAAGAAAAAAATAATAGTTGATCTAAGTGCATGTGTCTGATGGTTAACATTTTATTACAACTGTGCGACAGTACAATGAATGTGATTTAGAAGATTTGCATTGGAAGAGGAGATGGAATTAAAAAGCATCTCAAACAGTGAGAGAAAGAGAGAGTTTGAGAGAGAGAGAGAGAGAGAGAGAGAGAGTACTGTAGTTTGAAGGTGCATGAACGGATTTTTGTTTAGTCCATTATTTTGTATTGAGGTTTTGTTGTTTCTGATGCACCTGTAACCCACAGCACTTTGAAAAACCACGTATCATCAAGGTGGTGATTATGATCCATATTTTCACTTCATGCTTCTGATTAGCATTGGACCCCTCCCTTTGAAGCAATGATTGCTCTAATTCGCCATACAGTTCTCCCCTGTGGTAATTATATTACAGTACTCCATCCCACAGCTCCGTGTAACCCAAAACTGTAATGCTGAGAATCCTATTACAAATGTTGAAAATGTGGCTTCCAGCTTGTACAGGAACATTTGTGCGCATGGCGGAGGTGCGCCAGGACGAAGATTGGTGTTACTTGCAACGATGGAAATGCAAACACATTGGAGTCAGGGCGGCTTGCGGAGTGTGAGACAACGCGCACATCTGCAGAGATAATGAGGCTGCTCAAACATGTATATGTATATATATATATGTATAACATTTTATATATAATATATATATTCTGCAGTTGTCAGACTAATGGGACGCAAGTAATTTAATAACAGGATGTCAACACAGCTCACTCTCATTTGACAATCGTCAGGTGCGCAGTGACCTGAGTTGCAGCTGAGCTAAAAATAGCATCTTGTATTCTCATCTCATATCCTGCTTGAGGTCCCAGTCATGTTTTTAAATGTGGAGGACAAGGGGGAGGGGGAGGGGGAGAAGGAGGATGGGGAGGAAGAGGGGCAGGGCGCAGCGAGACGATTTCTCCACAGCTGAGCAAGACACAAAAGGTAAGAAACGAGTGGGGGAAGAGGCAGCCACACGTTGCTGATGAAGTCAAGTGGATTTTTAAAAATGCATGTGTGGGCACGTTTACAGTATTTGTGCCACAGTGTGCTTGTGGGACCATGGCTGTGAAGTGTGGTGCTACTGTTTGGAGACAGTATTCTGGGAAGAAAAAGAGCATCTCCTCCTTCTCTCCTCACGAGCCAAAACACAACACGTTTCCCTGACAACTGCAGACAAATGACAAACGATAAAGCTGTCCAAGTCTCCTAATTTAGGGAGCCACAATGAATCATTGTGATGGAGCCATATCCATGTAACCTGTGGCGGTAGGGGTCTTGGGTAATTAGTGTCAACCACAGGTCACACAATCAGATTTGCAATTAAAATCTATTGGTCCCCTGAGGATAAAAACGTCCATTACTCAACGGTGACCTTACCAAGAATATTTTAATCTGTCCGAGACAAACCCTTTCTAGAAATTCACAGCGTTTCACATAACGTGGAGACAGTGGCCCATTGCTCATTAGTTGTACTTGCGCACAGAATGAGAAAATGGTGTGCCTACTTTTGGGAAACTCAGTCAAAATGAGCTAATAAAGACAGCTTCACTGAATAGTTCAAATCCACTTGGACAGCCTGTCATTTACAAAAACGAACATACTGAGTCAAAAAATATGGTGCTCCACGGATATTGTTTCACTTTTGTGCTTTACTGAGAGATAGTCCCATCAAATATACTGTACGACTACGTTTGGGGTCGCCACAGCGTGTCGTCCTTCATGTAAGCCTCTCCTGCAACCTCCTCTCTAACACCAACTTTCCTCATGTCTTCCCTCACTAAATCTAACAAGCTTCTCTTTGGTCTTCCTTGAGCTCTCTTGCCTGGGAGCTCCATCCTCATCATCCTTCTAGCAATATACTCACTCTCTCTCTCCTCTGGATGTGTCCAAACCATTCAAGTCTGCTTTGTCTAACTTGGTCTCCAAAACATCTAACCTTGGCTGTCCACCTGATGAGCTCATTTCTAATCCTATCCAACCTGGGCACTCCGAGAGCGAACCTCAACATCTTCATTTCCGTCATCTCCAGCTCTGCTTTCTGTTGTCTCATCACTGTCTCTAATCCGTACATCATGGCTGGCCTCACCACTGTTTTATAAACTTTGCCCTTCATCCTAGCAGAGACTCTTCTGTCACATAAGACACCTGACACCTTCTTCCACCCGTTCCAACCTGTTTCTTCACTTCCTGACCACACTCACCATTGCTCTGGACGGTTGACCCCAAGTATTTAAAGTCCTCCACCCTCGCTATCTCTTCTCCCTGTAGCCTCACTCTTTTCCCTCCACCTCTCTCATTCATGCACATATATTCTGTCTTACTTCAGCTAATCTTCATTTCTCTCCTTTCCAGTGCATGCCTCCACCTTTGTAACTTTTCCTCCACCTGCTCTGTGCTTTCACTGCATATCACAATGTCATCTGCGAACATCATGGTCCACGGGGATTCCAGTCTAACCTCATCTGTCAGCCTAGCCATCACCACTGCAAACAGGAAGGGGCTCAGGGCTGATCCCTGATGCAGTCCCACCTCCACACTAAATTCCTCTGACACACCTACAGCACACTTCAGCACTGTTCTGCTGCCCTCATACATGTCCTGTATTAATTCTCTACCACGTCAGACTTCCGCATGCAGTACCACAGTTCCTCTCAGCCTGTCATAGGCTTTCTCAAGATCTACAAAGACACAATGTAGCTCCTTCTGACCTTCTCTGTACTTTTCCATCAACATCCTCAAGGAAAATAATGCATCTGTGGTACTCTTTATAGGCATGAAACCATACTGTTGCTCGCAAATACTCACTTCTGTCCTGAGTCTAGCCTCCACTACTCGTTCCCATCACTTCTTTGTGTGGCTCATCAACTTTATTCCTCTATAATTCACACAGTTCTGCACAACACCCTTGTTCTTAAAATGGGCACCAGCACACTTTTCCTCCATTCCTCAGGCATCTTCTCACCGGCTAGAATTCTGTTGAACAAGGTGGTCAAAAACTCCACAGCCACTTCTCTTAGATGCTTCCATAATTCCAGAGGTATGTCATCAGGACCAACTGCCTTTCCATTTTTCATCCTCTTTCGTGCATTTCTAACTTCCCCCTTACTAATCATTGGCACTTACTGGTCCACCACACTTGCTTCTTCTACTCTATCTTCTCTCACATTTTCCTCATTTATCAACTCCTCAAACCAGCACACTACTGGCACCAGTCAACACGTTTCAATCTCTATCCTTAATCACCCTAACCTGCTGCACATCCTCCCCATCTCACATCCTACCTGTCGGGCATAACCACTAATTACATTATACATACCACCCTCAATTTCAAGTTTCAGCCTCATCACTTCATCTAATACTCTTTTCACCTCCAAGACATTCTTAGCTAACTCTTCTTTTAAAATAACCCCTACTCCATTTCTCTTCCCATCTACGCCATGGTGAAATAATTTGAACCATGCCCCTTAACTTCTAGCCTTACTGCCTTTCCACTTGCTCTCCTGGACGCACACTATATCAGCCTTTCTCCTAATCATCATGTCAACCAGCTCCCGAGCTTTTCCTGTCATGGTCCCAACATTCAAAATCCCCACATTCAGTTCTAGGCTCTGTGCTTTCCTCTTCTCTTTCTGCCTAAGAACCGCTTTCCATCTCTCCTTCGTCTTCGACCCACAGTAGCTGAATTTCTACTGGCGCCCTCTAGGTTAACGGCACTGGTGGCAGACGTTGTCAACCCGGGCCATCACCGACCCCGTATGGAATTCTTCGGATGAACACTCATATTTTTTAAGCCGGATGCCCTTCCTGATGCAACCCTCGGCATTTATCCAGGCTTCGGACCGGCCTACAGTTTGCGCTGGCTTGTGCCCCCCATAGGGTTGAATTAGCAAATATACTGTACATACTGTTTATATGCAATGTTTAAAAAACGTTATTTTACCATGGTCATACATGGTTTCTTCTTCTAAAATATTATTTATTTTTTTTTTTTTTTTTTTAAAAAGCTCCACTTTAGCGTTTGCTGCACTTGGGTGCCGCCACCACACTTAACCGCACTAATCTTGACACCTGTGACTAAAATGGCCTAATGGCGCCTTTACAGCTCCCCAGACACCATTTGTACTCACACAAATGCACACACAGACACACACACACACACACAGCCTTCAGGGATGAGCGCTTCATATTTGGAAGGCTCTAAGTTACATAATGCAGAACATTATGTAATACCAAGCTAACAACATGGACAGAGGAAACTAAGAAAAATGTCCAGACGCTTGTGTCCAAAATAAAACGGAATTAATGAGCCAACTGTGAGGCTGTTATCGCATCTCATTGACGCACTGTGGCAAACATTCAATATTATCAGCAGTAGACAGCTGCACCACATGACCATTAAAGTAGAAAGATGGACATCTTATTTGTTTCCAATATTAGACTGGATTAAAGAAAAAAAAAAATCATAATGAAATGTTCATTTTTCCAAATATAACATGGAGCTGCTCAGAAGCACGGAGGCACGCTGACTCACCGAACCCTGCAGCTTATTCATGACAAATTAGAGGATGCTATTTGGTCAGCCGTCCTTCAACAGTGTCCATTAAACTTCAGGCAACCTTTCTAATTGACTGCACTGAATTCCTCCTGCCTTCTCCGTTGCGCTTTTATTCCTACAACTTTTTTTTCCTCGAACCTGCTGTGTTGGTGCATGTCAGTCCAAAACAATTGATACTCTGAAACAAAGTTTGAATAGGTGTTATGAATAGGTTTGAATTTGTTTGAATAGGCATCTATCTGGAAATGACACAAGAAAGTAAAGGACTGTAAGTAGGCTTTATATGATCAGGCTTTTTGGGGCCGATCAGCGAGTTGAAAAAAAACGATAACCGATCACCGATCCAATCACAAGATGGAGCAATGTGTCTATTTAAATGACCTGTTCATTTACTGTATATACTTGTGTACTTAATTGCTCAAAAAAGTATATTTACAATAAATAATGTATCTTTGTTCATCTATTTATGCCAGTGAGGCATAGTGACAGACAGAACAAATGATAAATGGTCTTCTATTAGATGGCAGGAAGTACATACAGTAATTAATGTATCCACTTTTTGTGACATTTTTGTTTGTTGGTGTTCCGGGAGATTTGTCCATTGTAAAATATGTCCCTTGGCTCCATAAAGGTTGGAAATCACTGCTCTAGTCAGATCAAACCAACATTACATGACAGAAATAATGGGTGCTAACTTACTGTAATTAAATCAGGTTATTTTTAATGAAATTACTTCACCTACACCGAAACTTTAGCGCATGATTTGACAGAACGGCGGCATGTTTACGTCCAACAGTTTGTGGTACCACTAGCTTGCTAGGCTACATAACATTTTGTTGCCTGCTTGCGAGCCGTATCGTATTCAAAGTACGGGAACATACCTCAAGCAAGCCTTAAACGAACGTCCTCTCCTGTCCTGAGCACCGGTGACCACCAACACACGTTTTTCCCCATTTTGTCCTTATAATACAAAGTCGGCACGCTCAACTCTTGTTGTCGCCGCCACGGCAACGAGTGTATCCGGTCGCATTTGAGTTGACAAGATAAAGCCCAATGATCCTAAAACACGGGATGCAGTGGTATTGGAATACATGATTTTATTCCAGTAGTCTGACATAGTACAATCGTGAAAGAACAAATTTGTCTTATAGTCTGATCCAGGCATTATGTGTTGTCTGTCTCAGACGTGTTGTCTTCCACACCGCCGACATGTATTTTTATTTTTTTTTGTAATAACTTTATTGGCCGTCAGATATTTCCAATACTACGTCAAAAGATGCGGGACAAGGCTAAAAATAAACTAGCTTTTGGATTCAAACATACTGTGCACGATGGCGACGCGGATTAAATGTCTCTTGCGGATCGGCGAATTATGACGTTAAAGCCGATCAGCATAAAATGCTGATCAGCCCAATAAAAAAAAAAGAATATAGCAATTCAAAAGACTCACACAAACAGTTTTTATGTTTACACTATCAGACACTGAGATGCTTCTGAATTATAAAAAAATATATATAGTGCAAGCTATATGTTATGACGTTCCGGACCATCTTGAAGACATTTTCCTGAACTAGACGTGACTTTTATTTGAAGACCCCTGTTTTAGAGTATTCTAATCAGCTATATGTTTTAAAAATGGGATGTTTATGCAATGAGAAATTCTATGAATAATAATAATTTTGCCAAAATGTAATAAACATGAAAACTTAATATTTCAAATAACTCTTAACACGACATCTTATAGTCTTTCATCGGTCATTTCCAGATAAAGGATGCCCATTCACCGAATGCAAATTTACTTCCAGTCAAAATATTGTCAAAATATGAAACATGCTGGACTCAGCTCCATATACAGTATTTCACCTGGTCTAACCAGAGTTGAATTTCTTTGCCTGGAGCGCTCCAAATCGAGCAGGGCGGTGATTCAAAAACACACCGTGTCTCATCAGCCTGCTCATTATGAACAGAGGACGTGAACACACAAAGCGAGAAGCCTTTAGTACAAGCCGGACATGACTGGAATAGACAAAACAACTCAATTAAACGGGGAGTGGGGGGAAAAAAAGGCCTGGAGTCCTCGCAGGTTAGCTGCTGAGCAAGGGCCACACATAAATCTTGCTCATAGAAATGTTGTGGCAGCACTCAGCTAATGGTTTTCTTTGTCTGTGGATACCTTTCCGAGGCTGCGACTGACAACAGACAACACTCCGCCACACATTGTGATGAAATGCTGCTTCGATATTATTCAACACATCTGTGTGCTTAAAAGCCTCCTCGTGTGACTCAAAGCGTAGCCCACACTCCAGCAGCGGCACACTCATCGTGTCTCATTCCAGCTCTCCTTTCGTCTCCTCAAAGGGGGGTTGAGCGTCATTGAGATCTGCCTTTTCCCAAACTGATGGCGGCTCCATTTTTACTGGGTCGTCGACTGTCGGTGTAAAATGACAGAAGTCAAGAACAGACTTTTGTTACTCCCGCAAAAAAAAAAAAAAAAAAAAAAAAAAGGGATTTCCATGAAACGATGTGGAGGGCAGGCACAAGAGCAAAAACCCATTCAATTTTTTGGTTTGTTTTTGGTGCAAATCCATATAAGATTGTTGATTTACCATTTGAGTCAAAATGGAAATATTCCCCCTGCCCCAGAATCCAAAATGGTACACTCCCATCGGCTTACTTTGTCCTCCATGTAGCGCATTAGCGATATTGATTTAGGCTTGTTGTTTATGTTGACTTATGTTGGGATTTTAAGACAAGATATTATATTGCACAAGGAGGATTTAACTGGTTGTTACAGGATAGAGATTATTTCTTTTTGTGTGGTGAATTCTCAAAATAAAAGACATGACAGTGGTACCTTGACCTATGAATTCTCCAACTTACGAGGTTTAGAATGCAGGTGGAATTCTGACTGTCTAGACATTGCAGATGTTCCAGCAATACATGATGTATTTTAGTAAATTTGGTTCCTGGGAAATTGGATCTTGAGCGGAGAAAGTTAGGCGAAACTGTGATTGAGATGAAGACAGAGGACTCAATTCAAATGTCAGAAAATCCAAGAAAAGTGAACTGTGTGAGCGAAATGTCCCATTGCTCTGGACCGCTCTGAATCTGTTCAAGAAACCTTTCATCTGCTGCTGTGTCTCATTTTGTCTTTTAGGCGACACCTTCACGGTGCGGACAGCCACATCTGCTGTTCAGGAGGCCCACTTATTTGCGATGCCAAAGCGACAAGAGAAAATAGCCGCGCCGTCATCAGGTGTTACAAAGCAACTAAATATGGCGACCATGGAGATTTGGCTCTGGAAAACAGCCACTCTCTCGAGGACATGAGTCACACCTTCAGCTGAAATGGTTTGGAGTGCACATCCGGCACTTAAACACAGACAACCTTGAGGTGTTTTTGCACCTTTTTTGGTCACCAGGTTCATGATATAATCAGATCTACTTCTTCACGGGAAAAAAAGGAACTTCACTTTACAAATTTGCTTGACCTTTTAGGCACTGTCCTCAGTCAGGTACACCAAAGCATCTTATGAGACCCAATACAAGAGCTGTATTTTAAAAAAAAAATGGAATAAAGTTCTGTTTTTGTTGATAGTGTCAACGTAACAATATTATTTTGGTTGTCCCGGTAGGTTGCAGTGTTGTACATTATAACCGCATCATACTAAGAGGTGGCTCTATTTTATTTTTTTTTAGCAGCTTGAAAGTATTCTGTATTCGTGGATTCTTTTGACTGTGAAGCAGACAAGTAAAGTACATTCTCAACATGGCGCCTGCACAGACCTAATGTAGTAAAAATATAGCAATAAGATGACTGTATTTACTTTTTCATCTGTAGAAACCTATATTTTTACAGTAAAGAAACTGTCAGCCTGTCGTCCTCACCTCCGCCGATAATGAAATTTTGACCTGTGGTCATCTGGCAAAAAAGGGCAGGCTGTTCTATTTTTTAAATGTGGGATTAGAAAAGCAAGTGCTCTGCCGACATATGCGCCATCATCCAGCATTTGTGCCACAGCAAGGATACAAGGTCACGCAGAAGCAGGTTAAAAAAGACAGCGTGGTTAATAAATAACAATGCACCGTTCTGTCCTCACTGGGGGCACTTTAAAACGTCAAAGTGAAGTGTTAAGTCAGTTGCGTCTCCATAGCAACTACACCGGGGACATCTGAGCGTGCTAAAAGAAATAAATATCAGTGTTGTGGTCCTTGGCGGTTGCCAATGTGAACAGAACTGATCTAAGTATGAGGAAAGTGTCTTTTTTTTCCCACTGTAAAAAAATAGCAATACAGGAGCAGTCGATGTCTCAGGGTACAGACTGCACATCCCTGTAAAATGAGCAGTGTCGAACCTTTCGGAATATTGGCTAAAAGGCTCTACATTGATTTGATCAGAAAGAATTTAAATGATGACTTTGTATTTTTGGCCAAAATGTATCCAGGCCTGGATGCTCTGTGTGAAAACGCTAGTGCAAAAACAATAGTGCACCCCGGCATGTGAACACCATAGCGTCGTTCTCTGGGCTTGCTTTTCTTCTGCACAACGGGGGCTTGAGACCAGGTCAAATACACAAAAGAAGGTCTTCACCAGAACAACACGAAGGCTTTGGAATGGCCCAGCTAGGGAGCAGTCAAAGCCCAGACCTACATCCAATTGAAAAATTGTACGGTGATCTGAAGAAGGATACCCTCAAAGTCTGTCGCAAGTGGTGTTGCCTTGACTTTTATGTTTTCCCATAGATTTACTAACATTGTGAGCTGACTAACAAACAAAAAAATGCTACATTAGACATAGATAACAACTACAAAAATACATCTAACCTTTATTGTTTGTTCAGATTAGACAGAAATTTTTACAACGCCAGAAGCTGGTGGTTTTCAGGCTGGCTATAAAATGAAACGCACTGTTTGTGAATCCTTCTTGGAGCTGACAACAACCAAAAATTCTCTTATATGAGGCCATGGATGGGGAATATCGCGCGTCCAGGAATCTGTTGCACCACTGTAGTTAACACTTTCTGGGTCATGTCCTAGAGATCTCAAAACCTCAACACCAATTGACTTTACGGCGAAAACCTCGTTTTCCGCGGGGCATAGGGGCCGAGTCAAATAGCAAAACCTAAGATTCCACAAGTTGGAAGTGCTACTCTTCTACATGAAACTCTGCAACTCACTTCAACATAGGTCCATCATGCTAAGATGCCACAAGATGGCAGCAAAGTCCTCTCAATGAGACCCCTCAACTCACTTCAACATACAGGCATTCTATTTTCAAGACTGGCAGAAATTAGGCATGGTGCACTTCATTTAAAATTAAGATGCGTCAGTGAGTTGTAAATCGAGTCCATAGTCACTAGGCACCAAAAGCCAGCAAAATGGTGCCAAAGTAATAATTTTATTGCTTTGGCTTGCACACAAAAAACAGTGAATATTTGAGCTTTTCAGCAAATAACTGTTTTTCGGGACTAATAGATCCCCCCCCCCCCCCCGCAAAAAAAATCTGTAATCGCTAACTGCAAATATGGAGGTGTTCACTGTATCTCACGCTATTTAAATCTTTATGTCGTGGATTTTGGAAAACTATTAAACCCATTTTGACTCAAATGTTTTTTTTTTTTTTTCTCAAATGTAGGAACGAAAAGTAAAAAGTTGTGTCCCCCCCCCAAAAAAAGTACAGATAGCCTAGCTGAGAAATGTACTTAGGTAACGGAGTATTTGTAGCCTACTTCATTATTAGTTGTGAGAAGAAGTACTGCTTGTGTTACCTGACTGGAGCTGGATGGGAAGGAAGAGATCGGCGGGACGTCCAGGACCTTCAGCTCGTACATGCTCCCGTTGAGGATGACGGAGGGTCGGTACACATATCTGGAGCGGGTCGGCGTGTACACCTCCGAGAAGTCGTTGTAGATGAACTGGCGGATTATAGACGTTTTGCCCACTCCGGGAGCACCGATGACGGCGATACTCAGCGTCTCCACCATTCCTGGTGACCGGGGTCAACACCATGGACACCCGGAAGTCAAGCTCGAGTTCCCGCTCACAGAGGTCAAAGTTACAACTCCAGGCTGGAGGGTCGAACAAGTCATCCACGCGCCCAGCAGACGTCACGTGTTCTCTGTAATGGCATCCTGTGGAGTGGAAGAGAAGACAGTCCAGTCAAAAAAAATAATACCGCCCCCCCCCCCCCCCCCCCCACCCCAAAAAAAAATTGTTATTTATAAACATGCAGTGTAACACAAACTTCCACTGTCCTTTTTGATATTTGGACTAACGCTCTTGTACAACGATAATTCCGATTAAAAATAAATACATTAAATATATATATATATTTAAAAATAATTTTAAAAAGATTCATGATATACGACAATAAATCATCCAAAAAGTTACAAGTGGAAAAAAAATAATAATATAAACAAATAATAATACCCCAGACACGGAGTGCAAACTGTTTTGCTTTTTTTTTTTTTTTTTTTTTTTTCCTTGAAGGAGAGACCCCCTGCGTGGGAGCCCACCTAGGTGCCCTCCACATGGACATGATCACAGCCAGGCTCCAATCTGACCTTGGCCGAGACGCGCGTGCAGGAGCCCTCGGTGTCTTCATCGCTTCTTCATCCCCACGATGCACCGCTTCCTCGCACCTCCATCACACGGCGCCGTGACGCGCTCCACGTGTGGTAAAATCACACACTGCCACATAATAGACTTCCTCTAAATGAATGTACAGACGGATTCATTCAGCTACGGCTCACATTTCGAGGAGAAAAAGATAATCCACGCAGGCGTGTCAGGCGCGGGGTTTCTGTTATGGCATCCAATTGACGAGCACCGTGGATGCACCAGCCTCTCTCTCTCTCTCTCTCTCTCTCTCTCTCTCTCTATCACGTGATTCCGTGTGGAAGCAGCTCACGGAGGTGCAGGAGTGCTGCACATCATCTCGCCCAGGGACACGAGCGGCGAGAGGGTCCACGGCCAGGGCAGAGACGATGAGCCTCATCCATCACATCCCTTACCATGGCCACACTTAACAACGCCGCTTTTTTTTTTTTTGATGTGCTGGCCTCCCGTGGAGCTTGTAAAGAGAAAAAAAAAAAAAAAAAACTTCATTCCTTTGAGCCACTTATGCAGTGTTTCCCAACCGTATTGGGACGAGGCATGTCTCAAGGAACACCACCAAACAATGATGTGAGAAAAAGTATCCATCCATCCATTTTCTATCCTACTGGTTCCAGTCCAGAGGCAAAATTTAGCAGTGCAGTTTATTGTTGAAATGATAAACTCATATTTTGCTACTTTTTAATTAGTTTTAACACCTATTTTTTTTTAAACTTGAGATTGGTTTATAAACCTTTGCTTTGGACCTCTTTTCATTAACAGTTAGATCATTATTATATTTCATTGTATACTGCGTTTTTGTACATTTGGAGCTATTTCTCAATATCCAAGAGACATATGTCTGTGGGTACTCTGACATTCCGAAAACATGCATGCAAAGGTGCTACAGAAAAGGGATGGATAGAGGTTTTCCCTCTCGGTAGCATGACTACATTCATTCATTCATTCATTCGCTTACACGAGACAATGCAGAAGATGGGATACATTTGCTGCTGTCTGCAAGCCTTCGACTTCCTACAGCTCTCGTATTGGATCTCATTAGATTTTCCAGGCCTTTCCGATGTTGTGTCCAGTGTGTTTAACAGCTGGCTCTTTTTCTGCGTCACTCCTCATAAAACATTAGCTATAGAAGAAAATTGGAACAGCTTTTGTGCAGGCAGGGACAGGGCTGTGCATGCTACATCTTGGTCATTCATTAACAGAAGCGGCCAGGCCAAAAAGTGCTGGTAAGACTTTTGACAAAAAAAAAAGCTCTTCATTAACACAGTGCACGGCAATGAGCTGCTGATGACATTTTCAAAAAAGAGATCACTTTCAGCAGGTTTGAGGTTGCTATCAAAATGAATGAGGATTTTTAAAAAAATACATGAATCATATTAAGAAAACAAGGAGGTGACACAAAAATCTAAATCCTGAATACAAGTGCAAGCAGCAGACAGAGGGTACAAAGCCAATCACTGCACTGCAGGAGTCTTGTGTCCAGTTCAGTGACGCCCCCTGTTGGCAGGCATTTACAACACCCGATCAATCTTATTGATCATCCGCACAAGAGAGACAATAGTGACTGCAGGGATGAGAAAGTCACTACATCAGCACGTGACCTTCACTGCCCAAGGGAGCATTGTGTCCCTCTTGAAGCAATGCGGCCCAAATCCTCACTGAGCCATCAGAAAAGGGCGCCGACTTTAAACGGCCTTTGAGAGGAGCCGCTTTTAACTTGAGGGCGCACTCAGCAGCAGTGGATGAAGCTCTTGACGTTAGTGCAAGTTTAAAAAAAGAGAAAAAGGCGGTTGACTTTGTATGCAAGGCTGAGGAAGCAGCTTGCCATGTCTGGCTTGAAAAGGTCAACAGGGATCTACTGCATATTGCCTATTCCATGACTATATTTTAGACAAAAGGATTGATAAAAAGCTTAATTCACAAAATTGACAACAATGGAATTGAAATTTTATTTTAATGCTCTGTGCTTTCATTTACCTGCGCATTGGAACTCAGGAAAAAAAAATCCAGACGTTCAGTGGGATTCATGTGGTCTACAACAATGCAGTATTTTTCCAAAACCAACAAACAAACAGTTCTGCTCTCTGGCAAGTCGTGGTCTCGGATAGTGTGGTCTTGAGCACAATACTAGCAAACAGACCCAAGGTGAGGCTCCCACAATGACGACAAAAATGGACAAAGTGTTCGCTCGTCCAGACTGGGGTCACCGGGGTCCCTACTCGAGCCAGGCCTGAAAGTTATGTGTTGGCTCCAATGGTGGAGGAAGCTGTCGGTCATGCCTGGCAAACCCAAACGTATTGTGAGGGTCTGCTGGGAACATCTGGCAGAGTCCTCTGTCAGAAGGAGTTTCAACCTCCGGCAGATCTTTGACCACGACCTGGAGGATCCAGGGGACATTGAATCAGACTGGTACATGCTTCGTCGTTCCATTGTTGAGGCAGCCAAACAAAGCTGTTTCCCAAAGGTTCAGGATGTTGTGGGGCTGTTGGTTGACAACCCTCTACAACATCGAAAGATGAAGAAACAAAGGCAAGCATTTGAGCTTTTCACTGATTTGTACTACATACATCCCTTGCCACCCCAAAACCTAGTAGTCACAGATCAGTTGTGACTGCAAACTCTTTTGCAGCACAGATTCTTAGATTGACCTGCACTGAAGATTGGGTCGCAGTGGTTGCTGATGGGCTAAGATCATGCAGTTGACCACTCACCAGTGGAGCAAGATGCTCAGCCCACCTCACCCCTAAACTCAAGCCAATGAACTACCAGGATGGCAAAACTAAGTAATATTAATCAATGCTTTGGTTTGGGGACTTTAGGAATGACAAAAAGTATGACGTCAGCAGGGTTCGTTTTGGCTTGAAATGTACTGGAAGAAAAAAGCAGAACAGCAGAATTGATCAAGAAGTTTAATATTTCTCTTTTAGATGCTGTACACACAAAGGACAAACAATCTCAAAAAAACAAAAAAAACAACAAAAAAAAAACAACCTGATTCAATTATACATATTTTTTCCCAACACCAGACATCCTCACAAACACTGGCAACACACAGCCACCTGTGAATCAATGATATAAAAAGGTGACAGATGCTTACACCCAGCAGAGCTGATGAAAAGGGCATCGGTGCAGTGACTGATATATTTATATTAAAAAAAAAAAAAAGGAATCCAATTAATCTTCATAGTACGATGGCGAGACACATCGCCGTCCTAGCCAGTCATAACAACATGCACACTGATTACTTCAGTGTTACGAACTGCTGCTTCATCATTTACACAGTCCTCTTCAGCCTTCCTGTCAGATGGCCACATTGCGTTGCCCTGATGCAAACACGCACAGACACACAGAGAGACACATCTACCAACAGAAAATGAAAGAATGTAACGACTACGATAGGGCGCAGAGGGCTGTTTCAGTCTTTAAGTCCAGTTATCGATGTCAAAATGACAGAAACGAGCAAACACAATAATGAAGCCAAGACAGCCTGCCTGCAGCTCACACACACACGTTCAAACGTATTTGGAGGGTGGCTGGGGTGGGGGGGACATTTCAGTACATGGCAAACTAAATAAATCAAGAGTGTGATGTGAATGCGGAGACGAACCAAGGGAGCATACTATTGGGTCTCTCCTCTAAAGATGATGACAGGTGGTTCAGGTAGGGCTGAGAGCTGGACTTGCACATTTGGATCATTTGGGTCATTTTGAGAGAGCTAATGACTCATACAAACTAAATTAGGTCGAAAAGAATTCTAAATGGAGCAATAAATGATGAAAGGAAATAATAAAGTGCTGGTTGACAGACACTTTGCAGCAACCAGTGTGTCCTGCACCGCATGACAGTGTGACGTGGTCCATGGGCAGGAGAAGCAGACAGCGGCGTCCGGCCGGTCAATGTTTATTGGGGTGTTTTTTTTTTTTTTTTTTCCCTTCCTTTCTCAGTTCTTCAGCACCGCCTCGTAGCTCTGGAACACACACTGGGAAACCTCGGGGGCTCTGCATCTCAGAGAGACCTGAGAAAGATCACAAGCAGGCTTCAACCACACAGCAATGGGTAGAAACTTCACATGAACTGCTTTAATGTTGCTGTGCATTCATAGTAGAGGCTAGTTGATTTCTTTCCTCACTTGTGGAGGGGGTTTGATTGGGATTTTCCACCTTCAGAGGAAGGATCAGAGGCGAGATGGCGCCTACAGTGCATATAAAAGGTCTGCACACCCCTCTTCAAAATCCAGGTTTTAGGGGTATACAATGATGAGACCAATATGAATTTCAAATCCTATTCCACCAATAACATGACCTATAACCTGTACAAGTACAATTAAATATTTTCAAGAGGGGAAGTGACGCTGACTGGTATTTGGAACCCTTCAAAATTCCCTCCACCTTGACCACTTTGGGTGTGTTATGTTCGTGGGGGTGGTGGGAGTTGGCTGAGGGGGGTGGCGTTGGGTCCTGTGGCCTCCTACGGGTGGCCGGTTTCGGGGCGCCTCGGTGGGCCAGTGGACCACCCTGGACCCCTCGGTGTGGGAGGTGTCTGGTCCACCGAGCCGCTCTCAGGTGGACTCCAGGGCCCGACCCCGCCTCTCGAGTGGGTGGGGTGGGGTGGGGTCCTCAGCCCCTGCGGTGCTGGCACAGCAATTACAGGACACTTCTGACAGTTATTGTGCATGCGAAACGGTGTCAATTCAATTGCATGTGTCTGCAGACACACTCCCCTGGGACTTATTTATTCACTGGGTGTGGGGCCACTCACTCATTGCGACAACAACATATAATAACATAACTATGCAAATTTCTTGGGTATCCCCTCACTTACACCCTGGTCCTATAGATGTTTAGAATTTACATAGCCACTCCCACCACACCAGTTGTACAGCCGGGTCCACGACCCCTGTCCTTCATGCTTCCCCTCCTGAACTGTCCAGTCCTGTCCTATATTTGTTTTACCCTTCCCTCAGTGTAGTACTACTGACCCATACAACACTCGAATCCAATGCGTCATTGTACTAGTTATAAAATGCTTTACTTTCCTCATCTTGTTCACAGCTAGTGGTTTGTCTTTTGTCAACTTCTTTTCCTATATTATTTAGTTACCTTTTCACTCTTCTCCTCGGTTTTTTTCTGTCACTCCCCTTCTGTTCAACTGAACGACTGTAATTCTCAATAAATAGCCATCAGAATACAAAGAACCCACAGTGGCATCTTAAAAAGTCCACTGTGGCACAGTAAAACTGTTCCAGCATAAAAGGGATACAGATCTTCATTTCTGCTTGACCTAACAGCCGGACAGGACTAACAAATAAAAATTGTACTGTATAGTGTAGGCTTGACTACGGCATTAGCCTATTCTCCTTCCCTTCTATGATTGGCTAAAAAGTGCTTGACACCCAGTAAATGTTTAGTTGATATGTATATTATTAATTACTTAGGATAGCATATAAAGATAACCACGCGTGGACTACAGGGCTGGGCATTTGACAACATTTTCTTAATGATCAATTACCGGTAATTGATTATCATTTGTTAAAAGACTATTAAATTTGATGCGAGCATCTCTTTGACACAAGTCTTGTAGTGAGTATAATAATGAGAGGAATTGTGTCATAACTGAGCCTGAGCTAAATTGTTGGCATCCTTTTTTTAAAGAAAGAAAACCCCACAATCATCATCAGAGCATTGTCCCAGAAGTATTGTAGTTTGTCATTATACATTTAAGCAAATTACAATCTCATCGGTTTCAAGTTACTTCAGAGATAATTGACAATAGATCTACCTTTGTATATAAAACATGCAACCCAGTATAGTGATGTAGTTAGTAACCAAAACCCATACAATTATCTGAAGAGGGGAGAAGGGCGAGAGAAGCGTGCCTACATCATTGGTCACACAGTTGCTATGGGGACACGAGATGGCAGATAAAAATGTGTCCAAACGATAAGCCGCACCCCATTTCTCCAACTCTACTGAAGTGATTACTCCCAGTTTACTTCTGATGTTTTGCTTGCAGAGTGAGTGTCGAAAGTCAAATTTATTCATTCATTGCCAAACCTGGTAGAGAAGTGGAGTGCAGACCTGGGACAAAACTATAATATGCAAGTACAAGTAGTAAAGTGTCATGGGCGACCCGAAGCCAATTAAGTTGCTTCTTTGGGGAGAAGGCTGCTAAAGTGAAGCTATTTCTCTTCTCTGTTCAGCCGCTGTAACAATTAGGGTTAACATATTTTCTTCCAGAATCCAACAGAGGCCAAAAAAAATATGCAGTAGCAGGGCCTCAATCGTTTGCTTTTTCCATCTAAAAATAGCCTCCGCCGACGTGGCTTTAGCGTGTCATGCCAAGGAACAAAGTGCAAGCAGCTCAGAGGCGAGCATCAGAACAAAGTGTGAACATAAACCACAAACTTTTCTTTTCATCTAATGAGCAATAACCTCAATGTAGCATCCAAAACACACACATCCCCTCCCACACACACACACACAGACACACACAACTGCTGAGTCTAAACTTAAGTACACTCATCAAATGCTAACTATTCGCAGCGAACATCAATTATTTAAACTGCTTTTACTTCACCCTGTGCCTCACAAGAAAGTAAGAAAAAACACTCACTGGCCTGGCCAAACATTATGCACAATCACATCTAAGAGAAGAATTGTATCAAACATTCCATCTTTGAAAAAAAAATGTCATTATTTAGCAACCATTTTATTATTGTGCTTTCAATTTTGAAGTAGTATCAAAATCCACTACATCGATGAATAGGATGAAATTATTATTTTTTATTTCCATCCTTTAATAAAAAACAAATTAAATTGACAATGTAGAAAATGCACGAACACATTATGATTCAGTCACTGGTTTGGGCCATAACATGTAAGAATATAGGCAAAAATGTAGACGATTGTTTACCAAAATAAAAGCAGCTTTTGCAAATGTCTACTTTCATGGAGGACTATAGAAATCGGAGGGTATTTAATTTTGAGAGGGTGAAATTCAGAAGATTTGGACAATTTTAAGTTAAACAAGGTCTCAAAATGATTAATTGATGATCATCGATTAGTTGTAGATTAACCAATTAATTGTTGCACGTCTACTCTGAAAAATAAACAAAAATTAATGTAAAGTGTAATTACGTTGGGACAAGCCGAGTCGCAATAACTGTAGTCCTGTATGTGTGCCTTTAAGGGGTGTGGCCTGGTGAGTGACATCAGGAATTTGGCCGGTTGGTCTGCGTGTGAGCGTCTTGAGTTTGAGTTTTGGCCTACTGTACCGCATAGCAAATGTTCTCATATTGTATTTGTGTGTTCATAAATAAACAGCTGACACCATCGCAAACTGTCACAATAACATATCTTTGCAATTTTTGATGCAGCTTTTGCATTGTATCTTATTCGATTATGCATTTGTACCTAATAATGTGGTTGGGTGTACCCATCTATACACATACCGCATTTCTAACGAGGTGTAAAACAGCTGAAAATTCTGATTATTGAGAAAACAACAACAAGGTGTCAAATGGAGTCGTCTAGCCAGAAGAATACAAAAAGATGATGTGAGCAGCAGCAGTGGGGAGGTCACACCAAGGTTGTCATTCAGGACCCATTATGCAGAAAGTCGAAACCAAACATGATCTATCAAGGCTGAGACAAGCTCAGACACTCAGCATCACAATGTAAGCATGCAAAGGGACACACGCATGCACACAGCGATATTGGAGTCATAGTACAATCATCGCCTGCCTTCCCAGTCACTCTCTCCTTCAACTCTCTCATTATTGCACATCAGTATCTATCTATCATGACTTCTTTTTTTGGTCTGATCGGTGCAGCGTCTGCAGTGATGTGGACTTTGTATCGGTCCGTTGTGGTAAAGGAGGAGCTAACCCAAAAGGCGAAGCTCTCAATTTACCGGTCGATCTATGTTCCTACCGTCACCGATGGTCACGAGCAGTGGGGATACAAGCGGCCGAAATGAGTTTCCTCCGCAGGGTGTCCGGGGTCTACCTTAGAGATAGGGCGAGAAGCTCGGTCATCCGGGAGGATCTCAGAGTAGAGCCGATGCTCCTCCACATCGAGAGGAGCCAGATGAGGTGGCTGGGGCATTTGATTCGGACGGCTCCCCGGTGAGGTGTTCCGGGCACGTCCCACCGGGAGGAGACCGTGGGGACGACCGGGGACACGCCGGAGAGACTACGTCTTTCGGCTGGCCTGGGAACACCTCGGGATCCCCCCGGAAGAGCTGGATGAAGTGGCTGAGAGGGAAGTCTGTGCGTCCCTGCTAAAGCTACTGCCCCCGCGACTCGACCTCGGACAAGCGGTAGAAAATGGATGGATGGACTTCTTTTTCTACTCATTGTTTCCTGTTTGTTATCTACTCAGACAATGTGGAAGAGACACCTACAATAATATTGTACATATTACAATAATATTCCTGTCACTAGAAACACTTCCCTAAACACTACAGTTCAAATTAAGTTCAGGAGGAGATTGCTGAAATGACTCAAATTGGTTGGAGAACATGACATTCATTCATTAAATCTGAAAGTGCGCTATCCTAATCTTCTAGTCAAATTGGGGTTGGCAAAATCTTGAATGATTTGAGATAAACATTAGGTAACATCAAATGGTGGGGGGGGGGATATATAATTTATTGTGAAAATATTTTTTTACTGATGGGCATAGAACCTTTTGATTCATGTTAATTAATGTCAGTTGTGCACCTTATTGCTTGATTTATACTGTATGTATATGTTGATGTTAAGACCATGTAAGTTTGGCCTTGAAGGAGGGTGCAAACATTTTGGGTCTTGGGTATTAAGATGAAAACATTTCAAAACCCTGTGTGAACTCACTGTGTAGTTGGGGTTTCCTGCCATGGCCCTGAGCTCGGCAAGCACCCAAATTCCATTGGTGAGTTTCATGGACTGGTACAGCATATCCTGACCCTCCACAGTTCGCTTAGCTATGGTGAAGATGTTGCTGCCCTGCAGTTTGCTCGAGGCCGCATCTTGAGAAAACAAAGAGTAAGTTGAAGTAAGAAAAGCCTCATTTGAGCCACAATACAACGATGTGAGGACTTAGTCAATAATACCCTAATTAAAGGTCTTCCAGAGTCCGACTTCCTGATGTGATGCACCAGCACATAAAACACTAATTTTTTTTCTCACGAGAAAAAAAAAACTACCCGTGAGGGAAAATATCCATTAAGCTGTCATTAGCATTTCTTCTCCAGCTCGGCTCCTCCACCGCTTGTGTAAAACCACATTATACAATACAAATAGGGACTGAAGCTTATGAATCGTCATTAAATACAATTTACTTGAAAAGAATGCAAAATGAATTTTATATTTGTCAGGCTCTATGATGTGACGCGACTCTACAGTAAAGACCTTGTCACCTGAGTTAAGATGGCAGTCGTTGAGCTGGAACTTGGACTCATTTTCATTCGGAATGTCTTTCCACGTGGCAAGGAACACCTGTCGCTCTGCACATGAAAAGACAGGCGCAACGTGAGTACAAAGTCTTTGTGCTAATGAGACATAGACAATATGAGTAAACAAACATGACGTGGCAGATATTCTGTTTTGAACACAGCAGCAACACAGCCAAACCCAAACAAGATTTTTTTAAATACTGTATATGAAACAAAAAAGTGCATACGAACTTCCACATTACATCTAAAAGGCAATCTGACAATAAGGCCCTTACTAACAGATGTTGTCCTTAGCGACGGTAGAGAGATTGGAAGGCATTGAGTGAAGAGCTGCAGCAAAACCACTCACCCATCTTCCCGTCCTCTACGAAGAGCATGCTGATGGGGTACTGGCAGCTGAAGTAGAAGACGTCAATGTTGTTCTTAACGGCCACCTAGGAGACGGGCAGTGTTCAAGGGGGAAGGGAGATAGCAGGACAAAGCAATGGAAAAATTAATTACTTGGCAAGGGTTGTACAAAATAGCTTTCGTCGTCACTCATATCTTATGTCACATTAGCACAAATTTTATTTGCAAGAGTGGAACATTTCCCTGGCAACATTAGGTCCACTTGCACATTAAGATTTTCTGCCTTTCAATTAAAAATGTTTACTACAATAAAATACTGTTACATTTTTGATTGTCCCTCCCATTCTGATTGCCTCATTTAGCTCACAGAAGAAAAATAGCAGAAACAGATTTCAGTATGATGCAGTACATTGCAGTTCTACCACTAACAAAAGCCTCAAAAATATATAAAATCTATTAAATTAATTTCTCTCTTACTGGGAGGGCCAATCAAAGCAAATACTTGTTTCATATTATTTATGAAAACTGTTGTATTGGCTAGTAGCTGTTGAGGGTCATTTCAATTAATTCCTATAAAAAAAAAACAAGATTACATACCAGCATATGGTAAGCAACTGAAAATTTAAGGTAGGTATATACTTGAAATAAAAAAAGGCTAAAAATATAAACTTTTAAGGAAGGTACATTTATCAAGTGAAAAAGTGTAACTGGAATATTCCAAGTGACTGCAACATCAAGCAGTCTGCTGAGAGAAGCCCAGCGAGTTTGGCCAACTACCTGTAGAAGACACCAGAATGAGTCCTGACTAAGGAAAAACGAGTGCAAACTTGATTGCTCACGCTAACATGTTTGCAATGTGCGAGAGTGAGTGAACACGTAATTTAGCACCCGCTATATTTGCAATATTAGTAAAAGATTGAAATCTTCGTAGATAACGTGCAATATGACTACCATCAGGGCGCACAATCTGTTCGAGTGAACACGCAATTTAGCGCCTGCTATTTGGGACCTTAGTATGTCGCGCTCTCATTCTTTTAAAAAGTATAATGCAAGCTGCCAGTAACGCAGTTATTGTGGAGGGTTCGGTACTTCACATCCACAACCCACTCGTCTCGCTCCAGCTGTTGCCACTGAAGACCACCGACATGAGCACCAGAGGAACATTCTTAACACAGCATCGGGGAGATAAAGCACAAGTGCAGATGAATGATTAATGAGGCTGCAGTTAATGAAGCAATCTGCTATCTTAGCTAAACTGATCACTTGAGGTTTGGCACCCCGCTCAAAGCAGCAGGTGACTGCGATTAATTATGAATAGCCTGAAGTCAAGTTGTTTCCATCAAAAGTCACTAAAGCTTTCCACTTTAATGTGCACATTTGCCATAAAAGGTTTCAGGCAATGAAAAGGCTACAAAAACTGCGACCAAATAGTACTCCAAATAAAGTTCTGGGGCACTACCTTCCATCAGGACTAAAGAATGACAAACGTTTTTGGGAAAAAATAAAAAATATCTGTGAGGGTGTCAAACTAGAGAGTGGTGCCCTTCAAAGTGAAGTAGAAAGTCAGAAAAAGGGCTAATAGAACCAAAGGAACCACATGTTGCATGACCACTCATGGGTGCCCCCACCTCTTCCATCCCTCTAGAAGCTCTTATCTTCTTTCGCAGCTACACAACGCTTCATCGGCTATTCTACCCGATTCAAACTACTGCATGCCGCTATTGTGTGGGTCTAATGTTTTTATTCAAACGTTACTAAAAGTTTTAAGCAGCATTGTTACACAGCTAACAAAAGTAAGAGACTTTAATAATAGTCAAGAGTGAAGCAAAATAAATTACATAATCAAATATTTTAACCACTAAATATTTTTATGTTTTACATCTATACATGAAGCATATGTAATTTAAAAACTGTACAAATAAAATTGGAGAGACAAAAAGTATTCTGATACCGTTGGATATTTTAAAACTCAACTACTAATAGACGTGATGTGCTGAAATTAAAGACGAAGGCCTATGTTTAAAAATCATCAGGCAAGTTTTCCACCCACATTGGGGAATTAAACATTTTGAGCATGTTACCTGCAGGTTATTGAGAGGCTCCATCTTCATGACAGGTCCCACAGTACTGAGGGGAAGGACTGCTTCTATACTCTGGTTTGGGCTAACTGGAGTAAGAACCTGGAGAGGACCGGCAGGAGCCAAACCAAAACTAAAGCCGGACAGAGAGGGGGGTGGGAGTGTAAATGACAGAAATGTCTAAGTTTACCGACCACATCTAACTAACCAGGTGTTACCTGTTTCTGTTGAACTGTATGGCAAAATCCGTCATGACACTCATTGCTTTATTTGTGACAGTCATCTCCATTTGAACAACCCCAGCTCGACGACCAAATGTGCCCGAAATCTCCAGACCCTTAGCCTTCATAGCGGGAAGCCAAAGCTAGAAAAAGAACGTAATTTCTATCAATTAGGAGCCAGCTGTGTTTTCAAGTAATTTCTTTAAACTCACCATTTTGGGAGGTACATAAGCTCCCATTGGCATACCAACTCCACCGCCAAGGTCAAACAGGTCATCCAGACCACCGCTTACAGGGGCGGTGAAAGAAGGCGGTACGGCAGCGGGCGGCGCACCGAAGCCAGCTGTCATCTGCAGGTCACAAAACAAAATCAATTAATCAGAGCAAAGCTGCTCGAAGGTGGAGGTGAATTACAACTACTTACAGCAGGACTTCCTCCAAGGTCTCCACCTAGCTGGAAGTGAAGCATAAAGTTAGGTTATTGACTTGTGCAACTTGATATTGTTATATTGTGCAGGTCTGAGAAGGTTGGATGATGAGTGAGCAGCTGCAAGCATGGGAAGGAGGGAGGGGCAGATAAAACATTTTACTGGGCAAACAAGTACAGCTGAGCCTACACTGCTTGCTAATGGTTGGGAAAGCGGTGTGAAAAACAGTGACACCAAACAAAGACAATGGTAAACTATTGCATGTAGGAAGTGGTGTATCACTTTCACACAGGTAACATTTCCTCAAATAGCAAGATCAAGACTGTGGAAATATGAACGAAGGCACAGATCAGATGAATAGGCAAAGTAATCTAGAGGTCACAGTGGTAACGCAGGGGACAAGAGTGGATTCTAGTCACTCGGCAGTAAGGTCCTCTGGACCCACCTCAGTGGGGCTGTAATCTGGGGGCGATGGGGAGTGATGCGGGGGCTGCGGTGACTGATGAGTGTCCGTCCGCAGGGGAACGGGCGGCTGATTGAAAGATGAAATAGATTGCAGAGCCCATAGGTAAGACAAGAGATGGGGTTCTGGGTCCAACTATTTGTCTTGGTAATAGGTAAATGGTGATAAATTAAATTATGCATGAGAAAAAAAATAGATGACAAAATAATTCTAATGCTAGAATGGTTTTAAAATGTGCCCTCCCCTCCGTCTCGTTACCGGCTCAGACTCATCCCCCATCTGCAGGTGCAGCATGGAACAAGGGAGGAAAAACATACCGTTGTCGAAATAAGAAAAAAATAGTGGTTAAAGATGAAAGTATAATAAAAAGGAAAGATAGCACAGGAGGCAGGGCAAAAACAAACACATTTACCAGGCTATCCAGGCCTCCCCCAAGAAGGTCCATAGCCCCCATCTGCACAGCGGAGGAGGGAGCTGGTGGTCCAGTTGTGGTTGTAGGTGTCAGGTCAAGATTGAGCAGATCCCCCAGAAGGTCTTGGGATGGGATGACGGCAGGGGGCACCCCAGAAGCGACAGCAGTAGAACCTGATTCTGGGCTCTCGACACTTTCCCCGCTAGCAAAAATAAATAAATAAATAAATAAAATAAAAAATAAAAAATCCAATATCACACGTGTAGAAGGAGACACTTGCTCGCCAGGTAAAGGTGATATAATACAGTATTTGTACTTTTAAGAACTGCAGAAGCCTAAATATAGAATTAATTAATATTTGGATAAAAGGTGATTTAGGTGTATCTTGATAAAAAGAGGCCATTCCCGGTACATTATTTACACATTAAAATAGTCAGTTGATGTTCACGGTAAGTAATAATAGGTTACTTCATTGCACTTAAAATGTGTGTGTGCGGACAATTTAAAAAGGTTTGACATTTTAAATAGCTTTCATAAAATTTGAGAGTTGTGGAGTTGTTGTTTTTTAACCTCTTTCTCCCTCTTTATTCACATGATTCTTTTTTGTTATCCTGGAATAATGTTTGTATCATTGTGTTAATTCTGAAGCAAACTATGGAACAGACTCAAGAGAATAATCTGGAGTTTTTTGTTTTTCTTTGAAAACATTAAGGTTTCATGAATTAGAAACCTAAAAGAACTATACCCATCTTTCAATGAATTTCAAGCTCCCAGAAGAGTGCAATGTGCATTTCATGCTGTGTCTGCACTGCCTACAGTGTTCATATGAAGAGAGAGTGACTCACGATCCAGCACTGCCGGGGAGTCTCTTGTGCAGAACACCACGGCTGCCCTCCACAAAGGCGCTGGGCGGCTTGTGATAGACGGAGGCCAGAGTACCAATGTGGCATATGAGCTCCTCCAGCAGTGTGGGTTCAATCAAGTCAGTCTCCTCGGAGATCAGAGGCTTCTCGGCCAGAACAACCTCCTTAGCAGCCACTGGGTCGGTAGAGAGCAGACGCCAGTAGATGTAGCCACGATCCCTAAGGTCTGGATTATCAGAGTCCTGAGGAAAAAGATGGCCATTCAAGTGGGAACAATTAACATGAATTGCTGGCATGAAATTGTTTTTTTACACTTACCTGAGTTGCCAAACTGAGGACCTGCTGCACCAGCTCTTGGGTCTCCGTCGGCTTCTTGAGGAACAACTTAACAATGGCTGTTAAAAGTTGCAACTGCACCTGAAGCACAAAATAAACAGAAGCAGTACAGTATGAAACCTCTCTCACAAGTACCTCAAATACATTTGCGCAAGGTTAACTGCTAACAGAGGGAATATTTCCGTCTGAGCTTTAAAGTATTGCCGTTATTCACTCACACTGCACCACAATAATGCACCTCACTGCTTCGATTTCTCATAAATGCCACAACATACTAGCCAGCTAGATGGTACAGTGTTCAATTAAAGCAATCAAATCTAACTTCCCAACCGTGGCAATGAGCCCAGGTTGTGTATTAACATTAAAACGCTCATCAGCTTGCATTCTCCTAAACCCACCTGAGTGCTTTCATCATGGAAACCCTCCAAAAAGCTCTCCAATAGTTCATCAGCATTGTCGATGCGCTCAGCATACTCCCCCACAATCCAAATCATGGCTGCACGTGCCTCCGGCTCATCTAGCGAGTCCAGATTTTCACACAAAGTAGCAATCACACTCTCGTACCTGCAAACATCGTGGGATGCAATCAGAATGTCACAAATACATCACAGAACAGGAGATGCGACAACCACAGAATGTATCATGCAAACATATTACCAGATTTATGGAAAATTACAAGAAAAATATTTAATGTATATATTATTATAACATTTAATTCAAAGATTATGAACCAAATGAATGGGAATTCCATTAAGGCATTCCAGGCCCACCCCCCCAAAAAAAAAAAAGTTTCTTTTTTTTTGGTAAGAAAAATAGCAATCGATAATATTGTAACTTAAAAAATATATACAGTAATAATATTAAATTATTGTGTTAAAATATAAGCAGGCATGTTCAAATATAAATTCTTTAAAGGTTCACAACTAACGTGATAGCGATGCTGGTTGTATTAGCATTAAGCTAGCGGACTTTCATAAGACAAAGTTATTTGGTTTGATTAAATAGATAATGTGTATTTCTCTTTTTAGTTTTATAGTAAACTTCAACTGGGAGTGGCAATAAACAGCTTGAAGCAAGCACTTGGCTTCTTGTTTGAAGAATCATTTAATATCTGCTGCTTGTTGTAACGTTCGCTGCCATCATCTATTGCACGTAACAGATTTTTGCTCACAACTCAAGACAAGACAAAAAAAAAAAAAAGGCCAAACCACAGCTTGTATATCAAAAGAACCGTAAGCCGGGTCACTCTTAAGTCGAGGTACCACTGTACCGAGTGGCTTTGTCGGCTGCTCTTCTGTTCTTGTCAGTGCATGTCTAATGTCACACATAAATGTAAATGCTGGATATAACGGGCTTGACTACCATCTCAATAGTATGGAAAATTGACTGCAGTAAATGTGTGACTTCACTCTGCTACTGACGTGTTACGTGGATTCCACATGGAGTCATATAAAATCAGACTGTCTGTGAGGCAGTAAAGGTGTCGGAGTGTGATTTGTGATTGGATGAGTGAGTCTTACTCCACTGGCCACCGTCAGCAATTATTGTCCTTACACACCACTAATGAACCATATTTTGACCATATTAAATGATCTATGCTTTTGCTGTAGTTTAAATTTACATTTTCAACATGTTTATTTGTGTTATTTGAGCAGAACTAACAGCGCCCGACAATCTGTCAATTTACACTACAGTTGTATTGTCAGATATCTTGATATCAATAAAATTTTGATCCACATTTGGAAGAGGCCTGATTGCAATCTGAGGTTATCCAATTCCATGCAGTTGTTTTTTTTTTACCCCCATCTAGCCTGAGTGACTAGATCACATTAATCACTTCCCCTAACAGCATGCATCTAAATGAAGTACTGATCTGCGCTGATGCTTCGGTGTACAAAAGAGAGTTTATGTACCCTTTAATATATTTTTTTAATTAATTATTTTTTTTATTATTTTTTTTTTTTAAAGGGACAATGCACATTAATGCGGGTTGCTCCTCTTTACCATTCAATGTCCATCAGGGTACGTACTTGTTGGGGTACTTGCGAAAGATGTCCTTGATGACCACAATGGCCTCCTGCACAACATAGTTGACCTTTGTCTGGATGAGGTCAAGCAGTGTGCTGACACAGCGCTCTGCAGATTGCTAACGATAGAAAATAAGATTCTTAATCATGACACTCCCATTATACACTTTACCGTATGTCTACTCCCCAGCCCCATCAATAATACATACAATATGTGTACTGTGATCCAGTATGAGCGTAACACTCATTTTAGCAAGGTTGTAAAAGGTTGTAAAGAGAGAATCCTTAATATACTCAAAATGACACTGACATCTCTCAGTGTGTGTATATCTGACCTATGCAAATATTGTACATGTAAACAAAGTATTGGCCTGTGAGTGTGTATTATTAAAAAAACAACAACAACATTTAAAAATAAATAAATAAATAAAAAAGCTTTAGATTGCATGACACACATTAACACACAGTTTGTTGTACTTAAAACAGTCAAATCTATCAGACCAATAGAACTATGATCAGGTTTGACAACCAAAAGATCTAACACCTAACTCTCTAACCTCGACTTTAATGGCACAGCGTCCGATGGCCCGGACAGCTTTACGGACAAAGTCCACATCCACCTCAGTGGCATATTCCTTCAACTCAGCCAGCACCTGCGGCAAGACAGATGAAGCATGAGGAAACATCTACATCTCCCATAAATGGGTGTTAAAGAATGCTTTAGTAATGGTAGTTGTTTATACCTGGGCGATGTTAGCTTGAGATGCCAAGCGGATCATGATGTCCAGTTTCTCCAGTTTGACATAAATCGGGTCATTGTACTTCACGAAGAAAACCTTCATCTCATGTTTTAGGATCTCCGGTCTGAAATGTTCACAAGTGTTATTTTATCCATCTACCCAGACAGCATGTAACAAAACATATGTATAGATATATTTTTTTTTTACTAAGCTCAAGTTTAATAACGATGTTATAAAGAGACACTGTTGCTAGATTCACCGTCTTTGCACAATGAGGTTGATGTTTCTCAGTGCTACATATTGCAACTCAGGCTCAGCAGAGAGGAGAGTGACCAGTGGAGGGGCCAGCTTCTTCAGTAGGGTTCCATAGTAGTCCAGGTCTTTCGGCAACATCTCCATGAACTTCATGAGAACTTTTACAGCCGACAACACCACGGCAGAGTTTGCGTGGGAGAGCCGTGGGGTGACGCGCTCACAGATGCTAGTAAAACAACAGGATAATGGATGAAAAATAAGGCATGGAAAGTAAATGGTAGTTGTCGCACCATCTTCTTACCTTTGAGACTCACGGTCATCTCGAGGTGTGTAATTGGCCAGGCAGTCGAGGATGAAGATCTGTCCCCACTCTGTACATTCATTAAGAGCTGTCAGTAGCTTGTTGATGGTCTGAGGGTTCAAGTCCAGAAGATTGCTGTTGGGATGAGACTCCGCAATCTCCGACAGCGCTGCCACAGCGTTTGCAACCACCTAAACATCAAGAAGAGAAGCAGTGTCAGTGTTAGTATGTGGTCAATCTCTGAGTAGCACGTTGGGCCTAATGGAGTCGTACCATGGGGTTCGAGTCAGAAATGAGGTCTTTGAGGGTGTCCAGGAAGCCTTGATCCTCCACCAGTTGTGCATTGATATCATGGAGTTTGGCAACACACACGGCTGCGGTCTTCCTCACATAGGGGTCTTCGTCCTTTAAACACTTCCGCAGAGGCTCGCACAGGTACTCCGTGATCTTGTCCACACGGATGCAGCCCATGGTGCGAACAGCCAGGGCCCGGATTAGAGGATTTGGGTCTTCACAGTCCTGAATAATATCGAAAAAAGGGTATCAAATGTAATTTGTTTTGTTGTGCTAATAATTGATCTGTCCTGTTATTCTAATCTAAGTTGTACTGCAAGAAGGAACACTCATATTTTACCATCCATATATTTTAGGACCCAGTAGGATTTATCATTACACTTAGGAAAAACAGATCATGAGAGACAATAAGTGGTTATGTACCTTAACAAAGGTGTTGACAGCCATGATGGCCATGTCTGGTTGACTCTTGGCATAGTTCATCAGATAGAGGTAGACCAGCTTTTTCAGTTCCAGGTTGTCCGTCTGCATGCAGTTCACAACATCTGGAAAGAGGGCACTGGAGGGGCACCAACGTACTTGTATGTAACCACAGAGTAAATATGCAAGGTAATCATCAACCTGATTGTTCATCATTGGCTTACCTGACATCCTTGCCAACAGTCATAGATGCAATCACTTTCTTCACTGCCTCCTTCTTTTTCTCTTTTTTATCACTGTTCAGCTCAGCCTTGAGCTCAAAGATTTCACCTGCATGAATAAAAAAAAGAATCATAGAATTAACGAGAATAACACAATTATAATCGCTGAGCACATTAGATACACTTGCACAATATAATGAGCTAATAACAAGGGCTGTGTAATTTTTTTTTTTTAATTAAACCACGGTTGTAGATTGCAGAGGTGAGGCGAACTGCATCAACACTGGGTGCCAATACAGTAAATATAAAAAAGTTACACGAACTTTTAGTCCACATCATCTTTGGCAGAGACAATGATTCAGCCAAAAATGAAAGATGTAAGCTTTTTTCATGAAGTTAATCATTTACAAACTAAAAAACTAATATAAATCACATACAACCTGACCTTTTTTGGTGGTGGTGAAGTATTTTGAGTCTGTCATCTTGGATCCAAATTGTCGGTTCTCCTGAAAAACCAAACAAATGAAAAAGTTGAAGGGCTATATTCCAGTGAGGAAACACCACAAAAGCAACAGGAAAAACTAGAAGTGCAAGCACAGGAAAATTAAAGGACTTCCTGCCTTTTGGGAGACAACGGATGCAACAAAATGAGAATACAATGGATTTTGCTGAAGAAGACAAACATTTCTAAGTAAGGTCAACAATGACAACAACCATTCGGATGATAACTGTCATGAACGAGACCTACCATGGTGAAAATTCTTATTGGCTTGAGATGCCTTTCAAATTTTATTTTAAAGATGAAATGAAAACATGCAATTCTTGGTAGTAGTCTTAAACCTTACGGCGATCTGATCGGTGTCATCGGTATCGTCCGATAATTAGCATTTTATGCTGATAGGCTTTCATGTCATAAGTCGCCGATCCGATCAACGACGTTATCAATTGGCTCTGCAAAAGACGTTTAACTCTGTGTCTTCGTCGCGTATGAATCCAAAAGCTAGTTCATTTTTAGTTTTGTCACGTGTCTCGTAGCGCAGTACTGTAACTATCTGACAGCCAATAAAGCTTTTTCAATCTTGTCGGTGAAAAAACACGTCCTCGGTGTGGGACTATTTTGCGGTGTCTCAGACAAACAACACGTAAATTACTTGCAGTCTGTGCACAACTGAAGTACGTCGTGGGGAACGTCATCTAAATGCAAATTTGATCGAGTACCTGAAGAATGTACACGAGGAGCATGCCGCGTTCGAGCAACGCAGCGTGGGGGGGGGGAACAAAACAAAAGAAAGAAAAGTGTCAAAAGGACTCAAACTCTGGACAACACCCGTCCATATAGCTGGGACAGTTAGAAAGTTAGACTAAGCATGTCATTAACAGTATTTATGAAAGTAATTTAATTGCAATAAAGTAATTTAATTACAGTAGGTTAGCACCCATTATTTCTGTCATGTTGTAATATTGATTTGAACAAAAAACTTATGTCAGTGGCCAATCCTTGAATGCCCCCTAGAGGTCATTGGTGTTTTAACTTTTGTCTAAAATGCGAGAGAATAATTTGAGCTGGGACGGCTCCAGCACGCCCGCAACCCTTGTGAAGATAAGCTGTACAGAAAATGGATGGATGGTAGTTCAGATAAACTATAATTGGAAACGTGACTAGTGGCCGCCATCTTTGTGGAATTTTCTAAAAAAAAAAAAAATGGAATAAGCACTTCATAAGTCTGTAAAATCCTCCATACCAAATACATTTAGCAAAAACAAGTGATGACTAAAGTACACGGCCGATTCTACTGCCCCCTTTTCTCACTCAAAAAAAACAAACTAAATTTCTCAGGAACACATCCTCCGATCTTCAACATTCTTGAGGTGTGTGTTGTAGTCTGGTTAAGCGGCCATTCCAACTAAACTCAGCGTTTTGACTGACAAGTCATTTTGGGTAAATCTTGTCACGTTGCTACTATGTGTTATGGAAAACCATTCATTGATGAGAATGCTTAAAGGAAATACAGAGTGAACGTCACAGCAGTTCTTTAAAATAATGCAGCACAATTTATAAGTAAAAATGTATTTGCCATTATCAGTAGTTGCAAGCACTAGAAGTAAAGAAACTTGCGGGTAGAGCGACGCAAACAGCTCGGAAGTTGACGTTTTACCAGTAACTATCTCCCAATTACATCAGCAACAATAAGATTCTTCGGAATTTTTTTTTAATTCTTTTAAAAAGACCTCGACGTTATTTATTTAGGTCGAGCCAGTTTCGTGTGGAGAGGCTGCTGGCCTCAAGTTGACCAAATGCAATATCACACTGAGGTAGTTAGCTATTCCAAAAAAGCCACAGATACAAGATAACACCTTAAACTCCCTCCAAACGGTTATTCCTCGTTTTAGTGATTTGCAAACTAGCGCTAAGTGTCATTCACGCGAATTGACGCGCTCTTAAATATGCCACCAATTGCACTGAAAGGCATCGAGCTAACACGCTAGCATTGCAGGCTAGTTGCTAGCAAAGAGCAGACTTTAAAAAAAAAATAAAACATGTAAAAAAAAAAAACACTTTTAATCGACAAGTTTCTTAAACCTGTGCTCCGGGTTATTCGCTTAGTCACGCTCTCATACGAACTACTTACGCATAGTTGGTTGGCCCATTCCTGCATGTTTGCAGTCATACGAATGAAAGAGTTGCTACGTGCTAACGTTAGCTGCTGCTGTCAGTGTCAGCTAGCCACTTCTTCAGCGAGCTCAGACCAGACCTGACCTTCTAAGCACGCTCTTAAGGAAGCTTTTTTTCCCCGGGATGCTTAAGCTCTTAATCTGTCGGCCTATTTTAAAACTGACACAGCGAATTAGTGCACGCTTTGGATTTGAAAATAACGCTGTAAACACCATGAATGTGGCGAGACATCTTACCGTGACAGGCGTAGAAGGAGCTGAGTGGCAGTGATGATGATGATGTTTGCCTTCGTCTCTTCCCACTCGGTACACTTCCGTCTTTCCGCAAAAAGAACGTTTGTAAACACACACGGAAGGATCTAAAAAAAAATAAAAATAAAATAAAAAAAAGTGTGGTAAAGTGGCTTAAAAACAAAAAAAACTGTTTTATTACTGTCCAGATATGTTTGAACTACTTGGTCCTTTTAACTAAGGCCGAGCCTTGACAGCTACATGTTTCATTCAAAGTTGATAATAATAATAATAATAATATAGTTTTAAAAAAAAGACAAATTAAATAAATGTAGTGGTAGCCCGAATCACAGAAAAAAAAATATATATATAGCTAATGGGGCTACATTATATTGGTGCACTGGTATTTTAAATATAATGCTAAATATTCTTTACAAGTTAGTTACTCGTCTTGTGGCGTATTACAATCATTTTCTGCTGAAGGAGTATTTGAATGCGCTCTTTAACGGGTTCTCTGCTGGTTGTTTTCTAATGCAGAGTTGAACTGAAAGTGCTATTGACCTCGGGTTCAAAATACATTTTAAGTACACAACTCAAACTGCTCTGGATTTGTTTTTTGACCCACAAAAAGTGAATACTACGCGTGCAATCGAATAGTGAAGACTCATATGATGGAGTACTCGTGATGTGATTTGAAAAGCCTTTTTGTATTAAAGTTTTGATGTCTTCAACATGAGTTCAGTTGCCCTGATTCAGCTTTTGTGACTCACTACGACCTGGACGACTGAGAATCTGCACACGCTTTTATAAATCTACACAGATTAACATTATATTCCTCCTCTTTAAGAACTGCAGAGGAAAACATAATGAACAACAATCATTCAATCAGTTCATTGTTAGATTTCAGAAGGAAAGCATTTATTACAAGAACAACAGCATTTTCACCTTTGAAAAGAACAGTGAAGTATTGCAGACTTTTGTACATCAAAGTTTGACAATGTGTGCATTTTATAGATTGACTCGAGTGAAAACCGCATACAAGATATTCTAAACACTCAGATTTTGCTGGTCGGGGGCAGACAAACGATGATCAAGTTTTGGGATCATTTGAATTTTAGTTTATGATCTTGATAATCCACACTAAGGGCTCACATTTGGCTTTCCTTCAACAGATTTCATTTCCAGAATCTTGCTCAAGGATGCCACGCAAGTCCAATGAGACATCACTTTATAAATAAATAAATACGACCAACATTAACCCCTTGCATCCCTCTCGTACAGTATGTACACAAATATATGCACAGTCCTTTTAAGCCCAGTCAATGTGTCAATTCCCTGCCATGTCTCCATAGACCATTACATTATTAAAAAAATAATAATAATAAAAATTAAAAAAAAAAACATTTTGAGACATGAAATAAAAAGAAAATCGTGAGAAAAAGCATTCATTTGAACCATTTCTTAGCTTGGTCTGCAGGGCACTGACACAACAATTCCCTTATTTTTTACTTAATAAAATTAAGTAAATGAATAAAGGAACCACCTTATTAAACACATATCAGAAGCACTATTACAAGCTGGAGTGTAGTATTTCACGGAGGTAATAAAAGAACCTTTATATCCAGTTACAGTAGCCAATGTATTATTTATGCAGAGAGTCAAGTTAAAGTCATCGTTTACCAAATGAAATCTCATCATACTGCTGAAAGATGCTGTGCATCACATTGCATTAGGACATACGGTATCATCGAGGTATGGAAATATGGGTATTGTCTTTCTATGATGAAGACTGTTACGGTGTAAACAATGCTAGCTTTGCTCAAATGGGTTATTTTTCCTTGCGCGTTTTCTTGGTTGTCAAAACAAATGGCATTGAAGGACATGAATTCATATGTCGCTAAAATGGGCAACGACCTTTGCAATTTTCAACATTCTTATTCAATTCCTGCAATTCAAATAACCAGAAAATGATGGCAATGTAGTGTTGTGATTTTTTTTTTTTTTTTAACAGAAACATTCAAAACCTAACCTGTGAAAATATTTTAAGGCAAAGGGAATTGTCAAGGCATTTCACCACCCAATATTGCATAGCTAAGGCAGCCCAGGACTTAATACAGCCAATATGTACATTATATTCATTGCATTCTTATATACAAAGCACCCACATTCCTCAGCGGCCACATAAACATGTATTTGTATTTACACATTCATTCTCTACTAAGCAACTGACATCTGCACATGTGTGGGTTCTTAAGTAGTTTGGTCGGAGGCAAAAACTCCACATTTCTGTCAGTGAAAATGACAACAAAGCAATGTAACCGTCATTGGCCCATAAATAACAATTAAAAAGTGTACGTTAAACAGTTGTACTGCATCAAAGAAAATCTAACCCATGTGTATATTGTAAATATGCCGATGTTGAGCCAAAGAAGACTTCTAGTAAGGAAACGATAGCAGGTTTTTTTTTTTACTTGCAAGGCCGTAAGCAAACCACAAGAGGGCGTCAATCTATCTGACTAAGGTTTTGTGATTGGAAAAATTGCAGTTTGAAATCTCTGGCACTTGACCCTACCCCACAATGGGGCACATGGCATGGCAGCACATATGCTCTCTCTATCGCTCTGTAAGTGTCAAGTTTTTAAAAAATTAACAAAACAAAAAACACCTTATTATTGGCAAAATGTTCCTCAAGCACACCTTAAAATTAATGACAGTAAAAGTCATGTCAAACACCATTCCTTTGGTAATAAATGATTTGGCTAGAGTGCAAAATTAAAGCAATGTAACATGCAATAAAACAGTCTATTACTCAGTTCAAAGTATTTTTTTACACAGTAGTCAACAGTAAGCTACATGCAAGCTTCAGTATCCAGGCTCCCCGACTTTCCAGGGAAGGTGTGATCCTTGTTGCCCCTGGCGGGAGAACAAGGTTGAGGATGAACGCCATCAGCGATGGCCGGGTGCAGGATGTTGCAAGTGGGACGGCGGGAGTTACGAGGGGAGAGTGGCGGCGTGTGGCAGGGTGAAACCTGCGCGTCTCTGAAGCCGACCAGCGTGGGGATGCGTGAGGGGTTGTTTGCCGGGCCGTTGTCAGGACGAGGCCTCGTTCTGGTTGTAGGTTTGTGTTTGGAAATCTTCTTTTGTTCTTTGTTAGAGGGCAGTCCTCCTCTGCCTGCGTCGCCATTGGCCAGGGGAGACGTCGGCGGGGGAGATTCAGAGTGGGATTCGCTTAGGCTGAAGCACATTGAAGAGTTTTCACTGGAGGAGTCCTGGAAGGAGCAATCCTCAGATAAGGGCAGGGGCACAGGTGAAGGACGCGCCTCTGGAGGCGGGATGTCGTCACTACCGTCACTATTCTGTCCATCATATGCTAAGCTTGGCTGGTGAGTCTCCAGAGGAACATCTGCTTGGGAGGTTTTGTGCCATCCGTCATCTTGTTGGCCCCCGTGGTCTCCATTCATATTTGTACAGTGGGCAGTTTGGGGAGCAACCTGAGTCACAAGTCTGTTCGCGTCTCCAGGACAAGAAACATGTGTTTTCTGCCCCATGGAGCTAGAGATGGCTGGGAGCTTCTTGAGACCCCCTCCATGAAAAGTCAAAGGGTCATCTAAGGGAAAGGGGCAGGGATTCGTCCTTTTGGACTCCCTGAGGTCCGGCAGGGCTCCTATCTTTGCACCCACGTTCAAGGACGAAGAGGAGGAGTTGGAGGATGAATAAGCAGAATCTGTGATATTAGAATCACTGAGCGCTGGTACCGAATGGGTTCTAGCGCCATGCTGGCCCATTACTTTACTCGACGCTCCTCTGGCTTGCTGCGTGTTGGCTAAATACTCAGCTTCAAAGCTGCGATACAGGTCTTGTTCTCTCTGGGGGTCCAAAGTTGGCAGCACCTGGAAGCCACATCCCAGTCGTTCGTCCTCAGGCTCCTGACGGCCCAGACCAGACCAGGTTCTACTGAGGCCTCTCCCATCTGGTCGAGGGCCGTGGGACGATCGAGGAGTGTGGGCAGCGTGATGGTGAGAGTTTCGGGGAGTTGAATGAGGAGATCGTCGTCCTCCTGAATTGACTGGGGGCAGCAGTCTGCCTTTCCCTCCCGAGGGCAAGCGAGGGAGTCTGGGACTGTTTGTTGTCTTCTTACTCGGGCTGTTGTTGTTGTTGTTGTTGTGGACCCCTTTAATGGGCGAGTTGGAGCACGAGGACGACTGCCTCTTGGACAACACACCACCTGTTCTAGGAGACCACGGGGGCGCTTGTTTATTGCGAGAGTCCTCTCGTCTCTCTGCCGGTTGAGTATCCCTGTGGCTGGGACCGGACCCCGGTACGGCGTCACCGGACCGCGTATGGCCAGGTACTTTACTCTGGCTGTGCGAACGAGGAGCGTGCAACCTTCTGGGACCTTCGTTACCAAGGGATCTGCCCCTCTCTGTCCGTGCGCTTCGTCCTCCATCAGACGCTTGAGGCGGGTTAGGTTTCAGTGCGGAAGTGAGCACTGAGCGTTCCCGAGACTGGCTGCGTGCACGCGGCAACGCGCTGCGCGGTGTGCTCTGACTTGCGGGCCTCTCAATCACGTGCTTGCCCTCCTTGCGATTGACAAGTAAGACAACCTCTTCACTAGAGCGGTGTGATGTCCCACTGAGAGAGAGACGTCCTCCTCCTCCTCCTTTGGAGGACGCTGTGGAAGAGTCACTGTCCCCAGAGAGACGCCTGGTCACCGGCAGCATTGTCTCCCTAGTCCTGAAACATGAGAAGGGGAGAGTCATTTAAATTTCACATATTATTTCTCGTAGCGCGCGTTTACCACGCATATTTGCTGCATCATGTTTTCCCTGAGTCATTTTTCAAGGAAGCAACACTTTTGTGTCATAGCAACTTTTCAAACGATACACTTCATAAAGTTCCATAATAAGAGTAGATTTGTGACAACCTGACTGATGACATATTTAACTGACCCGAGGCTCAGTATTTCTCTGTACAGCGGGCTGTGACGGCCAGAGGGATTATCGTCAGGTGGGAGGATTAGAACTAAACACACAGTACTGCTATTTCTCAATTAGGCACTGTTCCGTTGCGACGCGCCGATGGGACTATCCACTCTAAGTGTATAATCAGCTCTCATTGTTCACTTTGACGAGGATGATGAGAGCTAAGGTCGATATATAAAGACTGTGATGTGCTTCCAAGCGTACGAACAGACTGTACAATAAACAGTGTTTTGCCTGTTTCTTACCTGTTCGTGATCAAAAACAGACACAAAACAAAAAAGGTTTTCTCAAAGATTTATATTCGTTCTAACTCATTCATTTGTTATTGTCTTTCAGTGATGTGAAATACAGTCTATATCATTTTGTTTTTAGGCTCTATCTATCATGGATGATTGTTGCAAAACACCAATTTAATCATCCATAGGAATTAAATATATATGTCCTAACATGGTCATTGCCTGCAGAAAGCCAGTCCACCTGTTGACCTACTTCCCCAGTTAGCTTTGAACAGTTGTCGGGGGATAGTTGGCCAATTACAATTTCTCTAGTTTGGAATACAACACCCACTCGGAGTTAATTTGAAAGTGATCTTGCCTTTACATCGACTCAGTGGCATTGCTAAATACGGAACAAAATAAACACATCATTTTGTCTACAATGATATTGTCCCACTGCAAGTGGATTTGTCACGACCATTCAATCACTAACATGCCAATTCTGAAGTACATCCGAGGTTTTTTGTTCAAATGAAGCGAGAGAAAGAAAGAAAAAGGAAGTAATCAAGTTTCATGCCAAGGTCAGAGAACGAAAGATTGGAGAGTGACAAGTTAGAGGAAGGAGAGCGTGTTGTTTAATATTCTCCACTAGAAGGTGCTGAAGAGTGGCTGGCTAAAGGGGATTAATCCAGGCAATGTCACCTGAGATTAGATCAGTCTGATCTGGCCTAATCTAATCTGCTTCCTGGCATTTGCACTTGTTGTGCATATGTTCAATTCTTTTTTTTCTCTGTCTGCCCCACCGGGTGGCACAAACGAGCAAGTGGCAAAAGATGACCTCGATTGCTTCTGTATCATGAAAGCGCTCTAATCCACACTTTATAGACACGCACACTCACCTCAGAGGATTGAAAGGTCGAGATTCCGAGCGGTCTCTGGGGGGCCGTGGCAGACCAGTACGAGGTTCGGGTTCAGTGGGGGCAGAGGGGTTCTGAGGGTGGCTAGGCCTCGTGGAAGCGGAAGAGGCACAAGGTGCGGAGGAGGGCTCCAGCGAGCGTCTGTCGGCTGGCTTGTAAGGTGCCGTGCCATCGTTTCGCCAGTGTGGACCAGGACTTGTCGAGCGGGATGAATGTGCACTTGAGGACTTACTCTGGCCTCCCTGACTTTGGCCACCGGCCTTGGCCTGATGGTAGCGATGGGCTGCGAGGCGACAAGTGGACGTGGTTTAATAACAGAAAGCGAATCAAAGACAATCAAATCACGTTTTTTTGGGGGTTTTTTTGGATCGCATGAGTGCGGCTAAACTGTTGCGTACGGGCCCTCGATCAAGATGTGACCCAAGTGGTTAACTATGCGGCGCTGACTAAATGTAATTGCAGCTTGCATCAGCTGTCCAAACTTCATGACATCACTACTTCAGAAACAGTTTGGACCTGCTTGTAAAGAGTTATTGCAATATTAAAGTTAGGTACTTTCAGGTACTGGGAGAGGTTATTGCACATTTTCCATTACCAAACCTGGATGAACGTGTTCATTTCTTGGCTAACGTCCAATGAGTCAGAGTTTCAAAATGGAATAAAAAGAGTGCACACAAAGCTGAATAGCAATGAACGGATATATTTTGAATTTCTTCTCATGTCTGACCCTTACGGTGTCCACAGCTTTTCTGAACACAGCTCATCCATTGCGGATTATTTGTTTATAGCCGTAAATCAGTTGTGAGATGCTAAAATGTGGCTTTTTTTTTTTTTTTTTTTTTTTTTTGCAAAGAGCAAAAAGGGAGTGTGCTCACTAAACGCAGCGCAGCGACACGGGTCATGCTTGTCCAGATAGTGCTCGAGCGTGTCCCAGCCCCCTCCGACACGCACCATCACATGAGTACGAAGGACCTGCGGGGAGAACACACAAAACAAGGTTTCAACAGACAAAACAGACAATCACATCGCCGTTCCCGGAAATCTTTTTCATGTAGTGCAGCACAACAGTCAATAGATATGCAAATTCCTCAAGTGGACAGCTTGCGAAGATGTTACATAACACCTCGATGCCCCCTTGTGTCACCCTCCCCCACACCTCCTTTCTCCTCCATCACTCCCAGCTGCTGTCATTAAGAGGGCCGTCCGTTGCCATGCCAACACACAATTAAACAGAAAAAGGTAGCAGAATGAAGAGCCAATAAAGGCTTTCATTTTGGCCTTTTGCTTTTGGTATTCCCTCAGAGGGTGGCGTGGTGAAATTAGCAAGCTAACAACTCACTCCCCGTTGTACTCTATGGCAATTTAGTTGTCGGAGAAAGTAGGATGGGGTGGGTGCCCCCAGCAGTGGATTTGTCACTTTGCTGCTCTTGGAAGCACACGCATCCACAAGATCACAGCAAAGAGGCACACTCCCTCCAGGCAGAAGCTGTCCTCGCTGAAGCCTGACGCGCCGCCTCGTGTTGTGTAATAGGTGCCGCCTGCCACATGTTTGAAAAGGTCGTACCTGGGTCTGCGGGGCCCGCAAAATGTATTTTGGGCACATTACACGTGGCATAATGGTAGTCAGGAAGAGGGCACAGACACGGATGTCTGACCCCAGCTTCTCTGTAATACGTTTGCCGTCAATCCACTCGTCTCATCATCTGGCTCGCTCGGCTCCCCTCCTGCATGATGCTGCGTCAAAACTGCTGATCTGCTTATCTCTACCAGAGCATAAACTGCTTACTCTCAACTGACCTGGCTTCAAGCTGGTGACAGCTTCACTGCTTGTCTGGTACTACTATCGAAGTACAAGTACAAGTAAAAAAATAAAAAAATAAAAAAGATACTATTTTCGTTTTTTTGTGTGTGCGTGTCTTTGTAGATGTACAACCCCAAGTCCAATGAAGTTGGGATGTTGTGTTAAACATAAATAAAAACAGAAGACAATGATTTGCAAATCATGTTCGACCTATATTTAATTGAATCCACTACAAAGACAAGATATTTGATGTTCAAACTGATAAACTTTATTGTTTATTCCAAAAAAGCTGGGACAGGTGGCAAAAAAGAGTGAGAAAGTTGAGGAAGGCTCATCAAACACCTGTTTGGAGCATCCCACAGGTGAACAGGCTAATTGGGAACAGGTGGGTGCCATGATTGGGTATAAAAGGAGCTTCCCTGAATTGCTCAGTCATTCACAGGCAAAGATGGGGCGAGGTTCCCCTCTTTGTGAACAAGCGCGTGAGAAAATAGTCGAACACTTTAAGGACAATGTTCCTCAACGTACAATTGCAAGAAATTTGGGGATTTCATCATCTACGGTCCATAATATCATCAAAAGGTTCAGAGAGAAATCACCGCATGTAAGCGGCAAGGCCGAAAACCTACATTGAATGCCCGTGACCTTCGATCCCTCAGGCGGCACTGCATCAAAAACTGACATCAATGTGTAAAGGGTATCACCACATGGGCTCAGGAACACTTCAGAAAACCAATGTCAGTAAATACAGTTCGGCGCTACATCCGTAAGTGCAACTTGAAACTCTACTATGCAAAGCAAAAGCCATTTATCAACAACACCCAGAAACGCCGCCGGGCCCGAGCTCATCTAAGATGGACTGATGCAAAGTGGAAAAGTGTTCTGTGGTCCGACGAGTCCACAATTCAAATAGTTTTAGGAAATTGTGGACGTCGTGTCCTCCGGGCCAAAGAGGAAAAGAACCACCCGGACTGTTATGGACGCAAAGTTCAAAAGCCAGCATCTGTGATGGTATGGGGCTTTGTTAGTGCCAATGGCATGGGTAACTTACACATCTGTGAAGGCACCATTAATGCTGAAAGGTACATACAGGTTTTTGAAAAACATATGCTGCCATCCAAGCGACGTCTTGTCATGGACGCCCCTGCTTATTTAAGCAAGACACGTGCACGTGTTACCACAGAGTGGCTTCGTAGTAAAAGAGTGCGGGTACTAGACTGGCCTGCCTCCAGTCCAGACCTGTCTCCCATTGAAAATGTGTGGCGCATTATGAAGCGTAAAATACGACAACGGAGACCCCGGACTGTTGAACAGCTGAAGCTGTACATCAAGCAAGAATGGGAAAGAATTCCACCTACAAAGCTTCAACAATTAGTGTCCTCAGTTCCCAAACGTTTATTGAATGTTGTGAAAAGAAAAGGTGATGTAACACAGTGGTAAACATGACCCTGTCCCAGCTTTTTTGGAACGCGTGGCAGCCATAAATTTCGAAGTTAATGATTATTTGCTAAAAACAATAAAGTTTATCCGTTTGAACATTAAATATCTTCAATTAAATATAGGTCGAACATGATTTGCAAATCATTGTATTCTGTTTTAACACAACATGCCAACTTCATTGGAATTGGGGTTGTTGTTTAGTTTAGTTAATTTCTTCAATTTTGATTCGCCACATGTACTTTTAGTACATCTACTACTGGTATTATTTCTCTCTTTTGTGCCAGGGTAGATATTGAAAACACAAATGAATACAGAAGAACGGCCTGAAGGTCATACCATTTGAAATAAATTATCATTATTTTAAAGAAAAGTTTGGTTCTGGAACAAATTACGCGGTACGCTCTAAAAATATGATACAATGTCATAGTCTTGTAAAATCAAATCAAACTATCTCAAATTTTAACAAAATGTGTAGAAACTAGCTTAGTTTAATTTGAGTCTGTTGGCTTTTTCTTTTTTTCAGGGTGAAGAATGACATTCGCTCACAATTGAAAGACATTTTGCATGTTAGAACATGCTCAAATACAATCTAACAAATACGCAATGTGCATTTTCAGTGAAATTCCATAAAAATGCACCAACTGGAAAGCAGATGTGGAAAGGAAACAAAGCATTTTAAAGAGGAAGGCAAAAAGGAAAATGTGTCATGTTACAGGCGTTGCACATATTGTACATTTGTGGAGCTTTATCAAATCGGTTATAAAATCTATATTTGTGTGAATATCATCGGATTCTTGATCATTTATTTCCTTTTCTTAGGACATGTAGTTCCTCAGATATTCATATTTCAAATGATGTCAACATTTTTAGGAGCATCCAGCATTATCTTTCCACTGTATAAAGTGAGGCATAAATTGAATCAAAACAAATCACTTCATTCTAAAGTGCCATACTGTATATATTTTTTAACGATTAGAGTGACTCAGTGATGCTCCAGTGAGCAGATATAAAACCAATATCTGCGCAGATTTACAGCACCTCATGCCAAAGCATCCATTACATCATTCAAGATCACACTCTATTTTATTTTGGTGTCTTGCAGCAATCGCAACCAACTCTTTGTTTCATTTTTTTTTAAATCATACATTTTAAAGCATGTATTTATTTCCAGATTCCACAAGCTGGCTGATAAGACGCTCAGGGAGCTTTTTCCCCACTTTGCCTTGCTGGCTCAGCTGCTGAGGCATCGAGACACTCAATCCCTGTTCCTATGGCAACAGCATCTTAATAAATGCACGTGTTGAAGCAATTTCCTCTTTCATTTTGACGATCAAATCCTATATTTGTGACTGAAAGCATCCGTCCCAGTAAAAGTGGCCTCCCTTGAGTAAAAGAAACACTATGAACTACCCCTCTGATCAATTGCCTGTTTGCTTCATCTGTTTCGTGGCCTTGTTTAGCCCCGAGACCCTTGACAAAGCTTGAGCCGCTGAATAGCTTTTCTTTTTGCCGGGGGGGGGGGGCATTCAATGTGGCCCCAGCTTCTTCTGCTCAGTAGAATGAAAGAGGCATGTTGGCCGCACTTGTATGGCTGCTCGGGCATATGCATAATCGCTGCCATCCTTAGTGAGGAACCAGGAGAAGGCGGAGACAGTGTGAAGAGAACTAATCTGACAAGTGAAAACGCTCCCAGAATGGCAGATGAGCACACGCAAACACACACATACACACCCCTACAATGCACATATGCAAAAGTAGTGTCACGAGTGGCGACACAGCATCACGTTGATCAATCACATGCCATTAAAAAAAATGAACTACTATGGCAGTACTGGTAAGATAAGTAATACAGGGTGCACATGTATAGTCATGCTAAAGAATTAGAGCAAAACATGCACTTAGCAGTCAGAATATTAGGCACCTTTGCACAGTCTCATGAAATCTAATGCAAAAGCTGTAGCAGTCATTCTGCCCTTAGATGATGATGATGAGAGCCATTAGTTTACCAAGATGTTTATTTTTGTGGTTACTTTTGCAGTGGTGAAGAAATGCACTGTGTTTCTAATCCGTTGTGCTTCCCATGCACCTAAATAAGTGAATGATTAACTCTGTGTATTACATACACCTTGTATTCAATCTTATCAAGCGTCTGAATAGTGTCATTGCATGTTAAACCTAAACCTTTAAAGCCACGAGATGCTTTTTTTATTTAGATCTGCAAGTTACGAGTGGTATGTTGACAAGGTGCAGCCGCTCACTGAGAAATGTTTATCGACTTTGGCAGTGGGGCAGGTCGAGGCTGTAAATGCACAGGATTTGGTACACCATCCAAAGAGCCCGTTAATGCGGCGAGGGGTGGGGGGAGGGGGGGTGTGGGGCACCATTTAGGCAAGCGAGACCGAATCAATACTGTCCAGCAGTCTCCCCAGCCGGTCCTGTGAGGTTTGGTCTTCATCTGGAAAGTGAGCCAAAGAGTGCTGCTTGCCCAAACGACAACTGAGATGTAAGCCAATGCAGGAAATGACTTAAAGCTCTATTTGTGTCTCACTGGGAAAAAGTGCAGTTCGGGGAGCGGGCCGGACAAATCATTTAAAAACAGCCAACCGAGAGTGCAATCACAGTGCTGCTATACATACATACAGTGGAAACTCAAAATTCAAAACAGCTGAAAAGTCTTTAAATTGACAGGAAAACTCAAGGGGTTGAACCATCGTCGTGCAAGACATCAGCACATCGCCTGAGACTGGACGATTGCGTTTTCTTTTAGTTTTTGGGCGGGACCGATGAGGATTAGGGGGGGAATAATGTAGTGCCGAGATGAGCATAGAACAGAGCTGGAAATCAAATTTGCTGCGAAATTGCAGTCTCGTGTAGTACAGTATGTTAAACCTAAACCTTGAAAGCCTTTTTATTTAGTTACAGTCCAAGTGATATGTTGACAAGGTGGACCTACTCACACAGAAATATTTATGTATGTATTCATTTCAGTGTTTCTTATGTTTATTTATTTTTATTAGCATAGCAACGAAAGTGGAACATATCGGTCCTGGCTGATTCATATCGTGAAACGGCCAATAAATCAATAATGAAAGAAGAATGGAATGTGCATCATAAGCTTTATTTCGTCTTAATGTTAAGAGACTCACCTGGCGTATAGCGTCATCAAAGTTGAAGTCTAAGCGGAAGCTTTATTAGAATGATTTGTATTTGACTTCATTATTGTTTTCAAATTGTTATGTTATTGTCTTGAGAGGCAAAGTAGGGCGAGTAATTTTTCCATACAATGGACACGGGAGTTTTTATGTTTTTTTTTGGGACTCGATACATTTTCATTGTCGTGGTAACGATTTTTTTTTAATACATTTAAATTTGGCAGGCTTTAAGACATCTTTTGGACTTCTTTAGTGGTTTAATGACTCTATACCTATGTTCCAACTGTTTAATATTTATTAAATATTTGAAGTTGTTTTTTTTAAGGACAGGACCACTGTTTGATTTATTGATATTTTTTATTTAGTGTCAAGTGTAAAATGATCTACGGATGTGTATTTGTGTACAGCACTTTGTTTCAGCTGCGGTTGTGTTCTATAAATAAAACGACTGGGTTGGGCTGAGACTGTGGTTAATTTCTTTTTACACTTGTGTGACTCTTAAGAGGGTAAAAACACATAAATGACGTCAAGCCGTCCTTCCCACAACATATGATAGATGATGTTATTGTTTTAACGTATACTTTACGTAAATACGATTCACACTTGTACGACAGTTAAGAATGTTACAATGTTACCTGGGAAAAAAAAAAAACGTCTGTGCATTTGATAACGGTTTTATGATGTGGACATTTTGAACCTGAACGGATGAATACAAATTTGCATTATTTCCTATGGGAGAATTGGTTTTCAAATTTGACCAAATCGGAGGTTAATATATTTTCTTTCCACTGTAGTGCGATTACACTTTCAGACGGTGAGGATAAAAACAAAAACAACAACAACAAAAAACAGCTCTTTAACATGCTGAGACAGCCCTCTGTTTTTTCCTCCAGATTTCTTTTTATTTTTGTATTTTTATGATACCGCCATATGGTTTGATGCAAATCGAGCAGACCTTAAAACAACATAGTAATAATGGTGAAGTACAGGTTCAATCCAGCTGACTACATCATGTGTTTTATTGATTTGAAGCTACAGTAATTGTATACTGCGTGCAACAGTTGAATTGAAGTTGTTTAAATAAAAAGGGATTTAAAGCAGTTAAATATTCCTGGAGTCACATTTTGAACTGTCCACTTCATAGTAACATGTAATTAAGTATAATCATGTTTGATGCAGACAGAGAGGGATGTACATACCCTTATGAAGATCAGTGCACTGGAGTCCCCCACTTTGTACTTTCCTTCTGACACCTTGATCATGGGAAACTGAGCCGGACACGAACACCGGCCCAGAATCTCACGGACCTGAGAGGAACGAAAGACAACACACGCGTTAGCGATTAGCTCCGCGGTGACCGCTTCCTGTGCCGCTGCGTCTGTGGCGCCAATATGAGGTCACGTTTGGTCAGGAGTCTGTAATTGTGGAAAAAAGGCAACACAATAAGCCTGGATTATGTACGTTTGAAGCGTGCGTTATTTTCCTGCCAACGCATCTCTTAGGTGATACGGTGTGCCACCTGTTTCCCTTACCACGTTAGGGAGCACTTCCTTGCTTAATTTGCCATTTTTATTTTGGGGAAAAAAATAAAAAATACTCTACTGTATGACATTGTATCTGGCAGTGGCATTATCAAGCGATGGTAGGGAGGGAGCCCAGAAACCGGAGTGGTAGCAGTGGGGGTGGTGATGATGATGAAGTCAGCAGGCCAACGCCGCCAGCTGGATTTGAACTCGTGACGGCGAGCCAGCGCCCTTGCTGTGGTCGGTCGGGGCTGCTTATTAGGCAAGTGGAGTCAGACGCGACTGCCGGGTGGGGCGAGATCTGCCTGTGCTACTCGGCCTCGGGCTCGCTCAGGATTGGACGACTCGCGTGTTGTTCTTGGCATCTGACGCAAACAAGTGGGCCGGATCTTGTTGGCTTACAGAACATAAAGCAAGCAAAGGAAGAAGATTGCAATACACTTTTTTTCTACGTGTGTGAACGGGGAAAACCCTACGTTTCAAAATAGCGGAGCACAATTCGTGAACGATGCAATAACTTAGCATTTTAATTCGGGCCCGACCGATATGGAGTTTATGAAAAAACAAAGTTGTTTTTTTTTGGGGTCCCTTAAGACGTACAACAATAAAGATATGAATTACAGGCAGAACATTTGACTTTGTCTTCCGTATTTGTTTAACTTTACAACAACGATGAATCAACCAAAATCAGCTGATTTTTTTTTTTTTTTTTTTTTTTTTAAATGTCATTATCCTTGTCTTCCAGTATGTTGTAATGTGATAATATGTGGGGAAAAAAGGGAAAAGAATTGGACAATATTTGCCAATTTGAAAAGGGCTGATATCATCCGATTAATCAATCGGGCCCTAATTTTAATAATCAGAATAACATTTTTTTTAAAACACACATGGATATAATTTGATCAAAGCACAGAGACAAAGAAAATACACTCGAGGTTGTGTGATGTAAGCAGACTCACGTTCAAGTAAGACTTGTGATCGTGGCAGTCGCACATTGGAGGCTCGGTCCATTATTATTCATATTTCTGTATTGATGTCTGTTGGACGTGTCATGTCAGTCCATCCTTCCTATCTTTACTACCGCAATACGAATTTGCCTTTGTGTTTTAAATGTAACACCGAGCAGCAATTCAATTGTGAACTGAATGTGTTCCCCTCAAATTCTGCTTAGCAACAAATGCTGTTGATAAACTGTACCTCTCCTAGATACTTAAAATCATCTGTTATGATTTAAAATTCATCACAAATCATTTGTGTTGTCTGTGTTATTTATAATATTGTTACCGGGGGGGGGGAGACAAATTGGAATTTCAATAAAACACAGCAGATTGTAAGAGAGACACCGCTGCTGGTGTCACCGGTACAATAACATTCAAGTGGGTCAAATGAATCGGTGTTAAATAAAAACATGTTTGACGCAGCGCCCGATGGCAATGAGCTATGAACATGCAGATGAGATTAGAATGCAATTCAGAAGCTATCATCACATCACATCACGCCGACAACTCCCGACCTTTATACATTGAGGCTGCAGCACAAAAGGCTTATGGGATGAAAGAAGTGCCACCTTCACCTGTATTATGGTGTGTGGAGAAGACTCTAATTTCCTTTTTTTTGGTGGGGGGGGGGCTCCTGCAAAATGAAAAGGGTGGAATCACCCGCTGTGCTTTGTTTGCTGACATTGCTGCAGCGTATGTAAACGCCTGCCCTCTTTCTGTCTGCTCCGTCACTGCCATTTTCATTTTGTGAGTAGCCCTGTTTGGAAAAACCCCAGCCCGTGACTTAATGGAACCATTTCCATGGTAACAGGCAACACAGGCACACACACACACACAGCCTTCCCTTTTCAGTGTTTCAGTTTGCCATCATTTTTTTTTTTTTCATTCTCTGCTTCTCTCAGCTGTTCAGCTGCATGAGGTCACATATTTTATTCCGAAGGCTGAGCCCCTTGACATTTGTTTAAGTATTTCCCTCTTCAAATGAAATGTGTGCTCTTCCCAAGCCGTCGCGATATCGACGAAACCCACACACGCGAGGCCGACACACACAACATCTCACACACAGCAGATAGCGGGGGGAGAAAGACAAGGTCAGGTGGGAAATATTGGGAAGAGGGGCCTGAAGCTGCTGAAAAACTGATCGATGAATTATAAATGAATGGTGGCCACATGAGATGCTCGGAGTAGAATCTGCAGATGTTCAAAAAAGAAAAAAAAAACTGAACGATTCACAACATCTGAAGTTAGGAATGTCTCGCTGCAAAAAGATGATGAAAAGATCGCCCTGAGAGCGCTTTTGGTTTAAATTACGGCTAAACCGGAATAACACTCGCTATCCCTGACAAGTTTGTTCTGCACAGTGCGAGTCAACTCGTCTTCATTCCTCGCCTCCCTGACCTGCAAACACAAGAAGGAGAATTCGTGGCAGAGATAGACCGATAGCCTTCCCCTCGGGGACGGCGAACAGAGGAAACGCGAGGGGGGGGACAGATCAAGATTTGGCATGCTAGTCCTCATTTTCTTCATGAATGTGTACGACTATTTCACTGTGAAGGTTCTGTGCGAATAAGAGTACATGAGTCAACAATCCATGTTGGCTTAGTGCTTTTCTTCAAACGTAGGTGCGCTCGCGTGCGGCGACACGAGCTGATCGTTACACAAGAGATAATCATCGCCAAGCTTCAAGTAACTTTAACAACCTGGGGATTATAGAAACTCCCCCCCCCCCCCACCCCCCCCCATTTCCACTATTTGCTGTCTGTGAGTCAATTGTAGGGAGGGACAGAACACACAGTGTTTTCGAAGGGAATTCAAATTGTGATGATGATGATATGGCAATTTTAAAAGGTGAAAGGCATACAAATATTTGATCTCCTGTCATGAATGAAAATTCCTGCGTGGAAACTATGCCATATACCTAATTTACGGACATTCGAATTGAAGTTTTTTTTTGGTTTTGTTTTTCCTTGTATTGGACTTGTAGGGAACATTTGGACAACTCAAATACTGGTCAGAAAACAAATTGGTTATCAGGGGCGGAAAATAATAACATGGAAAACATGTAGGAAGCTGAATAACAGGTTGAACATGTTCCCATTATATGAAATTATAACATTAATGCAATACGCTACATAATTTAGATGTTTTCATCTTACCTTGGTTGGCTTGTTTTTCTTAGCGTGTCTTAGTTTACAAAGGCTAAGTGAAATAATATTTCAAGTAAGCAATGATTCTTATTTACAGCGACATAATAACTTGTCGCCTTTCAACATTTACATGATTGACTGAAAACATGGCGTTTCTGCCGAGTATGCTGAATTTTATCTGAACACATCGCTGGTTTAATGGACCCCAAAGCGAAAGGTTACGTCTTTAAATGTTACATAAGTCACTTTCCGATACTTCTTAAGTGTAGCGTGTGCTTATCAAGGCTGAAAATGTTATTCTACCTGCACAGAGCAATCGAGTGATGACTGAGCCATTTCTCAACATTCCAAGAAGGTGTTTCCGTACAAAGTCAACCACTTGAAGATTCTGCGGGCACACGTGGGCACAAGGCCGCCCAGATAAACGTGCAATTAAACAGCCGTCACGCGGCCAATCAGCCGATTTCGTGAAACAAGTGTGATAAGAAGCCATAAAACAGACAACACGCCAATGAAATGAGATGTTTAACACAGCCAGGAGGAGAGACACATTCGGCACTGTGCGAAGAACCTTAAAAGCGGTGACACCTTAAAGGCGTGCGAGCATGTGACAATGGAGACAGACGCAACGAGTGGTGCCACGTTCTCCCAGCAAAGCGTGTGAGCCAATGCAAGGCAGGGATGACCTACTTTTCTCGCTCTCCTCTGGAGCTCTTCCCTCTCCCCGGCAGCATCCACTGCAGTCAGGTTTAGCCGAGTGTACAGTAAAGTCACTTGGGGCGCACGCGCTTTTGTCTGCTACGCTTTTGTTTGTTTGTTTGTTTTCTTTCCTCAATGCATGAGCTGGAGCACAAGTCTAAAGGCGTCCATAAAGGCTACGGTCTATTCCCTCTTCTTCGCCCTGACCTCTGCTCCGATACTCCATCCAAACAAAGACTCTGATTGAAGTGACAAACGTTTACTTACAGCACTGTCAGCAGTGACAGTCTATTCATCTACCACAAGACACACTGTACACACTGTTTCTTGGCTTTATCTGGCAACGAGAGGTGGGGGATGGAAACGAAACGTATGACGCCTCGGGTTAGGAAAAAGATGAACCAGCAGGAAATATGTCGAAAGGATGGTGTTTTGTCTTCACATGTATACACGCAGCACATTGATGGCTACATGGGAACAATACGAGTACGCATTAGAAGCAGGGTGTTTGTATGTTTTAAAATGATAACACAATGGCATTGCACTGCCTGTATGAGTAGCTCAAGGCTTAACAGCAACCTAGAAAATATACAATACTGAAATGCATACAGTGGAATGTGAGTGGACTTGGAGTCAATGTCATAATCCCTCTTCCAGTGATGATGACATGATCAAATCTTTATAAACGCATCCATAGGGATATGAATTGTTTGCATGAGTATTCCAATGATGTCACTCATATTCTTTGCGTTGCAGAACCACTGACGCACGGCGCCACTGACTCAAGGTCTGACGAAGGAAATGAGTGGCCGTCTACTTCCTTAACTTGAAGTGTACGGCGGTCCCACGGTGAGATGAGTAACGACAAAGGCGTCGCTGTATCACCGAGGAACGACAATGGTGAACGTGCGCAAGCGGCGAGTGGCAGCAACCGGGAAATTAAACCGGACGTGCCCCGACTCTGCAAACACGACGCCGGGCTCTGCGTCAACTGTTTGCTTTTAGGGCATTTAAGCAGTAGGAACTACCATGCATAATATTTACCTTGTCAGTGGCTAACAGGACAACTGCATGTTTATAGAAGGCGGTCGAACTTTACAACTATTGTATTTGTTTCTGTTTGTTTCTTGGGGAAATCAACGATGCCGAGGTAACTGAAGACATTTCCTCATTACCGAACGCAGATGTTAATGGAGAGGTCCTTTGCGAGTCGGTCGGAAAATGCCGCATTATTAGAAATCAATAGGTAAAGCGAGAGTCGTTAAGCAAACAGTGAAATGCATCCATCCTGTACGATGCAGGAACTCTATCTGCACGGCGGAGAGCAGAAGCCACCCAGTCTGCGACGACAGCTGGGGGCCGATAAAATTAAGCCCTGCAACTAACTTTCTTTCGCCCCTTGTCTGACAGACATGAGCAAACGCAATGAGGTTTCCAGTAATTATGGAACACTAATCTCGAGGCAGGCTGCGACTTTTAATAGGAACACAAAGGAAAGCCCCCGAACACTCTGCAGGATCAATTTGCGAGCCTCTCAAAACAACAAATGCATGGTCACAGATGAGCATAATGCGTGCCAGCGGACCGGACGCCACGATTGCCTCGTGCCTTTCAAACACACTTCACGTATGTTTACCCGACAACTTTTGAAACGCTTCACATACAGATGACAACGTTGTCAAAATGATGCTCTCAAAATGCGGCAACGTGTGTGCCAGGCCAGTCGTTAGCCATCCAGCTTTCCAACATTAAATACATTTGATGCCTTTATAAGCGTCACGGTGATTACAACACTGTGTTCCATCATTTTTGTTTTTTGGCTGTGACGTACTCGTGCATGCCCAGACTGAACACTTAAACATGCACGAACATGTTCTCTGCTTACGGACTACGGCTGTCAGAATTTACAACTTTTTCCATAAACATTATCTAACCTAATGGCCAGAAATACAGCATTTTTATCCACTTTTCGTTAGAAACATCTGATATATATATATATATATATATACATATATATATATGTCTACCTAAGAGTGTAGTCGCTGTTGTTTTGTCAACACTTCAGCTTTCTCCTGTTTATGACCAAACCTGTTTGTTCATTCGCCAGTTGGAGTGTCTTTCTCATCACTACCGAATTGTGCACAATTTGAGCGATACATATTTTCTAATACTGTATTGTCACATGTTGGGCTGCCACTATCCAATTTTCTTAAAATGGATTTTCCTATTGAATATTGATCAAATAATCAAATAATAATTTCCCCAACACACTATTACAAACAAATATATTTTGGAAATGTATTATTAGAAAGTTATTATTATTATTATTATTAACTACTAACAAGCATTTTACTCTCATTTACGTTGGTACTGAGCGGATGGTATAAATTTGGTGTACGGAATTTGTAGATGGCAAAATGCTACATGGGGTTAGCGATCGTGATTAGCATTACCGTGCTAGCGATGACCATTTGAGGTCAAAAACCGCTAACCATCACGCAGCTCGCTCGTACTCATCATGTTATATGTGCATTTCCCAGCGCTAGTCATATGAATGCAATTAGTCAAGGAATAAGAGGCAGTTTGCCAATCACTTGATAATATGTTACATTACTCGTTCACAGTACGCTACAAAATGCAGTTTATGCATGCTGGCGTGACAAGCAAATGTAAAAGCTAATCTTGAGAGAGGAAAAAAGTTGTTCCTTTGTTCTATAAGTGTCGTCGTATAATCCTCAGTCAGATGAGTGTGTACACAGTCTGGAGAAATCGTCACGTCAGACCGGCACGACTGTCGATCGCCCCCCCCCCCCCCCCCCCCCTGCTCCCCCTCAAACCCTCTTCTGTGTGCTGTCGTCTTTGCAGCGTCAAAGAGACACATTGTTTAGCTCATCAAGGCGCAAACATCAACTTCACGCTCGAGCATGTCTGCCGCTGCACTGTCTGCTCATTAGCTTGGCCTCTAACGAGATCTTTGCCTATCTCATGCGCGGCCCCCGGGAAGAGGTCAACAGGTTGAACCACAATGACAGGAAGGGAAACGCAATCAAGGCAAAGGCACACTGTTCACATCGACTATAGGGAACCAGTTGGACATCCGAAATACACAACCTTCCTGATTTGTGAGCGGCGGCGAAAGTTTGCACTATAGCAAAACTGATTATGGCCGCTAATAAAGGCAGCCATGGCACGCAAATGACATGAAAGTTGACCACATCGCTCTCGTGCGAGTCGAGCTGTTCTACACACAACTAACCCTTCAGGTAAGATGGAATGTAACGCGCCTCTCACACGACCGTAACGCAAACAAAAAAATACAAAAAATAAAACTACTACTGGACACACTCCGGGTGTCGATATCGGACAAGAATATTGTCACGTCATAATGAAGACCGTGAACTGATAGCTACCTGATAGTGTCAATCAAGCTGTCAAACACGATTTTCATAATCAGTTTTAGAGCCCGCGAGATCGCTCGGGTGCATCTGATGTTGCATCCTAATGGCCGAGTTCTACGCCACTTGTGTCAAACGCAAGACCCATTTTACTAGCGAGGCAAAACTGTGCACTGGTTCAATTCTGCATGCTACTAGTACTACTAGTGAAGCGCTAGATGATAACTAGTGGAATTTTATAGTGTCGCTAGAAGCCCGTCGTGATCAACTCGTGCACAGTTTTGGCTCACTAGTAACGTGGTCGTTTTACTAGGGCACCTCGGTGGGATATCGAAGACATCCCGAAACGTTTCGCCGTACAGCCGTTCGACACGGTGATTTAGAGAAGTGGACAAAACACAGCCACCAAACATCTCATCAAAAAAACTTGTTCTTAATTTGAAAGCAATTATTATTGTTTGAGTTTGAATTCACACGTTTAAAGAAAATTTCATTGTATTGAGCGCGTCCCCCTCCCTTCTCGTGCAATGGACTAGTCCATTTTGCTGCAAATGTGCAGGCCGGATTCATAAAGAGGGTGACAATTAAAAAATACAAAATAAAAATGTTGGCGCAGTGTGAGGAAAGTGAAGCGGAGAAGGTGAGAGGGAAAACAATCAGGTTTCGTTTCGTTTTTTTCTCACGATGACACCGAACGTGCATTACCGGCAGCAGCGTGAGAGAGCCAGACCAGCTTGCCAGTGGCAGTAGCGCTGCTGTCAGTGTCCGCCGAGGTGGATGCAGTTTTGAGATTAAAATTGTAAACCATATGAAGCGTTGATGAATGTACTTAAAATTGAGATGATCTACTTGTTGGGTGATAATCCTCAAGAGGAATTTGAAAAGGGTTTGATCTATCTGAGGAAATAGGGGAATGTTGTCAAGTTGAGACTTTTGAGTTGCTCTTTGCAGGACACAATGTGGAGGGCAGGAATGACCCCCCCCCCCCACCCCACGGTGACTTACCAACTCGTCCAAATTCCTCATGTCACACAAAACTCTCTTGTGGGGCCACACGAAAGGTTCCGGCTCGGGCTCGTCCTCCGTGCGCGCGAGGCACCCGCCGGGCGGGCTCTGCACCTCCGGCTCCCCGGGGTCCATCTGCAGGCCGCCCCGGTGGTCTCGGATCTCCTCTTCGATCTCCTCCTCCAGCTGGACGAGCATGGGGGCCGGCATGCCGAACTTGGCGCCGCGTCGCGCCACCTCCAGCAGGCACAGGACGAAATTCTTCTCGTTGCATCTCTCCACCAGGTCGTTGGTCTCGAACATGAGCACGTCCTTGATCCGCAGCTCCCGGCGGCACCAGCCGATGAAATTGGACACGTTGTCGCGGGCCAGGAAGGAGCCCGCGCTGACGTTGCGCGACTGGAAGACCACGTCGTTGCGGGGCAGCTTCATGGACTGGGCCGCCTCGGGGTGCTCCAGCCGGAAGTCCCGCGCGGCTCGGTTGACGTTGTTGGCGTGCCGGCACAGGGCGCAGCCGGTCTCCAGGCCATCGGCGAAGGTGTCCGCGCTCAGGTCCAGCTCGTGCAGGGTGTTGAGCCATTCGGCCAGGTCCTCCTTCATGGCGTACAGGTACTCTTCGCTGGATTTGAAGGGCCGGATGCTCTTGGAGGCGGCGGACTGGATGTTGCTCTGATCGGCCATATTGTCGGATTATGTATCGATACGAGTCTCGCTCCGAATCCTCATGTGCGAAAGAGCGTGCGGACGCGCCCGTGCCGGCGTGCGTGTGTTCCGCGCCGCTGCCGCGGGCATAGCGGGATGATGCGCGTGCTCCGGATGCGTTTTGGGGTCCACGACAGCAGTCGACGCGTCCGCGCGCGGCCGTGTGCGTGTCCCGTCCGAGATGGAATAATGGCGAGCTCCGAGCGGCGGCGGGGACTCCACGCAGCGCCACGGGGAGACTCGGCCCATGTCGCGCCGCCTCCCGCCTTCAATATGTTGACCTGCCGCGGGGCTTAAAGCGGCCGAGCGACGCGGTGGCACATCCCATTATGCGGATCAACCGGCGAGGAGGAGGAGGAGGAGGAGGAGGAAGAGGAGGAAGTGGAGGACAATTTAACCCCATCGGTACCGGACCGTGCGTCAACCGACAGAAGGCTTGCAACAACTTCCACTTACTACTTGAAATGAGACGTAAGAAGCTAACTCCCATTTGACGCAGAGTCTACGCGAATGAGCGATGAAAACGACTTTTCAGCTCAACTGAACAACTTGGACGTTTGCCCGCAAACCGTTCAAAGGGGAGGCCGGAAGAGATCAAAGACAAGCAGGTGACGTCATCATCCCACGCTAGGGGGGGGGGCGTATTTGCGTGCTAAACATGCTAATATAGTCGATTTTTCGGAAAGCGACCTAATATTTTGATGAGCCGACATGATTTAGCTTGCACACTTTATGCACCACTTTTTTTGTGTCATATCTGTTAGCGCAAGCGGAAGTGCAGGGACTTCAGATCCATGTAGATGGCGTCGACGGCCTCCACATACGGCGGGGTACACCCTGCAAAGGCCGACTTCAGTGGACCTAATATGAATCTTTTGGGAATGTGGGAGGAAGTTGGAGGACCCAGGGAGAGAGAAGGGGGAAAAAAAAAAAACATGCTCCAGAACGTGACCTGTGAGGCAGACGAGTCAACCACTAGTGCTACCATTTGCGTTCTTTCCTGTATTGGATCATTGGTTTTGGAATATAAACATCAGGTCGTTTCTTTCTTTAGTATTTCAGCTTGCTAATAACATCTCTTTGAATTCACAATAGGCAGTGGTCAACAATGACACGTAAGGTTTAACACTGCAAATCAGAATCATCTTTATTTTGCCAAGTATGTCCAAAAAACACACAAGGGAGGAATTTGTCTTGGGTAGTCGGAGCCGCTCTAGTATGCCAAGTCAGTCAGTCCATTGACAGAACACGTTTGAGACAAAGACATTGCCAAAAAAAAAAACAGTCACTGAGCAGTAAAGGGTTGCTAGTTATCTGGTAATGCCGGTACAAATTATATATTTTTTTGACAATTGTGCAAAAAGATGAGCAGTTTGAATGACTAATATAGCAGTAGTCCGGTACAAAGCACTTTAAAGGACAAACTCCAAACTTCTTGGCAAAGCTTAATTTCTTTAATTCGGCTCCCATACGAGAGGTTTATTTATAAATACACTCCCTGGTTTTCTTCTCACTATAATGAAGTCTTTGTGCGGCGTGTGAGGCCGAGGCCTCCTGGGCTCACGGGACTGTCATCCCGCTGCAAACCTCCTCAAGCTGCATGACCTTGACAAACGATCGCACGGTGCTTCGGCAGCGGCGTTTTGTCATTCCCGCTTCTCTTTGTGTGTTTAATATGAGTGAGTGACACGTGACAGACGGAGCCTTTTTTAACAGCGGAAGGTTGTAGATTAACAGAAAAACTGGACAGCCGTTCATCTGTTATCTCGTCAACATATTTGAAGGCAGAATAGTTCCTTGACTTTCATATGGATCCACTGTTATACATTTACAACACAAGCAAGTTTCTTCAGAGATCAATAAATGTTCAACAGTTGGGGCAGCAGACCTGATGATCAGGTTCTTTTGGAATGTTAACAAATAAGTGAAAACATCACCTGCTTGGGCCCTTAAGCAGTCTGTAAACAAAGAGTCGGTTGCCTTTAGGACCAGAAAGACGAGAACGCATGAAGGTAAACTGCAAACAAAATAGTTTTGAACTCTTAAAAATGTCAGCAGTCTGGGGGTCATTTTTTAGGTTTAAGCTATATGGAAGAGTAACTGGCTTTTGAAAATAGGTACAATGTAACAACAAACAAACTTAAAACGTTTTATATTGCCTTTCCTCTATTGGAGCAGCTTGTAAGTTCTCATTATGCGTGATAGTTTGAACTTCAGCAGCGCCTGCTGCCAAGGAGGGGGGCTTGTTTTGATTTAAAACCAGAGGGATGGGTCTGTTCAAGGAGGAGTGAGAGAAAGAAGGGAAGGGAGGGGAGCGGAAGAGAGCCAGGGCAAGAGAATGGGGGGGCGGTGGGGATGGTGGTGATGAGATCATTTTCTGGGCCTGGATGAATCAGCTTCTCTGTCGGTAAAGCGTGCGTTCAAGCCCATCACTCACTGAGAACGGCTTCCCGTGTCCGCTGCAAAAGTGATTTTGTAGCAGGGGGTTGGGACGAGGCAATTGCAAACATATTTGGAATTTGAAACCATTTGTTTGCAGATAGAATCAAGATTTCACATGCTCTACTTCTGAGAGCAGTAAGACAATTAAGACTGTGTACAAATATGTAGAAACTGGTTTTTAAAATAACCATTTGACTTTGACACAGTAGATGAACTATAGTTTAGGGCTGTCACTACCAAATATTTTTAGACTCCACTAGTCCCATTAATCAGATACAAAATATTTTTGCCACTGTTCATTAACAGTTTTTGTTATTTAACAATTAAAACAATAACGTTTTGTGCAACGGGCTACTTAATCGAATTACACCCCCAAGGTTGCTTCAGGTTCAACTAATGTATTACAGGTTATTCATACTTCAGCTGCAAATAAAGATCTTATTCGTAAAAGAATAAACCGAGCCCTCCCCCCATAAATTGATTATTCAGTTACTGGTTTGGTCCGTAACAAATTGGAAAACAATGATCAACATTTCTACCCAAGTAAAATCAATGTCTTGATTAAACAAAATATAAATCTGCTTCATTTGACTATTGAGAGGCTGAAATCAAAGGATTTGGACAATTCTAAGCTAATGACTAGTCCAAACGATTAATCGCTTGTCGAAATAATTGATTAATTTGATAATCCATTAGCCGTCAATCAAATTTTGACAGCTCTACCAGTTTGTGTGACTCTGCACACCTAGTAAATTTGATTCAAAAACCCAACAAAACATATCAATAAAAGATTTATTCCCCACAACAATTTTTGAAGGAAAGGGGGCAGGCTGTTGCACATGTACTGCGTTGATACAATGACAAAACTAAGCAGCATTTTAAAAAAGGCATGCACATAAGTTGTCATATAAACAAACTAGAATAAGTAAAGTAAAAATGGAAGTGGAAACTGCAGAGGATGTTTGAAAGCAGTCTGATAACTGATCAACATATGGAACCATAAATTAAAAACGCTCATCTTAAAACAAATTCCATACAAGGAAGGTTTAAGAACTTCAATATGGTCTCTCTCTGCGCTCCTGGCGATGGTCCCTACGAGAGAGCAACGAAAAGCACAACTCAGCAAAAGGTGTCACATAACAGCTTTAAAGCTCTTAGGCTAGTTGCACAAAAATATTGACGAGTTGAGCTCTGGATGTACCTCATATCCATCTTGCCACCTGGTGGTCCCATTCCCCTTCCTCTGCCACCCATGGGCGGACCTCCACGGGAACCACGGAAACCACCTCTGTCCATGCCGCCGCGCCCCCTGAATCCACCACGATCGCCTCCCCAGCCTCCTCGGAAGCCTCCGGGACCACCTGCGGGCCCGCCGCGGTCCATTCCTCTGCCTCCTCGCATTCCCATTCCGCCTCTGCCTCGTTCACCTCCAGGAGCAAATGGAGGCCCACCGCTCATGCCCTCTGGTTTGGGAGCTTTGCACTGGTTGCACTCCATCCTCCAGGCAAAGTTTTGGTTGCCACAACCCCTGGAGGAAAAGCACATATTAAGCAAGTGCCGCCCCCACTGTACAAGCGAGATAAAAAGATAACCAAAAACATACGGATTGGGACACTCCCAGTCCCCGGCCCTTTGCTGCATGTTGGCTCCTGTCGGCCCACCTCGGCCCATGCCACGTGGGCCGCCTCGGGGCATGAACCCGCCACGGTCGCCTCCGCGGCCCATCATACCTAATGGGGTATTTGGCACACTTGCAAAAGGAACTATAAACACTGAAACGTGAAAAAGCAGACAAGCCCTGTATGCAACCTACCTCCACGGCCCATCATGCCATCACGCATGGGGATCTGGGTTTTACGGCGTGCCATTGACACCTTGAGCCTGCGGCCCTGAAACTCCTTACCTGGGATTTGGACGATAAAAATAAGCATTTGAATTTCACACGACTGCTGAAAACTAGGCATGGGACGTACCGGTTTAAAGGCTATGCCACGGATTTGAAAGGTCAGTTACCCAAAAATTTGCCAGCTGATCAATTAGTTAAACCAGTCAGTTTGTTAGTAAGCCAGAGCTAGTTTTGAGTCTTCAAAAAAAGTGCAGGCCACACCAGTGTACTACCAAACGCGTTGAGTCCCATTTGAGTTCTTAGCAGGACACCCCTCGCTGCAATAGTTACTTACACAAGTACTATAAAATGATAAATTTTAAATTTACAATACAGCAATATTGTTGCTCAAAGTCATCACATCCTCAGAATCTGATACCGGCCCGTGCCTATTGAAAATTAAACCGTCTCTTCTACCATCAAAGTGCTCCACAGCAGCTTTGGCGCATGCTGCCTCCTCGTAGGAGAGGGTGGCATCTCCCTTGGGCTTTCCCGAATCCTTGTCAGTGTAGATGTTAATGGCAAGCTGGCCGAGCCTGCGATTGAACTGGTTAGAAAAGAGCAGTTAGCATCCTGTTTTTTGTTTTGTTTCAAGTTTTCCATGTGTGAGGCATTTCTTACTCTAATTGGCCCGACGTGTTTAAAGAATTCTGCCATCTCCTCAATGTTGGCCTTCTCAGTCAAGCCAGTCATGTAGATAGCGCAGTTCTCAGATTCGTCTTGCTCTTCAGGCCGTCCTAAAAGCAGCATAAAAACATTTCAAGCAAAAATATCTCCAAATTTTCAGTGTGACTTTTTAAGTCAATGCTCAAATTCAACAAACCCATCTCACGCTCTTCGCCGCCCATGTGTCCTATCGTCCAGTGAGTGGCGCCCAAAGGTGTTGGGGAGAGAAGGAAAAAAAAAACAGTGAGCATGTGCTACTCAAATCCAGCATAAAAGACCTGAAGAGTGCTACAAAACAGTCCAGACGTCATTACACACTGCGGGGCCATGTTAACCATCATAGTGTACACGCAATTGGAAAAGTAAAATACCTTTTGACCCCATGGAACAATAATTTTTTTGTTCTTTGAAAAGCCTCTTAGACCAATAAATGCTCCCCAGAAAAACATAAGTAACATGATTAAAAAAAAAAATATATATATATTTTTTAAAGTCATCCCAGTCAAGAGTGGCATTTTGTCATTAACCTTTGAAAACTGATCAAACCATAAGCGATGGCTGAATTACACCAAGAACATCAGCGAAAATGGTCTCAGGCATTGGACAAATTCCCCCCAATTAGGGTGTGCTCATAAATTGACGTGTCATACCACGATATCAAAATGAATACTCAAAACATACTCGGAAGTTACGAAGGCTTGTAAAGGACTAACCAGTGTAATTCTCGTTAACTTACCACCAGGCTTACTGAAGCCACCTCTGTCTCCAGCGCTGCTATGGGGGAATAAATGAAGATATGAAGGCCATTTCCTTTTTACAGCCACATCCATGGCTCGAGCAAAGTGGCTTGATTGAGGGAGTCAAAAACATTCGGTCGAAACTAACAGCAAGTCAAAGCCCCCAATGTTATACAGAGTTAACTGAGGGGATCATGTGTTAATAATAGTAACGATGAAAACAGGTGTGCATAGAAGCTTGGAAAGAATGTTACAGAAGCTAAACATTTGTAAAAATTTTAGATGCATTGAAAGAAATGTACCATTTTTTTTAACGTTAGGCTCTAGTTATTTACAGGCGATCCAGATAAAAACAGGACAATGCATCTGAAAGTTCACATTAACCAGTGCATACAATAAAAGGTACAAGAAAATATTACATAGGAAAAATGTAAAGAGTAGGGCTGCACGATATTGGACAAACATTTCTCCAATTTTAACCCTGAGATATATATTGCGATGTGAAAATACAGGATAACATACTTGTGACATGTTAAAACCAACACACTTCTCCTTTTCCCCTCTCTTCAGTAGAAAAGAAAGCGCACAGCGCAATACTGAATCATTTGTGTAAACTCTACCTGTACTTAAATATATTGAGCAGGTTGATCAAGTTAATAATTTTTCATGCCCAGTTATACTGTAGTATAACTTTTTTTTTTTTTTTTAAATCAGTTATGCATTGGTATTTCTGTCTCAATGCATTAGTTTAAGCAACACGTGCACACCTTAAGTTTGTCCCTTCAAAAATGCCTTAGCCCCCCCGTAATCCGTTGCGACTTGCATTTGTTGGATTCAGAAGCGTGACACATTAAATGCAGATCTGTGATTGTTTCCACCGTGTCCTCATTAATAGTTATGGTACAAGAAGTATACAACACTCTTGGTTGCTTTGTGTGCGTTGTTTGAAGGTTTATAATAATTACCAAAACATTGGTATCTCAGCATGCCTGGCTTTTCACTTGTGCAAGAAGTTAGCGCAGGATCTTTAATTCTTTGTTTTACGTGTTACAGTAAACTATAACTGGGAGTGACAATTCTAAGCAAGAACATTTTGCCTCTTATTTGCATTTTATTTTTATTTTTTTTTACTGTCAAACTGTACACACCCACTGAGCGAACCTTGTGTACGATATACACATCGCAGAAGTCGCAGTACTGCTACTTCCTTAACACATTAACCACGTCCCAACAGTTCCCTCTGCTGGTCACTTAAACATTACAGTTGACTCACTGCATTGCAATACAGTGGACCCCCACTATTCAAGTGGGATAGGGAGCGGGCCAGACCTCAAATAGCAAACATTGCATTGGGGGGGGGGGAAGAATAAAATAAAAAATAAAAAATAAAAACCCCAAACTCTTGAATAAGCCATCAATAAGTGTTTTGGGGGGTTGGTTCCACCCCACAAAAAGAAAATATTTTAAAAATTTTAAAATCCACGGAAAGGCAAATCCGCAGGTGCCGATCCGAGAGTATGCGGGGGTCCGCTGTACACCTGCATCACAGGACCTACAATGTGACTATTTCGCACACGTACATTGCGATGGAGACGCCCAAACGATATATCGTGCAGCCCTAGTAAAAAAGTACACATTTTACAGAAATGACCACTGACTTTTAAAACACTTGTTCAGGAATTAAAAATAAAATACAAAATAAAACACCCAACATGCTCAGAAACACCACCGTCCTCAGTTGTTGGGGAAAAAAAGGCAGACCCCCAATCTGTTTAAGATCCCTCCTGCGGGGCTTAAGTTGGCGCCTCTGCACTGAGTACAGATACTTTCTAGAGAAAAGATGCTTTTAAATGGCTCTGTTACCTGTACGGTACAAATGTGACAAAGCATGTTAAAAAGTGCTCAAATGTGTTCAAACAGTTAATTCCAAAACACAAAATACAGTTTTAACATTTCAAAATGACATTGTAACCAACCCACCTCCCCCTAACACCCCTGTGCAATGCTAAAATTCTGAACTGAAATACTTAGGTCTACACCTTATTTATCATGGTTGCTAACCTATAACACGTCCGATTCAATCAAATCGGCCTTTACTAAGAGTCCTGCATAATGGCCATATATAAAGACCAAGTCATGAATGGCATTTCTAAATTTTTTAATTTTTTATTTTTTTTTAATTGTGAACCCTTGAAAAGCAAAGCGTTCGACTACGCAAATCAAGTTTTCACTACAAATAATCATGTACACATGAAAGAAAGCACCTTTAAGTTGACCCTATAAGAAAAAAAACTAAGTTGAACCTCATTGACCTCTTTATCAAGACCTGGACTTAAAAAAAATGTTTTCAAACAACAACAGCCCACTCCGAACTAAAATATAGATTACCAAATAAAAAATTAAAAGCAGGAATACCCAATAGTGGATAGATAAGTGTATTATGGGATGGGTCAAACTAGTGAACATACATTTACATTAGAGATGCCAACCTCTCACCTCTCGGGAACATTCTAGATATTTTGTCAGGAACATTTTGATTTTGTCAGGAACATTTGCATGTCAGCCGAAACAAACAGGCTCTGAGAAAGACTCAGAATGAGACCAATACCTTTAATATGAAGTTCAGTATCAACAAATTATACGTGTATATTAAATCTGTATGTTACAAGTTCAGCTGTTCAAGCACTGTTGAGGTTCTTGCTTGCACTTGCAATTCCTCAAAATGTCTGCTGGGCAGCGCAAAATTAAATTTGTCCTTGATGATGACAGCCTCAAGTGTTCGGCCTTAAACACGTCTGTCTTCCTGACGAGAAAACTTTTACATGCAGCAATGTCACATCTGACAGTGTGCAGTCCTGCAGAGTCCGACAAGACGCCCATGAAGTGGATAAAAGTCAAAAATATTTGGAGTAAAAAGCATGAACGTGGGTGTGGGTGATTCATTCATTCATGGCCTAAAATCCTTATCACGTTATAAATTGAAGACCTCCATGGTAATGCTCATGTAATAATGAAATAAAAAATTAAATGCAAGTATTTCTGAATGGGTCTTATAATCCTTTAGCCCATTGTGCAGATCTCAAAAGTCCAACTCAGCACTCTTGTGTAAACAAAACAAAAAAAACCTGCTGATATTATAAAATGTTTAATATACTATGAGGTGAATCTAACACGCAAAACGTCTTCTCGGAACATTTCTGAGTACTGCGTAACAGCAGAACACACCAACTTCCCGTAACAAAATGGGGACACTTGACATCTCTGCATTATGCACACCAACAAACACCATGTAAAATGGGCAAATGCGCATAGAGAGCAAATAAACAAGTGGCATTATGGCAAAAAAATATATATATTTCGCTAATACCAAATCACTATATACCACACAAAGATGCTTTCCCTTCGCAAAACCCATGACTTGTATTTGTATACATTACCCTTAAAAAATTGGCAGCTGGTGTAATCCAGTGATTAAAAAAAAAAAAATCTCCAAAAGCAGCTGGGTGACATGAAACCGGTAGCTGCTTTGAAGTTCAGTAAACTGTGCATTACATTTGTTGGAGGCGCCCCTTAAAAGTTTTTTAGTTTGGGGGCCCATAATAAAAACGGTTAGCCACAAACAAAAGTTGAAAAAACACCAAAGTAGAAAACTGGTAATGTTTCTTCTCTCATTTGACTAGCCTTTTGACACAATTCACATTTTTCGGCACCAAAAGCGCCTTTACAATCGCTCAGTTCCCTTTCCATTGTTGCCAATATTTAAATAGCCTCTTAAGGTAGACATAAACTGTGAATGCTGTTGCAAAAACCAAACACTGAAGCAGGCCCGTTTACACAAAAGCCAAACAATTTTAAGTAGGAATGTTGATAAATGACACCCCTCATGTATATTTTAGTGCATCGGACTGAATTTAACAAATCAGAAGCAAAACCCACTCACTCCATCTGTGATGCTAAACTTATCTATAAACTCAACTTTCGCAATCACGTATCAGAATAATATTCACAAATGTTATTTTTAAGGCTCCTCACCAACTTTCTGTACAGTACACCAGTGAAACACTGAATGGTGAATCTGTATGGTGCGTTGAAATACATTGAGTTGATATCCATTTGAAGAATAAGATCCGTCCATTCTTTTTGTCTACCGTTTGTAACTAAAATCTGATTTTAAGAAACCCTTTGCTATTCAATTTGTTCAGATGATAAAACCTGTCTCTTCCTATATTATGCACAGGCCCCAATAAATGTATTGATAGAAAGTAAAAGATACTCCACTTACCCCAAGGCAACTTAGGGGCAGGGCTGAGAGAAACATTGGCGCAAAACAGTAACTTTGCTGGTAAGTAATTTAATTTAACAATAAATCAAAGTGTAAAATGAAAAAGTGCACTGGTCATCATCGCAGCATCTTGACTCATTTGCCTCAGCCCTGCCCTAAGCGGCCACGGCACCTGCAAAGTCAAAAATAGAAATGTTGATTACGTGATAAAGAAAGACGCTTACCCCATGCCACGACCCATGCCGCCACGACCCATGCCGCTACGGCCACGATGCATCATTCCTCCTCTGTCAAAACCGTCACGACCCCTGCCCTCTGAGTACCTTGAAGGTTCTGAGTAGCCAGAACCCCCACCCTGGCCATCCTGTCTGTAATTATCTATAAACAATAACAACCCAATCAGAATGTGTGTTTGCCTCTTTTTTTCCCTCAAGGGGCTGTAGTACAAAAACAAGGCAGCGGCTTACTGTAATGGTTGGACTGATAGCTGGGCGGTCCACCTTGTTGGCCATACTGGCTGGCTGCGGGCTGCCCATAGGAACCTGCAGCCTGGGGTGGGTAAGCAGGAGGGGCTTGTTGCTGGGCCTGCTGCTGGTACCCACCCTGCGGTTGGCTGTAGCTGCTCTGCTGAGCCTGGTAGCCAGACTGCTGCTGGCCATATCCTGCCTGTTGGGAGTAGCTGCTTTGAGTGTAACCAGCAGGCTGGCTGTTCGCACTGTAACTAATAGGAGACAGACAGACAAATAAATAAATGCAGCAAAAAGCTTAGCTGTATTCCAGATAGCCCGTTTCTTGTAAAGGGGTACAAACCTCTGTGGTGCAGCAGGAGCTGGCTGCTGGCCATAAGCAGGATATCCAGACTGAGCAGTATACCCCGGCTGAGACCCGTAAGACTGGGAAGCAGCTGGAGCAGCCGCAGCGGCGGCGGCAGCAGCAGCAGCAGGAGCGCCGTCATAAGCCTGTGCGCCATAAGCCTGGGACGACTGGGTGTAACTGTGAGCAGTCGACTGGGCAGCAGGATAGCCAGCTGAGGAGCATATAAGACAAAATGTTTCTCAAATAGCGCAGAGGCAAATGACAAACAACTTGAGGTTTGGTGACCCACTAATTGTGTCCAGAGCACTATTGCAATGGATCTGTTCTGATCACATACCTTGTGCTGGCTGGCCATAGGAGGAGCTGTATTGTTGCGGAGGTTGCTGTTGAGTGTAACTTCCAGCAGCTGGGGTTGCCTGGGTGAACGCATTGTCAGCCGCAGCAGCAGCAGGCTGGGCATAGGATCCATAACTTTGCTGGCCATAACTCTGCTGTGGCAGTCAAATCAAAACTAAATCAGTGATATCATAGAAAGCATAACTTATACCCTTGTGTAAACAAACTTCAACTTCCAAAATATTTAACTCATTCATTCACTGTCCTGGATGATTATATTCATCTAGTGAAAGCCGACCGTTTACTGCCACCTTGTTTAGATTTATTGTCTTGTAACTCCTCTTCAATGCTACTTTTCGTACGTTTGCATTTCGTTGGTTATTTTTACGTTATTTGTGTGCATGTGTGTGAATATTGCTTCTGTGACTTCCCTCGCGGGATAAATTAAGTATTCAATAAACCATGATTGGGCATTTGAGAACACAGAATCAGAATAATGGTTTACCTGGGCAGATTGTCCATAGGCTTGAGAGGCCGGAGCAGCATACGAAGCATACCTGCAAAGAAGGCAATTTAAGACTGACTCGAAAAGAGGGCACAATGGCGACAATGTACGAGCAAAGCACGTGTCCGCTCAACAATTACCGATTCCCAGCCCGGAATAATAATTACAGTCTGATAGTTGAACACTTACCCCGGCTGAGAACTTGATTGGCTGTAGGAACTGTAATCTGTTGAAAGTAAAATAAAAAAAAATAACATTGGTTAGCTTTGAAGCGCCAGTAGCCACGATGCTAATGCTAAAATCCAGTTCAACTGGCCCGCCGTTTTCAGCGCCATTCAACTGCGGCCGAACAATGACTGGCGAAGCTTCAACAATCATGCTGCTAACAATACGTGTAACTCGACACGTTCTGAATTCTGATATCAAAAGGGAGAGAAAACTAGAAAAACGAGACTAAATTTAGAGGATAGAGGGGGTAGAAAAAAAGCGACTTACGTCGATGAATTACAATACGTTTTAGGCCTTGTGCCAGGCGGCAATACGCGGGGATCGATATTCGATTCAACAAAGCTAAAACACGAATTCATTAGACGCATTACCTGAATAAATCAGTAAAACACTCGAGTATTCAAATATCACTAAACAGTTCGGACTCAAAATGAAGAAGATCATGCCAAATTGACACTTACCAGGAGCCGACGCCATTTTGTGTGCCTTGGTAGAGACGACTGGAGCAAGTGACTTGTTGGAGAGACGCCTTTGAGTGCGCAACAACCACGAAACATCGCGAGACAGCAGACTCATCCTTTGAAATCACGCGATACTTTGTTTGTCCCACAAACACTACTACTACTACATAAGTGTCTTTCGAAACTTTTTTTTGTATGTGACGTGACCTTTATTTTGTATTTTTTTACGAAAATACAGCGTTCAATTTCCTGGCTCCTTATTCCGAAAAGACCAAAAAGAAACAGAACAACAACACAATAATTATTATTCAAATAATTTACTTTCCCAAATCAAATGGTTCATGACCATATTATTGAAATGGTAGGTGAGAACAATTTTGGGAACTGATAGCTGGATTTTTTTTGTTTTTTGGTTTATTAATATACATACATATATATAGTTAAAAAATAAACCAACTTTTGAAACCACTCCCTCACATTCAACTCCTCCTCTCTGTAGTGGCCAAAGAACTAAATAAACAAAATGTTCAAACTCTGGTTGTTTTACATCACAAAGACCACAAAGTATAAGTAGCTGATGCACACAAAATGGAAAGTGTGAAAAAGTTCATTTTTGTTTCCCCAAGTCCAAATCCTTGGATTTCTGCCTCTCAAATGAGATGACTTTTTGTCTCTGATATGTTTCAAATTAAGCAACAACCCTAACTTAACTTAAAAGAGTCAGGCTTCAATTTTGAAACGTGTAAATCGTCTGAGACGCACCAAAACCTTAAATACAGTACAGCAGGCCTGCGGTACTGTAAATGCAACTTGTGTTACGCTGTAAGTCTCTGTATGTCCAATAGGTGGCAGTATCATTCTCTGTCACTCAATTGCCAGTGAAGAAGCGTTGACGTCAGGCGGAAGTAAGCATCGTATTAAAAACAAAACACGAAGCTTTCAAACCACACAGAAAAGTGTTCTTACTGAGCCCTGGATATTTTTTTTGACATCTAATCAACGCATGGGGAGAAGATCAAACGACCATTTTCCTGCCAAGAACAGTTTTTAGTTGTGGTAGTCAGGCGATAGTAGATACTAGTAGTAGATGATTTCATGTTCCAACGATGAAAAACGACATAATGGCCACTTCACTCCAGACTAGTGTAACGGCGTAACGCCCCCTCAAAAACAAAGCAAACAAAAAAAGACAGTCCAGTCATTCAGGTGATGCGTTATCGTGTATTTTCAATCTGGTCCGCATCAGATCGTCCAGGATTCGTTCTAGGAACAACCGTGCTGGTTGCACTTATCTTGTTGGTGTATGCTGCAGGGCCCCAAGCAAGTCTCAGTTTAGGTCCAGGTGGACACTTTCCACGTTTCAGAGGTATCCATTCATGTACTGAATACTAGTTGCGGGTTAACTGTCACTATGCATAGCAAACAACACTGTTCATTTTCTCCCAACCCTTGTGTCTTGTAGATGTGTTCCTGTACGCTCTCAATCATGACGATTTGCCTTCTCTGCTGGTCGACGTTGTTATGCTGCTCTTGTTTGGACCATGTCAGGAGCGACGCTGGGGCACAGTCGCCTACGTGGCCCTCTCCACCCTGACAATGGCAATATTACCTCTCATTTACACCTTGGTCATCTTTGTCTTCAGCCTTGAGGCCAGTCGGGTCGGTGGCTATGCTGCCATTCATCTGGCATTGTTTACAGCCCAGTGCCGTCACTTGACAAAGCGACGGCTGCAAGGCTGTTTGCCAGTTTGGACTCTACCCTGGTTGCTGTTGCTGCTTTGTCTGATCGTGCTGCCCGGGACACCTGCCCTGCTTAATTTCTGTGCCATATGCATTGGTCATAACTGTATCCTTTTTTAAAATATCACCAAATAGTGTAATATTTGAAATAATAATCCATGGGAATGTAATATTAATGATAAGCAACACGCTCCTCCGAATCCAGACGAGCCAGATGAGGTGGTTCGGGCCTCTCGTTAGGATGCCTCCTGGACGAGGTGTTCAGGAGGCACATCCCGCTGGGAGGAGGCCCCGGCGACGACCCAGGACACACCGGAGAGACTTTTACGTCACCCGGTTGGCTTGGGAATGCCTCGGGATCCCCCGGAAGAGCGAGATGAAGTGGCCGGGGAGAGAGAAGTCTGGCCTTCCTTGCTTAAGCTGCTGCCACCGCAACCCGACCTTGGGTTAAGCAGAAGTCGATAGATGGATGACATGAAAAATCTGACTGTGAACGGTCAGCCTCAAACTAGTGAATGCATATGTATACTACTTATACCTTTGGAATTATGTTATTTCTTATTTTAATCTAAATTTAGTCATAACAATTCATAAAATCTCAAGTTATAATACCTTATTATGCTTGAAGCAAGTGAAATCCTCTTACACAAAGACTCTGTAAATTTTAATAATGTAAATAATATAAGCATATTTTTCCATGATTTGATCTATTCACGTAATCATAGTTTGAGTTTAGTTTTTTCAGTATAATCATTTGTATACAATTTTCATGACTATCGCTGTTCCTGAACACAAATACATACACTATACTGTATTTAGTTTCAAGCCTTCAGAATGTGTAGGATAACTACTGTTTCAGCCACTTTTTGAGTTCTTTGCCAACGAATGTATATCCCCATTGTAAAGTAGAAAACAATTGCTCGATCACCGTGTGAAACCGTTAAAAGTTTTCTTTTCTTTTCAAATTGCTGTCACATCTTAATAAACCTTTCAGATAGTCACGGTTTCATTGGGATGCTTCAGGAGCTGGAGGAAGCCAATGTCCTGACCTTCATTCCCGCTTCAGTGTATATTCCCACTTCATCCAGACTAAGATTGCCAACCTACAGCTCCTCACAGACGTATGAGTCCATTCATCCATTGAATATCCACTCTCACCTCCACCGTATTTACGATCGTTTTACTATTTTAATATATTGCCTCTCAAAGGTCGAGATCAGTGTCTCAGTTTGTACATGGAGATCGTGCAGCGCCACCTCCCATGAGGGACCCCTTGACATCGAACCACCACCGCTGGGAGGAGCCCCCGTCTGCCTGGAGGCAAGAGTCTGAAGCAGAGGTGTTGGAAGAACAGATGCTGAGGGCCGGAATACTTGCGTCCTTACAGGATGCCCCAGAGGAAGTGAATGGGAAAGTCGAAGTGCCAAAATCATCTGTTTCTGCACTGAGGTCACTAACTACAAATATCCCCACATTGTCTTTCTTGCACATGATTGATGATGGTTTAAGATTTGGCGGGAGGATGACCACACTTGTTTCTTGGTAGACTCCAGCAGCTGGAGAAGATGGGCTTTCCCACAGAAAAAGCTGTGGTGGCGCTCGCAGCCTCAAAAGAGCTAGGTGGCGCTATCTCCTTGCTCATAGATGACCGTGTTGGACAGCACGCTGTGGTTACAGCCACGGGGAAGAAGACCACGCCATCCAAAGGCCCAGAGGTGACTCAACGCTACACCTGACATGGAGCCTGAAACACTGTTTGCCTTTACACAGCAAATTAGACTTATATTTGGATTTTGCAGCGCTTCAACATTACATTTTTTCCCCCCCAATGTGTAATAAATCTGTATTGAACATTGTTTTAGACTAGGGATAGGAATCTTACTACATTTCCTTCAAGCACAATGAAAATTAATGATCAGTTAATCAATGAATTGTTACTTTCAAAATTTTAATGGGGCCTTGGAATCTGTCTGAATGTTCGGAACTGCGGTTTGTATGCCATTGCCACATTGAAGACAAAAATGCAAAATGGATGCAGCTCAACTTCACATCACTGTGAGCCGTTTTGAGACCACAAACTAGTAAAAACAGAGCCAAGTGGGTCACTGCACTTGGCCTTAATTGCTTGTAGACACCCTGAGTTACCATTCAGCATCCATATTTTCTATGAGATGCTACACTTCAAAATGCATGTGTGCAGGTCACTGATAAATTCACAAAAATTCAGCCACTAGTGAGTCTTAATCATAAGTGTGAAGTCTATTCTGTTCTCTGAGAAACAGATCAAGTCCTCCTCAAATGGGGTGGACTCATTTATCCATTCCACACAATCAACATAATAAAATAGCTAATTCATTCACCAATTGCGCCCATCCGTATTTCAGAGTGAATGTCTCAGAATATGAAGTAATGTTAGCATTTTGTGCTGATGCAATGTGACATAACATGTTTTTTAAAAAAAACAGTGAACATTGTTTTATTACAGCGATCATCAGGAGACAGGATTATATTAGCACTAACACATTTGCAGGAAATAAAAATTCAAAATAGGAACTGGTTATACGACAGCATACAAAAGAAACTACCGTAGACAATTTTAAATACTTCACAATAAATTTGATTTACGATGATAAAAAAAAAAGTCTTCCATGACAGCACCAACATCAGTGGTTCCAGTTTTGCCATTTCCTGTGTTGAGTTTTTTTCTCAATTATTTTCAGAATTAAATCAAATCCACTGGATCATAGGATATGCAAAAAAAAAAAAAAAAAAATGTAAATATGTTTTAGTATATTTGATCACTTTTTCAGTGTGTATTTTACTTGGAAAACACGTGACACTCACATATAGCAACACATCTCAATTGAAGTAGCGACGACTGTTTTTCAGTGCACTACATAACACTGAGTTTAACAATATAAGAGATATAGCAAAATGAATAATAGAAGTTTATCTGTGTAGTTCTGCAAATTGTACTTGCTCAATATACTTAAATAATGAGATCTCATGGCATTGCTGTTACATTGAGAAAGAATTACAAAAGCGAGTCCAGTCTCTTATGTTACATCTCTACAAATGGACCCCGATCGCCCCGACGTGTGGGCCCAGGAGCACCACAGGTAATTCAGAGCTTCCTTTTGTCAAAGGTGTGAGAGGCGGGGAGCTGCAGCTGGGAGAGGTTATGGTGACGGGGGATGTCAAACAAGTTGTCACAGGTGCAGGAGGACATGGTGGAGTATCATTGGCATTTCCCTGAGGTGTCCCCCAACCGAGATCTGACAGGAAAGCCCCCTCAAAAAGGCTGTCAAATACGTGTGGAGTGCTGATGCGACCTATAGGAAGGGGAGCCAAACCAGACTGCAGTCCTCGGGGGGGGGGGGGGGGGGTTACTTCCCTCGAACCTTGGTGTCGGAGGACAGAGGAGAAGCAAGTCGATATGGAAGCGGACCTGCACGCTTATCTCTGTAGAAACTAGGGGAGGCTGTGCCAAAGGGTCCATCCCCAGAGCCTAGATCAGGTTCTGTTGAAGAAAGAAAGCAGTTGGAACAGGGCCTCCCTGCCCAGCACTGTGTTTGACCACGTGTGCGCTGTTGTCTTTATCTCACTTAACTGGAATTACCATAGGCATGCCCACATTTTGATTGGACACATTATTATTATTTTTTTATTACATTACTTCGCCCAGCCTGTCTTGTCTTAGAAGGGCTCAAAGGGTCTTCCGCACTAGGAAGCGCAAGTACACTCTTTTTTGTGCTTTCATCCAAGTGTGTAAGAGAACGTATGACAAATCAAGATATCTGGCGGGATACATTGTGGTTGTCTGTGACCAAGCGTTTCAAGTTATTGACAGTCTCAAAACGAAGATGATTAAAGAAGAAAAAAAAAAAATAATCTAAATCCTCCCAAGCAATGCAACATTTTTTTTGTTTTCTTTGAGCAAATAGTAATTATGCTTCATGACTACAGCATCGATGTGTTTGTTGAGAGTAAGTGTTTGATATGCTGTCTTTCAATCCAAATGTTGCAACACGACTCTCCAGACTAGCACATGAGATATACACTGAAACACATTAACCCACAACGTTTTTCATGAATTAAAAGCAATATCTTTGCTTGATCGTAAAAGTCTCCCCGAAATGACAATTGTACATAAAATTGCATTACTACAAACCATCTACAGTACTTGAAAGTAACTGCATCAAGATTCCGCAGTTCTAGAAGTTCAGAATCTGTCATGTCATGCTTCCAAGACTCCCTCGGTTTTCTAGGCTGGATGTTTTTTTTTTTCTTGTGTGTGTGTCTATTTGAGGGCCAGCAGAGCGGTGGGTGAGGATGTCTCATCGTTACCTGGCCAGATGATAGCCTCCAGCAGCGTCACCCTACGAGCCAGAAGCTCAAGATCAGCCTGCAAGTCGCGGAACGTCTGCGAGCTAAAGTCCTATCAGAGAGCAGTGACAGGGGGGTGCTGTGTGAGGGGGTGTGGAAACACCAGCCTGCGTCCTGGGGGCTGCTCGTGACTGTTCCCACTCCCTGTCCCGGTAGCAAGCGGTGCAGTGGGAATTTGAGCCCCCTACCTTGACCCCTGCCTTAAACTGACCCTGCCTCAGGCCTCCTACTCACCATGAATACCGATCATAGTCTCGAGGATTAAAACCCTCTCAGCTAAGATCTTCAGCGCCTCTCTGATCTGATGTATTCCGTCCCCCTGTGAAGATAGATACAGCCGTCATGGTTAGGAGCGCAAGCTTAAGAACTGCTCGCCAAGATGCAGGTCATTTTTACCCCCCTCAGTACAGTTCAGAAGTTAGAAGGTTAAACAGTCCACACATCTGTCCAGCATTGTCTGCTTCCTACGTGTCGCTGCATCTCCCTCATTCTCTGGCCATGCTGCTACAGTATGACGCCAGTGTCTGCCATGCTGGGCTGGACAACAGCAGCATGCACGTCACAGCTGTCACACGTTTGACACACCTGGACCAAACTCTTCCAGGATTTAGATGTGCTCATGCTACGTGTGCATTATTGTGTCTTTCTGCAACGCAGTCAGGAAAGGATTTTCAGCACCACTGCATATTTGATATTATCGTGGTCATAAAATCACCATCTGGCTGAGAGATGCCAGTATGCTCTGCATACTCTGCATTCACTGGATACTTCATTAGGTACACAAAGATAATAAGATAAGAATTGATCCCATTATCCTTTCTTATATCCCCACACAATTATATAATTTATTATATAAATTATAATAAGATTTTCATATATGTACAGTATAGTAAATCCCCGCTATATCGCAGTTCACGCTTCGCGGTCCCGCTATATTGTGGATTTACAGTTGTTACTCTATTTGTTTATCCTGTGTACAAAATCTTTGCGTGATCCATTGCTCTTGCTCTCTCTACATATTATATAATAGACAGTATTGTATGTGTTTATCATTTTCAAAAGTGTGTTTAAAGACCTAAAAAAAAAAAAATGTCAAGTGCTGTAAATGTTTGTTGTAATAGCTCTTCAGTTTGCAGTGTGCAGGGAGTATGCAAGAGTACCGAAGAGAGTGTCCAGTATGTGTACATTAAAATTTTGTCAGACACTTTTTGGGTTTAAACGTAAGGCAATGGTTTTGTGAGTTACTTTAAAACTTAATTCATCATCACAAAAAGAAGGCATGCAAATGGGAGGTTGCATGGTTAAAATGTTCGGATTAGTAAGACAGAAATGGCAAAGGTTTATGTTTGTTGGCAAAGTAAAAAACCTTCAGCCAATGCAGACTGACTAATTTAAAGCAGAAACAAATGTAGTATAATGTGGGGGAACTTTGCCTAATTTCAATGTAGCAGCCTTGTTATGCGCTTGTTAATATCGACATGCAGAAAATGAGTCTTTTGCAAGATGGGATAAAAGAGGGTAGCTGTATCCACTCCACAACACCTCTGAACCCAACAGAATCCACGACTGACACATAAATGGAATGATTTGGCATATGCATCTCATGCATTTACTTTCATTTGTTACACCAACCATGATTGATTCTTAAGAGAGAAGACGATCAATTTAGAAGATCATGAATTTAGTCAATGTACTCAAGGATTCAGCCTTCTCCTCTCTGTCTTGGTTGTTGTGTATTCTTGCAACAGGATTGATGGTGGTGATGCTATTTTGACATATATGCCAAAGTCAGATGCTGCCAAAGTGACTGTGAAAGGTAGCCATAGCTTGCAGAGGGAGTCAAGACAGCTTCAGGGTCAAGAGGACAGTGTCATGACGGGGGGCCGCAGTCCGGAGCGCACCCCGAGGACCAACAACACAAAAACGCATAAAGACTGACTTTCCCCACACACAAACGCATACGGTTCACCAGCTGAAATCACATGTACAAAAAAAAAAAAAACACATGGTGGGTGAGAAGACAAGAAAACATCTAGCCTATACACTTATCCTGAATAGAAAATATCTTACATTTAGATTGCTCTTGTAAAATGAAAAAGAGGTCAAAGAAAAAGAAGGATTAGACAGACAGAGGAAATATAATACTTAACAAGGGGATTTTAAAATAGTTCTTAAAAGCAAAAACCGGGCTTTTTTTTCCCAACTAAATGTGCTTGTACGCGACCACTAAATGAGCTACTTCCTCACCGGTAAGCCCTTCTCTCCAGACTCTCCTTTGGGACCCGGTGAGCCCTGAAAAAGAATTGTACAACAGAGTGTGACTTAACGACAATGAAATAGTTTCATTACGTTTCAAAGAGACAATTATCACGATCCTCATAATCCTTAAAAACGGAGGTTAGGGTTGGGGTTGGCTTACCGGCTCGCCCCTGAAGCCCCTATCTCCCGGGTAACCTGATGGACCCTGAATCCAAAATGTAGCACACCGTTTTGTTTCAGCATGAAGGATGAACAAACAGAAAAGCTGCTGAATAGAATCACTGGTACTTAACTCTTTCCCCACGCTCTCCCTTTGGCCCCATAGGACCCTGTGTTCCAGGTGTGCCAGGTTTACCCTGTCAATATAAACAGCCAAAGTTACAACAACTCCTTTTCTAATTTGGTGTCTGTCAGCAAGCTTACGTTCTGGCCCTGTGGGCCAGGAGGTCCTGCTGGGCCTTTTGGACCTGTGGGACCTGAAAAAAAATTGGACATCAAGCATGAAATTTCCCTGAGTCAATATTAAAACACAAATGCAGTTCTTTAGGTACATTTGTACAAAGATGCTCGGTTTACGTTGACTGTTTCAAAGAGCTGTGTCTGTATCAATATGTTTATTATTGTGGCTGTGTAGAACAGCACCGGATCATAATGAACAGTTTCTAATATTTTGGTTACATTAGAGCTACATGAGCTGGATGATTGTGCAGGTGTAACTAATGTCATGGCTGCTGAGTGTTCAATAAATTCTTTCTTGGATGATTTATGGAGCTGTTGTATAATAATATAATTGTGCTGATCTCAGGTAATTCTGAGATATACACATTTTGGAACAAAGTACGTATGGCAGGGAATGTGAAATGCTTGGCCTCTTGTCAATATGAGATCACTGACAATACCTGGTATGTACAGCCATACCTAAAAAATGAACTCCAATTCCAAATTTGGCCAAGGTTTTGGGCTGTGTATTGGTGCATGTATTTTAAAGAGTAAATCCTCCTGTCCAGTTCCATTGCTTTTATGCAGCAAAAAAAAAACAAACAAAAAAAAGACACTAACCAAGCGGTCCAGGGGGTCCCTGAGGTCCTGGTGTGGAATCATGGAAAGTGTTGGTGAAGAAGGGGTCCTTTCCACGATCTGGAAATAAAATGAAAGAGATGTTAAAGGAAAGCGACTATTGTGGTAAAAGTTTCTATGATATTTGAATGATCAGTTACCCCCCCCCCCCAAACATTGGTATCGTTGAATGAATTGCAGTTCTGAAGTAGGGTCAATTGTAAACTGTGCATGAATCAGATTTGTTTCCCAATTAGTCTTTCAAACTTTTCAGTGGTCAAATAAGATTTTTTCCTGATAAAGTGTTTGTCCACGACTGTACAAATCCAATACAAATGCTATACCTCTCTATAACACAAAATAGCCCCGTGTCACAAATAATTCCAGTGATTAAATTGCGCAAGCTTGAACATCTAAAATTCTGTTTTGATTTTGATAAAGTCTAATATTTTAGTTACGTCGATTAATTATATGAGAGTCCAAATTCTAAGGGACAGCTCTCAGTGTGATGCAGTACAGTTCTGCAAACTACAACCACAATAATGAATTGACTGGTTGAATTTAAACATATCTGACATTGTCAAAGGAAATGGAGTTGAATGGAGTTTTCCAGCAATCAACCTTGTGAGTATAAGAAGCCAAATAACAATACTAATGTGTCTAAGAACAGTTAATCACTCATTTTCATTCATTAAAAAAGTAGCTTGCTTTGTGAAACAGCACAGACTGGACCGAAAAGGACACGAAAGTATGAGTGAGAGGAAGTCCAGAAGTTCTTGGAGATGAAACAGCACAGATCCAATTCGAGTTTTTGATTTCAGGGAGCGAGAGACGAGAAGGAGGAATGATGACAGGAAACATCATCCAGCTGAAAATCATTGAAGGTCTCCAATTGAGTTAGACATCCAAACCAGGCCAGTTGTCGCTCTGTAATGTCTGCATGTCTGCTCTTTGTATTTTCGAAGTGTGATCTTGATCAACTCCACCTCCAGGTGAACAGTGCTTGTCATCATTTGTAACACACTCAGTGCAAGTTTTAAGCACCAGTGGTCCACAAGAGGGACATTATATCCCCCTCGTGGATACATTTAAGCCAAATAAACTGGTGTTTTCCCAAGTAAGGTCAGCACAGAATGGCCCGCCCTCCTTCCCGTCCCGACATTCCCTGCTGTTACTTTGAAGTGAAAGAAAACGGCTCCCAGTCTCATCACGCCAACCCTAATACCTACAAAAGGAAGCTCACGCTGACAAATCAGTACTTTGAATTTTTTAAAACAGTGAATCAACAAATAAAAGGTGCGGATGCATTGACGTTGAGCGGAGTGAGGAGCCTACATCTGGAAGCAGTTGAGTGACATCAGAGCTGGACAGGTTCTCATCACGGCATGTCAAGTCTGTGTCAATCTCACACCGTCTCCTGCCTTCAATCTCTACCGCCTTTTGAGTCTGTTCTACTTGGCACGGCGGTAGCACTTAAAAAGCCTTTTAAAAAGTCTTAAAATTAAAAGTGACAATTTTCTTCCTCTTCCTTTTGTTGAGGATCTAGCCGGCAACTTTCATTGGATGAAAGCAACATAAAAACATCCTTTACCCTGTCTGAGAACAAACGTTGGCAAGCACATTGTGAGATACAGTGTGATAATGTGCGTGCATGGACGGGTGCCAGGTTCACGATAATCTCATTATGTCAAAACATGAGGGCACCTTAACTAGTCCAAACTACAGATGAGATTTTTTTTGGTCTTGACTTTATGATGGTGGCATTTTAGGATGGAACGGCATTCGTGGTGAGTGTTTATGATCGGCTCTTACTGTCTGGTGCGGGGATGCGGGCACTAGCATGAGCAGGTGGTCCTGGAGGACCGGGTAGGCCCCTCTCTCCTGGAAGTCCTGGGGGACCCCGAGGGCCTGAGAGGAGAGAGGAAAGAAAATACAGTGTGTGTGCGCACAGAAAGAGATGCTGAACATAGGAGACATAATAAAGACAGCTTTAGAGTCAAGAGGACATAAGGAAGAGGTGGTGATTTTGCCTAACAGGTAAATGTGGCTGTACTTCACCAGACCCACAGATGGCACTGTTGTAAATAAGATTGCCACAATAATTTCCCCTCAAAGACATATATAGTGAAAATAAAATCCTCTGGCTCCAATTGGCTAGGAAACAGCCTAGTGAACACGAAGCTTGTTAATGTCCAAGTGAATTAGAGAAGTACTGAATTTTAAATGGTAAATGTTGACTTTTTAGGTGAGTTGGAGCCTATCCCAGCTGACTTTGGGCGTGAGGCAGGATACACCCTGTACTGGTCACCAGCCAATCACAGGGCACATCCTGACATTTTCACCTATGGACAATTGAACGTATCTTATTAACCTATCAGGCTTTTGGAATGTAGGAGAACCACGGAGAAAACCCATGCAAGGAGCATGCAAACTCCACATAGGAGGGCCTGAACCCAGAATTGTCAACCACTAATCTACTGCATTGCCACACATTTGATTCATTTTCCCCTTAGTGCTTTTTATGATACATGTCAAATATTATTCAATAAAAATGCTGAAGCAGCAGAGCTAGTGTCACTACTAAAACCACAACTGTAGTTTTTAGTTTTTCTATCTTCTATCTTTCTACCTTCATACCTCATCAATCTTTATATAAAAACACCAATGAGGTTAAGAGGAGGACCAAAAATGAAATTTGTGGTTGATACATGATTGCGCCAACGTCTTCCCGGGGTGTACATGACTGACTTTGTTTTTCTGTAATTAACGGGAGGACGGTCCCTAATGAAACTCAAATAAGCACAATTTTCTTTGCAATGAAGTGTTACAGACACTAATTCACATTAAACATGGATAAGCTTGCATGGGCCAATCAGAGGTAGCGTACCCCCTCATGCAGCTTTTCAACGGTGGAAACAAGGCAGTACTATAACATCATTTGACATCATTGTTTGGACTTAAGACGTAATGTGGCCACTTCTCTTTGCTGTGGCACCTCACCTTACAACAACTGACAGGCGCAGTCTGAGAATTATTACTTTGCAAGGTAATGTTATTATAACCGTGATTTGACACCCATATAGGTCATTTTCACTTAAAGTTGGAACATAAGCAGCTCTGGTGATTTGGGACCATGGGAGGGACGTCTGAGCTTTAATATAGCATAATGATACAAATGACCTGCTTACCTGGACCAGATACAATGTCAAAATATATTCAGCCATCTTTGCATTTGTCATTATAATCTATAATAACATAAAGTTCAATTTATTCCAATTTGCCCATGAACGTCTCTTGAAATTGTCTTTGTATTATATTGGTCACAGTCCAGGTCCATGTTTATCTTTCTAAAAAAAATAAGTACAATGAGGAAATTATATCTTAGGATACAATTTGTAGCACTGGTTTTGGGTGGCTATGAAGTAATGAAGAAAGAAAAACAATAACATCAGAGCCACATGGAAAGCATAAGGACCTGAGATTTGTGTACATATAGCTCATATTCATTTAAAGTTGAATTCACATGGCGTTCCCGGGAGAGTAAAAAAAAAAAAAAATTGGTCAATGTCTGGTCATTACCCAGCAGCATGTTCACAAGACGGGTCATCCACATTTCAGAGGCCTTCATGATCCAGAGCGGAGAAATAACAGCGTGCGTCGAGAGCAGATGTTATGACACACATGCACCACTATTTGCTTTATTATCATTCAAGTCACAGCTGCCTGTGGATTTACTTTTTCCTACAGTTGATTTATTCGGGGTCTGAATACATAGAGCAGGTTTATTCCTCTGTTTATATTCTGATTGGTGACCGTGAGCTGCAGCAGCATGTGCCGGCGCAAGTTGACTTTACAAGTACTCAAGACTGTTCATGCCGACTGAAAAAGCACTCTTTCCAACCTCCCGCTGAAATGAAACAAACGGGCCAAATTCAGCAGGTTAGCAGACAAAATGTCCTGAATACTCTCCTAGTTACAGCTGACGCTCCTTTTGGGTGGACCGAGTGGTTTAAGTGAAAGAAAAATACGGATCTCATAGCTCAGTCTTGTTTCCTCAAGTGTTTAGTTAACGGTGAGGCAATCAAATGCCTCAAAAGTTGAGAGGCAACAAATACTGTACACTCTCTCGCTCCAAGATGCACAACTATAGGACAAAGTTTAAAATCAGCTGAAAATGCTGATTCCGTGGCGCGTATGTTCTGTGCGGCCCATTCTGACCTGCGGGTCCTGAGGTTCCCTTCAAACCAGGGCTTCCAGCTGGCCCCCTTGCGCCCGCTTCACCCCGAGGTCCAACGGGACCTGGCAAGCCTCGAGATCCTGCTTTCCCTTAGAGGCCAAGATAGTCATCACTAATCATAAAGACGATATGATTTGGGTTTAATATCAAGTGTGAGTGGAAATTACCATCTCTGCCCGGAAGACCATCGTAGCCCTTTTCACCCTGAGGACCTGGAATAGAAGGACTTAATTGAGTTGTTGTTAATTACCTCCATCCACCTCATTCAAGTTACGTTAGGAAGGCTAATTGTTGCCGTAACTGGGAGCTTTCTTTGAATGATTCACGTGACCTGTGACATACTGCGTTTGTAATTAAAACACATTTGATGAATTTCTAGTTCATAATTTGATGTGAGGAACTCATTAAATGCGGCGATTGTTCCTTCTTGTCTAGGCCGTGTTATCGTTCGTTGCGGCAGGGTTCATGCGTTCAATTGTTTTGCAGGAGCCAGGTCTCGGCTCAAGTCCAGGAAAGAAGAGGTGAAGTGCTTGCCTTGAGCTCTGGAAGCGTGCACCTCAAATGACTCTCTTAGTCAGACTGGAGGAAATTAGTGTATGTGGAGAGGAGGAAATAGGATATATAATAAGCGCACACGTGAGCAGGTAGAGAGAGCAAAATAAGAGTTGTTGATGATGGTGAAAGATTATTAAATGTGTGGACTTTCACTTATTTCAAGGATCAATAATCTAACATTAGAGCTATTCACAGAAGTCCGCAAATTATACCTACCGGGAGGTCCCCGCTCACCGGGAGCCCCCGGAGCAGCCGCGGCCCCCCCCAACAGTAAGGCGCTCTCAGGTGTAACTCTTCCTCTAGACAGAGGGTGCCGTTGCGATATGGATGGCAAGGCGGTGAGTACTTGGACCTGGTGATGGGAAACACATTTACTCACACACTTCAAAATCGGAGCTTGCATGAGTGCACAAACCTTTGCCTCCAGCGAGCTCAGCCTGTCATTCATTGCTGTGATTCGGCTGCAGTTGAGACAGGCTAGAAAACAGAAAAAAGTCATTTACATCCACGGCAGTCTTTTCTTACTGGCCGAGTCTTAACACCTAGCAGCTCTTACATGAAAGGGGCTCCCCTGTGCGTGCAGGTGGGCGACGCAGTGTGGATGCTTTTCTTACTGCCTCTTGAGCCGCCTGTTGTTTCCCGGCATCTGTCGAAGATAAAGACAGAGGGTGATGTCACTTTTTGTCATTTAGACTTGAAGTCACAATGTACTCTGATGTGGACCGTTTGAAGTCCTTTTGAATTTGAAGTCCCGATTACGTGACAAATACATTGGTATTAATGATATTGTGATCAAAAGTCCAATGCAAACATATACAAGATTTGCGACCATGAGATTCTTTTACATTTTTTTTTTTCACGTTGGGCCTCACCACATCATGGGTCCTTCGAATTCTTATATAGTGATAAGAATGTACCTTCCCCTTGCAGTGTCCCCACACACGTGTAACCACAATCCCAATTTTCCACATGAATCATTCATTTAGTGTAAACTGCATAGCTCTACATTACTGTCCTTCCAATTTGGATGAACGTGATTCTCATTGTCATCCACAATCAAACTTTCCAGAGTCTTGAATTTCTGACGTGTCCGGAATTCCTGAACTAAGTGCTACCATGCAGAATTTGACCATGATTATTAGTTCAATATATTCCTCTGAAATCACACTAACTATGCCTATGTTTATCTTTTTCTTTGTTTTTGTTTTTTTGCAACACTTATTCCAAAAGACGGCCTGACATCAGAATGACATCACAACGACATACGAATGACATCAGAATGTCTTCAGCATACCTCAGTTCATCAGTAATGGATTAACATTACTGATGAACATTTACTTTGGCTTTTTTTTTTGCAACACCTATTCAAAACAAGGATCAGCCTTAACAAGGTGTGTTAAAAGAACATCAGAAGAATATACACTCGTGGAATAAGTTGACTCACATTGTAAGCTTTAGGCATGTCCCAATACCTTTTGCCCAGTGAGATCATGTGCAACCTAACAACGTTAATTAAGTGTTTTTACAATTTACAATGGTTCACTTCTTTTTACACTTGTGTGACAGTCAAGAATATTAAAAACGGGTTTGGAGGTTTATGCTGGGATATCTAGTTCCATTATTTCCTATGGGAAATGTTTCTCAAAATCTGATGGTTGGAATTACACGTGTTTTTAAAAGCACCACCAACTGGAGCTTTGCCTCAGTCCGCTTATCTTAATGCTAACAAACAATGCCAAACACCATTGATGAGCTAACGAATCGCATCAGTGTCGCAGTGGCATAACCCTTTAAGTAGCGGATATTTGAACACAAAGGGTTAAGCAATGCATGTAGACAGACAATATAACAATGCTCAAAGGCGTTTATTCTTTATCGTCTATGTAGAACGACTAATATTACTGGAGCTTACTGAGGAGCTGTGACCGTCTCCGATGTATAGCCACACGTCTGTATTATACTGCCCCCAGGTTGTCAAGGCGCACACGCAAGAAGGAGGAGCACAATATCCATTGAATTGAAGCAACAAAAAAAAAAAAATGTGAAAACCACACCGGACCATTGTACAATCATTTTAAAATGAACTTCAATTTGGACAAGCAGCTAGTGCAGTGCAGATAAAACAGGTGTAATGTGCCCTCTCTTTGGATCTCATGTGTTGTGTGTGTCCCTAGATTGTATTGTGAGGGTTTTATCACCACGTGACTTAATGAATATTTTTCTTGCTTATACTGTAGCCGGGATGAACTAAAGATAATGACAACATCGCCATTTTTTTCTTCTCTGCCACTTTAGATAGAGACAACTGTGTACAGCATGCGTTCTCATTTTCCTTTTTTTGTATTGTTCCCTGTTTAGATTCGTCAGTAGAACATCGGGAAGCCATGGGAGCAAGTGTAAACAATAGCTTGCTTGTGCAAAGAGAATGAGCTCACATTGTGTCCTGCCTTCAATTTATGAAGTGTGGGAGTTTGTGTCTGTGGTTGCTGGATGTTTTTCAAAGGGCTTTGTGGTACTGCCCAACTCCTTTTCCCCGTTTTTGTCTGGATCTGCTTAGCCCAGGTGCTCCTGCTCCAAACATGTGGTTGAGCTGAGCACCTCATTAGCAACCAGGAAGTAGTACTTCCTTGTATTCTGCCACAAGCAGCCATCTACACTAGAAACATGTAAAAGCACCTGCAGCTACGAGTTGCAAAATTCATGTTCATTAACGTAATACTGCAATTTCACATTTCGCAAGCTCCCACGAGTGCAAAGGATCTTGGCGTCTGCCTCACAGTTCTGAGGACCGAGGTTCAATCCCCGGCCCCGCCTGTGTGGAGTTTGCATGTTCTCCCCGTGGCTGCGTGGGTTTTCTCCGGGCACTCCGGTTTCCTCCCACATCCCAAAAACATGCGTGGTAGGTTAATTGACAACTCTAAATTGCCCATAGGTGTGAATGTGAATGCGAATGGTTGTTTGTTTATGTGTGGCGTCCAATTGGCTGGCAACCAGTTCAGGGTGTAACCCGCTTCCTGCCCGATAGTGGCTGGGATAGGCTCCAGCACTCCCGCGACCCTTGTGAGGACAAGCAGCTCAGAAAATGGATGGCATTTGGGATCTTGAGTGATTACCCCAAAAATTGTATGGTGGTGCTAAGAAAGTTAGACACAGCACATGCTTTGTGGGAAACTGAAGCTCTTTCCTCAAACCATGCTTATGGTTTTAGTGTTTTGGGTTGTGGGTATTTTTTTTTCTGAGGATTATAAGTAAAGACACATTTAAGCAGCATAAGGTGTGGAAAATGCGGCAACCCCCTCCATGTTTAGACAACAATGTCAAGTGAGTAGCAGTCGAGGCAAACACAAACCTGGACGTGTTGGACATTCTGCAGTGATGCACTGCGTAGTGTAGTGGTGTGTTTATTAACAAATGATGGCTGGTTTTAGTGACCAAAAATGGGCTTTGCACTGGAAATGTACACATCACCCCTTGCAAGCACCTCTTCTCCTTCTCTTGAGTTAAAGCTTCAATTTCCCCACCCACATATAGGTTACTGCATGAGCCATAAGCCGGATTTGGCACATGGACAACTGTCTCCCACACACTCCTTTTTACACAATTACGCTCAGTCTTGTTATCATCAAAGGTGAAATAAATCTTTTCGCCAGCTCCTGTTTGAGGTAAATGAAAGGCAGGAAGGAACAGTCTGAGGCTTCACATGAGATCCAACACCCGCAAAATGAAGCCAGGACACCTTTTCAATGACATTCAATGTACCTAGTCTTTGCTTCTCAGTGGGCTAATTGCCCCAACAGGGGGGTGGGTGTCAAATCAATGTGTGAATATATTTGACCTCTTTCCCTCGTGGTGCACTGGGCCCTAATGACTGAGTCAGTTAGGGCTATTCATTGAAGAAATACCAAAACACCCCCGCTGAGAGTTCAGTAGGCCAGAGGCCGTCGTGAGATTGGCTCCGGATCTCGTTCTACTCGACTGCACATGCTGTCTTTGTCATTTGTTTGTAAACACGCTTTGAATCATTTCTTCCTCTGCTGCTGCTGCAAAATAGAAATGGAGATTAACAAGCGCCACAGTGAAATCCAATGTGACCTGCCCACCAGAATGATGTCTGCACTGTTCATTGTATCCTATACGTGAAGACGCAGCATAGTGATTTCAGCAAATAGCTCCTCTCGCCTCATTTATCAAACCTCAGAGGTCTTATTAAAAAGTCATGAGTCTGCCTGTGGGCTGCCTTACGTCATGCATATAGTTGAGGGTGAAGGTCAGACAGACTGGCGAATCGTTTAGCCAGAATCTCACTAATATGCCTTCCAAGCCACACGTGCAGTTCTTTCAAATAGAACTTTCTTGCCATTACTTTCTCTTCTTCACATTCGTGAGTCATTGTGTGAAAAATGCAGACAATTAGCACTGACCTTGTCATAATAACAGCAAATATTAAACCTCTGAGCTTAAATGGCTAAAAGTTGAAATCCAGTTCGAATTGATAAGAATCCTACAACTGTAATGACGTATTTTCTGGTGTATGCTACAACTGGCAGCTAGTAGGGTACTTCCTGGTTCCTGATGAAAAGCATCCTTTAGTTTGCGGTAAAGGGATCACAACTTTATCCACATCTACACCAAATGTGTATTTCTGTTGACCATTTTATTACATCAACACACTTACTGTGAAAAGATATAAATGGCTTTTGCGTATTTCATATCATAGTTAGCAAAGAATGTGTCCGAAAACATCACATTTTCTTGCTACGTACATGAATTTATATTTTTCATATAAATATTGGATTGGCTTGTTTTTAGTTCCGCTCAAAGTTTGGACATGGAGATCCAGCATAAAAGTGTAAAGCTAAAAGGACCTGTGTGTATGCACGACAACAAACACACACACACACACACACACACACACCCACACAGCTCGCAGACACAGCAGAGTGTAAAGTTCCTGATCCATCTCTGTCGACTCAATTAGCTGAGCTCAGCGCTGCAGCATCATTAGTGGGCGCTGTGGGTGTTTGTCTCTGTCTCTGCACACCCTCGGACAGGATGAATAGCACTGCTACTGTGAGCGCGCGCGCGCACACACACACACACACACACACACACACACACACCCATCACCGAGAACACAACTCCTCCAACCGGGATGAGCCAGGCTGAACAAAGTTACTTTGCAGTCCATACGTATGCTTAGCGGGCATTTTGTATTGTCGGTTTTAAAAGGGACAAAAAGTACCTGATTTTGTTCAGTATTGTTTGTCGTTGAAAACAGCAAACTCCTAGAGCAGGCGTTGACGCGAAGCCAGAGAAAGTGATAAAGGTTTACCAGCGTCGACGTCAGGTTATTCAGCATCATAATCTTCCACTTGAAGCCTTTGGACAACCTAAATTTGGTATGGGTACAGCTCTCTAACGCATCCGCCGAATCGAGGTTGTTGATACTGAGTTCCAGTGCAGCCCCCCGGATAGACTTTCAGTGGCCTAGCCCTAACCCTAACCCAGTTTTTAATAATTAATAAAATAAAGAGGAAATATCTATACACAGACATTCTAATAGAACTGTTTCTCCCTAAAAGGATTTTTGAATTTGTGTATTATGCTATAATACGGATCATTTTCAAAACTACATGCCAATAGTTTACAGCTCTGTCTTACTGCTCAGTGCTCAGCGCTAAACTTGAGTGTTTATTGTGTTTTCCCATGACAACACATTTTGTGAATTAGGTGACTGTCACACTTCATTATCCCCTTCCTCCACAAGTGCAACTCTACCTCCTCTTCGTCAGAGAAAAGGTGCAAAGCCCACACACTGGCTAGACTTCGCTGTAATTACAGGTGAGGGCCACATAACTGATCCCCAAGGAAAATACAAGTTAAACTAAACAGATACCTTATGTTTAAATTGTGTTTGAAAACAAGTGCACATGGCGGCAGCTGTGTCTGCATATATTCCGCTTCACAAGTGTTGGGGAGGCGCTGCGAAGGAAGCCTCCAGGACCTTGAGGCGAGAGCATGGAGGGTCAGCGAGGTGCCCGCCTCCAGCACACACATCTCACCTCATCAATCAGCACAGACACTTGAGCCAAGGCAGCGTCTGGTAATAAGGATGCTGAAGGACAGAAATAATTCCTCAAAATTAGGTACACCTGCACAATCGGTTCAGATTCAAAGTCAACTCCACCTTGACAAAAGCTATAAAGCTCAGATTTGATTAGCCTGTATGTAGCAGGGCAGTGTAGTTTTACGTCACTGAAAACTACAACTACAATAATAATCATGGTTTTTTTTGTGGCGTACAGTGCTCAGCATTTACTGAACACCAGGAGAACAGTAAATCACAAACACAATGAGCATACTCACAGAGGAGCTGCTGTTGCCCACCGCTCACACCCAGGCACTCACACACAGACTCACCAATGTCACACACATGCAACAGGTCCCGCCTCTCAAAGGCACACACATGTATCTAAACACACAGGCACTTCAATATGTGCAGTATTTCCTATACCCTTTATACTTAGATTTTTTTTGGGGTTGTGTTCAAATGCTTTCGTGTTTAAAAAGTGTGTTTTAATACCTTTAAGTGTGTTTTAATAAAATTGTGTTTAAAGCGTGTAACTTTCAGCACAGAGTCCTTGTGGGCTATTGAAACTAATTTGGGACAATTCTCACATGTGTCCAGGCCATGCAGATGTGCTCAAGCACAAACCACCTATCATCTCTTACAGGAAGGAGGAGGTTTCTCACCTCTTTACCTCACCTTGCCTCTCACTCTCTCTTCCCCATGTCTTGCCGTTTTCCCAACTCATGTATTTCGTGATGCTGACGGCACTGACAGCCTCTCAGTCTCCCCCCTCTTCCACCAGCAGGCTGTGGTGTGTAATTACAGAGCCGCACCAAGCCCTGTGGTCAGACTGGTGGGGTGGCTGCTGACAGGCGCGCTTGTTTAGCCGACAGACACGAGATCCCATTGGCACTCGCAGACAGGAGCTGCGGGGTATGCCTTGCATAAATCTCCCCCTTTCTCCACTAATTCTCCCACTTCCTCAGCAGAGGTTTTCATCGGGGGAAAACGCCCCATAGAGCTTTAGGCCAGATGGATGAGAATACCTGCAAATAATACTAATCATGGGAAAACTGAGCGCCGCCGACAGTTACCACCTTCTTCTCTAATTACGCAGTAGGTAGTCCAGCTTTTATGCTTTGGGTTTTTTTGGGGTGTGCCAGTGTGATGGTGGCCTGTATTTCTATATAAGACACTTTTATGTTGTTTCGTGACCCATTTGAACTAAAACCAAATAGAAAATGGCCTGGTTTTGGATGTTTCATTCACATGGCAACAGTTTTCTTTTGAAGCCTGAAAATATGGGGTAATAAAGTGTAGCTACTGTTTAACAAATTGATTCGACCTGTCACAGTCTGTCAGCCACACCCACATATTTAAGGCTATGTTGATGTCGCGCTCATTGTCAGATTGTTCGACACTCATCCATGCAAGACGCTACAAAACTACCCCGTCAATCCCTTCTGCATTCTGCCTCCGACCGCAGGTTCTGCCTTTGCACATTTGTTTGCCCGTCCACGCGGGTTTTGGGGATTCTGCTACAAAGACAACAAAGTGTGAGTTTCCCTGTCCTGCTCTCTGTAAATTGTGGATTAAAACAGCATCCCTGGCCTGCTACCTGTGGATTACGGAGCATTACATGACTTTGGCCCAAGACAAATTATCGATCTTCAAAGTCTCACCATCTCGACTGTGAAGTTAACTGCTTTGTATCTGGGTTTTGAAGCGACCTGTCACAGTTGCTATTAAAGTAATTTCCAACTATTCCGGTGGTTCGGTGTGCTGCACTTGGGTCCTACACAACACCCCGTGTCAGCACCAAATGTAAGATTTACGCCACAGCTGCTCTAAATTAACCTTGATAGTTACCAAAATAATGTTTCGGTAATAATTAATATGCCATTATGTAGAAGGACATGTTGGGGAGACTATGTCTCTCGGCTGGCCTGGGAACGCCTCGGGATCCCCCCCCCGGAAGAGCTGGATGAAGTGGCTTGGGAGAGGGAAGTCCGTGCGTCCCTGCTAAAGCCACTGCCCCCGCGACCCGACCTCGGATAAGCGGGAGAAAATAGATGTATGGATGGATGTAGAAGCCAGTGTGAGCCAGCACAAATTTGAGGCTATAAAGGTCAATTCAGTTTCAATTTCCAAATTTTTGTTCAAAATGGCAAAATGTTGAGAGCTCACTGAAATTGTACGAGTCTGTGTTAAAAGCTTTTGATGATGCTGGGTGGTCTCTTCTTGCATTTATGACTGTTGGCTTGATGTATTTTCTAAGCACTGCTCAGGCAAGGGATTTGTAGGTCATGAAAGGATTACTGAGAAGTCTCAGGATTCTGACAGAAAATAAAACATTTTGAAAATAAGCGGGAGTGTTGTTGACATGTAAACATTACTGGACTGACTGTCTCCAGACAGTCACTTTTAAGTTGAAAGGGTCTCTCACACATAGTTGTGGGTTGATGTGTGCCTTTAAGGGGTGAGGCCTAGTGAGGATCTGGAGTCAGTCGGTTTGGTTGTTTCCTATGTGGTTAGTTTGGTGCGATTGTCTGCTCCATGCTCCTTGCGTGTTTTCATTCTGTATTTGTGTGTTTGACTGTTTGTCCTGTTCAATAAATGGATGAAAGTGCATCAGCGACTGCGACACAGGTCAAGGTACCACTGTAACTTCTAAACAGAAACACAGATGAACAGTATTTAAAAGACATTTTCAGATAAGACTCAAGAAAACTTTTTTTTTTTATTTTTCTTTCGGAAACACCAACTATACTGGTCTGACATGCACATTACAGCACCAAATAGCCACACTAGTGACTCTGGTGTTTACATCAAATCCAAGAATCTTAAGTGAATTATTGTTTTTTTTTTGGGTAATAAAGAAATTGCAGTTGCTGGTGTCACAGTCTTACCCACAACCAGTGACACAGAAACCATTTTCTTAATGCCATACAAGAGAAACAAAAGTGTGGTTTCTGTAAAGTGGCTAAAATTAGCAGCGGGCACAACTGTAGAATTACAGAGTTAAGTTTGAATGCGGTGGGACAGGCCGCACCAACCCATCCAACAGTCTTAAAACATTTCCTGCACTTGAAAGGAGCATATGTATAAAAGCGTGTGACAGGCTGACGACATGGCACGCACACTTCACTTTTATTAAGAGAGACAGACACCTGAAGAATGCCTCCCTGGTGACCCTGATCGACCTCAAACATTCCCTCTGTGACTCTCTCTCTTTCAAAACGCGTGCATGGCGTCTTTGCCCTCTTCTCTTGATCCCGCGGTCACTAGTGGAAGCAGCAAAAACAAGAAACCACACACTCCACCGCTGGTTTGGTGTGCCAGGGAGGAGGCTATAGCGCGGGTGACCTCTCTATATAAAACGCTCCCAACACACCGCAGACTTGATTCCTCCGTCCACAATACGCTGCCACAGCTGGCCAACGCGCAGGAGCTCGAAAAACAACACAGACCAGAAAAAGACATCCAACATAAACGCACAAGAGCAGTATATTTCTTGCTGTTGAAATATTAGATGGGTTGCTTGGAGCTGCACTCTGGGACTAAAATAATGAACTATATAAATTAATGTTGCTGTAGCTGGTTGCGTTTCACTGTAACTGTTCTTGTTTTCATAGTGGTTCATAATGTCATCATTCATCGTTAGTCTTGCCATCTGGAAACATAGACATATCTGGCTGTGAAATTCAATGGTGAAAGAACACAAACAGTCTGGAAATCTGACAGGCGATAATCAGGCCAAAAGTTGAACAAAAAAAAGTTTCAGCGTAACCAAAATGTTGCTAGTAATCCCTGATTTTATATAGCAGTGTTTGCTGTTTACACAACTGCTTTTGAAAAGTCTCATGTTATCGTTCTTTCTGGTACTTTCATAAAAAGAGTGTATTATTTTTAGCCCTTTTTATACTACATCTCAGAGGGAGATATTGTGTGTTTTACGACACCGCATTTATTTGACAGCTGTAGTTATAGTGTATGAAACGCCAACATATAGCAAACCATAACTGCAACTTTTTTCCTGGGTTGCAGATCGGATTTCGCCGTCTGTACTAAAAAAGGTTGACGTTCAAAATGTGAAAAGCAAAGCCAAGGTGCTGATAAGATCTTACCTCAAAATAACGAAATGAACAAAAATCATTTTGATGGCTTGCCTCAAGTATAGTGTTTCAGTGGTCTCCATAGCGAACTCAGATCATCGACTTTAGGGGTCATTAATAATGGTAGCTCAGCCACGACACTTGTCATATCATCTTAGCATCAGTGTGTAGCGTACACTTCTTGCATAAACGTTCCTTTCCCACTTGCATTCTATAAGTTAGGCACTTTTGACCCTGGTTTAATGTGAAAAGTGTGAATTATTGAATGATTTCTGTATTTGTTGGTATGTTTTGTAACAGTTTTAAGTCACCTGTTAAGGGACTCCGAATGTAAATTAGCTGTGCATAGCTAACATCGTCACATTTACACAAGTATTGTACTGATGTTCATTAATGTACATTGTCCCTCTTAAAAAATAAAATTGATTTGAAATTGACACAAATTATAGAGAGCAGAAAATGCTTATCAATGCCACCAAACAAACAAAAAAGAAGTGCTAGTTAGCATGTTTCCCCTGCCTCCAGAATGCAAATGCCGGAGTGATGTCCACTTTGTTAGAGGATTCTCTTTTCTCTTTTTGTTCTACCTGCTTGTTTGTCATGTTGTGCCAGGAGTTAACTAGCTGTCAGCAGGACATACCGTAGATCTGTGGCTTTTGTGTTTGAATGTGACTCTTGGTGGCACGGCGGCCGACTGGTCAGCACATCTGTCTCACAGTTCTGAGGACCCGGGATCAAATCCCGGCCTCAGCTCTGTGGCGTTTGCATGTTCTCCCCGTCCGTGCCTGCTTGGATTTTCTCCGGGTACTCCGGTTTCCTCCCACATCCCAAAAACATGGGCAGTAGGTTAATTGAAGACTCTAAATTGGCCGTAGGTGTGAACATGTGCGCGAATGGTTGTTTGTTTCTATGTGCGCTGTGATTGGCTGGTGACCAGTTCAGGGTGTACTCTGCCTCTCGCCCGAAGATAACTGGGATAGGCTCCCGCAGCCCGTGTGAGGATAAGCGTTACAGAAAATTTATGTTTTTATCTCAGTGAAACACTTTGGGTTGTATTTTTATATATATATATATATATATATATATATGAATAGTGCCATCTCAATAAAATTTGATTTGATCATCAGGTGTGCTGTGGGAAATTATCCAATTTCATTGAAGTGGTCCAAAAATGATTTACTTACTACAAATAAGGAATCTGTGTTGCACTCTCTACGCCAGCGAGGTATAGTGACAGGCAGAGGAATTGAATGCTCTTCCACTAGATGGAAAAATGGCACAATTACATAATTAACCCATCCATCCATTTTTTTTGTTTGGTGGTGTGCCATGAGATCTCTTATGTGAAATATGTGCGTTGGCTCTGGGAAAAACTGGTCTAGAAAGCCAATGGAGTAAAAAAAAAAAAATACAAATAAATATATCAAATGTGGCATGTAGGTCCAGCTTGCTACAGGAGAAACTGCTCTCAACAAACAATGCCGCTGAATTCCTGGCCAGTAAACCTCTTCCTCTGACCGTAATTACTTCACAGAGGTTAACAAGCGCTCCGGCTCTGTGGCTTCAGCTGTAGCCAAGCTTGCTTCAATCCACAAAGCTTCAGCTGCGCACGGCTCATGTCGTCTGCCGTACACACTCGGGAAGTGGCTGAGAGAATCGTTGGCCTCGTTTGAAGAACACTTCCACTAACAGAGTTTATTTGTTCGAGGCTGCTTTGAACACAATGTCTCCTGTTGGCCACAGCCGCCATATGCGATTCCCCTCCTAATATGACATGAGTAAGTGTATGTACACATTAGAGTGGAGTTTCAATAAGCTACATTTGTCCATAGCCACCTATGTAAACAATATGAACAGTTGAGTCCCCTCTGACAAACGTGCAGACATATCCATGGCAACTGGGCACCAAAGTGCTTGTTGAGCACATCCACTGTGTGATTGTGACTGCGGGCGTCTTTCTAGAGCCAAGACGCCAAACTGCAGTCATTAGGATCATATAATAAATGATGAATTGTGCTTTCATAGCAAACCACAAAGCTGCTGCTTCTCTACGCAGGGCTCCAAATGAACTCCGAGCAGCACATGTGTGTCATGTTTTTCTTGTGATTTAACTTCTCTTGGACACCATTGGCCAATTCCACCACAATTGGATATTTCATTTACCTTGGGAACATTTCTTATAACACCCAAATTCTCCTTGGATCATTCTCGTGGGCCGTTATTGGGCCCTGCTCTGGGATTTGTCAGGATGAAAAATGTTCAATGACACTTTCTGAAATTGCTGTCAGACTGCAGAAGTAGGAAAAAGGGATTTGATTTACTGGCCTCATTAAATGACTGCGCCCAAAATTACAGTTCATAAAGATTTGCATTCGGCAGTATTGTAAAAAAATACAAAATGTCAACATTCTATTTCAGTTCTGTTTGTGCACATCAATATTTTAGAAAACAAGTTAAGGCAACCAACCATACTTCCCACACATGATGATTTTAATTTGACATAAAGACGTAAAAATGGAGTTTGTTTGAGAGATATTCATTGTGCAACTCTATCCGTACTGAGTTGCAGAAGTTGGACTTGCAAGTCTACTCACCGCCGCCCCCCGACACTGTCGCATTCGTTAGGCGGAATGAAAATCCGACTGATCAAAGCGTAGCTGTCTACGTGTTCGACATTCTGCAAGTAGGTGTGGGGACTCTTTTGTTGTGGGCTTGTTTAGGACATGTGATATCTATTGTTGTGCATATACGAGCTTGGCAAACCCACAGGGTCTTTGATTTAGACAGCTCCTATTCTTTCCCCAAATAGAAAGCTCAAACAACATGTCAGAAAACCACGAGGAGGAGCAGTTGCTAAGAATAGCTTTGGTTTACGAGATTATAAAATATCAGAGACACGACATATAATCAACTGAATGACTCTTTTACATATGAATACACTGTAAGGATCAACATTTCTCACTCCAAAGCCATGTGATTTATTTTGATGAGTGTACCGCCTCAATATTTTACAGAATGTAGATAACAGTAATTGGCAATTATACCCCCCTCGCCCCCAGCTATAAGAGCTTACACTTTGTATAACATTTTTGTCCGTTCATCCAGAAGAAAATTTGAAAGGCAAAAGATTAGCGATATTGGAGTGTTTGATGGGGTTTAGGTCAGAAGTTTTTGTTTTTTTTAACACCAAACTCAAGCACCCACGCATTTATCTTTTTCTTTTTTTCATTTTTTTGCACTGGGACACATTCATGTTTTACAGTATAAAATCAATGTTTGTCAAATTTGTAGGTATGGGTAAATAAATGTGATGTCAATGTTTACTCAGAATAATCTAAATAGATTCATAGCATTTTGGGAAACAGCTTCTAATATATAAATAATAGACTTATAGGTTTCGACTGATGGATTGGTATTAGCGTTTAATAAAGTGAAGATGAAAAAATATCAAAGTGCCGCTGGGCATCCTTTGATTGTTTTCTGTATGTGACCTTAATGCAGCCTCACATGTTCATGCCAAACCTCCACGTACAGGTACACACAAAAGTACGTGTAGAAGTGCACAGACACCTCAAAGACCCCCACATGAGTATATGCAGGAAGAGTGAGTGAGGTAAATGAGAGTGTGATGCTGAGCTCAGTCTAATCCCTGGGTGAATGGCGTGCTGTGTGCCAGGCATTCCTCTTGTGTCTTTTTAAGGCTCTTGGGAATTAGAGCCCACTTACTTGCAAGGCCGCAGGTTGGGATCAAAGACGACTTGACTTATTCAGGCTCAGCTTGTGGAACATTCAGGTGGCACAGTGGAACAGAACACCACGGCCAAAATGCGAGACGCTGACACAGGTCGTACGCACCCGGTGGGGGTCAAATTTGCGTTTATCCAGCACAGCACTCACTGTCAATCTGCCCATTGATGGGTGGCTTGGAGGTTTTAGTGGCAATAACACCGGTGTGATGGACCTCACATGAAAGATGTTACACAAATATGAAATATAACTGAAAATGATTTTGACCATGGCTGCCTCCTATTAAATTAAAACAATCTGGACTGCATTCCCACAGCGCAGCCATTCCAAGGCTGAATTTATATTCAGCAAAACAGACTACAGACAAACAAACCTGATCTCAGGTGACCTCGGATTAACTATACGGATCTGTATAATATCTGACCTTTACCCTGTTACAACAAACATGGCTTCTTCTTTAATCCGCCGCGAAAGAGGTGTTGGTAAATCTGCTTTCATGAGCGTGTGTGACTCAGCTCCACGAGCTGCATGCGCGGGATGACACTAATTACTGGAATTTGGGAAGGTATCTCTAGCATCTCAGTGTCGATGACAAGTACTTAACCTAACTGGTGTAACTACACATTTCCCCCCAGGAAATAAGCACAATGATGTCTGGGGGGATTTCAGCATAGCAAACTGTGGATAAACATCATGATAACAGGTTAGGGCCTGCACAAATAAAGCTCCCCACTGGTTGGGTTTGGATTATCTTCTTCGTCCCATTCTTTCTCTTTTTTACACATGTGGACGGCCATTATCCTTGACAGCCAATTGTGTGCCTCATATAACATCCGCGCACATCCTTTTAAATCTACATGTTCCGTGTCTGCTTTTTCTGGACACATAGACACACACACACACACACACACAGTCACCCAAACCCAAAATGACGACACAGCAGGTCTGGCAAATGTTTCTGCGGCATGAGGTTCTGTCTCGTGTCTATATCCTCTGAGAAGAAAGTGGGCCTTCATGCATGCAGGGACTTGGTGTGTTTGTGTTTTGCACCACTGCAGATAAGTATGCATGCACTCCGTGCTCAACAAAGGGATGGTAAAGTAAAAAAGCACAGACACAACGGCTGGGGAGGGAGATTTTTTTTTACTGCTCTAGATGAGGGTCATGGAGTGTTCAGTCAGGCACCCATATGGCAAAAGTGGTTAAAAGCAATAAAAAGTATAAGGGGTGGGGGGATGGTGGGTTGGGATGAAGAATCAGTAATGCATCAACAAACTGGTTGGTCTCTTTTCAGGGGTAAAAATAAAATAAAATAAAATGCTGTTCAAAAGTCTTCCACTAGCTTTGTTGTTTTAATTACCTTTTTAAAAGCAGTCATTTTGAAATAATAAAACAGCAAATAGCAGGACAGACACACGAGTTAGCAATGACATCATTTCGGTTTGAGTCCATTGTTGGTTTGCCTTAATCGTGTATATTATTAGGTAACAGTTTTAGGAGGAATGGTTCAAATGCAAATTCCATTCCATATTATAGAAGTATATATGTGAAAAATAATGCAACAAATCACACGAATGCATGAAAAGTTATTTCGCAACTATTAAACGCATGCGTTGCATATTGCGATTAAAGATTGAGAAGAAAAAAGCTGGAACCATTAATCCTCACATGGAGACAAAATGCTTTTTGTCTCTTTTACTGATTACATCCATTAAACAAGTCCAAAAAGGATGAATAATACAAAAAATTGTTGCGTCCAAATAATAAAAATCAACAATGGGTTCCCTTTGGACATTTTCAGTTTCAAAGAGAGATTTATGAGCTGAAAAAGGAGTACTCCTAGTTCTAGAGCAGATGTAGGGATTTTCATTTTTTTGGGGGCCTCATTTCTTGGCAAAGGCGCACGAGACTGATGATGCAGTCGAGGAAGACTCTTGGTGACACATTGTTCCTCCTTCACTGTTATTTCAATAGCCAAGGATGCTGCTAAACAATGTGACAACTCTTAAAAGAGCGCTGCAAATCCTCATCTTTGCGATAGAATCAGTCGGAAAGGAGAAACGATTACTCAAGACACGAGGAGAGGAGATAGAGGAAGGAAGTGTTCTCACTCCCTTCATCCTTTTTACCCTTCTGCCTTCACACCAGAATGCTGGTCTTATCAGTACAACATGTCCACAGTTGACTGTGTGAAGACATGCAGACGATGATGAAAGAACATACACACAAGCACGGCGGGAGCGAGGGGAGGGGGCTTTGCAGAGGACTGGAAACTGATTACAGGAGGAGCAGTGGAGCGGGGAAACAGATGAAAACTTAGCCGAGCCGTCAGCGCCTCTTCATCGCGGACAAACAACAGGCGAGATGAGAAGCTAACAAACTACACCATCAATCCCGCTGCTCATGTCAGCTAATAAAAGAGAGCGTGTGATGGGTGCGGGTCCATGAGGGTCTGCCGACCCCGCTGGTCTCCAGTGCGGTGCGCTTACAAAAGAACCCAAGCTCCCCCTCTCCTTAACGCCTCTATGCTGGCATCCAAAACATTAAAAAAATAATAAAAAAACATTCTTTCCCTACACTCCTTCACACCCACCGTGTGAGAAAAGTGCTGATGGAGGAAAAGAAAAAGTCCAAGAAAAACTCCACAGTGGACACTCTTGCAACATCCAGAATTTCCTTGCATGAGTACAAGTTGCTTTGTTCGCATCCAACCAGCAGATTCCTAATTTCCAAAATGTGGTGCCACGTATGAGAAAGGAAAAAAACAACAACAACACATCTGAAAATAAAAAGCTCGTTGAATTTTATTTTACCACATCAGAATATGAGCACTGGAACCTGTAGTTAATCAGTTCGGTCTTCTAACCGTAGACTGATTTCCACATAATCGCACAAGACCTCAGCTCAGCTATTACAATTGTAAAGGGTTAACATCGCAGGTGTGCTTTGCGTTTTGTGATACTCATTTCCTGATGCCCACTACAAATGGTATGACCACCAAAAAAACGGAAATCAAAAGTGAAAAAGTATTTTGTCCTGGCTGCGCGATACAATATGGAGAAAATGACGTGTTAATGTGAAGAGACTCAAATTGAAATCAGGAATCTCTCTCTGATTACTGTATCTCCATTTCAATTATTTCGTGGGATAACGATACTTTCTGATACTCTTATGTAAAAACATTTACGTCGACTAATTTGTCTTTTGTTAATTGTTTCACTGATTCAGCACCACATAGAAATGAAAAACCTACACTGGTTTTAAACAAATAAATAAAATGAGAAAAAAAAGAGCATTTGGAAACAATTAGACACTGAGATACACTGCAGATGGCTTTGTGATTTCATTATTATTGCATCAGTACAAACATAATTTAGGGCTCGGCGGTTGCTTTTAGTCAACGAGGTCAAAGTAAATGATCAAAGTTTCATGAACATAGAGCGAAAGGGGGAGGTTGTGTTCTTTTGCGGCCTAAATCATGTGTCGTGGTCATGGCGGCTGGTGGCGGCATGCAGAACACTGACACATCCAGAAATAAAACCTTTGGACTATCTCAACTAAATATGTCTGCAACCATGCTCAAAGTGTTTGTGCCATGTACGGGTGTGTGTGTGTGTTTTCCTCCCACTTCGGTGTCGTTATCAGACAGTGCGTGTTGCGTACGCAGGCCAAACCAGCAGGTCTTCTGCAAATATTTTGCACTGTGGTATAAAACAGTAAAACTGTACTCACATGATGGACTGTCACTGTGTCACATGTTGTGTGAAAGTACCCATGCAACCAGGTAACAATTTGGGTCAGATCAACTTTTAAAACGCAGACGCCCCATCCGGATAAACGGGTTATGACTATTTCCAGGTCACTATAAAAACGCATTTCTCTTTAAAGTCCTGTAATTATACATGACATCATCTGTGGTGAGATAAGTCTCCAAGGCAAGTGGAAAATGAAAGTTATTTTATAGTTTCAGCTCGGAGTTGCTCCGGCCTCCCTGTGTGGCTATGAGAGTTAAAACTCCTTGGCTTATCATTATTCATACATACGAGGTGTATAAGAAAAGTTCCAGGACCGGTGTCACAAAAGATACTTCTTCAATTTCAAACCCAAACTACAAGTTTTCCTCTTCAATGTGGGCCAGACGATCCACCAGCACGTCTAAAAGGAGAGTCTGCGGCATTTGCCAAAATGTGTATGGTGTGAGGGTTATGTCATCAATGATGACACAGGATGCTGATGTCATCAGATGCGACGCTACAGTCTTCTCTAACCAGAGCCTTGAACCTAACACTATTACCAGGATTTAAGCCACTGCAGAAAAAAAAAATCTATTTGTAGCTTAAATAAATTGGGTTCATTCTTTTTTGATAGATAGATGAATACGCCTATCCAACATTTGTTTTTTTCTCCAATACAACTCTCCATCCATCAATCCTTTAACCCGACATCATTCCAAGAGAAATACGTACATTTTCTTCCAGTCATCCATTCATTCCTCCACTTATACAGTATGTATACATTTTTTTAGACATCCGTCATCTATCCATCCATGTTTCTATTTCTCCAATCCATCAATATGTCGATTCCTGCCATAGCTAACAGTGTAATATCAGCAGAGTGTTGCTGTGTAAAGCGGAAGGTGAATCCATCCAACATTCACATCGTTCTCAACCTTGTTGTAGTTGTCAGCAAGCTTCTGAGCAGCCAGGGAGCTGCTGGCTGCCCAACTGCTTCATCATAACAAATGATTACCAACGTCAGACAGAGTGCGCACAATACAACCAACCCTTTCTCCTGTGCACAGCTTCTCATGACTTCCCATGAATTTTGATGTCTAAGTCACGAGTGCCATGGTAGAGTCTGTATAAATTATGTGCACCTTGTTTGGAATGATATTTAGACTGGAATAACGTGCAGTTAGAAAGTACACTACACAACTCAAACACACTTGAGACCATGTGCGTCCAAGTCAGGTCTGGATATATTGAAGAGAGGATGCGAAAACAAGCTGATAGATCAAGAAAAATAATCATCTTTAAAATATATATACTGTATTCCTAATCTGCAGCTGTATATAATGGCCGTTCCGGAGCCTATTCTCCTTGACCTGTGCGAGGAACTTGGTCAGCCCTTCCAGTGCCAGACCCCCAAAAGCACACGAGTCCATAGGTTTCTTCTTCTATTCTTTGCCATATCGTACGCAGCTACTGAACTGATGTCGCAAATGATTAATTAAAGGAGTAAGTACATCATTCACGGCGGCGAATGAACGTGGAAAGGCTTTTGAAAATGTGTGTGTACTGTAGACGCAAACTATTTGGTTTCTGGACTAAAACATGGAAACCACTCATGTTTCAATGGTTACTGGCATTATGTCATAAGAAGAAAACGGTGAGGCAAATGGAGAATGCTGCTAATGCACCATCTCAGGGGGAAAAGTGCACCACACTTTTGGAATTAAAAAGGAACTGGTAGTAGGAGGGGATAAGGTGTCGGGAAAGGAATTCCAACTTGGGAACGAGAGCTAATGGATGAATGGTCCCGTGTAGTGTGCCCTTATCCTGTGTGCAAATCTGAAGCAAGAACATTAGTTGAAGTCTTCACTCTAACTTTCTCTGGAGTATTTGAATCCCTGACAAGGTCCACTCTGGCCTCAGAGATGAACGGAGGAGCCAAAATGAGGAAAACATAGAAAACAAAAGTCTGGGAAACCCTGGTAATCATGAAAATGTTATTTAATACACGTAATCTTGTTTTCTGCTATCTCTGGCAATCTTGCTAAATGTTGGGGCGCTGTCTTTGATTTGATTTGCTGATACGCCATCACTAATTAGGGACACACTATACTCACTCCATGGGATCTAACACTAACCCCGAAGAAACTTGTTGGTACAGCGCTACCACTCAAAGATGAATACTGCACATTCTATTATTCTGGACGAATGCGCACCTCCAATTGTTTCTTAATTGCAGAGACCCAATTTCATCCTAGAGGGTAGGACTGTAAAACACTGCAAGAGCCTTATATGTAATTTGTAATGAAACATTTCACCATAACAACGAAGTTGTGGCTCATAAGGTCTGCACATTATGAATGACTATGTTGATTATGGTTATTATTTCTGTCTTGTCTTTGTAGTTTAGAAAATGTTAAAAGCCACCGTCCCTAAGTTCCCTTTTCCTTCACAATCAGAGGATAACAATGCCATCTGACTTGCCTTTTTTTTTTTTTTTTTTTTTAAACAACGTAGCAATTGACTAAATAGGCGCCTGTTGAGTGATGCTGTTCTCCATTTAGATTGGAGAGGAACTAGATCCCCAGTTCTCCTGCTCTGAACACAAGTAGGGAAGGAATAATAAAGAGCTCCAACTTTTAGACCAGACTCTAATCCTCCGGCTTTGTCTTGGTGCCAGATGCCATCTGGCTAGAGATCTACTAACTCTCCTTTAACTGGTCTTTGTTTACCCAAGTCACTCAAGTCGTTTGTACAGGAACATGAAGGGTTCATATTAAAAGTCTTAGCTGAGGATAAGCCATTAGGTCTAAATTGGATATAATGATAGTTAATGCCCAAACCAGCTGAGGATCACTTGTGTGCTCAGAATCAGATCCTTCTCTGTATGTTTAGTTTCTGACATACTTCAAAATTACTTCACTTCAGATATACATACTATAATGCTGTTAATAATTTAGGCCTGTGCATGGGAACGAAGGGTGTGTTCATAGTTGATAAGTGTGATTCAGTTAAAAGCCAACAAACTAAATGTGAGCAACAGTTATCCGATAGAGCGGTTTATTCTTCTTCTGGTTTTTCATGTTCTTCATATTCATGTGCCCGGTCAACTTTCCGTCCAATGTTAAAGAAGCCAGTGTGAATGTTAAATGAAAATGCACAATGTACCATAAACTGCTTTAGTCCAGAGCAGAGAACCAAACTTCTACATGTAAACCAGGGGCAGACACTCGCAGACTGAACTGGACTGACATGCGCTTGGTAAAGTGGAACCGTGCCAAAACAAGCCAGAGTCCTTCTCTTTGACAGAATATAGTGAAATGTCATCTATTGGGCATCAGTACGGGCTGAAATATTTTTGGGTCTGTGGAGTGCTACGGCCACATCCTGTTTCTTCGCGATTCTTTCTGACCATTCACACCACACACTTTAATGTGAACTTCAGAAGGGAAAAAATACCAAGGGGATACAGTAGACAGGGCAGGCTCTGGACTGCTCAAGGGGGAAAAACTGCTCAAATTGCCAATTTAAAAAAAAAATAATAATAATTTTTTTTTTTTATTATTTTGACAAAGGTGGAGGGAAAATGGGAACAAGCTACTGGTACAGATGTGATCCAAATGAGCTGCTCAACAAAACCACTGGTGCTTTCGAAGGCCAGTCCACTCCTGGTGTGAACAAAGCTTGAAGCTCATCTTAAGTAGTTCAGTGACACAGACTGTCATGACTACTTCTTTCTAACACAGTGAGTGATAAATCATAAACGCAATTATAAAAGCTTAACACTGGATGTGGTTTTTCCAGAACCAATTCGGTTTGACACAACGTTTTCACCCACTTTTACCTCCGACGACGTACAACAACGGAACATCACAGTCGTAGATTTGGCTCGAGCTATGTGATGTATGTGCTACATGGTGTCTCTGAAGAGCTTGGACAGAACGTGAAGGTCTGCCAAAAGAAATAATAGTGCATGACATAATCTTTGTCCATCATGGTTTCATCCACAGCACAGCCCTCTCCAAATCTGGAACATTAGCTGCGATTTACTGCCAATCTGTCACTGAGAACAAATGCAGCTGTGTGTGTGTGCTTGTGTGTGTGCTTGTGATAAAAGACAGGCAATAAAATGAGTACGTATGTCATGTATTGGACCTTTTTTTTTTTTTTTTTTTTTTTTTTTTTTAAATTCTTTGACTGAGTAAGCAGAACGTCCTTTCTTTGTGTGTATGTGTGTGTGCTGATAAGAACAGGTATGTTTTTTGGAATGTGTGTTCACAGCCAGGCCTCGTACTGTGAGCTCAGCATGACGGGTTGGCATTAACACCTGAGGAAGCAGCAACAGGCAGACACACTCGCTGGACTTTTTATTTATGGTGCTGATGGAAGCGGGGGAGGTCATCGTGCACAATGCTGGCTGCACGTTGTGGACGTGGCATGAGTCCAAGCAAAACAATAGCCCCCCCCCCCCCCCCCCGTATGAGTCCCAGGGGGGCAGTGGAAAGCCCGGAATTCAGGCCTGGGGTTAGAGGTTCAAGGGTACGTCCTGTAGTTAATGAGATCGCCCTGCTGGGCCCCGAACATTGTCTTAGCAGCACTGCAACAACGTCCTCCTGATGTGGACCGCTAAAGTAAAAAGTGCACAACGCTCCCCCGAGGTAATCACAACAAGATGTCCCTCGACGGAGGACGGTGCCAGAAAGTGCCATGCTCTAGATGCCAACTTGCACCTGGAAGCCTGTACTGGCTAATTTGTACAAGTAAAAAGGACATGACCCGAGGAAATGCCTAGGACCACAGCAGAAACAAACACTTTCCTTAATGGTGCATGCCTTACATGGTCTATTAATGCAAATGGTACTTCACGTGTTATGAAACACAACAAAGTGGTGGGATTCTCTGCATGATAGGGAAATGGACTGTAGACTTCAAATAATCCCCCAAATTATTGAGCATTACAATGAAAGTGAAATTAGAAGGATTAAACATGCTCGCACAAGAATTTAGTAGTAGTTTGTGGAACTGGGGCTGCTGAGGGCAAGTGCCCCTGAGGTCATACATTGGAATTCAGATCAAAGTTCTGCCTCTAAAGTTGTACAACAGCTCAGATTTCGAACCACTGCCATGCGTAACGTCACATGAGGCATCAGCATGAGGCCTCACAAGATATCAGTGTTTTGCTTATCCTTTGGCTTTTGTGGTATTTTTGTGACACATGCATAGCAGCTGTACACCTTCACCCCAGTGAAGGTAGCCTCCATCTGCCTTCGGGTGTTTGTAGCAGTCCCAACTGTAGTTTGAGTCCTCGGAGGTGCGCTCAATGCTCACTCGGGCAATGCCAGTGAGACCTGAAAGGCATGATTGAGAGGAACGGGCCCCTGACCTAAACCCGAGTGGCGCTTTGTTATTGGAGCTATACTTGAGGTCGCCGGCAAGGTGGTTAAAAAGCTCCTCGGAGGGAGGGCCCAGGGTAGAACGTGATCTGCCCAGAGTTTCTCAAGTCTGGGCCTCTCGGCATCGACTGCTGCCCATCCGACTCAACCCAAGTTAAGCATAAGATAGATGTAAAGATCTAAAGTTTTTGTAGTAATCTAATGTTTGTGTATATTTGTGTATGACTGCATCACTTTGGTGGCTTGTGGAGCTCACGCAGGCACACTTAAAACAAATTTTCCTTGAAAAATAGTCCAGTTGGAACATAATATAGTGAGGTTTTAATCCCGAAACAATTATATGACTATTATTGGAGCAATTATTCGTGTCATTTTATAGATAGATCATCTGTTTCATTCGGTAAGAAACGATGTGCGCATTGCCGTCAACTGGGCCAACATTACGCCACAGTCCTTGGGCAAAGATTCATTCATACATTTGTGAGTGTTTGTCGAATGATTTGATACTTGGCACCATGCAAAACCTGCAAAATCACACACTCCTGTCATCATGTGTTTCTCACACCTGCTGTAAATCCCCCATTTGTTTGCCATGTAACGCAACAGCTTAATACAGTATATCAGTCATTCGAGCTTTAGAGGCATGTACTGTTGTGCACCACTCCACTCTCTTCTGGCCCTTCAAGTGCTGTTATTTATCTTTGCGGGAGACTATTGAAAGCCAAGCAGGCAGGCCTGGGCCGCAGATCATCTTCACTCGCCTTTTGTCCAGAACTAATCGGAACCATCAGCACTGCTCGTCTCATCCCTGCTCCCCACTCAGCACCGAATGAAGAACCACGTGAACAGATGGAAACAAATGTTAAAGCAAAGCAGCAGTTAAACTCACAACACCAGCACAGGCAACAGTTGTATCCAAAACTTGGCTGGGAGGAGGTGACTAAACCCAAAGAGGGGTGGGGGGGGGGGTGGTTGTTTGGGAGGTCTACGATCGAGAGCCCATAAATGATGTCACCACTACTAACCACAGCAAAATCCGTGTGATGTGGCTTGTTTGCGGTTGAGAGTACATGGGAGTGGAGGCTTCAAGGTTGACTCCGTAATATCCCACCCAGTTAGAAGCAACAGTCGAGCCTTGCCGACGTGGTGCAATGTGTGTTTAAGAGCTCAGAACAGCCAAACAAGCGCACGCATCATGAAAACTAGTGACCTGTAGAAAACCACTGACCAATACAGCAAAAGAGAAGTGCTCTTTGTCTAAACTAAATTCTAGTATGTTAGTAGGTAAGTAAATATTTCCCACGCAAACAAATGTCACATCCAAAATTTAGGAATCTCTTAAAAAAGCAATTTCTGTTTCTCAATTTTTTTGGGACATCACAAGTTGGAGCTACAGAACTTGTTTTTCACTGGACAGTGATAATGTAAAATATGAAAAATTGGCATGTATAAATAAAGTAGCTTGACCCATTGGCATTGTTCTTGTAAAATCAAAAGTTAGGCTTGTACGAATCCTGTGCACAGCTTTATTAAAGCTGAAGATGAACATAAGCAGAAAAGTATCAATCCATCCATCCATCCATTTTCTTCCGCTTAGCCGAGGTCGGGTTGTTTACGCTTTTCCTGATTGGCAAAATATGACCGTCGTGTATTCAAAGCCTCGAGTAAGCAGCCGAATATGAGCCTTAAAACAGATAGATCTATTTTGGTAGGTGTCTCTGTCAGGTCAGAGAGAAAAAATTACCATGAACATTGTTGCGTTCCAATGTTCAGATCGCCATCCAAATCCAACGGCTCCACAACGATGTTGAACTCGCTCATGATTATTGCTCTCTCAGGACTTTTTACTGGTCACCACATTGCATAAAAACTAATTAAAAGGACAAAAAGACTCAATAAAGAGATTCAGGAACTAAAAATTAACTCCACATCTGGATTACAAAGTTTCGCCAGATCCGAAGACGACATTCGATTCTATACAAGGTAAGATGGGAAAAAGCTATCCAAAATGTTCATGAATAAATCAAACATTTCTTACTCTACTGTGGCTTTATATAAAATAAAAAAACTATAACACACATTGTCACCCTCAGATGAAAGGGAATAAGTTAGGATGTAGAGTGACAAGGCAGGTACCAGCAAGGCCCAAGCTTGCCATCAACTGCGAAGTGAAGCGACTTCTACGTCGCCACGGTTGCCACCAAGAAAGCCCGAGCTACAAAATCGACACCGTCAAGCTTGACTGAAATTTTCCGCTGCCCACGTGGACAAGTCAAATGCGTTTCGGGACAACATTTTTATCGTCTGAGAAGAAATAGATTGAGTTATTTCACCACATAAAAAAGTAAGTTTGGACGAGTCAAGGTGAGGCTTTCGAACCAAACAACACTGTGCCAACTGTCAAGTATGACGGTGGTAGCCTCACGGTTTGGGGCCGACAGTGGTACGGATGCACCGCATAAAATGGATGCAGCAATGATAATTGAGGAGGACTACTCACAAATCAACTTCAAATCAACACACACCACAACTCTCGACACAATTTGGTGTTCCAATAGGACTGTGCTCCTGAACGCGCTCAAAAAACAGTTCTGAAATGGACAAAACAGGCTAACATTAAGCTTCTGGAACGGCCTTCCCAAAGACCGCAATCCTATTTAACATTTGTGGACGACACTTAAAAGCCAGGTCTGTTCCAGGAAACCGACCAATCTAAATTAGACTTCAGCGATTTTGCCAAGAAGAGTGTTTAGAGATCCAGCTACTCTAGCTACAAAAAAAAACAACAACAAAAAATAATTCTGCTAGAGGGGATACTTGCAACGGGACATCTAACCCAATAGTGACATTGTATATTTCAGTATCTATTTTGTATGTATATGTCTATATCTAAAAAATATAAAATATTGTTGCTTATGTTGTGGCGGCACGGTGGAGACTGGGGTTCAATCCCCGGGCCCGCCTGTGTGGAGTTTGCATGTTCTCCCCGTGCCTGCGTGGGTTTTCTCCGGGCACTCCGGTTTCCTCCCACATCCCAAAAACATCCATGGTAGGTTAATTGAAGTCTCTAAATTGAATGTAAGTGCGAATGGTTGTTTGTTTATGTGTGCCCTGCGACCCTTGTGAGGATAAGCGGCTCAGAAAATGGATGGATGATTATGTTGTCATTCCACTTAGGAAACAGAGAAGGTTAAATAAATCATTATAGCCTCAAATTAATATGATATTCTTGCCCTTGATGACTGAGTGGTTGTAAACGTCTAACCGCAACTGTGAGCACACACCATGCAGGGCATTAGCTGCAGCTTTACGGGGGATACCAGAACACGTGCGCGTTTGTGTCTATTTTCAAGCCTGAAAGTGTTGTTTTTTTTTGGTTTTTTTTGCACTGCTGACGAGGCCTACTTTCTTTCTAACTGTAGGAAAAACAGATTTGAATGAGATCCCGGGGGAAGTGCTGGGAAATAATAAATAAATCAGTGAGCGGAATTGCCGTTTCCAGCCCGTGAGCCAGATACATAAAACTTAACTCAGATTCAAGGCGGACTGACCTGGAAAGTTTCTACGGCATATGGAATCTCTAAAATGTGCTATGCCATAAAGTGTAGGACAAAATATTGAAATCGATCACACATATTGTCAGTGAACAGCTCGTTAAGTCTGTGATGTGCTGTGTGGGTCATCTCCAAGTACACCACTGTGAGGTCTTTCACATTTTAAAAATCTGTTCTGATTTGAAAAGATCTTGATGTGCGTACCCCGCTTAAGGGTGAAACCTTGAACACAACCAAGAGTCAGTATGTATGTGCCTCAACAGAGGTAGACAGAAGGTAGAGACAAATGATGCAATGAGAACAAAGCACAAAATAATATTAGTACTACAAGTAGGAAAATGGGAATAATATGATGATTTGAAAACTGATGTACAGTATTGTGCTGAAGTCATGGGTCATCATAAGTTTTGTTGTTTTAGCAATGCTATAATGATCATATACATTAGCCCTAAGGCCCAATATAATTGTGTTTCTTTGTTCATCTGGAGCAGGTTAATCCCTGTTTTACAGAGGACGAGTGGTACAGTTGAGGTCATGTCATCGTGACAAGATAGTGAAAATAAATTCCTGTATCCGCACTTATGTCTAAATTGTTGCCAAAAATGCATGGATTCTTTGATTCTATTTATCATGCCAAATTTAATGCTGTAAAATTAAAACAAAATAAAAATTTAATTAAATTTAAAAAAACCTATTCCCTATAACAAAGCTAATGGTACCCTAAGATTTGTTCTTTAACAAAAATGTAGGCGTGGTATGAACAGAACTACACTGACCCCCCCCCCACACACACACAAACAAAATTGGAGAACTGTCTGCACGAGAGGGTGAGAACAGGTGCCAAGTAATACTTTAAGAAGTGTTTTTTCATCAATTTAAATTTGTTTTAAAACGTTAGTGTTTTTTAGACTGTGAGGGAGGGGTTAAAGTATATATTTAAAAGAATTGTGTATGGTCTATGATACAGATGTTCACTTATTGCGATTTATGGCTCTGGAAAGTGTCGGGGGTTCACTCACTGCTAATAACAATTGACAGTGCATGAGCCTAATTCGGTCTTTTCAGTGGAGGATCTGTTCCTTTAATAACTATTCAGACACTTCCCCTGAGAGACGCCTGGTGGGCCGGAGAAGCCTGCTTGCTCATCTGCAGTTGTGAGGCCGCATCACCTCGGCTTCAGCTGCTTCCAATTTGGGTCTCAGCGCTCGCCATTGCCTTTTCCATTGACACCATAAATATCAGCTGCTGTGTGGCCATTCTGCAGCTGCCTACCTCAATGCACGTTTGCATTTTGTAGACTTCGGATGTACATCGAGAATATGTGGGGGGCGGGGTTGTAGATCAAATGTGATGTTAAGCCAAGCAAAACACAGAAACATCGGAAACGCTTCCGTGAGAGTCTGACATTTGAATGCAAGATGTGTTCGCCAGGCTTACGATTTCCATAGCTTTGCCGTTGCGGACAACACCATCACCTGCTCTCGTTCTCGGCTCCTAAAGCCTGCCACCTTGCAGCAGCTAATCACCCTGAACAGCTGCATCTTTCACTGAACAAATCCCCGTACGGAACACTTCCCGCCTCCAAACCCACATTCCCACTTTGGCAGGCAGACATACGTCCATACATGCATAACATCCATGCACACTCCCACTCTTCCTTTGCAAAGTGTGTCTGAATGATGTTTAAAGCATCGGGTTTAGTGTGTAGGCCCGTGATAAGGCCGGGCAGAGCTATGAAAACACAGATTAAGTTTCCGTGGCTTATTAAGGACGACGTGCTTCAGCCTCGCAGCCATACCGCAAATTGCATCTGAGAAAAAAAAAAAAAAAAACACAGCATCCGCGTGGCTGTGAGATATGTCTTGATGGGTACCCCCTGCGGCAGAGCTTTGACAGCCATGCTAATTCGCGCCAACGTTCCCCCATATGCCGTGTGCAGCCTGGCAGCCCCCCCTCCTGTGATAAGGTTCGCTTATTTCTTTGATGGCTCTCATCCAAACGTCAATTCACAACCAAGATATCGAGTGTTGCTGATAGTCATGGTCTCCGGAGAAGATGCATGTTTAGATAAGTTTGCATATTGGCAAACACCATCTCTGTTGTTGATGGAATACAATATTTAAAATCCAACTTCAAAAGTTCAATTCATCCTGAGATCACTACTTTTCTGTTAATGAGGATGAGATGCAATCTGAAAAGAAGCATTTACTTCCTTGCTAAATGCTAAATCTAACCAAGCATACGTTAAATCCCCGCTCCTGGCAGGCTATGAAATTTCCTCCATCTGCAAATACTTAAAATGTATTTTTTTTTCTCTCCATTGGACTCAATCAGCGATAAAGACCATTATGTTCCCGGTCCAGAGGTAAGACAATATCTCCCAAACCTCATAGAAAACAATTAGAACTCAGTAATTACACCACTGGCCTGGAATTCCAAAGCCTGAGGTCAGGGTGAGATAGTCGAAAAAGAGTACATGTGAGCGGTGCCTGTCGGATGTAGTGTTATCTTACTCTGCATGGACTCTGAAGGAGTGCATGCTTGGTTCTGAACCCTGATGTGATGTAATGTTTTGCTTTAGTAGTACGAATATAATAGGCCTGAAATCCTGGATGACAGCATGGCACCATCATTACACATCATCCTCCATCATTTATCTCAGCATGCTGTGGCTACTGCCTTGGTTTGGGGAAATGCAAAACTAAAACTGAGACACGTTATCTCCACTGGTCCAGCTGATTTATATTTGTTGATCACTGGAGGGCGGGGGGGGGGGGGGGGGGGGGGGGGGTGAGAATGGACGGACACAAGAGAAAACAAGTCTCTCGTCATCTCCATTTCACCACATCTGTGAGTGCACCGTCAGCGTACGCACAGCCGATGCTCACTTTGCACCTTAAGGCAGCCGAGATGTTAACACTGTAATAATGCACACCGGGACTGTGAGTCAGTGGTGGCCTGGAGTGGCCCGATGAGAGAACGATGGGGGTCAAACTAAATGAACAGATCATGCACATTTTCCACAGTCTGACAAGCAGCACAAAGGGGATGAAGGAAACGAGAGGTCTCTCAAAGGTATATCGTTCCGCCTCTTAAGTAGAATGTTACTAATGTTTTGCTCAGAAAGTGGATTTTAAAAGACATACTGCAATGTTAGGGCTTTGTTTATGGAAGTATGTATGTTAAATTCCATTTAAGGGTAGAAAAAAACAAAAATAAATAAGTGAAAAGCAGATGGAATCCCAAACAGGTATTAAGATCTTGCCTTTCAAACTTGCACTCATTGAACTGCGTGTGCAGCTTTCACTTCTTCTGCGGCAACAGATTTAAGCCCACGCCGGGGTTCGGCTTTGCCAGTGTGGCCAGCTTTTATTTTGGCTTCAAGCTGTGAATGAGGCGGGAGGCAGCAGCGCTTTCAGGTTCTGAGGTCCTCTTAGCGGTTCTGCTCCCATGGCGCGGACAGAACAAAGCGCCGGTGGCCCTGGATAGCGTCCGCGGTGCCAGAGAGTAAGGCCCCCGTGAATGGAAACTGTCACTTCTGCTCAGCGCGGCCTGTGATCTGAGCCACCCGAAACAGCGCTCAGTTAAGTGGCTAATCCTGGCACCCCTGCTGGCTCGACAGCCCCCTGCTGCCATGACAACCGGAGGGGAATCTCCTTTGGCAACAACTTAATTGGATAATTTCCTCTCTCCTCTGCTTTTGTTAAGTAAAGTCTAGTCCGCTGGTGAACTTTGCATTATGGTGGGTGAGGTTGTATTGTGACTGTTGTGATCAACCTGCATGCTGTTGGTCAAACAGGCCCTTGCTTTCCCTACCACCACAAAGTGACCACAATAAATATTTATTGTGCTTTGTGCCACAAAAGCCTGAACATTTATGTTACACCCAGTCGAGTGGCGGCCCAAATAGACACTCCGCCCTCCTTCCTAGACAGTCGGTGCAGAGGTGCCTACGCCAGTAGGGAAGTCATTACGCATGTGTGTGTGTGTGTGTGTGCGTGCGTGCATGCATGCATGCATCTCAAGCAGCTGCTGTGGTCACAAAAAGAAAACAGCAGCGCTAACATGGCACTTTGAGAGGATGATGACAATGTTCCAGTCACACCACAAAACCATACAAAGGAACGTAATGTAACATAATGCAGCAGCAATAAGCTCATTTACCCTGATCAATTGACACCAGGCTGAAGTGATTAATTCTTTACACATTATTATTCATTAATAAGAATTATATTAATAATACATTTTATTTACAGGGCATCCAAAGATGCTTTAGATGGGTTATCTAAACTGTTAAACAAGAGCTACAACCTTGAGTGCACCCTAGTTTGATTTTATGATCGTGTTTAAAAACAAGAATTGTATAATATCATTAATTCAGCTAACTTCCTTCATAAAACCATTTCCTGGGTCAGAATCTCTGACTTCCTGTTTGGACTTACCATCTTCACAGGCGGTCCCGCTGAATCCTGGACAGCATTTCCACTCCAGTGAGGTCACAGTGCGGTACACCATTTTATAGGAAGGTCTGACAACTGTCCTGTAGCTGAAAAACACAAAAATGCAAAAGCATTACACACTTGAACTCACCACAGTAAAGCTTGGAACAATAAACCTTTATCTGCCTTTTGTTTTCACTGAGGGCCCGTGATGCTTGCGCGAACTAAATACACTTGAATGCCTATAAATTTAACAAAGGAACAGGACTAGGGAGGCGACAAAGTAAACAAAGGTAAAAATGAGGACATCCAACATTTCATGCTCTTTCTTCTTGAAATGTGTCCATTTCCTGAACGAAGATAAGCTTTGTTCGATCAATGGCAACTTTTGTGTTATTCACATTCTCTTTCTTTCACCGCATCTTGGGGACAATGTCGACTAATCAACCGATTTCATGTGTATTGCTGCACATTTTGGGTACAACACCACCAATGTTCCCTCTAATTTTTTTATGTGTCTGAGCAAACACACTAAGCCCCTGAGCGGGTCCCTTAGAGCACCGCGAGCAACATCAGACGTGTGCACTGTGGTCAGGTCAGTGTCACATCCATTGAAGTTACATGGCTTATTAAAAGAATCAGATTACAGAATTTACATTCCCATCAGAACACTTAAGTGTTTTTGCAAATTTACAATGAAAATGTCAACACACTTTTCTTTCAACTACAGAAAAAAATACATTGCTAACCAAACCAAGCCAACTATAACCTATGAAGCATAAATTTGAAAGCCCGCTTCCAAATGTATTTTTCAATTTTTGTTCGTAATTCACAATGATATTCCCGTCGGTTTTTCTTGTCTCTCCAGTGTTTGCACACGTTGTCCAGGTTGATGGCCTCGTCTGCTTGCAGTTTTGACTTCATGCGCATCAGCTGCTGCAAGACGATTTCTGGATGCTGTTTGGATGCGATTCATTAAACTAAAGCCTCTTTCACAATCTGCACTGGATGCTTGAAATGTAGCACAAATATCCACCAGCTGAGAGATGTTTTTTTTTAGCTCCTCGCATTTTAGTGTTCCAGCCACCATATCTGAGAATGTGCTGATTGACCCTTGTTTAAGTTTTTGCCTCATTATCTACTTGAATTCACCATATTCCTTGTTAATGGCCTCTACAGAATGTGGGTGATGAAGAATGGCCTCATACTTCTTTGCCAATGTGGCAACATCTGCTGTTCCATACTCAAAATTATTAAAGTATTGGGAACGCAACTTCTCAATCTTTACGCTTGCAAAGCAGTGCTCTTCCATCACAGTCAGGTTGTGTCTTTGAAAAAAAAAGACAGATGTGTGCAAGCTCATCCAAAACATCTCCCAGAGTAACTTTGAACTTTGGATCAGTCAGTTTTTTGTAACAGTATTTTGCCACTGGCTTCTCTCTCGCAGTATTTCTCCAGCACAGAGCAGCTCCTCAAAACAGCATTCACAGCTTGGTGCCAAGACAGCCATCGCACTTCGTTCAGAGGCCTGAATGACAATGTATCCTCATCAAGAACCTTTGCCAGGTCTTCCAATGTTCCCCTCTTTATAGTAGAGCTTGAGAAAATGGAATAAACCGTTCTAAGAAGACTTTCCACATCACGCATCATCAATGCACAGGTCCTCTCTATGGCTCACACAGTGTTGTTCAGTTAGGTGTGATATTTGTCGCTTCAATAAAGCTGCAACTCTGTTGTGTTTTTCTAGCATTACTGAGGCATCATCGGAGGTCAGCATCACCATTCTCTGTAGGTCCAGTTCATGCTTTGTGTAAAATCATCAATTATTGCCTGCACAATATCTTTCGCAGTGCGTGCTGACAGCTGAATGATGCTGCCAAACACAGTTTTATGGTGAACGTTATTTTCCTCCCTGTATTTAAAATACAGAACTAGCATTTTGTGCACTGTAATGTGTGCTTTCATCTATGATGAGGGAGTGCCAAGGTGCATTTTTAACATTACACAGTCTCATCCTGCATTATTTGATTGATTGAATAATTTTTGGTACGCCAGCTTTCTGGTATACTCGGGTACTTTGCCATGTGATTGTGAACTTGTTGAACCGACAGCAGAGATGCATTCATGTCGGTGGCTCGCAGAATATCGTCGACTTCAACTTGCTCTGGGTTCGATTTGCTTGCCAGTGTCAGCTCGTTCCTCTTCTCTCTGTCTTTGGCGCTCTCCCCCAACAAGGTGCCGATCCCCATTCCCCATCTTACATCTGCGTACAATTCCAACTGCTTTCAAATGACTTTTGTGCTGAATCGGACGCTTGAGGTAGTCCAGCTTCCATTCTGTCCACACTTTTCCTTCCAAAAACTCGCTTGCTATTTTGGCTTCTCAACACGTTTTGCAGACCAGACCTTTCTCGCTCGAAAAAGAGAAAATCACATCCAGTTTCACCGCTTTTTCTTCTATTTGCACATACTCCGACAGCCATTAATTAAATTAAATTAAAAGAACAGCATTTCTTTTTTACTTTGGCTTGGTTTGAGGAAATGTCACTGCCCGGTGGTATTATACCACCGTAGTTGGTACCCAAATGGGAGGGTGCCAAACTGGGGTTTCGAGCTTTTTGTACAGTAGGATGTATGTGCATCTTATGTTGTGACCAGTGAGTGTCAGTAATGCAAAAAAACAACTTCTGAAATAAAAATCGGCATCTTCGTACTAACTTGTATTTCGTTCACTAAATTTGGAAATTCCTGGATAATAATTCTATTTTGGCATAAATAATATAATTTAGGTTAAACAGCTAGCTACATGTATTCCTGTAAGTATGGTTGCTACTTCTGCTCACCTGCCACCTGTACATCCCTGTGGCCAGCGGCACGTCTGGTAGACTCGCTGCACGACGGTCCCATTCTGCACCTGGCAACTCACGGTCCTCGTGACTGTATGCGGACACCAGTTTCTAAAGGCAGACACAAAAAGAAATCTGAAGACAAGGGTGCGGAATATCTGTCCTTCAGATACACGAAAATAGCATTTGAGGGTGTAAATAATTCAAGTAGCACAACATTTGAAAACAGTAACAAGGACACTCACTCCGCATCACGCTTACGGCAGGAAATTCGCCTCAGTCACACATTCGCTATCCTCACGTCTACATTCAGTTCTCCAACCCCCTACCCCTTTGTTTTGAAATTCCTTCATAGTGTTTACACAGTTTTAATCAGCCACGAGATATGCAGAAGTGCATTGTTAAGCCCTATTGACACTGTTGTGTCCATTCATTTGCATTCAGCTCGCAGATAATGTCACCCTGGAGAGCAGACAAGGTCCCATACTGTGATGGCAGTGTGTCAGCACATGCCAACGCAAGGTCAGGAGTCCCCTATGTGCCCACAGAAGCTTTGTAAGACATTACCGCAAGTGCCTGAGACACAATAAAAAAGAACAACCTGCCATGAAAATAAACTGATTCAGGGTCAGTGCTTCATATCTGCTCGTGAGCTTGACCCCCAAAAATAAGATAAAATAAAATAAATAAATAAACATTGTTCTCTTCGCATCTTACAATTCTGGGTTACACGTCGCACAAAAACCCCCACAATGAGGCATGTGTTACCATGATTTTTATTAACAATGACATGTGTACAAAGCCCCCGATTACATTCACATGGTGATAGCCGGAGGACAAACGTGGCAAACTATTACCATGGAGTGTGTTTACACAATCAATCAATAACTGTGCAGCTCTGTAATTGTGAGCTCCATTTAGAAACCACAAAGGAAACTGCAGACCACTTAGCGGCACAGAACCTTGTGTGTTCTGCTGCCAAGGTGTTTGCAAGCGTAGGAGGGGGGCACCACCGTCTGTTTGTCAATATGCATGCATGACCATATGTTCGTGTGTGAGAGAGATTCAAAGAAAAGGGCCAAAGGCAAAGGATGCTAAGGAGCTCCCATTAACAATCCCCACATGCGCTGGCGGCCGCACACATAGCTCTACAGATTGAAGTAAAGATGCACGCTACTATAGCTCTTTGTGTACACTCTCCAGGCACTTGATTAGGTATACATACCTTGCTATGACTGGTTGGACCAGTTTTTCTTCTGAGCTAGAATTGGAAACAGTCCTCATAGATTCTACTTCATATTGTTCTCATAGCATTTCAAAGTTGACGCAGCTTTCGACGGAGATCTGGTGCCTGTGAAGGCAACTTGACAACAACTCAAATTCAGAGAAGAGTTTGATGATGATTTGAGCTTTGTGACGCGTTATCCTGCTCTCGACGTCAGATGATGGTACGCTGTGGTCAGAAAGCATTCAGTTGCTTTTGCAAGTGGCATACTGCAGTATAAATGAAAAGAATGTGTATAGCCATATACAATTCACAAACTATCTTGTTACTTCTGTCACATCATCAGTATCGTATGTTCCTATGTCATAACATTGCATCCATGTTTGACGCACGCTGTGGTATGTTCCTGTCCTCCTCTAAACTTTCCTTCTCCAATCACTCATACATGATTGCTGACCTTGGTTTCTTTTGTCAGTCAATGTCACTCTGCGTTTTTTTCATGAAAAGTTGAATCTGTCCTTCTACAGAACATTCTTGACTTCTATTCATGTTAAGTTTTTTAATCACGGAGAAAAGGATTCTGCCATCCTCCAATTTAGACGTCTTCTGTGGTGTTGCAGGCATTTTCAAATGGGCTTTTGCTATTTTCTTTACAATGTTTAGTTCCAGTCAAACAAAATCAACTCAAACAATGAAATGACATTTTAAGTTACACTTTAATTCAAAGTTAAGCCTAGAAAGTATAAGGAACCAAGCGATCATAGACCTAATTTGAAAAAAGATTTTCTTTAAGCACAATGTTAAATTGTTGTACTGGCCATTAGGTAAGACAATATCTATAAGATTAGAGCGTGACATCGCTTTGTCTTCACGGGGAGAGACGGGGGAACATTTCTAGTCATTAGTGGAAAATGTTAGATTGTGAAGGTGATCCAGTTGAGCAGCATAATGTAGGGGCGGTCTTTTCCCGTCCCTTTATCACCCACAACCAACTGATAAAGATCAACTTCCCAGGCTCAGGGGAAGTATGCCGAGGTACACCTGGGAACAGCTACAGACTGCGACTAGCGGGGGGTAACTTTTATGGCCTCCTGCTCTCTTTGCTTTGCACTTATGTAATTATCACAGAGGAAACACCAACTTTGGTGACTGTAATAACAAGAGTACTACATTTTACAATTTCCGAACTAGCTTACCTTAATGAGCAATGACGTACGACAAGACAAAGACCAATACTTTCTCTATGCATGGGAGCATACAAGGATACATTCCTTCTTTGTACCTGAAAAGCTTAAAGATAATGTCTGTCTTCCTAGAGCACAATTATCTCCGGTGAGATCTAAATGAATAAAGTTATATAACAAGGTTAGAAAATGCCATATAGCCAGTCAAGTCCCCTCATTTCATTTTCAATAGCTATTATACAATGATTATCTGACACTTACGGCGCTGTCTTTATGGATGATAATGGTCACATGGGTTTTTAAAGAGCTCTCATTTCAAAACAGTCAACAACTGGCCCCCACTGGAGTGGGTCCGATGTGTGCATCATATCCCGAAAACACACGTCACACTGCTGTGCCGCAAGATAAATAAATCAACCTTCTCTTGCAGCCAACCGTATGAAAATGACATTCTAGTGAATCCTCAGCTTTGGCCCATCTGGTCGCCTTACAGCTCACGCAGCCTGCATCTTTCATGATACTGCTTGGAACACTTCGTACTGAAGACTGGGAGAGGAAAAAGCTGGCAGACAAAGCCAAGGGGGCTGGCACGGGCAATAATGTTGCATGGGCAGATGCTGGTGGAAAACGTGTCAGTAACTTTTAGGACGAAGGGAAGAAGCTGAGTAATGTGCAAAAGTCTTGGAACAGCGTTAGATGCATGTTGTTTTTGCCAACAGTGTAATGATAAAATGGGTGTGAAGGTGTTGTTATAAAAAAATAAAAAAATAAACAGAATGAAACGAAAAGAACAAACAATAAAACAGGCTTAAGAGTGTGTTTATGGGCCACATCCAAAAACCTCAGGGAATCTGTATTTATTTGTGTCTGAGGGGATAGCTGCTTCGAGAAGACAAAGCACAGACATGCGCATAAAGAGAGGAGGACTTTGGTCATAAGGGTCACAGAAGTAGCATCTCATGGGAACACAGTCAAAGAGGCAAAGAGAGACAGACTTAAACCCATAGGATAGAAGAAGCAGAAGACACAAATGTGCTGAGGACACATTGCAAAGCCATTAATAAAGCGAGCGGCTGTCACAATCTGATGATGCTGCTCGAAAAGCCAAAAGACAAATTGAGAACTGAAATGAGCAATAGAGGAGCTGTATCCCTTTTACCCTGGAACAGTTTTACTGACGTACTGAAACCCGGACCGACACCCGCACTCTCCAGACCCCTCACCAGCCCCCCAGGAGAACCCTGAGTATGTGTGTGTGCCCGGATGTGACTGGTGAAAATAATATTTACAGTGAATGGTGTGAATGTGTGCTAATTGAGTGATGAAGAGGCCTGGCTCATCTGGCGGGACAACCACCAGGAGAGAAGACCGCCACACCCAACCCCGGGAATCCCCTCCCCCCGATTCCAGTCAGCACCCACTACCCACTCCCGAGTGCAGACCCAGACCAGGAAGGGACAAAAAACCCACAGCAGCCTGTTCCTCTGCGAGAAGACGTGGAGGCAACCACAGCCGGACGCAAGGACCAGAGAGAAGAGGAGGAGCAGGCCCGGGGAGCAACAGGGGGGCCCCACCGCCCTCCACCAGCAGCCAGAACGGGGGACCAAGGCGGACGCCAGCTGGCCCCACCCCAGCACCCGCTGAACATGGGCGAATCCACCACCAATGCATGCTGGGAGGCCTGCCCGGTAATCCCCCCTCCCGCTCCCCCCTCCAGAGGTCAGGAAGGAGTAAAGAAAGTCCCACCCCCACAGATGCCCGGACCGCAAGCAAAGGGTCAAGAAGAGAAGATCCCCAATTTTTTTTTTTTTTTTGTGTCCTGTTCGGCTGTTAGGTCAAGCAGAATGGAAAATCTGTATCCCTTTAATGCCGAAACAGTTTCACTCTGTCACAGTAGAGTTTTGAAGCTTCCGCTGTGGTATTATAATTGAGGTTTATTGAGAAAGAAACAAAGACAAAAGACAAAGCACTAATTGTAAACAGGATGAGTGAAGAAAATTACATTACATTACATTACATTAGAAGAGAAGATCCCCAATCCGTGCACGTGTCCTTTCATCGTGCAAATCAGTCTAACGTGTGAGAAAGAGAAAAAGCACATTTTAGATCTGGTTTTCCTCAGAGGGCCATTATGATCGTAAAACCATATCAATGTTTAATCGCCTCATCATATTATTACACGTAGACAAGAGCTTGATGGATAACTAGTTTCGAAATCAGAAGTCAAGGATAATGCTTTGTTCAACTATTGTTCAAGTAACTGTAAAAGGGGTTTGGAGACAAAACATGATTACAATAGTTCATTACTATTTATTACATATGAATATTGTACAAAATTTGGAACAGATTTTAGCAAGAATCATGGAAGTTCACACACATGATTTGCTTTTGCGGGCCACATAAAATGATGTGGCAGGCCAGATCTGGCCCCCGGGCCTTGAGTTTGACACCTGTTATTTAGATACACCATATTGAAGTAGGGGGACCAGCTGTCTGTGTAATTATGTAATTGATTTTTTCATTCCGCAGATATTCTTTCTAATGCCAATATACTCTGTGATGAGATATAACCAGTGATTAATATTGCTTATTTTTCCAGTTGAATAAACGTGTTTTCTTAGCGGTTGCTGATGCAATGAGTACTGATGGTGAATATTTATTTGGGAGGTCGATTATGTATGCACAATCTTGGGGGAGGTGGAATCCTGCAGCTCAAAATATACGATAGTTTTTGCGTAACCTAAGTCCAAAAGCATTGAATTGGTGTGCGTTCCCATATAGCATGAAAAAAGGTGTCTGGGGTATTTTTAATGCATTGCTTAAGACACACAAGGGATGGTGACCCATTAAATGAGCAGTAGAAGATACGGCACACCAGGGACGGTGGCTCTTTCTGCTGCAAGTTCAAAGCATGTGAGTGTGTGTGCGCAGTTGTGCAGATGACAAGCAGAGAACCCTAAAGGGCATCAAAGGTCACATGGAAGTGTCTCTTCACAGCAGCAACGGAGAAACAAGGAAAACCCTCATTTGTCTTTGTCTGTCTGGGCCTTTCAGGTGTGGACACCTGCAGCCTTTGAATGCGTCACGGGTGCGTGCATCTTTGAAGTGTTCGCAAGTGAGAAGGCGGATTTCACCTGCAGTGCCGTCATGTGTCTCACATGTGACGGATCGCTTGGAAAAAAAAAAAAACACTCTTCTGCCAAAATGGCGAGCACACTAGCTCGCTTCAGTAAGATGTATTCAGAAGCTGTATTAGAAACGTGCCTTTAGATATGTGACTCAAATAAATGGTTGTGGATGACTATGATTTCAGTTACATCTTAATATGTTAATTATTATGGTTGTACGTTACAGTAATGTATGTACCAGCACTGCACATTAGCTTTATTTAGCTACATGTGCGGAGCAAAACAATAATCATTTTTAGAATCAATTTTGTATCGACTATTCCGTCAAGTACCCGTGTAATCGCCCCCCAAAAAATATATTTTTTTAACTCCTTTTTTTTTTTTAACTACTATCATGCATTTTATTCTCATTTGTAAAGGCTGGACTTTTATCCTTAAACTGCATATGTTGATACTGAGTGCATGGTATAAACTTTGAAACTTTGGTATAAAGAAATTGAGACAACAAAATTAGCCTTTGCTAAACGTTAGCATTCGCGATTAGCATTAGCGCGCTAGCGATTACCATTTTAGGTAAAAAAAACAAAAAAAAACGCTATCATTCAGCTGACTCATACATCATGTTATATGTACATTATACATCTAATAGTGTCTTAAAAACCACTTACAGACACTCCTCTGTCGTTATTGCAATGTTTTTCACTGGTGCAACGCTGCGTCCATCAGCAACAAACATGGACAGTGGCCAAACATTGTTCCGGGCGGCCCAAATATGCTTTTATTCGTATTTTTTTATTGCCTCGAGGCAGAAATTTTTGCGGCGATCAATTTTTGTGGTAAATTTTTTTTCACAGCCCTACACGTGGGCGTGGTTTCATTCGGCGGCCATGCCCACAGCGTCTGACAGCGGAAAGAACGGCTTGATTTGTCACGTCTTTGAAACCTCATTTTATATACTTGATTTTTTTCATTCAAATTTAATCATTCAAATTCTCCTTTGTGTGTCCAATTTACATGACATTTATTTTCACTTTATATGGACTTTAGATTGATTGAAGACTCTAAATTGCCAGTAGGTGTGAATGTGAGGGCAAATGGCTGTTTGTTTCTATGTGCCCTGCGATTGGCTGGCGACCGGTTCAGGGTGTACCCCGCCTCGCGCCCGGAGATAGCTGGGATAGGCTCCAGCAACCCGCGACCCTAGTGGGGAGAAGCGGTACAGTAAATGGATGGATGTAATGGAATTTTGAATTCAAACTAACCAGTGTTGTGATGTCGCTGCTTTCAAATAAACCTGTATATTCATTGGAGTTGATTGAGTCAACTCCTTAGCCATTCTGCTTGAAGCCCCTGGAATCCCAGTCATCTCTGTTCCCATACTTCAAGAGACGTGGACATGGTTAAGATGGATGAGGAATGAGGCAGGCCGTAGGGCTCAGACTGCCTGTCAGACCATGACAAGTGCTCAAGGGGAAGATAAAGAAATGGACGAGATACCAAATAAAGCCACTTACACCACCAACCCCCCCCCCCCCACACACACACACACACACACACACACTAACACCCCCACTCCAGAGTACTGAGCTCGGTAGTTTTAAAAGGATATAAGCAGTACGAGGGTGAATGAGCACTTTATCAGCTCTGCACTGGCGTGAGCGCACCAGTCGCGAAATTACTCAAGTAGTGTTAATCCCCTTTCATTTGCGTAATGCTGGGGTGGGAATGCATTCCTCTATTCTCCCTCTTGCTAATATGCGAACGTCTGAACTTCATTGTGCAGATTCTCTTTCTGGGAGACAATGGACTCAGCAGGCCCAAACTATTTCATTAGAGCAAAATGTTGCGTTTACAAAATAAGAACAAATAAATAGGTTCAGCTTTGATTCACAGCATCAAAGAAGTTAATTTAATAATGCATTTGTTATTATGATGGTAGCTTGCAGTGGTGTCTAACTGGACTGCATTTTACGAGGTGTGTAATATTTTTAAGATTTCCCCCTTTTATGTGGCAAAAAAAAAAAAACAAGCAAAATATTAGTTTCCAAAAATGTCGTTTGCGGCTGTTTAAACATGATCCACTTTCCTTTCCGACTCTGGCTCAATCCCATGACTCCTTAAACCCCCTGACCCTTGAGGACGCCGCGGCAGCTCCTGTCCCACAAATGCGATCGACCACTTACAGACCCACTGTAAACTTCTCAACTTTCAAGGGAAGAAAGTGAGCCCAGATGCAATGAAGTCCCAGATGCTTTGTGTTTAGTAAATATGTCGACAAGCTCCGAGGCCGTGAGTGACAAGGGGGCCGAGCGGCGAAGAGGGCCGGTGCAGCAGGAGCTATAGGAGCCATGAAAGCCACCTGGACATGCCCGGGAGAGTGGGCCTCCTTGTTATTCACAGTTGAAGCCCCCCAGAGCCACAAAGCCTATCTGACTGCACTTATATTTTCAGGTAAATTTGGACTGGTGACCACTCTACCAAAATGATTTCCAGCCCAATGGTTGTCGAACTGATTATTTATAGGAATAAAGTGTTGCAAATTGCAAATTAGATATCATTACAATTTCATCAATTGTAGGTAATTTGTGCCAATTTGTTATTCAGAAGTGTGTAGAGTGTATTAGCCATTCGCATTAATCAGTACCAAAGAAGAATCCCAGTTTCAAAAAGGTCGGGGACCACTGATTTAGTGTCTTCAATGAAAACAATCTTACATGCGCTCACAATGTTGAGGAGACCACACAGACTCCACACGCGAGTCAAACCCGAGGTTGAATGAGGGTGCATGTGAGGTTACCACTAAAATTATTGAAGATTCAAACTCAGGACTGTGAAGCAGATGTGCTAACTCCTCGTCGCCCCAATGAGGTTTCACCAAACAGATCAAATCGTGATCACAGTGGACATTGCATTCATTTCATTGCAACAACCCTAATCAAAAAGCCAAGAATGGGGGGGAAAAAAAAGACCCCTGTGGAGGGGCGTTGCTTTAGATTAACAAACAACCACTCTGCAAAACCATTTGAAAGCATTATGTCTTATTCAAACAAACCCCCCAGGGACTGCATAAATACAGTACATAAATCATGACTGAAACACATCTGCAAAGAATATTTTGCATCTAAAAATGTGGTGAGAGGGCAATCATGGCTTCATAGTAAAGTTTCACTATTTGCCTGCATGGTCATATTTCAACATTGCTGGTGGATCATCACTTGTGCAGAGTTGCGGACCATGACAGCATAACTATTTGGAAGATATTGGTCATCCCCGTACTCACAGAAAGACCAAGTGAATAAAAGATGCTTACCTTTTTTGATAGACGGCGGGATGAGAGGCTGCAGTTTGCGCTCTGCTTTTGTAAAGTCCAGTCTTCCAGGTTCCGTCAGCGGGCGTGCACAGCCAGAGCACCAGCACGGTCCAAAGCAAACTTTTCCAGCAACGCGCAAACACGTTCTCCCTTTGGCAAAGTCCCATTGCCGTGGCATCAAACGCCAACAAGTAAGTAAATAAGTCAATAAATAAATAAATAAATGAGGAGCAGCCACGAACGGTTCGATGAGCCACACTTCCCCCGCCTGGGAAAAGCCAGCTCGGGAGAAAGTTAAAGGAGAGGTGTGTCAAACAGAGGCAGTTACACAAAACACGTGCAATATTATTTTGGTGTGCCGAGAAGCATTGAAAGCGATGGGCGTGATGATTTAATCCCCCAAAGCGGACATGTTGGCGTTAATTGCTCTCCTCGGCGTTGACTGCGCACATGGAGCTGAAACATCAGCGGGCATGAAAGCACTTTTTATAGCTTCCTCGGGTCTCTTTAAAGCACAGCCTACTTAGGTCCTTCCACCCTGCCCAGTTTCTATGTGCCTCTCTCTCTCTCTCTCTCTCTCTCTCTCCCTCTCTGAGGACAAAGCATGCTCATGTCAAGAGCAGTTGATGCTCACCGTCATGACAGGCAAGAAAAACAATGCATTTGCAAAGGTAACAATGCTCAGATTTAATTGGCCGGCAGTATTGCAATGTTAACAAAATATTCACAATTGTGACTTAAGTGTAATGACAAATAGTGCTGCAGGGAGTATTTCCCAACGTTTACTGAGGCTCATACTAAAGAAAAACCTCGTGTCACTCCACCAAACAAAAATGTTAACAAAGTAGACAGTATACTTAAAACTGTTAATTGGACCTTATGCCATCTAGTGGAGGAGCATGTAATTGTTCAGGGTGTCACTATACGTCGCTGGCATAAATACATGAACAAGGATATGACGTTAAGTAAATAAATACGAATTTGAGGACCAGTTGTAAAGTAAGATAATTTCCCGTGGCACAGCTGGTGATCTCTCACGACCCTTTAATGTGGTTGGAAATGACTGGCTTAAAATAACTCGTTGCAGCCGTTTCGGAGCCAAGCTTCTGGAGGTACTGTTCCAAAACACTCCAGCATGAAGCCATGACATGACATGTTCTAATATGCTCATCGAGCTAAATATGGTAACTGCAGTTTGATAGTGGCGCACTACACAACCACAATAATTAAACATTGTGTTGAACAAATGACTATGAAGGTGTGAATAAAAAACAGCATTATAAACATGTAAAATTACTATTTTTTGATACAGCTCTTGTATTGTAAACTCATGTGTACCTCATCCTGTGGGCCGTGAGGGTGTTTGCCCTCACCATTCAAACGCTACGTGACACGAGATATTTAGTTCAATTATGCACATGCTGCACCGTCACCGCATGTATATTTGGTGTCCCGAGTCATCAGTGCCCATGCAGACAGACAGAATGTGGGAGGAAAGCAGCCACCTGCCCAAACACCTGGGACAAGTGGCCACTAACCACGGAGCTGCACTTCTGATCCAAACTAAACACCTGCTGCTCAAACTAAGGACCACGACCCAAGATGTGAATGTGCGGTTCGGGCGACTTCACTTCTCACGTGTCACGAAACATGATCACGTTGATGCTGCGCTGACTACCCTGGAGTTGGACAATCTGGTAATTGAAAGAGATAAATGATTAATGCTGTTAAATGTTTTGACATGCAGAGGTATTCAGAGAATTGGGATAGGTGGTGGGGGGCAGATGAGTTGAATGAGCACACAACAATCAGGAAGCTGGTTAGGCTGATGGCGGATTGGGGTCTGCATATTGCGGAATTAACTTAAGTAAATCCCTCCAGTCACAAGCAGCTGAAAATAATTTTGCCCTCTGTGGAAGGGGTTGCGTGTCGACTCCATTGAATTCTTTTTTCTTGTCTGTTTTGAGTAGCTGCTCTCCAGCTTCCTGCAAACACATTACCTATGCTTTTTGTAGGTGTGCACAGATGAAAGATCTGACTTTCATTTTGGTAGTGCGGATTCATGACAGAAACATTTTTTCCTTTTTTCCCCCAGGATGGACATTTGGATGTGCAAAATGTTCAAATCCTAAAAAACAATATTTTTATACATAAAAAGCAGAAGGAAACTAATTAATTGGTTGTATATTTTTTACTGATGAAAACACCTACACAGGAGCAGTTGGCATTGGAGTCTGTCGTCCACTGAAACAGACCCTCCTGGCTTCTGCAGCTGAGTGAAGTGCTGCCATCTAGTGAGCAAAGGATGAATTCAAACCTTCTCTGACGCAATTAACTCAAAAGCTCAAACTCTATCATCATTTACCACTTTTACCATGTTATCACTAACCACCAAAGGCTGTCTTTAGTCAGTATTGAGGGATAAACAAACACCCTGGAGCACCCAGTGGGAGAGGTGCTCTGTGGTGAACAGATCAGCCTCAAATACCAAACCCACACCCATTGCATTCCTCCGTAACGATGTGGTGTACAAAGGGGTCCTCAGTGTTTTCTGTGGAACACAACACATACAACCATTGCCAAAAACAATAAAATAGCTGATACACGCAACATGAATTGTGGTTCATACCTGTAACCTGAGTCGTCGGGTCTCAATGGGGATGACTCTGAGAATGGGCAGCTGAACCTCCAGAACTTTCGGTTTACTCTTGACCAGGCAGCCAACATCTATGTCCCAGTCAGCTCCCTCCAGGTACAAACCAGACACAAAACAGCCTGCAAGATATGACTCACATGAATCAGCCTCTACAGTTTAACGAGTGACACTTGAGTCCAAGGTATTCTAAACTTTTACTTCCAATACATACAAATCAAAGGTTGCAAGGTCCACTATGACATTCTTTACTTTTAATTGATTTAACACACGAAAGCCAATCCATCAGTGCAGCTAAAGATATGCAAGGCAATTATATATTAAAAAAAAAAAAAAACAGCTAAGTGATGATGCAAAAAGTCCATAATTTTCAAGGATTTTGGGGTGGCCAGCAGAGTGTAAAGTAGACTCGAGTGCATCTGCCCCTGTACTGAGCAGTTGCAGTAGCATAACTCGACTTTAAGAACCAAAACAATCTGTACTAGTCTGACTTTGACACGGAACAGAAAGTGGAAAAAACAATTGCCAATGTCGCTACTTCCTGCTTTAACTGAATTTTCTTTGCCCTTTATTCGTCAGGGCGTTATGAATGAAAATTTTATCATCTTTTTACTTGAAGTTTCTTTGCATTTTTGGTAACCTAGAAAATCTCTACAGTATATTAAACAAATGTATTATTATTATTAGCAGTAGTACTAAAAGTCAGGGTCATCGCAACAAATATAAGTAGTACTGTATAATGCAGGCGTATGGCATGTCAATTATTAATTTTAGTATATTTTGTGGGCTTGTAAAAAAACAGACAATGCGCCACAATTGTTTGGACACCCTTGCTCTCCAAAGAGTTTCAGTCCATTACCCTGTGCAGGTCTGTCATTGACTTCTTCGTCTTCCCGGTAGCGGGTCACCTCAGTGTAAAGCGTGGAAAGATCCAGAGGCCAACCATTTTGTCTGCATGCAGCTTGAACTAGGGCAGTCAGGTAGGATTCTGGGATTTGGAGTCCTGACAACCACATGACCTTAGGCTCTGCCGCATCCACCTTTGGATAAAGCAAATGTAAATGATACTGTAACCCAAATGGAGATTACTTCACGTGAATTCTTCCTCACCCATGTTTTATACTGCTCAAATCGCCTCTTGAAATGTATCATCCAGTTGCCCAGGGACTTGAGTGTGTCAGGTGCCAATTTCTTCCAAATAGCAGGGATCTGACCATTAAAAAGGGCCCGGGCAACTTCATCCAGCTCACTGCTCATGCCCACCTCGCCAGCCAAGGCCTACACACACCAGGCGATCAAAACCAAAGTTAGTCTGTGAGGGAGACAAAAAGACACAACGAGTGTGTGTCCATCCCTCTCACCCTCTGCAGCTCAGCCAGAGACCGTTTCATGCGGACCACGAGCTTGTTGAAGCGCTCCAGTTCTTGAAGAAGCACCACAGATGTAGGTGAGATCTCCGTGCCAAACTGCTTGCGGATAACATCCAGGTCAAATAACGCGGGCAACTTGTTCTGAATGTCCTGGGCCACCTGAGTGATGTACTCATCCCTGCTGATGCTTCCACCAGACTCACCTGAACCAGGGGAGGTTGTGATTTTGTAAAAAGCAACATACAATACAAATGAGGCAAATGGAAGGAAAAAAAAAAACTGCTACATCTTACCCGTCTGTGGTTGCAAGTCTATAAGATGCAACCACATGTCTTTGGCTGCTTGTGTGTAGTATCCTATCTCTGCATTGGAATGAAGACCCATCACCTCGGGGGTGTTTGCCAACGGCAGAGACTCAATCTCATCTGTAATCAATAATGAGTCGTAAATGCTGACTGCTGAACACTTATAAGGTAATATAGAAAAATGCAAATAAAAGCCGACCAATATATTTTGTCTTGGGTCCATTTGGAGGAACCTTGTAGTCTACTTCATTGTTTTTGAAGAAGTGAAACCGGCAAAAGTCATAAAAGAGGAAGTCTCCAAAATACTCATCCATGTAGACATTCAGGATCCTGCGGTCAAAACTATCTATGACTCGTCCACCATACATCACCTGTGAAATGTGTGCATTTTAATTTGCGGCAGAATTTCGAAAAACAAGTAAGAATGCATAAAAGCTTTCCCTAACCTCGCCGATAAGGTACTTGATACTCCCCCAGGGAATGTTGTTCTCTCTTTGTTTGTGAGCTTTGGTCAGGTAGGTGTTCAAGATCTCCAAACACACCTGTTGAGCACAAGTGCAACACTGAGGTAACTCAAAGCAGTCCAGCCTGGTCCAAATAGTTCTTTGTACCACTTACCAAGAAGTCCGACTCGCTGAAGTCATAAGGGACGTTCCAGCCAATTTTGCCGTACTTGCGCCTCTCTTGCACCACGGCATGGAAGAAAGACAGCACATAGACCAGGCTGCGGAAGGCAGAGTGTGGGCATCCAGTCATAGTCTCATGGGAGATTTTAGAGTAGGTGGCTCTCATGTTGAGCTTGAGACCATTTGGAGCCTCAGTGACAACCTGCAGCACATGACAGCATACAGGCTTTATTGGTGCGAAATCGCCGTATGTAAGAAGTAGGAAAGGGATAATGAATGCAGTTCGTGTTTCAAATGGCTCCAATTACCGGAGACAAATTCCTTGTGTGTTTTTTGGACATACTTGGCAAATATAGATGATTCTGAATCTGATTCTGATTCTGAAATAATACTGCTAAAAGTGAAGACAGTTGGTCATTTCACCTTAAGAGACTTTTGAAGAATGCCAATGGGAAAGTCATCGATTGGGTTGGTTGTCAACCAAAGGCGAAAGTTGGGGTGAGGTTTGGTGACCCTCTCGATGCACTTCTCCAAATCTTTCAGCCATTTCACCAGCAGATGGCAGTTCTGTAGCATCAACCACTGACCACGAGCTGCTGCCAGTTCCAGAAGGTGCAATGCAATCTTGAGAAGGAGAACAAAAAAGATTGCCTTCCACGTTTTGAGCTACTTCTGGAGTTTAAATAGTGGACATCGGTTACTAACACATCCAATAGCTGTAAGTGAGGTACGAGTTCTTCAAAAATTATTGGTGAGAATTATAAAACCTTTTTTTCATGACATTCGTCTAAAAAAAAGGTGATAATCCCTTAATGGTTCCACAAAGTATCGTGGTTGTCTCTTTCGTCTCATGTTCATGTCATTATTTGTGGGGTTATGTTCCGCTCTTCCATTTGTCATCTTTTCTTAGTTTTTTATTTTATTTTGGGGATAGTTGATTTGGTTGTTCCTTCCAGCATTTTTCTCATGAGTAATCCCTGTTTAGTTTTTCCCTTTTCTTGCTTTTCTGTACATTGCCCAGCCCTTGTCAGATTTGTTTGCTACTTTAGATTTTCTTCTGGTATTAACCGATTTTCTGAATATTAATACGTATCCTGTCCTACGTATCTGTATATATCAACGCCATGCTTTTGGGTACAGCCTTTCCTATTCAGAGGTAAAAAGGTGGGTAAATCCACAATGAACACAGATAAAACGAAGTTGCACGAAGGTCTGGGGAGTTATATGAGGTCCAACCATGAATCCTGTACTTGCCAGATAGCCATTATACCCCTCAGCAATTTCACCTTAAAAACATAAGAGCACCTGGTACTACCAAAGTGGTCTTATAAACGAATGGACCGTTTCTCCACTTAGATTCTGAGATCAGTTCATGTACAAGAGATACGGAAAATACAACCACGGTACCTTTTCCTGGCCTTGGCCCATTGCAAGGAACTTGAACTTGCTCCCAAAGCCAGTCCTGTCAGCTAGTTTCATAAGGTCAGCACCAGGGTCAGAGCCAGGGCTCAAGATGAAGACGATGGGGGAGAACGGAGTGCTCTGTTCATAGATAACGTCAAAACTGATCACAGGAGGTTGAACGTATCTAAGAAAGATAGGAAAAATATTGTTTTTACAAGCTTGTTCCCCCTATTTCTGCAGTGAAATACACAAGGATGTTGAATTGGTTAGATAAACGACACACCTCTCGCCCATGGTGACAGTGACATAGTCGGTGATGGCTCTGTAGACTCTGTCTACACGGAAACAGCGCAGCAGGAGCAGCTTCTGAAAGTCTGTTAGCTTCTCGTCATATCTCAGTGGCAGCAGAGCCTGTTCTGGTGCATCAAGGTCATACCACTGCGAACAAACACAAGGCCCGTTAGTCAGTCGATTGGGGAAAAGACGGCCGGTGATTCTCGCCATAAATAAGTAGCCACTACTTACAGACTGCCACTCTAATGAATTTCTGCTAACATCATCAGGCAAAGAGTCAAACTGCCCAGGAAAAAGCTCAGACAGTTTCACTACGTCTTCCCAGCCAGAATCAGTCAGCCAGTTACAAGTCTTTTGGCGCGAGCTCTTTTCCAGGGACAGATTACCTTAAACAAGAGAAAGACAGTCTGCTGTGAGTGCTAATGCTCACTGTGATGTACGCTAACCTATTAGGATGTAGTATATCACCTTTGATGAAAAACTCGAGTTCCTCCTGAGGTACTCGATCTTCTGCCTGCTCAATCTTGATGGTCATGTTGAATGAGAAGAGAAGCTTATGTTTCTCAAACAGACCTGTGAATAAAGTATCCCTGGTTATAGTGCGAAATAAAACAAATCGTTAACGTTAAACGTGCATTACCTGTGCAACCATAATTATAAACATTGTATGTCAGGCCGTTCATGATGTTATTCAGTCTTTTGGGCAGAGCTGCATTTGGTGGAGACTTGCGCAGGGAAAAGTCAAAGACTTCCAGATAAGAGGCGAGAGAATACTGGTACATGCTGTTTACCAGAGCCATTTCTGTCAGCGCAAAGAATAAAATAGCGCCGCGCTTGGCAGCTGGTCGGTAGCCGTTTCGGAGCACATCAATGTCCACTGATGTTGTCACAGCCAACTTAAGTTTCTCAAATACCTGATGATCACATACCGGCGGTAATCAGACAGTCAAACATGACGACCAGCTTGATGATGACATTCAAAGTATTCTTCCCCACTGAGACTTGGTGTTTGGCGAACTGACCTCGCTGGATTTGGACTTAGTTTCCTCCAGTGTATAGACCAGCTCTGTGTTATCCAACATGTTGCCCGTGGACGTGGCCAGCTCCCTGAGCAGGGTGTCACCGAGGTTCTTCAGCAGCTTCTTATTGTCGCTCGTCTCTTGAATCAAAAACTCACGCTGCTCTTCCAGCTCCTTCTTCTCAAAGCCCATTATAACACTGAGCAACTGGTCCTCCAGTCCCTTAAGGGTCACTACATGTAACGTGATGGAAAAATCTACGTATTAGCCGGGGACATAACGCACACCAAAATGGTTGTTGTCGAAACAAATGGTCTTACCGGTATAATTTATAACCATGGCTTTTCCAAACACAGATGGAGAAAATTTGGGGTTTCCCAGTTTAGTGTTGAGGTAAAGTCTGAAGTTGGGATCATAGTCCACCACTTTGTCACCTAGCATGACAACCTGCCTGCCCTCAGCTCCTTGCAAATTCTTCTCCAGGACATTGTCAATCACAGGGTCAATGTACTCATCTACATCTTGGAAAAGGAACGGGAACCCGTATTTAATGGCCATCTCCAGCTGTTTCAAGAAGTCTGGATCATTGAAAGATGAGATCTGCGGACAACATAAGGTTTCACTGTCACAATTTTGGGGGCTGTCTCTGATTCTGTGCAAAGTAGCTATTTTGAAAATCGTGAAGAGCAACACTGAAAGACACGTAAGAGTATAGGGCTTCTTTTTGTACCTTGAGGTTATTGCTTGCCTCCTTCTTCTTAATCCAGTTGAGAGCTTGCTGTTGAGGGTCGATACACATGGGGAAACGGCTGCCTCTGGTTGTGAGGATTCCATTCTGCACTGACAGTTCATCTGGGGGCAAGCCCTCTGACCCCCATCTGCAATAGTTTCCTTGAGGTCAGTGTGATGTCCAGCCAAAATGAAGACAAGAACAGGTAGTTCTTTCCAACCATGTTCGTGAGTTCTCACCTGCTGATTTCCACCTCATCTGTTAGTAAGTTGTCCACTTTAAAAGGTTGACTTAAGGGAATGCTTCTCTCCTGTACGTCTTCAACCCATGTTTGGTACACCATCTCATTCCTGAAGTCCCAGCTGAAGGCTCCCTCGTAGCTCAGGAAGGCAGCAGAGAGTAGACAGTCTCCGAGGAGACGCACACGCCGCTGCTTCAACTCCTCTAAATCGTGTGTCCACCTGAAGACAGAAACCACAAAAATGAATTTTAGAAGACAAATATGCATCTCTTATGGAGCGCTGCTTCGAGTTTTCGTTGCCATCTCACCTCACATTTTCAGAGCTTAAGCCTGAGATAAGTTTGTCAGCAGCTATTAATCTTCTCTCCATGAGCTCAGCCTCCTCTTGTAGTTTTTGTTTTTCCGCAATAGCAGTTTGATATTTGTCCCCGAGAGCCTTAAGTTCTCTCTGGATATTACTGAGCTCACTTTGAATGAGCTCCAGCTCTTTCTTACTCTGAAAGAAATTTCTTTCGAGGCGCGCCACCTGCGAAGTGCGAGTCATGTTACTGTTTATTCTAGAAACATAATTCTCTTTTCTGGTTTGACATTACTTTGTCCCTTTTAGGCTTTATCTCCCTGGCAACTTCACAGTAACCCACGACAGCCTCCACAAATTTAAACATTCCTGAGCCCGCTTTGCTGATGGCTTGCATTTCCTCAAGGCTGGTCCCAAGGGCTTTCAGGAAGCCTATGAAGCAGAATGCTCAAGGAAATCACAGCAGCAGACAGCATACTTAGCAATGCAAATTTGACCATCACATACAAGGTTATTTTCATTTATTAATCCAATTGAACTGATCAGGAAGTGGACCTACCTCTGACAGTCTTGACCTGATTGCCACTGATAGCATCACAGTCCATCTCCATCAGTGAACGCAGAAACCCAGGATCTGACATCATCGCCTTAGCGGCTTGCCAGCTAATTTCCTTTTTTTTACACAGCACCAGAATACACTCACACACCACCTGCACCTGCTTAGGGGGCTTTGCAAACGATCTGAATGAACGAGCAGCAGAAAATAAGGAGATGGCGGGATCAGAGCACCATTCAACTTCATGCTTTAAAATGAGTGTTGACCAGTTGATTTGGACAAGTCATCCTGTGAGTGAACACGAGAGGGTTTACCGGATCTCAGTGACATCAGATTTATCGAGGTCTTGTAAGGCAATGCGAGCTGCTTCTAATGCTGGTAAAGCTTCAGCCAGGGAAGTTTCTGCTTCTGCCTTTTCAACAGCAATCACTTTGTTTTGCTCTTCAATCTCTTTGGCTTTTTCTTCTGCCAGTGTCTTTTTCTCCTCAGCTAGAAGGAAGAGGTTTTTTTTTTAAATTACATGTGTGTTTTGTTAAAGAAACAAACAGCATGCTGTTTTTCAGCCATGACGTTGTTAGTGCTGGAGGTCTTCACTGACCCACAGTGGTATTTGAGGCAATCTCAACCAGCATGGTCTCACAGGCTGCAGACTTTTCAGCGAGGACCACCTTCTGCTCTGCCAGTTTAATGTTCAGCTCATCCAGTTGAACACTGGCTTCCTTCAGCTTATCCAACCCCCCCTCAAGATGTTTGCACTGCGCTGCAAGACAAACTTACTGTCAGTTTCCAACTGCAAACTTAAATGATACTTTTATTTATCATCCTCTTACCCAGAATATACTGGTCCTTTTCCTGCAGGAGGCCAGAATATGTGCTGATGAAGTCCAAGTAATTCTTTGGGGTTACAAAGTTAGCACGTCTAAGTTTTTGCAGGAACAGGATGCTGTAGTCTCCAACAGATTTATGGACCATGCAGACATGCTCGATAACAGCAGGTGCATGTTCCTTAGGAATCATTTCACTTTCACCTGTACAATTGACAAAAGCAAAGCACGCTATAAAGATCATGTAGAACAACAACAAAACAAGCAGTGGAGCAAGTAGTCAACCAGCCACCATATGCCAGCTACTATCAAAGACTCTCACAGTTGATTATACAAAGTATACCATCATCTTTTTCTTCTTTTCCTTTTGGCTTGTCCCGTCAGCACGTCATCCTTTTCCATGTAAACCTATCTCCTAAACGCATCCTCCTCTCTAACATCAACTGCCCTCATGTCTTCCCTCACGACATCCATCAAACCTTTCTTTAGTCTTCCTCTCGCTCTCTTGCCTGGCAGCTCCATCCTCATCATCCTTCTACCAATATACTCAATCTCTCTCCTCTGGACGTGTCCAAACCATTGAGCCGTTAACATTGCATCGTCAAAGAGAGAAAGTCATTTACACTACACTTTAGTGTGGTCAATAGGGGAATGACCAATAGTATCAATATATGAAAAAATAAACTGTTTATTGGCGATGTATTTTGCAGCTTAATTATGCTATTCTTCCTCTTATTCATGCTTTTTTTTTTTTTTTTTTTTTAATAATACAAAAATAAATTCCCACAGCAATTATAATGACCAATTATTCGCGAATTTGCGCAATTCACAGGGCTAGTCTCTATCCCCCGCGAATAGCATGGGGCCCACTATATAGCTGTCAATGGCAGTGAATAACGTGTTAAAAGAATACCATAGAAATATTGAATCTGAAAGGAAACTCAAGGTTTTCTAACAAATCTGTTGCTGTGTGCTCATTTAGTTTGAGCACTATTATGTCGATCCCCGGCGGCACGGTGGCCGACTGGTTAGCGCGTCAGCCTCACAGTTCTGAGGACCCGGGTTCAATCCCCGGCCCCGACTGTGTGGAGTTTGCATGTTCTCCCCGTGCCTGCGTGGGTTTTCTCCGGGCACTCCGGTTTCCTCCCACATCCCAAAAACATGCATAAATTGGAGACTCTAAATTGCTCGTAGGTGTGACTGTGAGTGCGAATGGTTGTCTGTTTGTATGTGCCCTGTGATTGGCTGGCAACCAGTTCAGGGTGTACCCCGCCTCCTGCCCAATGACAGCTGGGATAGGCTCCAGCACGCCCGCGACCCTAGTGAGGATAAGCGGCTCAGAAAATGGATGGATGGATGGATGGATGTCGATCCCTTATGATATTGAATACGTTTTTCTGGCTACAGCTTGTGGTTATTTGATTCAGTGTCTGGATCGAAACAAACCAAAATGTATGGATCTATGAAACTGATTGGCATGAGAGTACTAAACTAAGGTATAAATGTGTGCAACACCAACCGAGGAAAGACTCAGCGACAGCAAGTAGCGCCTGCGGAGGCCATGGCAAGAACCAATCTATCACAGTGTTGTTCATTAGTCCTGTAAAGGAATCACAATAGGTGACAAATTATTATAAACAATATTACAGTATATTGAAAAAAGAAATAATTTTCTAATTTTACCTGGAAAGTTTCTGCAGCGTGTTCTCAAGGTATCCCCGACAGGAGACATGCCTAAAACAATGTGCAGATTGCTGGCACTTTTATTGACAAAATATTGCCACACACTGTCTTTAGAAGGACCTGATCCCATTGTGAGGGCTTCTTCACGAAGTTGGTTGAGAACCGCTTCTTTCTCATCATCAGGAAACAATGCAGGAACAATACCTATCAGAAGACAGCATGATCACAGGGCAACAGGTCTCTTCTTTCTTAAGGGAACTAAATATAGTATGAACTGCAACATTAAGATGTCCAACCTGATGTAAGCATGTTGTTGATGAGTTCCAAAAAACCTTCCTCAGCAACATGAGCATCAGTGAAGAGAAACACTGTCTTCTTATTTTCAATGCCAAGCTTTAAATACAGTACTTTCAAGTCGTCACGAAAGCTTGACTCACAATAACCTCTGCTGAGGGTTATTTCAAAGACCTGAGGATTCAATGAAAAAAGCCATCTATTAGAACTTGAAAGGCCTACCCATCCACCTTCCACTTTTGGGCCGGAGATTACCGCCACAGTAGGTAACACCTACGGTTAGACACCTCAACAGGCACGGAACAATTGTCCCGCACCTCTCATGGGACGTGGTCAAAGTTTTGCCAGACATGAGAGTTTAAACTCCTGATAGGGGACGCAGTTAAGACGTTCCCAGCAGACTCTCACGAGACATTTGGGTGTGCTAGGTATGACTGCCGGTTCGCAAATATCTCTGGTGGTGATCAGTTAACGGTTGGACCTCTCGCATCACCCAAATGTCCAAGACATTCGCCCGCAAGTCCAATGGCATACCCACAAAATTTTTCGAACTGCAGCCCACGGTGTCCTGGGGTCAAGTGCACATATGGACACCATTTTTGCCTGACATGTCTGTTATGGACAATTCATGACAGGCAGAGAAGTCCAATAATAAAGCACAGGTTGTGTTCAGATTGTGTAGGAAGGTCCTTCCAATCAAGCCCTTCCAGGTCTCACTGTCATTGCCCGTGTGAGCATTGAAGCCCCCCCCCCCCACCACACACCAGGGGGAGGCTAGAAGCTAGACTTTCGTCCACTGGGGTGAACCCTAATGTAAGGTCACCGAGCCGGGGTGGGAGGGCAAGAAGTGTGTGAACGCCAGCTGACGATATCTAGTCAGAACCTCTTGACCTTGCACACCGGCTGACACTGCTTGCCTGCCAGAGAGGTGATGTTCCACATTCCCGGAGTCAGCGTCTGCAACCAAACACCAGACAGCCACTGTCCCTGCTTTCAACTATGACCAAGATCACCCAGCCCCCTTAACCCCTCCCACGGGTGGTGAGCCCAAAACAAGCTTAAAAGATGTAATTTCAAAGCTTTCAAAAGCTAGATGTCAACCGATTTTAATTTAAAACAAATAGTTTCACTACCTCACAGTCAGCAGTGAAGGCCGCAAGCCTGGTGATAGATTGCTTGCCGGAGCCTCCCACACCCACAAGCAGAGCATGACCACGATCAATGCGAACGATGCGGTGCACGCGAGTCAGATGTTCCAGGGCATCATCAAACAGTACCAGATTCATCCTCGACATTCTATCATTGTATTCCTCTAGAATTTCCTGTAGAATGCAAAAATGGTCTCTCAAAATCTTTTAAACTCCATTAAATTTAAAGTGATGCCATCATCATACCTGAAATAGAGCTTTAGAAGTTTCAAAGTCCTGTAAGTCCTCATAAACTCTTGGTTCTGTCTCACTCAAGGCTGTCCTGTAGTCTCCAAAAAGAACTGGGTCTCTCATAACATCCTCCATGTTGGCCTTGAAATGCTCCTCAACTAAGTTCTTTATAAGGCCCTGAACCTGTTTGGAGAAAAAAAATTAAATGATTATGATGTTATTTGATTAATTGTAGATTAATTCGGTCATCATTTATATTGTGGTGAAAAAAATGGATGATCATTGTTCAAATTTACCAGGTTTTTGTCTTTTTCATCAATGAGTCGATCGTGGAAAATCCTCAGACACTCATTTCTCCAAACCCGTACAAATATAGTCACTGTTGAAAATCTGTTATAAAGCAAAAATTAAGGCCACAGATAACGACACAATGTACAACACAACACAACACAATATCTGTCAAGAGAATTTGTTGCCTTTCGCAGACCTTGTAGTCTCGGTGAGTGTCAGTCCATTGTACACCCTCGATAGGTCTCGCAGGTTAAAGATGTAGTGAAACTTTGCTGGAGTCGGTGGCAGGTCTTTGACAAGGCTGTTGTACAGTTCCAGTGTGCAGAAGGTGACTTTATCACAAACCTTCTGTACCACATCCTCAAAGAGCTAAAATATTCAATCAAATGTATTATACATGCCATGAGGTGCATTGAGATCAGCATAACCTTTATGAAAAGATGCTACTCACTTTGGTGTGGCCTTTGATAATGGAGGAATAGATCAGGTGGAGAGACTCTACTGCTGGGAAAGGGATGCTGAAGACACTGAAGAGTGAAACGAAGCGGGTATCCACCTCGTTCCTCCCACCTCCTGCCTTCCCCATGGCAGCAATGAAGCCAAGATCCTTGAGAGTTTTGTAGGTGAGCTCTTTCCCTCGATCATAGATGCCTCCTCGGTCCAATAAAAGCTTCAGCAGTGCAATTGGCTGCTGTGTGCCATAGCTATCCACCTGGTCAAGAAGAAAGAATAGTTAAATAGCATACATTCACTTCAAACCCTACGGTCGAAGTAGATTGGAGATACCTTTGGCATATTCATGTCATCTATATAGACCAACAGTCTCTTGCCCATTGGAGGACCGTATATCTCTTTGGTCCTTTTCTCTACATTGGCCTCCAGGTTCCTCTGGAGGTCCATTGATGTTGTCCTGGATGAAAGGTTGATGGTCAAAGTAATCTGGTGGAAAACAACATCATCAGTAACAGCTACAGTCAGCAATGTAGTCAAACTTGGCTGGATTTTTAACTCACACTTGAATCTCCACTTAGGTTTTTCAGAAAGTTACTAATGGTCGCTGTTTTGGAGGTTCCCGAGTCTCCAACCAAAAGCACAGACCTCTTTATCTTCACCATCTGTTCCAATATCCAGCTGGTTCTGGTGGTGTCCACAGTTGGGACTGAGGCAAAGACGGAATGTTAGCGAGTCAAAGAAAAACAAGCTAGGTCAAAAAGCCACATTTCCGTCCGGCAGTATGTTTGGGTTTTGCTTCCATTGTAAAGGTTTCTAGAATATCTATCCCATACCATCCCATTTTTCCGGACCTTGTCTTTGGAGTACCGGTTCCAGACGTACATTGCAATACACTAGTTCTAAAAACCTAGTTAAACAAACAGCAGACCATTGATTGACAGAGAATTTTGATTTCGAAAAATGGGAAAGAATGGAATGGGCAGACTGAGAAGGAACAGAACTCTGGTAACTGTCGTGCTTGGTGGAAATGTGAGTCAAAATCTATACACATTTGGAATTGCTATATTTGCATATCCTCAACAATTAGCTCACAATGAACACGTACCCAGAATATCAGCAAACTTCATTTCAGGGTTGTGGACGTATTTGGTTACCAAAGAAGTCCAGGGAACCCACTTCTGCTTCGTGTCATTAAAATGGAAATCATATAGTGTTGGCAGGTGTCCTGTATGAATGATATCTATTAAAACCCACTAGAACCAACTCATATACTGTGAATAACACCACATTTTATGCACAACAACGTTTTCATTATATTTGATAACAAATGCTTAAACTAAAACTGTAATCTTCTTGAAGGAAAACACCATCAGAAGACCTTACACTTAGTGAAACTTTATATACAGTAAATAAATAATATGAAAGCTGCATCATCCAGTCAAAATTCATCTTTTACCTGGGATCTCACCAGGTCCAGCCAGTTTTTTTTCGTCACACACAGTGGTTAAGCCACAAAGTCTTTTGATTAAATCATCTAATTTTTCTCTTCCATCATCCACCAATGTTGCCCCAAGAGAGCAGTACAGAGCTTCCAAGAAGTAACACTCCAAGACTGAAGCACTTAGGTTCTCAGTTTCAAGTAGGGCATCAAGGGTCATGCAGAGCTGGGACACCTGAACATAGGTCCAACACAATAAGAATCACCGTCAGTTGTCTGGATCATGGATGATACTAACCTTCCCGCACAAATGAAGCTAAATAGGTTTCAAGAGAACATGTGATCATCCTACCATATTTAGATCAGTCTGAGGGACAACAGTCTTCAGTTTCTGCCCTTGTTTACCATCAACAATACCTTCCACAATCATGTCAATCAAGCTATGCACATACTTTTCAAAAAGGTTATTAAGTTCTTCTTGTTCCTAAATATATATATAAAAAAAGAAAAAAGAAAAGTTCAAGGATGACAGAAAGTGTGAATACAGTTCCAATACAATGAGGATAGTCTACTTTGACAGGTCTGTTTGTCAACCATTTCTGCCAGTATGGGGTGTATCGCAGGTTTTTGGGGTCCACAAAAACCATTCCACAGCGGGAGACGGTAGCAGGTGAGGCATACTGCAGATCTCCAACCTGCGATCAATGAAACAAACATTGCAAGTTATTAACAAATAGAGCATGTGTGTATGGCATCCGTAATTCATACAGACCTCAAACAGCATGGCACAGTGACCTTGTAAACGGATTCGTTCGCCATTAGCCAGCGTAAGAAGCTTGTTATCATCCATTACTGAATTCATGTTCTCCACCCACAGAGCATCCACATCCCCATCAAACAGGATATATCTGCGAGTTCAAGTTCATATGTTCATTGTAGGCTAAATTACAATATAATTTATATCAATACTTATCGTAGTAGACGAGACATGTTGTAATGTGATGTACTGTATGACCTTATCGCCATCAAATGTTTTAGTCTCACCTCCTCTCCTGTTTGTCAGTAGGCTTGTTGATGTCACGGAAAATGTTGGATAAGACTCCATCAGTCCAGTCCCGAGTGTCAGGATCCAGAATACCATACAGTTCAATGACACTCACAGCTTTGGGGTTCAGGGGATATAATTTAGTGTAAAATCCCAATCTGGTGGCAAGATATTGCTAGAATGAACACATATATGCAACAAAGAAACCTGACAGAAGTTTGAAGTTTTAAAACTGACTTGGTTTGAGCTTGACACAATGTGCTGATTACAACCGATTTCCCTCCACCTGTTGGGCCCACGATCATAGTTGTGTGTCGTGTCATCATAGTTTCGTACATTTGCACCACTTTATCCACCTGAAAGTGTGGAAAGGGTTTCACAAGACTCAAACTGAAGTTCATTATTATTTTGTTACTGTTTCAGCTGCATGCAGTGGAACCCCAGAAACGAATCACTATAACTGTGAATTACACAAACCTGGACAGGCAGCAAGATGTATTTGTTGTCTTTTAGATTGTCTTCTACAGCATCATTAAAGTTTGGATAGCGAACGCGAGGGCATTCCAGCCCTGGGAACAGGTCTGAGATCAGTCCGAGGAACAGCGGTACATCCTCAAATATAAATTTTGGCAGATTCATATCCCTCAAAGCTCGCATCAAGACCACATCCTACAGAGAAAGGAGGGAACCTCTTAAAAAGCTATTGTTGCATAGAAAGCTCATCTTTTGTTTGAAATAACAGTGACCATTGCATAAAACTGAAAATAATGGAATCAAGGAAAACAACATATTCATACAATCCTCTGGAGGAAGTTGCCATGCAGGATACAAATTCTTCAGAAATAATTAAAAGTTTGTTCAAGGACACATTTCTGTGAATATTTTTTGAAATGATAATACTTTATGATGATTTTACCTCAGTTATGTCTGGTGAGCCTCTTTTCAGTTCTCCTGCCATCACGAGGACAGATTTCAAAGCTCGCAGGCCAAAGTCGTAATGCGACTGCTTGGACAGCTGCTCTCGAGCCAACTTATAGAGTACAGTCATCTTCTTTGCAAGGACCTGAATTTTAAAAAAAGTGGGCAGAGGTCTTTAGTTCTTGAGGAGCATATGTGTATATGTGTTAAGTTGCTGTCTTGATATACATGCAAATAGTGGGACAGAAATGTGATCAAATTAGTCAATTAATCCATACTCAAGACTCACTTCCTATTCACTTGGTTTGCCATATCATTTGCCATTTTAATTGATGTGTTATGTTCTGTTATTTTTATTGTACTGCTTCATCTCTTTTGACTATGTTTGCACAGTGACCTTACGTTACCTTGGCCATTAGGAATCCTTCAGAAAAGAGCATGATCTCACAAATTTGTTGCAAGTCAGGCACAATGACCACCACAGGCCTGAAGAGAGCTTTGACGGATTCGGGCAGCTCTGTGCGCCCTGCGTAGCCGGGGTTCATGGTGATGAAGATCCCAATTCGGCTATCCAGGGTAATCTCATGACCTTCAAACTGATGTCCAAAACGACAAGGTGGGAGTTAGCGAAAGTACATGACAACAATCTTTAAAAATAAAAATCATAATGTATGCTAATTATGTAGCAAAGACTTGCATTAAATATTTTAAGGTACAGCATGAGAGCATTGCGAATGGTTTGGATTTGGGAAGAGATCACTGAAAGGACTGAGGCATCAATACGGTTGAATTCATCAAAGCAGCCCCAAGCTCCACATTGACACAGGCCAGACAAGATTTTCCCAACAGCCTGCACAAGGAAGAGGATGATTAAGGAAAACACATCAAACATCTGTAAATGGAAGCAATTGGATTTACATAAAGGCAAAACAATCGTCTCTACTGATTGCCAGATTAGTTTCTCACCATGTAGTCCATGCCTTCACCACAGTTGGTAACCACACAGAGCAGGCCCAAAGCTTTGGCCAGATCTTTGGTGGACTCTGTCTTTCCAGTACCAGCTGGTCCAGCAGGAGCTCCACCCAGGAACATGGAGAGAGCCTTCCCCACAAATACACACCCATACCAAGAAATTAAGAACTGTTTGTTTGCTTGAAGTGTTGCAAGTGTTCACGAACCTGTGTGATCGTGAGGTAGATCCGGTCTGTCAGGGGAGTTATAACCAATCGACCGTTCAACCCCATGTATTCGTAGCCGTAACTAAAAGATGCACTACACTGGCGCACAAAAAGATTGTCTTCATCCTGGACCCAGTAGAATCTTAATTGGCTTTCCCACTCGAACTCCTCAGCATCTGTTATACTGCAGAGAGCAACACAAGATTCAAGTTCACCTTGACACATACATGAAAAAGGCTGTAATAGTTGACAGTGGCAGTAGCAGGACCATACATTATGAGAGCTGTACCTGTTCAAGACAAAGCTGTCGACAATATCTCTTGCATGGACATCTATGATAAGGACAGTGTTGATCTTCCGTCTGTCATTTTTCTTCATAGGTTGCGTTATACGCGTTACCAGCTCATCAATCTGCTGGTGCATTTTTGTCGCATAGTTCTTTAGGGCATATTTTTCTCCTTTTTTCAAGTTGTTAAAAACATCCTCCACCTCCCATGTCCACCACACTTGATTTGTAGCCAGTACCACCATGCCCTGGAACAGCAACATCCAGTCCACCCTGCGTGACAAGGAGACTCATGGTGGGAAAGGTTTTACTACTCATAGACAGGGATAAAATGCTCACAATCTACACACACCTGCCTCTGTCCTCACAATAGCGAAAGATTGCTTCCTTAGTGACGAGTCGATTAGTTCTCCTCATCTCATGTAAAACTCCTGTCATCCATTCCTCCACCCTTCCTTTGATTTGGACGGGCTTTTGAAACTCCATCACTTCCCCCTCAGCAGACACCATGGCTCCTGCTGCTGTCTCCCCGCTGCTCTCCGAGTCAAACCGCAGAGATGCGATATTATCATACATCTTGTGGAATAAGGTGGTGACAGGGTGGAACAGGTTTCTCATACTGTATTTGATTACACACCTTAACAAATCATACCAGGGCAGGTTCAGTCATACTTTGAATGACAATGCTCTTCCACTCTTACCTTTATCATATGTTCCTGCACACAATCATGGTGACTACTCCCCAAAATGCTGAGCAGTTCATCATCAGAGATGAAGAAGAAACGTGGGAATGCATCCCGCTTCGAATCTAAGTAGTCGTTGAGACTCTTCTGGCACCTCTCTAGGTTCTCACTGAGGGTCTGCAGGTCCATTAGCCGGTTAGGAATCACGCAACAACGCTTAATATTTGGGTTGACCTGTGCGTCATTCATTATCTACACACACCCAAAAAATAAAATAAAAAAAATATATATATATATTTTTTAAAAAAAATTGTATACCATTCACAGTTCAGTGGTTAATTCTACAACCCCAATTCCAATAAAGTTGGGACGTTGTGTTAAACATAAAAAAAGAATACAATGATTAGCAAATCATGCTCAACCTATATTTAATTGAATACACTACAAAGACAAGATATTTAATGTTCAAACTGATAAACTTGATTGTTTTTTAACAAATAATCATTAACTTAAAATTTTATGGCTGCAACACGTTCCAAAAAAGCTGGGACAGGTGGCAAAAAAGACTGAGAAAGTTGAGGAATGCTCATCAAACACCTGTTTGGAACATCCCACAGGTGAACAGGCTAATTGGGAACAGGTGGGTGCCATGATTGGGTATAAAAGGAGCTTCTCTGAATTGCTCAGTCATTCACAAGCAAAGATGGGGTGAGGTTCACCTCTTTGTGAACATCTACTGTCCATAATATCATCAAAAGGTCCAGAGAATCTGGAGAAATCACTGTAAGGAAGCGGCAAGGCCGAAAACCAACATTAAATGCCTGTGACCTTCAATCCCTCAGGCGGCACTGCATCAAAAACCGACATCAATGTGTAAAGGATATCACCACATGGGCTCAGGAACACTTCAGAGAACCAATGTCAGTAAATACAGTTCGGCGCTACATCCGTAAGTGAAACTCTACTATGCAAACCAAAAGCCATTTATCAACAACACCCAGAAACGCCGCCGGCTTCTCTGGGCCCCGAGCTCATCTAAGATGGACTGATGCAAAGTGGAAAAGTGTTCTGTGGTCCACATTTCAAATTGTTTTTGGAAATTGTGGAGATTGTGTCCTCCGGGCCAAAGAGGAAAAGAACCAGCCGGACTGTTACGGATGCAAAGTTCAAAAGCCAGCATCTGTGATGGTATGGGGCTGTGTGAGTGCCAATGGCATGGGTAACTTACACATCTGTGAAGGCACCATTAACGTGGGAAGGTACATACACGTTTTGGAAACATATGCTGCCATCCAAGCAACGTCTTTTTCATGGACGCCCCTGCTTATTACAGCAAGACAATGCCAAACCACATTCTGCACGTGTTAAAAGAGTGAGGGTACTAGACTGGCTTGGCTGCAGACCTGTCTCCCATTGAAAATGTGTGGCGCATTATGAAGCGTAAAATACGACAAGAGATCCCAGACTGTTGAACAGCTGAAGCTGTACATCAAGCAAGAATGGGAAAGAGTTCCACCTACAAAGCTTCAACAATTAGTGTCCTCAGTTTCCAGACGTTTATTGAATGTTGTAAAAAGAAAAGGTGATGTAACACAGCGGTAAACATGACCCTGTCCCAGCTTTTTTGGAACGTGTTGCAGCCATAAAATTCTAAGTTAATGATTTGATAAAAACAATAAAGTTTTTGAACATTAAATATCTTGTTTTTGTAGTATATTCAATTAAATATCAGTCGAACGTGATCTGCAAATCATTGTATTTTTTTATTTAAGTTTAACACAAAGTCCCAACTTCATTGGAATTGGGGTTGTATTAATGTTAGGAAAACGCAACACTAACTTCTTTAAACTTTTTGTCAATGATGTCAAATTTTTTGGCTTCCTCTGGTAACTGTGAGGAAATATCACCACCAATGAATATGCTCTCCAAGTACATCCATTTCCGTTGTACCAGCAACCAAACCTGTGTCAGATATTTTTTTATTTCAAACATTTATCGATCTAGCGTTAATGGGAGATTAAGCCACAGTGTCTGACCTCTATGGTTTCACTGATAAGAGACAGGTCTTTCTCCCATTGCTGTATGGTGCCTAGGAAAGGTCCAACAAAACGACTGCCAGCCATGCTCTGCAAATTCATGGCATCGTTGTCCACAATCAACAGGATCTCATCCACTGCACCCAAGACAGCACACTGCTGATGGGGACCTTTACTATAGGGTTGTATAATGAATTGCATGTTTCCCCAGGTTTCTACCACCTCTTTCACACCCTGAGAGAGACATACAAATATTTATAGATCATCATCTATCTTTTAAAATCCTTTGTCCAATTTTAATCCTTTAGAAAGAACAAGTCTTACCTTTTCAATACCAAGCTCTTTCGAAGCTGAAGTAACAATTTCCCCTATTACATCGGCATATTTATGAAGCTCCATTGCAAACATGTTCTCAAGAGTGAAGGTGCTAGGGTTCATGTCAAAGCTCGTACCAGTCCGATCCATCAATTCCTTCCAGTGTCTGTTGGAAGAAATGTTTCAGTTTGGTTGTGGGTTATTTAATTACCTCTGATTCTGTGCATTTAACGTGTAATATATGTCATGTCAGTTTTTTGTTTTTCTGTCAGTTGGCTCTTAACTGTGTTTTTTGTTTTGTTCCTTTTCAGTTGCACGGTGAGCTGGGTGGAGTGACCAAGGACGCGCACCTGGAACGTATTGTTAATCAGCTCCCAGTCTTAAGCTTTGCCCCACACTAGGAAGAAGCCACAGCATTCATCTTGTTTCCTTATTTGAGTCCCACTGCAGTCATGTATTCTATTTGACTCCAGTGATAATTTTGGTACCACTCCCTGTTAGATACTCCCCATTTTTTTCCCCACTTGTCCCATGAGGTTTTGGGGAACTGATCCAGGACTCTACAATCTCCTATACAGTGCAGCACGGTGGCTTGAGATTTAGTTGAATGATGCGTACATTCCAAAAAGGCAGTGCAAAATAACATCAAGTTCACACGTGAGGATTTCGAAGGCAATAAGTTGCCTTTTCTGGACCGTGATGTCCACATTGGAGACTACAGGGCCCTCCATGTTGGGGTTTCCAGAAAACCCACGCACACTGACCAATGAAAAACAAACTGGACATTATCCATACCCTACAACAAAGAGCTGATAACGTTCCAGCCAGTACAAAGGCCAAAGAGAAAGAGCTGCCGGCTCTAATTGTTGTCTTGTGGTGGAACAAACACTATGAGTGATCAACCCAATATTGAGTTACTCCCAAACTGCACACAAATGACCTTTCCCCATCAAGGAATCAGTGTGTAATGCCAAAATTTCCCTGTGTGATGAGAATCAGGGGGTCACAGTTCAAGTCGTGGTGCAGAGGAAAAATGAAAAAATAAAATAAAATGGCAACTAGTTGCTGGAGAAATACTAGTCTTTTCCTGACTGCTGTCGAGATGCCCTCATTGAGTAAGGCAACAAACCCAACTTTCAACCCTCGCTCAAGAGGTGCAGCCCTATTTGGCCACCTCTTCACTCTTATCTCTCTTTCCATGCCTCCATTTGTGGTAACAAAAAAAAAAAAAAAAGTATATACAGCAGTGTACATTGAATTCTACCTTCATGGATTAAAATAAGCATAAATGAAAAATAAAATGGGAGTTGAAATAAAGGGGGTGTAGCTGTCATAATAAACCCCTTCAAGTTTGGGGTACACTTCCACACTGACCTTTCTCTGAGGGCTTCATTCTTTAGATCCAACAGAAGAGGAAGTGAATCTCTGAATTCTTTCATTCTGCCCTCTAGGATGCAGGCCACACGTAGTGATCGCACATCTTTGGGCAACTTTTTCAAATCTTTGATAAATCCTTCAGTACCCTCCTGGAGCAAGAGGATATTTAAGTCTGCCCACAAGGTCTGAGACCACTTATTTTTTGTAGCCTGTGAAGCAAAATAAGGATCCAAAGACATGAGGTGTGCCAGAATTTTGAGGGTTATCACAGGTTTTAAAATGAAAACCCTTTAATCCGACCTTTTGCTCCTGATAGATGTCATAAACCAGCCTGAAGCCATTCATGTCTTTTTGTATGCTGACAATCTCTGGATACACAGTGATGGGAAGGTCCAACAGTTTCTCAGCATTAGCAAGGTCCTGCCGTCCCTCCACCGCCTTGGTAAGCTCAGCTTCATATGACTCCATTTTTGATAGGCCTGGAAGGAAAAGAGACCAATGCTATTTCCTTGAAGAATATTCAAAATATTATTGTGATGGTTATAGACACATTTCCAAATACCTTGATCTAAATCCTCTCCAACAGCTCCAGGACCATCCATATTAAAGTTTCCAACAAAGATGGACAAATTCTGCTGAAACTCTTCAGTCATCCCCTTGGTAGTCTTTGATAATGGAATTGTAACCGTCAATTTTGGTAGTGGCTGAGGTGAAAATATGCAATTGCAGTAGGTTCTAACCTCTTTAAATGACATCTTGACATGTGTTAAACTCCGATCCACTCGTTTGGATTCTACAAACAGCTCACTCCAAATCTGGTTAATATTTTCCATTAGTTCTATTTCCTCCTCTACAACCTACACATAGGGGGCAAACTCAGGAAGTGCAAAATTTGAAACATAGTGATCATGAAATTGTAAGATTTAAAAAGCCCTGAACTACAGTACCTCCACTTTGTACATAGCCAGTGTTCTGTATCTTTCTTGAATATCTGTGATGCTTAATGTCACATTTAAAGACATGTCTCGAATGTCTGAGATAGTCCCAAGGACATTCTTCAAGTTATCAAAAGTATCAGGACTCTGTTTAAGCTTCTCCGAGAGTTGCTGTTGAACACACGACATAAGATAGGAACTTTACCTGCTGTACATTAGTAAGAAGGTACCAAAGTTAGTCAAATGAGTCATATTTAGTGAAGCATAAATCCACATTACCATGAGTTCATCTTTCAAGTTGAAGAGTTCTTCTTTAGCTGATTTGTTGAGAATAATCCCCAGTGAACTGATCCAGGATTCTGCAATCTCCTGCACAGTGCGGCCCAGTGGCTCGAGGTTTAGTTGAATGATGTGTACATTCTTAAAAAGAGACTCCAGTACTACCCTCTGATTTATTTGAGCATAGAACTGCAGCCTCTGATCATACATAACACATGATGGGTTTGCCTCAGCAAACTTTTCACAGACTGTGGCATTGTCCTTTTCCCAAAGAGGCCGGTACTGTTTCCAGTGGTTGAGGTACTGGTCTACAGAAAGCATCAACTGCTGAATATTCTGCGATACAGCAAGGGCACTTTCATTGATTTGAGGATGATAACAAACTTCCTCGAAGAAGCTAAAAGTCACAAAATCATCACCGCTGACTTGTTGTGGAGGGCACTCAATGCAGCTTCCACTCATCCAACGCACAAACTCCTGGAACAGAAACATGGGTGTGGATCAGGCCACGCAGCTATTATTATAACAGCACACTTAAGTGTAAAATGTCCAATGGTTCACAGAAGAGGAAATAATGGTCCTACTTTGGTGCTCTCGACACACTCTCTGACACACTGTATAAGTATTCGGGAGATCTCATTTGTTTTGGGCTGCAACAAAATTTTGGGGGGAGAAAGGATGGCATCAACACGGAAGAGAGGAGTGCTCCCCATCAGCACAACATTGAAAGCCTTGATGTTCCTAAACGTGAAAATTAACAGAATGTTTGTTGCAGAGAACAAGCCACATGTCGCACGATCGTTCAAATACAATGATTGAAATGAGAATGTTACATGTTCAATAATTGTTATAATACTTGTTACAGCTCACTGGATATTACCTCACCACCATGTTAATGAGAGCATCGTGCACCTTCTGTTCCCAGTATGCATAGTAACTTGACATACTGTTGGACTTGCCAGTGTTCGTTTCCAAGATCAAGTGTTCCACCTTAGAGATGACTGGTCCAATGTCAGCGTATTTGCTTCTTAACAAATTTACTGTCTTGATCCGTTCTCGATCAATACATTCATAAAACTCCCTGACACCTGAAAAAAAAATGTGTACGACTACAATCACTATGATTCATGGCATTTGATTAAAACGTTTTAATTCAACATACTTGGTAAAAGGTCTGACTTATATGGAGCTGGGCATTTCAGCAGATCTGCCATCATTATGGATTTCAACTTTGCTTCAATATCGAGCTCGTTGTTCTGTATTTGATTAACAACTGACTCAAACTTTGAGAGCTCCGGGTTGCCATTGTTGATGAAATCTGCAATTGCTAAATTCAAACATACAAACAGAAGTCTCATCCCATCTAGAACGTACATGTATGAAATCATAGCAACATTTTAGCACCGTACCCAAGGAGTTCCAGTTCAGTCTTTTGCATCCCGGAAATAACACTGTTTCCACTCTTTTGATGTTTTGAGACAACATGGCAATTTTTGCATCACTCAGACTATCAACTGTAGAGTTGTAACGGCTGACAAGCTTGTATAGTTCTTCACTGTACCTAAATCCAATGTGAAATGCGGAGGTTAAAGTGATGTGCGTTTTTGTGGTGCGTCCTTGTCTTTGGCAAGTCTGACTACCTTATAAAGTTGGACTCCTGTAGAGTCACGTTTCGAGCCACCTCGGACATGGAGAAAGACATTGAAATAAAGTTTTTTGTTTCTGCAATTGCTGTCATGATCTCTTGTGGAAAGTTTAAACGGTATCGCCTATCCCTTTGTCCCTTGATGTCAGGTTTGGCTGGGACGGCCTTAAAATTAGAAGGAAAAAAACAGTAGAGGAAAAAAAAGCTGTATTATTTGCCCTGTTTTTGTGAGAAAATACAATCAAGTCTTTACATACCAGCTCTCGTTGGTTTTCCTTCGAAATTATGACCAAGATGTTTTTTCTCATTAACAATGGCAAGTTGTGTTCAATATCAGCTATCCATGACTTATACTTCTTCACTCCATAGTCGCTTATTTTTTTTGCCATTTCCAAGTATTTGTTTTTCGCCTGGGCAAAATACAAAAATGTCCAAAAATAATTTTTAACAAGTCAAACATCTTCTGATAGTTCTTTGCGCCTAAATGCATACACGTGCGCCAATACAATTGTGAAAAAGTCACTTACTAATTTGCCCATTTCACTATCCAATAAATCTGGCATGGTCAGGAGAGGAAGCATGCCACCTTTTATGCGCTGAAAAAGGGAATGCGTCCACCTGACGCCTCCTGCCAGGGGAGGCTCATTCTTATTAATTTGTGGTTTATCTCTCTTTTCCTCAAATATTTCATTTATACAGTCCACCTATAACAAAAGACAAGTGACAAAATCCTTTGCCCTACGTGCAACATCTTCAGCATTGTTACTCAACACTACATTACAACTTAAATTTGACAGTGATTTCAGACAAACCTCTTTGCAATACTGAGCCAGAACGTCATTCGTCTTTTTCATCAAATGACTATTGATGGCTGGTCTAGAGCGAATGTCTTTGAATTTTACAAGCATTCCAAAGGCAGCAGTTGAGGAGCGCAGTGTCTTAAAGGACTGGTCAATAAAGGCGATGACCTCCCTCTCAATGGCCTGATCAAACACAAAAACAAGGCTAAGAAAATCAACTATTACATTGATAATGCTCTTTAATTTCAATGTAGAAGTATCTGATTCATTATATATTTCCAGAAATCAAGTAAAATGGCATCCTGAACTTACGTAAACTGTACTGTTGAAGTTCTGCATAATGATTTTCCAGCTGCTAATCTTACAACTACTGAAAGGATCAAAAGTGGCTTCCTCAAAAGGCACGATGAGGTTGTCCACTTTGACCTGCATTTCATCAAAACGTTTTGGATCCCAGGTTACACTTTTTACTTCCCGGCTGAAGATGTTGTAAAACTCTTCCAAATTCTGTGCACACACAAAGAAACAATACATTGAATATCGAGCTTCTTTACGATTTGTCATGTGCTGAGTCCTGATGCAGCAGGTGACAATGTGTGAATACGCAAGATCACTGACATGCAAAACATTGGACAAGTCCTGGCAGATGGCAGCCATGTAATCAGTTTTCTCAAAGAGCTTTCTTCTATCAAACTCCCAGCGTTTACCAGTGCCTCCTTGTTCAATTTCAGCGCGCACTTCGTAGTAAGAGGACTTCCACAATTCCAGAACTTGCCTGGCATCATCCACCTTGGATTTGGCCACCTCTCTCTTATCTCTGCCAAAGACACACAATCAGAGTGTCATGACACAGCACTGGCGACACTTAATATCCATCCAACCATTTTCTTCAACTCATCGGGTTTCAGGTAATGTGGGCAGCAGCTGAAGCAGGGTAGCCAAGACTTCCCTCTCCCCAACCACTTCGTGCAGCTCTTCCAGGGGGATCCCGAGGCATTCCCAGGCCAGCCAGGAGACAAAGTCTCTCCGTCGTGTCTTGGTTTGTCCCCGGGTTCTCCTCCTGGTGGGATGTGCCCGGAACACCTCACCAGGGAGGCATCCAGGGGGAGGGGTGGGGTGAGGACCGTCCCGTCATCTACTGGGGTGAACCCCAACGTACAGGCATTGAGCCGTGGGGCAATAAGTAAACCCACACCTGCTTGGCGTCTCTCACCGTAGGCAACTCCAAAGTAGAGTCCAACCTCTCTCAAGAAGATTGGTACGAGAGCCCAAGCTGTGTTTTGAGAGAAGCCTTGCACACCAGCTCAGGCTCTTTCCCTGCCTGAAAGGGCCTACAGCTAGCTTCTGTAGCCGGGGATCGGGCCACCAAGGCCACCCTGCTCACACTGCACCCGACCCCGTTGGCCTTTCGCACAGGTGGTGAGCCCATGGGAAGGGGGACCCACGCTGCCTCTTCGGGTTGCGCCCGGCCAGCCCCCATGGGTGCAGACCCAGCCACCAGGCGCTCGCCATCCTGCCCCACTTCCAGGTCTGGCTCCAGAGGGGGGCCCCGGTGACTCGCGTCCGAGCAAGGGAAAATGTCCAAAAATGTTACTATCATAGAGGGTCTTTGAGCTGTGCTTTTTCTGGTCCCTCACCTAAGATCTGCTTGCAATAGGTGACCCTGCCAGGGACAAAAAGCCCCAGACAACTTAGCTTCTAGGATCATTGTGACACACAAGCCCCTTCACCACAATAAGGTGACGGCTCAAGAAGGGGGGCAACACTTACATTTACACTACCGGTCAAAAGAAACAGAACACCCCAATTTTTCCAGCTTTTGTTTTTAAATGAAATTTATGCAGTTCAAGTTCTCATTTGACTTGAATATGAAAGCACAGAACAAATAACTATTTAAGTTGCAGAAGAAATCAGGAATCATTCCACAAAACGAAAATGCATTCAAAACCTTTGATTCAAAGTAGCCACCTTGAGCAAATATGACAGCTGAACACATTTGTGGCATTTTCTCTAAAATGGAAATCAAATATTCTTCCGAAGGTTCTTCCCAACTGTTGGGAAAGTTCCCATAAATGTGTGACACTTGTAGGTTGTGTTGCTTTCATTCTTTTCTCCATATTCAAGTTAAAGACTGGAGGCTTATTGTATAATTCTGATTCATTACTTTTCAGTTGTGGGTAACCTTGCCTATTTTTTTCAACCTCTGTCTGTATGTCACCATTAATCTTAGTCTGTACCATTTCAAGGTATTCATTAAACTTGCACTGCCTGACTTTCAATAAAAAATAAAAAAATAAATGGAAAAAAAATGGGCATGTTCTTTTGACCAGCAGTTTAAGTTTAATTGAAAATCCACATACTTGAACAGCACATGGATATCAATGACTTGAGCCACACGCTCAGACAGTTGCCAAACAATGCGCTCCATCAAAGGGACCATGCGATCATTCCTGTTATAGTGGCAGGAGATTAACCACACAACTTGTAGGCTGTTCATCAGAGGTGGGATGGTCTCCAGAATCACACTAAAGTTTGCTCCTGTAGCCAGATTCTACAAGACAAAACACTTCTATAAATAAAGGTTCAGCTGTCCACTTTATGAAAGACGTTAAGATCTACCAAATTTGGGTCAAACATATTGCTCACCATGAAATGTCTTTCCAGCGTTTTGAGGAAGCGTACATTTTCATCTGCCTCCAAAGAGTATTTAACAAGTTTAGTCACTGAAGCCTCCATAGTGGGAATCACAACTGCTTGTGCTTTGGTCAATACCAGCAAAATCTTCTTTACCACAGGTTGATTAAGCTTGGCTGTCAGAGCACTCAGGATCGAGGAACGCTCCTGCCAAAAAATGATTTCTGCCATCGGACTTGGTGTCTGTGGCTTCTTCTGTTCTTGCTCCTCAATAAGAGTGTTAAGCTGAGTCTGCCAGTTCGTCACACAATGCTCCAGCTCCTCTACCAGCTCTAAATTGATCATCAGTATATTGACATCTGGCTCCAGGTCTAGCTCGGGGATGTGCAGTGCAATCTCATCTGCAATGAAAAGGTTATTTGGTTAATCAAAAGAGGATTTAGTCTGTGGCCAGAGGTTTATATACACTCACCAGGGAAATGGAAGCTTTGCTTTGGATTTCAGTAATTTATAAATACCCACTAAAATAGTTACCGACATGAATTTTTGCTCGGCAGCTTTCATGGAATTGCCCTCATAACATGAAAGTCCTAGAAACCCAATGTGGTGTTAAAAGTCTACAGGTAACCATTTCTTGGAGTGATTTCTTTAAAAAAAATGCAGCTATTTAGATTAGATCAGTTGTCTATCAAAGAACCAACTTTATGTGGAAGAAGATCCAAACTGTCAGGCACAGCTGAGAGAAAGTTCGGTTGGAAGAACAACTCGTGAGGACCTTAAATCACTATGAACTTTAATGTCTGTCATTCAATTAAAAACTCTAGATCTAACATCCACAACTTCAAGTTTGACTGAAGTGGGCAAGTGACCACAGAGACTGAGAAAATGTTTTATGGTGGCAAGTCTTTCGGTGAGTTTGGGCACAATAATTGGATCGGTTCAGATCCAAATAATTAAGCTTAGTCCCATTTTCAACATCCCATTTCGCTCAGAAATCTTGGAAAAATGTGTACTACTACTACTACTACTATACTACTATATGACGTAAAAAAAAAAGTCCCCACCTCTTCCAGCTCCTTCCATCAGGTAGGCGCTATTGAACAATGCAAACTAAAATCAGCAGACATTCCAACAGCTTCTTCCATCTAACTGACTCTCTGTAGTGTATTTTTATGTCTCAAAGTATTTGTCAAAATGGCTGTCTATTGTCATACTAAAGCGGCTCCAACTACTGGAGACAAATTCCTTGTGTGTTTTTGATATACTTGGCAATAAAGAGGATTCTGATTCTGATGAAGAATTCCAGTCTGGAATCTGCCCCCTCCAAAGCAACTTTTCTGCCATTTAATATAACTGACGGTATGATATGGTATATAGAAATGATACATAGTTTTCAAACTTTTATAAATAAAAATCTGAAAAATGTGGTGTAAATTAATCTTCAGCCCTGCTTTGTCAGTATGTCGTTGAGTCACCTTTTGCAGCAATTACAGCTCCAAGTCTTTTGGGGTATGTTTCTACTAGCTTTGCACATCTATATTCTTGACATTTTTGCCTATTCGTCTTTGCAAAATAGCTCAGCCAGATTGGATGGAGAGAGTCTGTGAACAGCAATTGTTAAATCTCCCAACAGATGCTCAATGGGATTTAAGTCTGGATTAACTGGGCCATCGTAACACTTGAATATTTGTTGATCTAAACTTTTTCCATTGTAGCTCTGGCTTTATGTTTATGGTCATGGTAAATGAACTTCCTTCCCAGTCTCAAGTGTTTTGCAGTCCCCCAACAAGGTTTTCTTCCAGGATTTCCCTGTATTTTCAGATGTAGACAAAATTGTTTCTGCCCCTCTATTAATGAAAGAAAACCCCACAGTGGTCACAGAAATAAATTTAATCTGACAAAAGTAATAATAACTGAAAGAAAAATGAAAAAGAGACAAACATGGTAAAGGTAAAGGCTATAAGACCATCTCCAAGCAGCTTGATGTTCCTGTGACTACAGTTGCGCATATCGTTGAGAAATTTAAGATCCACAGGACTGTAGTCAACCTCCCTGATCCCGTCGATGCGCTTCACAATTATATACTACTTTGTGTTGGTTTATCACATAAAATCTCAGCAAAATACATTTAAGTTTGTAATTGTCAGGTCACAAAATGTGAAAATGTTTAAGAGGTAAGAATACTTTTTCAAGGCACTATATGTGATGAACAAACCTTGAGCTTTAAGCTGTTGAATAGTTGTGTTGACCACTTCCAAGAACTTGTGCGTGCTGTTAAGTAACTCATCCCGAATAGCTGCGTGATCACTTGGCTTGGTTGGAGTCTCTTTACCATCACTGGCCTCTTCATTGGGAGAAACTTCTTCAGCCGGAGGAGAAGCTTCTTCAGCCGGAGGAGAAGCTTCTTCAGCCGGAGGAGAAGCTTCTTCAGCCGGAGGAGAAGCTTCTTCAGCCGGAGGAGAAGCTTCTTCAGCCTGGCAGTCTACCTTAGTTGTCTTCATCTGATGTGCAGTCATTAATGGAATATAGATCTGAAAAGAAATACAATGGCAACCCAAGTTGTGGATTCTCTTAGTAGGTAATACATGCACCAAGACCTCATGGGGTTGGTTGTGTTAGCAAGATTGGCAAACATTAAATAACTAATAATGAACTCATTGCATTTTGTGGGTGGCTAGATAATCACCTGCAAAATATCCATGGTTGGAATGGTTTGTGCTTATTTGTAGCAGGATTAGGTTCAACCAGGGGCGATTCTAGGATCAGAGGTTTAGGGGTGCTGAATTTCACTCTTTTGTACATTTTGACACAATTTCATTCCCACTTTTTGTTGTTAAAAAATTACATTTCATCCAAGTAGTGTACGGCTATATACTTTACTAGATTGTTTAAAGAGGACATACAGTAAAAATAAAAATAATGATCTCTCAAATTTTATGGGTGCTGGGATTCACTTTAAGCAGCCCCCAAAATGGGCAAGAAACAGTAAGCGGCTCAGCCTAAACTTTCTGGATAGTCATTTCCTTGGCGTGAACAATCCTTTAACTTTTGACGTGGATCTGGATAAAGTTTTTATATTTTTCTTCTTTTTAAAATCTATCAAATTAGGCTGGTTTGGTCTTAGTGGAGGTCTATACACTACTGAGTGTCATTCTATAGACAGCAAAAATAAAATGCAACATTTGTTTTGAGGTTGAAAGATGTGAGATGACCTCCATGCAAACAAAATCCTTCTCTCGTTCAAATCTGGTTAGTAGTACTATTTCTTATTAGTGAGCACTGCAGTAATATAATAGTAAATGCAGCCACCTGACATGTCAGCCATAAAAATGTTTGTTAAAGGCCAAAAGTATGGTGGGTTCACTGCAAGAGGTTACATTAAATGTGCAACAGCTATGGCATATTACACAGTGAAAGTGTCTTGAGTTCTGATACCCCAAAAATGCTCATGTGAAGCTTCAGTTATTTGTACTAAAATTAAGCTGTGCTTTTCAACAGAACATTTTTTTAGTGAAGCAGAATGGTGACTTAGTGGTTCGCTTAAGAGTCAGCAGGTATGGGTTAGAATCTCCGTTGGACCATCTCTGTGTAGCGTTTGCAGGTCTCCCCATGCTTGCGTTTCTTTTCTCTGAGTAATCAAGTTTATCCTTATACTACTCACAAAAAGTTACACTATAACCTTTAACTTAATTCAACCTTCTCTAAACTTGCACACATCCAACTGTTCAATGTTTCAGTACTTTTTGTACAACTTACTGTTTTCTAACAACAGCAAAATTCACCACAGGCGTTTGATCCATGACTCGACAAACACATTTTGAAGGACGCCCACTTGTATGCCTTTCTGTGACTCTTCCAGTATCTCTGTTGCAACCTGCTGATGACACCATTATGACATTCTAAGCGTTGTGGCCACCGAGCTCTAAATACATCCGGTTGGAAGGCTCTCAATGGCTTAAGGTGCTGTTGATCAATTGTTAGGTGTCATCTTGATCTCATGTTGTTAAAATGTGAACAGCATTCCGACGAGGACTGTTTAAATAACAATTCTAATTAAACCATGAAATGTATTGGTCGATTCATGGATGAAAGACCAATTGTGAATTTTGCCTTTGTTAGCATGAAGACAAATTCGAATTGTGGACAGTGTCCTTTGTGATTGCTGCGACGTTCACTTACATGGACAAGTTTTTTCTGCAGTGATTTCAGGGTGTATTCGTTACTCCTGAAAATCTCCACGGGACTCGGCGACGAGTATTCGCCCTCATCCGTTTCAGGTGACTGATCATTGAATTCTAAACATAATAGTGTCAAAGTTAAGAAGAGTTTGGAGCTTCTTGTTTGATATTACATGGAGGTTGAAAAGATAGTCACCCTCTTCGTCTAAAAGGATTTGGGAGCCCGACTCGTCAGGATCCTCGGGATTCGAATTCGAGTCTTCTTGTTGGTTCTCCTCCATTTTTCAACACCGCTACGCTAGTAAACCTCCGCAATAATTCGCCAATTATATCATGTACAGCCCACCACTTTATTGTAAACACCGACATGTAAAAACAAAGCGAACTTGTACAAAATGACCAAAGGGAATTCTGTGCATAGACGTCGACAAACGAATCAATTTAGGTAGGCTACCTACCGTCGAGTGGCACAACTGACACAAGGTGACGCCAAAGTACGTGTAAGGTGACGCAAAAAGGCCCCCGACATTTGACCTTTCGTTTATTCAAACAAACTTTATTTTGAGACAATTTACACACAGCGTTAAGACAAAACGAATGAACTGGGGGAATCGTGTCGTTAGCCTAATAGCATAGTTGCCTATATCATTTTTAAGCTACTCTCACAATATCAATAAATAAAATAAAAAAAATACCAATGTGCTTGCAAAAAAACCAAAACATTATTATTATAATTTTATTTTTTTTACGTCTGTGTCATCCAGGTCACGGTAATCGCCAAAGGTTAAATCAATTCAACTAGATTCTTCTTGTGTGTTGTTTTGTCCAAAAACGTTCACAAAAGACATAGGAAATGATGCTATTAGGCTAACAATATGTGTACACAATAAGTATCCCTCGGTAAAAATATTTTGAAAATATTTGTAAAACCAAATGTAAAATCTTATAAAGCAGCGCCTTGCACCATGGCCTGGGGAAGATGCCCACTACCCCACAAGTCATTTTATATACAAACTTGGTATGTGTGCTTTAGTATTAAACTTTATTTGATTTTTTTACACTGCTCTTATTTAAACTGAACTGGACTTGCTTCTGACTCAAGCATGATCAGTGTGGGAATGACATCTTTACTATTTTAAGACTTGGATGGAGCAGAAGTCGGCTAGTCATTGATGGATGGTTCTTGTTACGCTAAATTTGTGAAGAGAGAAAATAATGTGTTAGTTCGCTCCAAAAGAGTCGTTCTGTATAACGTTCGAGTTGTCAACGGAAATGTGACATCAGAAGTCCCTGCACCGCAGACACTGTGTGCTTGTTTGTCTTTATCTTGCATTGAAACCCCTATTAAATGTTTTAAAGTCCTTCAAACAATTTTATCTAACAAAGATTGTCTGTGTTTGTGCATTACAGCACCATCTGAAGACTAATCATTAATAATTATAGTAATATAATATTGGCTTGTACTGTATGTAATGCAGATGCCATTCTGGCTGGAATGAAATGGTGTCATCCAAGCTAACACTGACAATGAGAGTATTCGTCTCTGGCTGTGTGGCTACTTTGCATGTGACGCAACAAACACTCTGGGCATATATACTTTAAAAAAGTGGTAAGTTTGTTTTTAAGCAACAGAAAAATGTACATTGTACCCTTTTTCAAGGATGGGGTCCACAAAAATAATATTAAATTAAGATTTATTTGATAACAAACTATTGCAACAACCACTAAACACAATATAAACATGAACCATCATAGTTGTAAGGACTTGGCAGTCCAAGTATGGAAATGGGGCAGGTTGCTCAAGAAAGGACCGTTTACCTCAAGGGCACTGCCGTATGACATCTCTCTATTGGTGCATGTCGACAGGATCTTGCTTGTGCGTGTGTGAATTTCTGGTCTGTGTATACATGGCGTGTCCTGTATAAAGTGAAGAATAAAACTCCCCCCCCCCCCCCCCCCAGGGTAATAACTATTTTTTCTTCAAAATATAAGACTATGTCACACAAGTGTCTCTTTAGTAATCCTCTATGACAGAAAGGAACTGTTCCAAGCTTGCCGGATTTGCCTCCAGGGAGTCCCAAGAACTGATGCAGCGAGGAAAAAGAAGACCAAGATGAGGCCTTTGGCCAAAGACTGAGAATGTGGCTCGCCTAAAAACAAAATGTCACTGTATGAGTTAAGCAAATCTAACCCAATGTGCACTTTAAACGTGGATACAATCATCTTAAGTAACACTAACACTACTTTTTTTGTATTAAATGGAACTGATCCTTGTTAACAACATCTACTGTCTCACTTTACCACAAACAAACAGCCATTATAAAATGATAAAATTGAACCATTATAAAATATTTAGTTTGTGCTCAAATGTATTTGTTGCATACATATTTTCTTATACAAAAAGTCCGGAAACCAATATATGGTGAAACCCTTACCAGTGTAATACTTGGTCAAGGGGAAGAACATCTGAGGCCAGCATACATCATTCCTGTCACAATCATACTCTGTGAAGTTTATCTGGAACCTGAGAAACAAAAAAAGTTTAGCTGTGGCTACACAAGGAGTTTAGCACCATTAGTGTGTAACTGTGAAATGAATGAATAATGTGTGCAATTGTAAAGCGTCTATGAGTACCTTAAGTGCTATAGTTGCATACATTATTATTACTGAACAGGATGATGGACAAAATGAGTTGACCTAGCATTTAAAATGAATTGCTGGAACTAGTATCAACATTTGTTCAGGGGGTTTTGCAGTTTGTGCAATTACCTGGTTTTGGGAGGTCCTATATGGATAGGAATGTCAATAAAAGTAACTGATGAGGTGACATGAAACAACTGGGCCTCTGTGGGATCTGAACATGGAGATACATCACCTCCTCCGCAGTCTAATGTCCAAGTGGACAGCGTGGACCTAAAAATGTTCAACAACATGAAGAATTGGCCTTAACTCACTGTTGTTTACAAGGTGCAACATGAATTCAATTTACTAACATACACACCAAACTTTAATAGCATGGATATTCCTTTGGGCATTTCCTTCAGCCGTTCTAGTAACATAACTCCAAATGTGGATATGGATATGGGATGCAATCCCGCTGCATGAACCATCAACATCTCCCAACGAATTGCTTGAGTTCGAAACTAAAATTCAGTTCAAAAGACAGTAACACGGAAATGTAGTTCATTCAATGAGTTCATTAGTCATCCACAGATCTAACACATTCTACTACAAGACACTTAATCTTCATGCGTACTTACCACTTATTTTGACCCAATCTGCTTCTGTTTCAGAATTCGGGTTTCCACTGTTTGCAACATATGTGGCTGTGATCAAGTCTGCCTGTAGAGACGCAACGGTGTCTCTAGAGGAGACAAGTAACTTTATTTTGCTTGAGGACATGTACTGCAGCTTGATCTCTATTAAATCATGCTGAGCAACTCACCTGAGGAGATCACATTGGGTCAGGTTTTGTAGGCTGACAAATAAATGACACCCTGATGTTGAATTCTCAGCGAACAGTACTGGTTGTTTCTCAGCGGTCAAACACAGCCCGTCACGCACTTCACAGCAGAATGAGGAGTTGGTTCTTTGTTAATTGATTTTACTAAAAATAATACTATAGACTATAGATGACTGACATTGTGATCGTATCACCTGGTTTCCAGAGATTGATTGATGTCCTCTGCACAGAGAAAGCATTCGTTTGTGTGCTCTCAATTCCGGCAATGATGGGCCTTCCCACCTGATAACCTGTCATCCCAGATGTGTGTTAACAAGGTACCGTGAGTCATCTTTGACAGAAACAAAACTGAAGAGGTTTTCTCAGGGTTAAGTGTGCTCACCTGGATTATTTGAGTTTGACTCGCTCGCATGTTCTCCAATCAGGAAATCAGCAGAATACCTCGTCGTTAACTCCACTACAAATAGAAATTGAATAGGAAACAAAGCCAAAAAAAATAATAAAAGACCGGAATGCGTTATGGGCACGTACCACTTCCTTTTAAAATGAATGTCCCGACAGAGCGTGTCAGGATGATTTTTGTCATTTGATTTCCTTTCCAGTAGAATGTGTAATCCAAAGCCAAGGTCACACTCTCACACACCTTGACCTGATCTGGAGAAAAATTTATCAATTAATCACAGAGTACACAAGTCAGTGTTTCAATGGTACAATACATTTCAATATCTGTACCTGAATTAACAACTGCATTTGACAGGAAAGGATTCAAATCCCTGACAGTTTCTTCTCTTACTTCTACTGTGACATCACCTAGTGCAAAGAGAAATGATTTATTCAAACTGTAACGTTTACAGGCAATGTTACAGTTTTCAAAGATGTAATATTTACCCCCTTGCCCATTGTTCACTTTCATGCTCAAGTCTGATGGCAGCGTTTGTAAAGGGAAAGCAGTTGGACAAGACCCCAGCAGGGTAACACATTTGAAACTGAAATTCTCCAAAAAGGCAACAGGAGCATTGTAAACACAGTGTCCAATGGCCATCTGTATGCAAAACATTGCAAATGTTTTAGTTAGCTTTGGCAACAGAAACGCAAAAACACGTCATTGTCACTAATAAACCGGAAATTACTAACCTGAGGAATGGTGAACAACTGATCATCCAGAGTAAAAATTGGATTTCCTTGTCTGTAAATATTAAAAACTGGTGCAGACAAAATAGGCATTTGGAAGGAAGGGCGAGGTTTTGTTATTCTGAACAAATGAAATGACAAAAATACAACCTGTAAATAATTTAGGCAATCAATTACATGAGAAGAAATTAAACAAAGCAATTAAAGAATTTCCTACATGTTGTCTCCATTGTAGAAGAGCCCCAGGTATGGGTTGTTTTCAAGTGGAGAGATGACACACAGAAATGGAAACCAATCTGGGGAGTCCTCTCTCTGTGCAGAGCAGTGGTAGTCTGGAACTGGGGGGAGCTGCCCACCAAAGGGTCCTGTGAGGCAGTGAGACTGAAACAGCTTCAGTTCTTCAGCCGAACAGTCCTGTTGAAGTAAAGGCGACCGTGGCATCAAGGATAAAGAAAGAAGCATAATATATTAGTCGGTTTCCTCACAGGTACCTTGTCACAGCAACAGCGAATATCACATGTTCCAGAAGTGAGGTCACAAGGACAGGAGCCCAGGGGTTCGTACACTTGGTTTGGGATGACCGTTGGACTATCTACAACGGACAGGAGATTAACATACGGTGGAAAATATTGACTCTCTTTTAATGAAAGTGATCCGATTCAGTATAATTACCAGATCCGGCATTAGTAGAAATCAAATGTGCATAAATTTTTGCCTGGATCAGCAATGATGCCTGAGCTGTGTTGCCCACACAGGCAGATATCTGCAGGCTCTCCAGGACACACAGTGGCTTTGGACAGCAGTCCGTTTCGTTTTCGCCACACAAATGCAGACTTTTATTCAGGTGCAAATGAACTCGCAGTGCATTCTGTGGAATCACAAATCAAACACGGGAGGGACATGGTACTTCAAAGTTAATTAAAATCACAAAGAATAACCTCAATTTCATCGCGTGTTTCGGTCTCATCTTCATCTTTGCATGTGGTGACTACGCATTGCAGTTGAGAAGTTCAACTCATTTTCCTACCATTCCAACCTGTTCCTTTGTAACAATCCACTGTGTTTCCTCGGCTGCACACGATGGCGGGTCAATGCTTCCTGTCAAGAAACCAACAACCAACAAAATTGACCACATGCGTTTCTCCCTCAGTTTATAATGGAACTATTCAAGAACTTCTTCTTGTTGTTTGTACCTGTTACATTAGATGGGAATACAGCGCGCACGTTCAGAGAGACGTCTGTTATGTTTCCAAGTAAAAATGCTGTGATTCTCGGTCCAGTAGCAATAACGGACGATGGCTGGAAAACTGTTAACAATGACATGTCTGACTCAACAAACACTGGCTGTACATTTATAACATTCAATTGTCCCAGTGCACCTGTGTAGTTACTCCCAACTCAGAAATGTCATTTTACTTACCAAGATTTTTGCTATCGGCCCAACAAAACAGTAGGACAACTGGGAGAGCCAGCACCTTAGCCATTCTATCAAAGGGCTTGTGAAGACGTTTAGGATTTGACCCATAGAGTCAAATCCTGATTAATCAAAAACATGTCTACACGACTGTGATAACAAAACGCAGTAACATCGGAGATTAAAGTTACTTTTGAAATGAGTGACGCTGTGCGCTGTTACTGAGCGACAACCTACTAAACACACGGTGACGTATATTATTAGGCGACTTTTGCATGATGGCGCGCTACGGCGATTCGTCTGTTTATCTTTGTCAATCATGTATCAGTATATTAACAAATACATTTTAATACACGTTACCACAGTAAATAGAGAATTAACAGCAGAAATTGGATTTGGATGGATGACAACAAATGTCACCGCGCGATGAATTATACGTACATCCGGTTCCCAACCTTTTTTTTTTTTTTCCGGTTCCAAAATGGCATTTAAAAAGGCAGTACAGTATACGGCAATTCAATTTAAAGAACAGTAAATCTTCCCTTATTATTTTGCAGTTAGTCGTCAGTTACGTATATTTATACTGCTCGAGTTGACTTTACTTCAATACTGCAGTTTTTTTTTCACCTCCAGAAATACAGATAAGAAAATCCCATTCATGGATGGTGTTGCAGCAGCACAAAGCACATTACAAATAAAACGATTAAAAAATCATAAACACTACTTTGCAATATATATATGGTGTAAGAACATTCAGTGTGGATGTTTATCTTTTAAGCTTTAAAAATACCTTGCATCTCTGCATTTTATTCATCACACACAACAAAAATAGTTTAGCAATTTTGTAAAAGTGTATCACCTTTTGTACCTTTGTTTTATTGTGTTTTTAATCATTAGTTTGACTGGCACTTTAATACATGAATTCAAGTTTTTAAATCTAAGAATTTTTGTTTAAGTTATATATTTTATTGCAGTCATATTTCGGGCACATAAATAAATTATATACATTATAGTCAAAGCTTTTATTTACAGTTCGCCCGATCACGTGCGAATACAGGAAGTGCCCAATGCGCAGACTCCCAAAGAGGATGCTGATTGGTTGGCGAAAGCATGCACTGCGTTCAGGAGGCTGCGTAATGTGTTGTTTAACAGTGTGACGTGGAGAGTCTCTCAGCGCTCTGCTAAAACTTTCTCAACTATAAAAAAAAAAAAAAAAAAAAAAGAAGTCACACAACATGTTGCTTACTGGTTGATTGTGACCCGAATATTTGAAGGCTCACGTTATTTATTTGATTTTGGAAGGAACTTTCTTTTCATCGAGTAATACAAAGGCATCTAGCGATTAGCCTTAGCTGATGTATATAACGACAGAGAGAACCTGTGTATGGCTAGCGTAAGGAAGTTTAGCAAGTGTAGTGTATTTGTACCACAAGATTCCAAATATGACACTGGTTGAACTGGACGCGACTTGCGGGACCGTGGCTGAATTTTAACGAACGGTAACAGTCGTCGAGCAGTTTGTGAGCTTGCTAACATTAGCCACTCAGCGGAGAAAGGGATAGCAGCACCGCGAGGCTGTCAAAATGGGCTCTCTGCTGCGGGGAGAAGAAATGTGTTTGGCCCAACTGTTTCTTCAGTCCGGATCGGCATACGACTGCATCGGTGATCTCGGAGAACTGGGCATTGCGGAGTTCAGAGATGTAAGTACCGAAACAGTGAACATATGCTCTGGTTTTGTACGTCCCATTTCCAATGCTTTCAACTAGCTCAATACGGCTTCAGGAAGGTTCCGCTAACTTTTAAGCATTGCCGTATATCGTAGACATAACATGCAGACTTTAGCACCATTCTTGGCAGCTGTTTGCAAATGAAAACGTAAAAGGATGAGTGAGTTTCATGGGAAATGACGTGTTGCCGTGCAACAGCGGTTGATGTTTATGTGTCTCCTGTGTCTGTTTCAGCTCAATCCCAGCGTTAATGCATTTCAACGAAAATATGTGAATGAAATCAAAAGATGTGAAGAGATGGAGAGGATCCTTGGTAAGTAATTATTGAGCTGTAACAGGATACTAAAGGGCGAGTGGTAGCTAAAATAGGATTGTGATTACTTGTATAAATTGTAGGCATGAGCACAATGACTTAGTTCAAGACAAGAAGCCTGGACAAAGCTATAACTGCATAGAAAGTAGTAATACGACAAAGAACAGAGCGCCTTTTCATTCAATTCAATCGAAAGTCAGTGACTGTAGTCATGAAAAATGTCATCATGTGTTCATTAAGATGATTATGTTGGCTTTCACTAAACTGAACTCTTTTTTTTTTTCCAGTAAATAGTAGAGAGTAATTCATTTGTTACTGCTTGTGTTTTACTTCTGAAAGACTGGCAATAACATTTGGGTAATACAATAACACAATTGCTTCACCCAAAATGGAAAAGTATCCTCTGTATTGGCTGTCAACAGGATATCTGTTGAGAGAAATCAAGAAAGCTGACATTTCATTGCCAGACGGAGATGTTAATCCAGTGGCTCCTTTACCGAAGCACGTAATGGGTATAATGGTATGTTCATTGCTTATGTTACACATTTCTACTCCTGGTCAGCATCACATTGGTTGTGTATGCATGTGTTCTTTCAGGAGCAGCTGCAGAGGCTGGAAGTAGAGTTAGGCGAAGTCATGAGGAATAAGGAGAGATTGCAAAAGAATCTGTTGGAGCTCACAGAGTACACACACATGCTGCGCATCACTTGTAACTTTCTGCAGAGAAGCGCTGAGGTGAGTGGGTTACACTGTAGTAGCAGGAGCAGTGCACACTTCCTTTCTTGTGTGTACAACACACTGGAAGTTGTGTGTTAACGCACAGCCTGATACTACAGAGGAGTCAGCTGTTGCATACATTTTCTTCTCTCCCGTATTTTAATTATGTATTGCTTTCCCGCCAGAGAGAGCCGGTGCAAGTTGCATACGAGGAGTTTCCTTTCCTAGAAAAGAACACAATGATGGATTACAGCAGTATGCAGAGGCTGGGAGCCAAACTAGGGTAAAATAAAGACCGTACTTGTTGTATTAAATGCAGTTTATGTAAGCGGTTAGGTGGGTTTGGGTTAATGTTTAGGGTCATGGTAATGATGTGGGTTATCCAAGCTGCAATATAGTTTCAGTTGATTGTAAAGGTACTGTAACTGCAAGGCTAAAGCGATGTCAACCAATTTTTGTCTGTGGTTACTCTTTATTCCTTTTTGTTTGTGACAATTGGTTATTTGTGTCAGAGATTTGAAGTTAATATTAAAATCTATCCATCCATCCTTGTTTTCTCTCCACCACTTGTCCTCATTAGCGCAACTATTGACATCCACACCAGTAATGGTCCAAATGAATATGTTCTCTTGTTTAGAAATGAATAATAAAAACATAAAAGGCACAGGTATCACTAAAAGTGTATAATATTTAGATTTGTGGTCTTATCTTATTTTTTTATTCATTTTATAATTGCTGGTATGAAATAAGGCCATTTATAGTGTAGTATCTGTGTAGTTCACATAGCTGACTTGCAGCTAGCATGGGATCAATATGCATTAGTTGTCCTATTCACCATTGCGCTATGATTGACTGGTGACGAGCCAAGGGTGTGCTCCAGATTTGGGACGGGCACCAGTCCATGTTGCTCAATAGCTGGATGGATGGATATGTAAAATAAATACACAGTTGGACTGGTTGTGAATGTTGTCTTCATTCTCTCACAGTTTCATTTCTGGGCTCATCCAGAGGACAAAGATTGACGCTTTTGAGCGCATGCTGTGGAGAGTGTGTAAAGGCTTCACCATTCTCAGCTCTGCTGAAGTCGAGGAGTATCTCCAAGATCCTGACACTGTAGGTCTCTCAAGATGGCTCCTGTTAGCTACGTTACCAGCGCATACTAATTGAATACAATTCTCAAGCTCAGAGTGCTATTCTGACCCCTAATATCCCCAGTAAAATAATACTTTATTGTGACATTTTCAAATTAAGTAACATTGGAAAATTGGAAAAGCGGCACGGCACTTGCATGGTAGGTTGATTGACGACTCTAAATTGCCCGTAGGTGTGAATGTGAGTGCAAATGGTTGTTTGTTTATATGTGCCCTGCCATTGGCTGGCGACCAGTTCAGGGTGTACCCCGCCTCTCGCCTGAAGATGGCCGGGATAGGCTCCAGCATGCCCGCGACCCGTGTGAGAATAAGCGGTACTGAAAATGAATGAATTGAAAATTGGGAAATCTTTTTTTGTGTTGGGATTACTACAGTTTGCTTCGATCACATAAAAATATCAGTACGAAAGTAGGAAATACACCATATTGCAGTTTGTTATCGAGATTGCTCAAGTGTTATGTAAAAATCGAGATGTGCCTTAAATTACAAAAATGGAATCTCTTTCTGGGCATCACATTGGAGGAGTGGTCAGCAAGTCTGTCTCACACTTTGAGGTTCAGGGTTGGAATCTCGGGATACAGCTTCCTCCCCCTTCGAAAACATGCATGTTGGGGTTAATTGAAAACTCCTAAATTGTCCATGGGTGTGAATGTGAATGGTTGTCTATATGTGCCCCATGATTGCCTGGCAAACCAGTCCAGTGTGTACCGTACCTCTTGCCCAAAGTCAGCGAAGATCGGCTTCAATAGAAAATTGATTGAATTTTTCTTTCTTCTTCATGGTGGGGGTTCTGATATTCCTAATGTAGCCTTTTTATCCATCTATAGGGTGAGCCCACCAAAAGTGTGGTGTTCCTAATCTCATACTGGGGAGAGCAGATTGGCCAGAAAGTGAAGAAGATCTGTGACTGGTAATATTCCACACTACTACTATATTGTATTGCTGCGTAAAACAAAGCGCCACATCTAAGTCATATCTGTTTTCTTTCCTCCCTAGTTATCACTGTCATGTGTATCCATATCCCAGTAGCAATGAGGAGAGGAACGATGTTGTGCAAGGACTAAGTACTCGCATTCAGGACCTGCACACTGTATGTCTTCATTTTGTTTTCATGCACTAGGTTAATCGGTGACAAAATACGAGTTCGGTCTGTTTGTCATTGACTAAAGGATGTTCCTTGCAAATGCATTTACTGTCATCTTGTTAAAATATAACCTGCAGAGGTTAAATATCTCTTCAGGTTCTTGCTTCTGAGATTTAAAAAAAAATAAATGAGGCAACACGTTTAACAGCTGTCAGTAGATATACTGAAAAACAAAATCCTGTATGTAAGTCCTCAGGCCCCATTCCAAGTTATGTAAAACCGTTTTAAAAGCATATATACCCTTTCCCTTTCATTTGAAGATAATTTGCAATTTGTTTTTAAGAAATGGGTGGCATATTTGAATACACCGACATTTAAAAAAAAATGTAAAAAAAAAAAAAAAAAAATGTGTACATGACTAGTGCATCACCACACCCCAGTAAAGACAGAAACGTAGCCACAACGAGTCTCTTTTTAAATGATTAACCAATTTCCTCTGAGTTAGCGAGTCAGGAGAGTTTCTCTGGACGGGTCACTGCTTCGTGAATCGTTTGCTAGCTTGAAGCCACTGTGACTGAAAAATCCAATTGCTGTCACCCCCCTGTAGCACATGATCGACATGAGATCCTGGCGGGCATTCTTTTCGAAATACAGTACACCTACTTGAACTCTATCTCTTCTGCATTTGTTTCATCTCAATAGCGGGAAATATCAACCTTTTACATATAATGGCGTGTCATAAAAATACAATATATTTGCTGGTAATTTCATTAAACAACGTTCAAAGCCAGCCTGTTGCTGTTTTTTTTTGCAGGTTCTTCATAGAACAGAAGATTACCTGAAGCAGGTCCTGATCAAGGCATCAGAATCTGTCTACACCTGGGTCGTACAGGTCAAGAAGATGAAAGCTATCTACTACATTCTCAACCAGTGTAGTTTTGACGTCACCAACAAGTGTCTGATTGCTGAGGTTTGGTGTCCTGTCGATGAGCTTCCCACCCTGAGAAGAGCACTCGAAGAAGGCTCGGTAAAGAAACTCTAAACCACTACAGACTTAACTTGTCATGAGTTGGTGAAACTAGGAAGAGTATACAGCTCACATTCACGTTTTCTGTTATTTTCCGACTCCGTTTTTAGCTACCAATGTTAATTTGTGCGTTTGTCGTGTACTTTCTTTCCTTTAATTTTGGTAACAGGAAAAAACAGTCAAGTCTGTAGTTTGACTCTCTACTCGTGTGCGCTTGTTGTGTGCGCGTCTATGTCACCATCATACCTTTCAGTTGTGTCAACACCTGCCCAACTCGCTACCTCTGATTGCTTTACAATGAAATTTGACTCTACCACAGCCAATCATCGTCACTTATGTGGTTGTCTTGTGCCCCCTGACGAAGAACAGTTAAAAAAAAAAAAAAAAAAAAAAAAAACTGCCTCTCCATTTAGAGATCTCGCCTCTCTGATGCAAACCGTTTCAGTGATCTAATAATAAAGTAACAGCATTATCATGATTGGAAAAGTACATTATATTAGACATTACTGAAAAAAGTAACACATTTAGTAACGCAGTTTATTTATAATGCCGGTACTCCCATCACTGGTCATGTTAAGATTGGTGACATGTATTTTGTTTGACAGAGGAAAAGTGGATCAACTGTTCCGTCCTTTGTCAATCGCATACCTACCAATGACACTCCACCTACCCTGATTAGGTGCAACAAGTTCACGGTTGGCTTCCAGAACATTGTGGATGCTTATGGAGTGGGGACATACAGAGAAGTCAATCCAGGTATGTGGGTAGCTTTTGTTTTTTCGCTGTGGTATTTTTGCTATTTGTTTGTTTCCACACATGATACCCTAAAAAGATGCATTTGACAAAATATATATGTATTATATGTATGGATCCCTTGTATATTACAATTACTGTCCTAGAGTTTGCAATGTTTTACAGTATTGCTGCTCTTCCTAATTGTTCCTCCCTCGTTATTGTAGCACCTTTCACTATTGTTACATTCCCCTTCCTGTTTGCGGTGATGTTTGGAGACATGGGTCATGGTCTTCTTATGGCGGCCTTTGCTTTTTGGATGGTGTTGTGTGAGAACAACCGCAAGCTTAAGAACACCAGGAATGAGGTAAGTAAGTGGCTTTTTAACCTGTTTTTGGAAGTGTGCCTGTATCCTTATAAGGTTGACGTGTAACCAGATGATTTGGTGTGCACGCAGATCTGGAACACATTTTTTGAGGGTCGTTACATCATCCTAATGATGGGCCTCTTCTCTGTTTACACCGGCCTGATATACAATGATTGTTTCTCCAAGTCTATTAACATCTTTGGTTCTGGATGGAGCGTCAAAGCCATGTTCACAGCTAACGCATGGCAGTAAGTTTTTCACAAAGACAATCAACAAATCCAGGAAAGCTTGTATGATGTGATGAAAAGATTCAAATAGTCTGCTTTCAACTCACAATGTCGGTTTAATCTTCTCCAAATAGTGTCAACGATGTTAACAGCAATGGCTTTCTTACTCTGGATCCAAATGTCACCGGCGTGTTCAGTGGACCATATCCTCTCGGAATTGACCCAGTGAGTGGACTGTATTGAAGTCTTGTCAAACTTCATATCACAATAAAATAACATGATATGGTGTGAAATGATTTGGTAATACAGTCTTCCCTCGCTATATCGCGGTTCACCTATTGCGAATTCAGTGCATTGTGGAATTTTTTTTTCTTCCATAGTCATAGAGCACATAATTCGCCATATCGTGGGATTTTGATTGTGCCCTGTAATTTTTTTGGGGGATAAAAAAATCCTTCCTCGCCTAAAACATTAAAACTGTAAACAAACAAAAACGGAAGAAAAAGGAGCAAAACGTACATAGTGTACAGTACTGTAGTGCATTACTGTATGTTTAAGAGTTTAAAAGGTGTTTAAGAGTATATATAACTTGTTTCTAAGAGTATTGTAGAGTTATATGTATAAATAACTTTTTTTAAAATGTGTTGGGGTGGTCCTAACCCACACGATAAATGAGGGATTACTTTATAGTATTTAATACATAATCCAATCACTGCAGTCAAAAATATGTGCCATCAATATATATATATTTAACTATAGTCTGCTTACCTGATACCTTTTGTCAAAACCTGAGTTATGTTAGTAATGTTTAGATATCAAAAATATTTATCTATCTATAAAATTTAGGTGCGTATTAGCAACATAAATGACTTTGCATTTATTAAAATCATTCTTAGCTGCTTTGTGCTGTTTGCTACTTGTGTATAATACATTAATATGTTTGTCTCATTCAAGATTTGGAACTTGGCAACAAACCGTCTTACATTTCTGAACTCCTATAAGATGAAAATGTCAGTAATATTGGGCATCATTCACATGAGCTTTGGGGTGATCCTCAGCACTTTTAATCACTTGTAAGTATTTTATTTTAATCTTGACCTCAGATGAACGGCAATTATATTAATTGTTGACCTCAGTTTTGTTTATGAAAACAGGCACTTCCGGAGGAAGTACAATTTGTACTTGGTATTTCTTCCCGAGATCCTGTTCCTGCTGTGCCTCTTTGGATACTTGGTGTTCATGATACTCTTCAAGTGGCTCTTCTTTTCTGCCAAAAACTCCAGACAGGCTCCAAGCATCCTCATTCACTTCATAAACATGTTTCTCATGCAAGGTGACTCAATGCAGCCCCTCTACCCAGGACAGGTAAAGAACTAAAAGTGGTCCACTTTTCACCAAATACTGTATATGGACCGGGTGTATTACTGATACTGTTGATACTATTTTTTTCCTTTATAAAAGTCTCTGTCTGACACACATGATTCTTAAACTACAGCAAATGTAAATGAGCGTTAATAGATGGTCATCTGTTGCACTTAGATCAACACGCTGACTGCACAGTTGTGTCCCAAATAGACAAACTTAGGGTAGGCGTTCTGAGACAAATGGAAATAATGAATTGTTTAATGAGAGTGCCAAAGTCCAAGCAAAAAAAAACCGGATCAATTCTGGTATTACTGTAGGAAAGGAGTTTTTGTATCAATCTGTTCAGCCACACGGCCAGAGTATCCTTCCAAAAGAGAATTTTAAAATCTGTATACAAGATAAAATAAAATTAAAAAAATCTTAATGCTCAAGAACCTTTTACCTTTTTTCCTTGAGTCTTTCTTTTAAACCTGTGTTGGGGATGCATTGTACTTTCTACACTGTAGATTTAACTACAGGCAAGTGTTATATTTTGTGCACCTGAAGAATGAAAAATTGATTGTTAGAATTTTTGTGTGTGTTGTAAACGTGTAAGATGGATTTAAGGGGAAACAAAACCTCTTTCAACTATTTATAAATGAAGCTGAATGTTTTTTTTTTTTTTTTTTTTTTTTTTTTTTTTTTTCTCCCCAGAGCGGCTTGCAGATGTTTCTGGTAGTAATTGCTGTGCTCTCAGTGCCTGTCTTGCTCCTTGGGAAACCACTCTACCTCTTTTGGCTTCACAAAGGAAGCCATCGGCTTCCAATGTATAGGGTGAATAAAGTGTCTCTACGCTAGTCAAAATGTCTCGATATATGTGAAGCAAATCTGACTTGGTATAGTACGTGTTCTCAGGGGTATGAGCGTGTGCGTCACAGCAGTGAAGAGGAGCTCTTCTTGTTGCGGACACACGACATGGAGGAGGGCAGCAGTCACAGTGAGCTCTCCTCTAGCGGGGAGCAGCACACGGAGGAGGTCAGCACAAGTCAGTCACTGTACTCTTAACCAAATGTTGGCTGCACCACTAAGCTCCGTTTTGTTTTTGTCGGAACAGTTTGACTTTGGTGATGAGTTCCTGCATCAGGCCATCCATACTATAGAGTACTGCCTGGGGTGCGTTTCCAATACCGCCTCTTACCTCAGGCTCTGGGCTCTGAGTCTGGCACATGCCCGTAAGTATGACACCTTGTAATCCAAGTCTTTGTCATTTGTTTAAGTTCATGTACAGTGTATGGCTATTTGTCACCCAAAATCAGTTTGAATTGAAGAACATTGCTTATTGTATTAAATCGTTTTATGCTGTTAACTGTGATAAATTCATTAATTATAGTTCCACAGGTATTGTTAATACATGTTTTCTTCACACTTTGTATAAGGAGGCTTTATTTTCTGCACACAGAGCTATCTGAGGTACTGTGGGCCATGGTGATGCGAGTCGGACTACGAATGGAATCGATTCTTGGGGTTTTATTTTTAGTGCCAGTGTTTGGCCTGTTTGCCGTTCTCACCGTGTCCATCCTGCTGGTGATGGAGGGCCTGTCTGCTTTCCTCCATGCCCTCCGACTGCACTGGTAAGACACCACCATAGTGTCATGAAACACTGACATTCACTTTATTTAAGGTGCTTTTTCATACAAATCCAATTTGTACTCCCTCAGGGTGGAGTTTCAGAATAAATTCTACAGTGGAACTGGAGTCAAGTTTTACCCCTTTTCCTTCTCTCTCCTGCCCTCCAGCTTTGAACAGGAAGGTTTACTGTGAAGCAAAGGACATTCTCTTGGATGATTTAAAAAGCCAAAATGTGATTGTTCCAGTGATTTCATGAACTGGTTTGATTTTCCCCCCCTCCCACCCCTTTAACCATTTTTCAAAGTGTGTTGAACTTTTAAGAGGACCACAGCACCCTACAGCATTTAAGGACACTGCCAGTTTGAGATGTACCAAAAATACTGCTGTTCTGTCAATATATATGCACAATATATCTATTTTGTACCACAGTCATTATATGCTTCACTTTAGAGTACAGTTAATGATTTAATTTGCAGCTTTGATTTTCTAATTATGCTGTAATTTGTTTCTTGTTGTCAGTATGAGGAAGCACTTCTCCGAAGTTGAGAACTGATAAGCACAAGATAAAGTGAGTTTCTGTGCAGACAACGCAAGTTAGGTTAGTTTTGGTTATCTCCTAGAATTTATTTATTAAAGACAACCATCTTTGCATTTTCTCATTATTTGAATTTTACTTTGTCCAGTTCATCTTCTTGCCTTTTCCTGAGTTTCATTTTTGGCAGATTTGGTTTCCATACAACTGGTAGAGAGCAAGCCTTTATTTAATAGCTGAGCCTTTTGTTGCACTGCTTGCCTTAATACAACCAAATCGCACCATTGACGAGCCTCCCGTTACCCTTGTGTTGTAGATTTCTGATACCAAAACACTGCATACTTTGTGATATTTTTTAGGTTTGGAATGAAAAGTGTAAGTCTGGAAGGTGTGAGATTAAATATTGATACTTTTACTGGATTATCTTTTAATTTATTCACTTTTAAAATGCTTCAAAGTTCAAACTGAATGTATAGTTGATTTTTTGTTTTGTTTACTTCAATATTCATATAGTCATATTTTTGTAGTAGTAGATATAATCTAGAATTCCGTTATTGCTGGTTAGAAGGATACCACATCATCAATGTTTTAACAGTCACAGCACAGCACTTTATCAAATGTGATTATGCAGTGAAATCTGGCATCAGTGGTGTGTTCAATTGTACGTTATTATGTCTGGCCTCTGGAATTACTGAGCGCTAATTTTGTTTACACTTAATTGTTGTCCCATGTTTTCTGGCAGAAGAAAGTCATACCTATAATAAGATCCCACATAGTCTTGACAAGTTGTGATTTTTAGCCGTTGTATTGTTTAAGTCATTGTTGTTATAGCCATTAAGGCCAAGTTTATCTTGCCATTTGTGTTAATATTGTAAGTATAAACACTCCAACGTTCTCAAAATTCTCTTCACTTGTTTGCTTATTTTGAGTAAGACTACCGCTTTTATATAATGTAATGCAAAATGTCTGGAGATGGCTGGACTCATTTGAATCATTTGTTCAGAAGCATTTAATAAAGTTATTTTTGCACCCATTATAATAGAATTTTGATATTTTTGATTTGACGACTGTCTGGCTGTTTGCCAATAAATATTTGTCCCAATAAATTAAATTGGACGTGCAGTAACTGTATAAACCAATATCTCAGTGAGAACAAAATCACATGCCAAATGACACGAAGCGGGTGTGGTGAAGGAAGTGAGCATATATTTCATTAGTATTTGGTGCCATTGCCTTTAAACTGTTAAGACTTAAGTCAAACGTTTTGGATATCCTTCCACACGCTTCTCGCAATAGTTGGCTGGAATTTTGGCCCATTCCTCCTGACGGAACTAGTATAACTGAGCCAAGTTTGTAGGCCACCTGGCTTGCACATGCCTTTTCTGGTATGCCCATGAATTTTCCATAGGACTGAGATGACTGCTTTGCAATGGCAACTCCAAAACATTGACTTTTGTTATCCTTAAGTCACTTTGCAGCCAGTTTGGCAGTATGCTTCGGGTCATCGTCCATTTGGAAGCGCTGTTTGCACCCAAGCTACAACTTCCTGGCTGATGTCTTGAGGTGTGGCTTCAGTATTTCCTCATGATGACCTTTACAGTGCCGTGAAAAGTATTTGCCCACTTCTCAAATTCTTATTTTTTTTGCATAGTTTCTCCATTTTGATGTTTATCAAACAAATGTAAATACCAAAGATAACCCAAGTAAACATGAAACACAGTTTTTAAATAGTGATTTTATTTATTAAGGAAAAAAATAAGCTACCAGGCCCTGTGTGAAAAAGCAATTGCTCCTTCTGAATATCGGAAAGCTGAGTTCATTTTCACCGACCACACCTACGCTTGATTACCTCCAGATCTGTTCAGTCAATAAATTGCTTAAATAGAACCTGTCTGACAAAATGATGCTGGGCAAAATATTTTAAAAAGTTGGAACAAAATTCCATGATCCAAAGAAATTAAACAGGTGAGAAATAAAGTAATTGACATCTAGTGTATCAGTGTGGGAAGGGTTACAAAATCATTTCTCAAGCTTTAGAACTTCAGCGAACCACAATGAGAGCCATTATCCACAAATGGAAAAACATGAAACATTGGTGAACCTTCCCAGGAGTTGCCAGAAAACAAAAAAAAAGACCCAAAGAAGACAATGACAACTCATCCAGAAGGCCACAATTTAACCCAGGACAACATCTTAAGAACTGCAGTCCTCAGTGTTCATCGTTCAACAATAAGAAAGAGACTGTGCAAAAATGGCATATATGGTAGCGATCTAAGGCGGAAACCACTGCTGACCAAAAAACAAACAAACAAACAAACACTTATTCTATGTACTGACAAGCTGAAAGGTGAACTTTTTGGAAGGGGTGTGTCTCATTACATCTGGTGTAAATGTAACAGCATTTCAGAAAAACAGCATCTTATCAACAGTCAAACATGGTGGTGGGAGTGTGATGGTGTGGGGCTGCTATGCTTCTTCAGCTCCTGGACGACCGTGAATTCTGCTGTTTACCAGAAAATCTTGAAGAAGAAGGTTCGGCTATCACTTTGTGACCTCAAGCTGAAGCACACTTGGGTTCTGCAGTAGGACAATGATCCAAAACACAACAGCAAGTCATTCTCTGAATGGCTTAAAAAAAATAAATGAAGGTTTTGGAGTGGCCCAGTCAAAGTCCAGACCTGAATCCTATTGTAATGCTGTGGCATTACCTGTTCATGCTTGAAAATCCTCCTGTGTTGCTGAATTAAAACAATCCTGCAAGGAAGAGTGGGCCAAAATATCTCCACAGAAACACCCCTGCAATCTTTGCAATATGTGCAATCTTTTTTGTGATCATTTTGTTGAATCAAACACAGAAAAATTGCTTCATTTTGATTTTTTCATTTGATTTATGTATTACTTATTTATGATTATGTTTCATAACCAAGTAGAAAAATAAACATATGAGTTAAATGCAATAGCTGGGTTACTGCTATTGGGCCAGTCCGAGTTGATTTAAGGCGATCAGAGGCGGGGTCTATTCCTTGAATTGCCAGGCAAGTTTAACTGCAAGAAATAGAAACTAAAGGTATATTTTTTTGGGTTTTGTTTCATGATTTATTTCGGGGGTTTCATTAGACAACACTTGTGCTGTATTAGTCAGTGAGTGTAGGTGTAATTTGCGTGATATTTGAAAACAACAAACATATTTGGGTATTTATTTCACAGGCTTGAAAAGAAAAAGAAAAAGGCTTTTACGACCGCTGCGCCTTTTTCTTATCTGGAAGCAGGAAGTTTGTTGGTTGCTAGGACGACGCGTAATTGTACTCCACAGTTCCGTCGGCGTATAAAAACTTGCCAATTTACAATGTTGTAAAAAAAACAAAACAAAATAAACCACCAACTTGCAGTAATGGCCCACGACGATATCCGCGTGGAATGGATTCGACAGCGAGTTCGTGCTTGTTTTAATTTAGCTGACAATTCATGTTTCGACGAGCTGCTCATTCGGAGAGATGGAGAAGAGGAGATGGAACTTATTCGCTATTTGAATGACGTTTCTGAAGAAAACACTCTATCGTGCCTTCTCTTTATGAAAACGGTCAGAGAGGAGGAGATTGGAGTTGAAATTCCAGAAAGTGAGTTCAATTTTTATTTGATCCATTATTAGAATTATTTCAGTGCTCACTTTAGTGTTGCTGAACTAATGTTTGGCCCATTTACATCAGAAAGGAACAACTCCAGTGACTCTTTGGAACATGAGGAGGATACAGAGACCCAAAGTAGGAACAAGACTGCTGAAAAACCTTACAGTCATGTGAGATTTGAATGATTTTTTTTAATAATCCAGAGTTTATTAATGATGGAATATTAGCGATAAACAATGCACTATTGTGTTTTCAGACGATTCAACTGGTCTATCACACTGAGCTTCACATGGCAATTAACCGAGTCCCAAAGACATTTGCCAAATCTCGAGTTTTATATTTCCTCAGGACCACAAATAGTAAGCGCAGTATCAAGATTATTAGTGTCAAGCAAATTCTTAGGCTTCAGTTGGGAAAACCATTGCATTGTACGTGTTTCACTTTAGAGACCATTGTAGAACCACTTGACATGATTGAGGCCAATAAGCTGATGCCCAAGTTTTTGGAGACTGGTTTTCATAATGGACACAACCTGCGAACTCTGCAGAAAAAACTTGTTCATGTAAGTGAGCCTGACAGCCACAGCAGCCAACAACAACATGACAGGAACTTGTAACAAACCTATGAAGAACAATTCACATACTCGGTTGCCATTGTGTACCTTTTTTTTTAATATTTTTAGATTTATATTCCATTAATGACTGTCCATCAGATGAAGAAAACCAAGGTTTCTCCTTGTGAAGAATTCAGTGTTGGTAAGGAGACTCCAACTAAGCCAAGTGACCAAGCACCCATTCGTAATGAGTTACTCAACAGCACGCACAAGTTTTTGGCCTTGGTCAACTCAACTATTCAACAGCTTCAAGCTCAAGGTTTGTTTGTCACATATGTCAGTATGTAGCTTTTTTTTTCTGGCTGGTCACCTGTTTTTATTATGCTAACGGGATACTTTGCCTTACCTTGCTACTCACCGCATCCTTCTCAGGAAATTTACATATTTTGACCTTTGGCATACATGCATTCCATGGTTGCATGGAGCTTTAAATGAATTTTAGAGGTCAGAATATTAAAGGGCACATCTTTATCCGTGAAGATCAATAATTTGTTCCACATATTTCTTTGATCTTATTAAGAAATTAAAAAAGATTAGATTAGCATGTAATACAATGAACGGACAATGACATTTTGATACAGAATGGCCCATACCATTCACACCTTGGTAATTCATACAGTGAAAATACATTCAATAATCTGCACCAAATCAAAATTGAATGAGTTCTTCCATGCCATCCCTCTACAAAGTTTAACGGATATACATTATGTTATTTTTGTATAATCCATCTGATTGAGAATTAACCAACTAACAACCAACTAACCAACCAACAGCAATCAAAACAAAAACTCCTGTTTCCTTGTTCTTGAGGTAATTATCATTACATTTTAGAACTATCCATCCATCCATTTTCTGAGCCGCTTCTCCTCACTAGGGTCGCGGGCGTGCTGGAGCCTATCCCAGCTGTCATCGGGCAGGAGGCGGGGTACACCCTGAACTGGTTGCCAGCCAATCGCAGGGCACATCGAAACAAACAACCATTCGCACTCACAGTCATGCCTACGGGCAATTTAGAGTCTCCAATTAATGCATGTTTTTGGGATGTGGGAGGAAACCGGAGTGCCCGGAGAAAACCCACGCAGGCACGGGGAGAACATGCAAACTCCACACAGGCGGGGACGGGGATTGAACCCCGCACCTCAGAACTGTGAGGCTGACGCTCTAACCAGTCGGCCACCGTGCCGCATTTTAGAACTAGTACTAGTGTATTAGTCATGGGAACCGGTTGGGATCAAGAAGAGTGCAAGGTGCACTATGGACAATCGTTATTATCAAATGCCGGAGAGATGGGTTTTCATTTTCAAGCACTCCTGAAGTGTCCTTCAGCAAGGCACCAGACCTTCAAATGTTTGTATGACTCTTTTAAAAGTGAATTTTCCTCTGAGGGATCAGTAAAAGATTTGCCATCCTTTCTCGAAAAGATACTAGTTCACAGATTTACGGAAAAGCAGCATCTCCAAATCTGGGACGGATTCACAAAAGATGGCTTCAGATAGAACAGTGAAAGTATATAATTTCTATGATGTGATGACATCATTGAGTGACTGAAATGTGTCCGTTTTGGTTAAACAAATAACATTTTTATTGCAGATGACATCATACTGAAAATCCCAGAGCTAGATCTGGAGCCAGAGGTCAGTGTCCTGCTGACCAATTCAGCTTTAGTAGAGACGTTGGAGCAGTGTGTCATGAACTGGCAGACTCAGCTTACTGTTGCTATTGAGGAACAAGAAAAAAAGAAGCCACAGTCACCTAGTCCGATGGCAGAAATTGTTTTTTGGCAGGAACGTGTCTCCATCCTGAGTGCTCTGAGAATGAAACTTAATCAGCCTACAGTAAAAAAGATTCTGCTGGTGCTGACCAAAGCACATGCAGGTGTGATTCCTACTATGGAGGCTACAAAAGCTAAACTTATTAAATACTACTTCGAGGGAGATGAAAATGTACGCTTCCTCCAAACAATGGAAAGGCATTTCAAGGTAAGCTACTGTATATGTTTGATCAGATTTTTGTAAAATGTATACAGACATCCAAGTCATTATCGATAGGAGGGACATCAAAATTGTTCCACCATCCTCGGTGATTGTTTTCTGTTTTAGAATCTGGCTACAGGAGCAAACTTGAGTGTGATTCTGGAGACCATCCCATCTCTAATGAACAGCCTACAAATTGTGTGGTTAATATCCTGCCATTATAACAGGAATGATCGCATGGTCCCTTTGATGGAACGCATTGTTTGGCAACTGTCCGAACGTGTGGCCCAAGTCATTGATATCCATGTGCTGTTCAAGTATGTGGATTTTCGATGAAACATTTGTAACTATTGTCTATTTCTCCGTCATGAGAGTGTGATTGTGTCTCTTGGACAGAGATGAACGAGATGTGGCAAAATCCAAGGTGAATGATGCCAAGCAAGTTCTGGAATTGTGGAAGTCGTCCTACTTGGAAGTGCGTGCTGAAATTGAGCAAGGAGGCACCGGAAAACGCTGGGAGTTCGATAGGAGGAGGCTCTTTGAGAAAACGGATTATATGGCTTCCATCTGCCAGGACTTGTACAATGTTTTGCAGGCCAGTTTTCTTTCATTCATTGTCACCTGTTACTTGAGGGCTGAACATGTGACAACAGCTCAATATTGAATACATTTGTAATGGTTCATGCAGAATTTGGATGAGTTTTACAACATATTCAGCCCAGAGTTGAAAGGTTTGACCTTGGACCCAAAACGTTTTGATGAGATGCTGGCCAAAGTGGACAACCTAAGCTTGCCTTTTGAGGGAGTAACTTTTGATCCTTTCAATATCTGCAAGATGAGCAGTTGGAAAATCATCATGCAACACTTCAACAGTAGTGTTTATGTAAGTTTAGAATTCAAAGGCATCATATATTTGCAGCAATGTAGTGGTTCTGTACCTTGTATTTGTGTTTGATCAGGCCATTGAGAGGGAGGTCATCGCCTTCATTGATCAGTCCTTCAAGTCACTGCGCTCTTCAACTGCTGCCTTTGGAATGCTTGTAAAATTCAAAGACATTCGGTCGAGACCAGCCACCAATAATCATTTGATGAAAAAGACGAATGACCTTTTGGCTCAGTATTGCAAAGAGGTTTGTAAAAGATCACTGTCAGGCTTCACTTAAAAGAACACTTTGCATATATTTAGTAATGATACTTAAAACTTTGTAAGCCGTGCAAATCATTAGACTATCAGTTCATCTTTGTTTTTCAGTTTACAGTATTAAGCATATATCACCTACGGTATATTTTCTACTAGGTGGACAGGATAAATGAAATCTTTGAGGAAAGGAAAAACAAACCAAAAATAAATAAGAATGAGCCCCCCGTGGCAGGTAGCATCAGGTGGACACATACCCTTTTTCACCACGTAAAAGAAGGAATGCTTCCTCTCCTGACAATGCCAGATTTATTGGAGAGTGAAATGGGCAAATTGGTGAGTTATTCTACTTTTGCACAGTGGTTTGGATGGAATTGAAGAATTATTCTAAAACCTCATGTGACTCTTGTTTTTTTTCTTTTTCTTAGGCAAAAAAGAAATACTTGGAAATGGCAAAAAAAATGAGCGACTATACCGTTAAGATGTATAAATCATGGGTATGTGATACTGAACGCAATTTGCCATTGTTACTGAAGACACCCATCATTGTGAATAAAAGTGAAGTCCAGAGAGAGCTGGTATGTATCAGTGTTACTTGATCACCCCACAAAAAAAGTGAAGAAAATCATCACTAGTTTGAAATTTCTTATGTGAAGGTCGTCCCAGTCAAGCCTGAAGTCAATTCACAAAAGGATAGGCGATACTATGTGAACTTTCCATCAGAGATCATGACAATAATTTCAGAGACCAAAAACCTGAGTTTAATGTCTTTCTTAATGCCTGAGGTTGCTCAAAATGTGACTCTACAGGAGCTCAACTTCATAAGGTACTAATACTCACCCAGGACAAGAACATGCCACAGAAACACAAAACTCTCTATTCCACCCTGGTTTTAGGTACACTGATGATCTACACAAGCTTGTCAACCACTACAACTCTATAATTGATAGTCTGAGTGATGCAAAGATCACCATGTTGTCTCAAAACATCAAAAGCGTGGAAGCCCTGTTGTTAACAGGATGCAAAAGACTGAACTGGAACTCCTTGGGTATGGTGCTAAAATGTTGCCATGACTTCATCCATGTGCCTTCTAGGTACGATGAGAGTAATCTCTGTTTGTTTAAATTTAGCAATTACAGATTTCATCAACGAGGCCAATCAAGAGCTGTCAAAGTTTGATTCAATTGTCCGACAAATAGAGCACATCGAGATCGATATTGAAGCCAAGTTGCAATCGATAATGATGGCAGACCTCCTGAAATGCCCTGCGCCAGATAATGCAGACCTTTTACCAAGTACATTTAACAAAAATGTTCACATTTTTAATCAAATGTCATATATCACAGTGACAACATTGTTTTTTTTTTCAGGTGTCAGGGAGTTTTGTGAATGTATTGAGAGAGAGCAGGTCAAAACAGTACATTTGTTGAGAAGAAAATACACTGACATTGGACCTGTCATCACTAAGGTGGAACATTTGATTATGGAAACAAACACTGGCAAGTCCAAATGTATGACAAGTTACTATGCGTACTGGGAAAGCAAGGTGCACAATTCCCTCATAAACATGATGCTGAGGTAATGTCCTGCGAGCAGTAACAGTTATTGACCATCACATAAGGGCCACCTCTATAACAAGCATTCTGTTGATTGTCACATTTAGGAACATCAATGCTTTTAATGCTGTACTGATGGGGAGCGACCCTCTTTTCCGCATTGATGCCATCCTCTCCGCCCCCAAGATTTTGTTGCAGCCCAAAATAAATGAGATTTACCAGTTACTTGTGCAGTGCATCAGAGATTGTGTTGAGAGCACCAAAGTAGGTCCATTAGTTTCTCTTCTGTGAGCTATTGAAGATTTTAGGCTGGCGATGTACATTGGTGTGTGGTGAGATCTGTGCACCTCCATGTTTTTGTTCCAGGAATTTGTGCGTTGGATGAATGGAACCTGCATTGAGTGTCCACCACAACACGTAGATGGTGATGACTTGGTGACTTTTAGCTTCTTTGAGGAAGTGTGTCTTCATCCTCAAATCAATGAAAGTGCCCTTGCAGTGTCCCAGAGCATTCAGAAGTTGCTGCTTTCTGTAGACCAGGACCTTAACCACTGGAAACAGTACCACGCTCTGTGGGAAAGGGACAAAGCCACTGTCAGCGAAAGGTTTGCTGCTAAAAACCCATCATGTGCTATGTATGATCAGAGGCTGCAATTTTATGCTCATATAAACCAAAAGTTGCTTCTGGAGCCTTTGTTTAAGAATGTACATATTATCCAATTAAACCTGGAGCCACTGTACCGGACTGTGCAGGAGATGTCAGAATCCTGGATAAATTCACTAGGGAGTTTGCTCAACAAATCAGCCAAAGAGGAACTCATCAACTTAAAAGATGAACTCATGGTAACGTTCATGTCTGCGTCACCAAATATGACTCGTATTTTATTTACTTTATTTATCCCTTTGATAATGTATGTTCCGCAGCAACTTTCAGAGAAGCTTAAACAGAGTCCTGACACTTTTGAGAACTTAAAGAATGTCCTCGGGACCGTCTCAAACATTCGAGACATGTCTCTTAATGTGGAGTTGAGCATCACAGATATCCAGGAAAAATACAGAACATTGGCTATGTACAAAGTGGAGGTACTCTAGTTTAGCTTTTAATTTAAGTTTTTTTTTTTTTTTTTTTTTGTATGAACTCATGTGGTCAATATTTTACAGAAATATTGAGCTGTATTTTTTTATGCATAGGTTGAAAAAGCTGAACTGAAACTTATGGACAATATCAAGCAGATTTGGAGGTACCTGTTTACAGAATCCAGACAGGTGGATCTGAGACTGACAGATACAAAGATATCATTCAAAGAGGTTAGAACAAGAGAATGTTAGTACTTACACATCACATCACATTTAAATAAAAAAGAAAAAAGGAAGTAATAATGATAGAAATTCACTGCTACAGTTCTGTCTTTCTCTATCATCTGCTTTACACAAAGACTACCAAGAGGATGGCAGAAGAGTTTCAAGAGGAGTTGTCCATCTTTGTCGAAAGCTTTAACATGCATGGTCCTGGAGTTGTCGGAAATGATTTAGATAAAGGTATTTAGTCATTTGAAATCTGTAACCAGCACAATAATTCTAATTAATATTTTCAAAGGCAGTGCTTTTATCCATCTTGTTTTCTGTTGTAGGACTATCAAGAATGCAGTCGTATGAAGCAGAGCTTGCCAAGATGGTGGAGAGGCGGCAGGAGTTAGCTAATGCTCAGAAGCTATTGGACCTGCCCGTCCTTGCGTATCCAGAGATTGTGAGCATACAAAAAGAAATGAATGGCTACAAGCAGCTGTATGATATCTACCGTGAGCTAAAGGTTAGTTTTAAATCGTTGTACCGTAATTTCACGTGTACAAGGCGCACCCATGTATAATGCGCACCCTCAAAGTTGACGTCAATATTCTGGAAAACCCTTCTACCTATGTATAATGCATTTTTACAAGGCATGATTTTGCTTCTACCCATATGATCAAAACGAAGTATTTTTCAAAGAATTATTCTGAAGTTAAGCACTTTATTTGAACATGTAATACTTTTTTATTTACTTGCTCTTATTTTGATATTCACAGCCTTACTTTTATTTGGTAAATGAGAAAACACACAGTCGTGTTCATATGTTTGATTACCCAGGCAGAATTTGTAAAATGGGTACAATTGTTTCAAGAAAACATGAAGGGATCGGCAAAACACATGTAATTTTATTTTAATGGGATTCAAATTAAACTGTCAAGCATTTCAGAAAAGCATTATCATTAAACAAAACATAACCATAAATAAATGAATGATGGTTGTTATTCAGTCATATTAAAAAAACAACAACAATATTTCTCAAATTCTGCCAGGGTATGTAAACATATGAACACAACTGTACATACAGTATATGAAGTCATATGTACCTCTGTCATATTGGAATGAAAGTATAGGCTAGGCTAACCTCTAGGTGGTGGTGACATTGGACTGAAAGTGTACAGCTTTTTCATAACCTCTAGATGACGGCATACATTTATAAAATGTAAAAGCTTTTTAATTTCCCCCTATACCTATGTATAATGCGCACTATTGACGTTTGACAATTTTTGGGGGGGAAAAATGCGCATTATACGCGAGAAATTACGGTATTTTAAAATCACGATAACATAACAATACTATGATATCAAATGTTGGGGACGCATCAGATCTCTGGATCCTGATATTGTTTCGCAGGTTACAAAGACCAAGTGGTCTCAGGCCTTGTGGGTGAAGTTAGATATCGAATTGCTTCAGGGAGGCGTTGAATGCTTTGTCCAAGATTTGAGGAAGCTGCCCAAAGATGTGCGAGCCCTACCTGTGGCCTGCTTCGTTGAGGGCAGAATGAAGGAAGTCAGAGATTCTCTTCCTCTTCTGCTGGACCTGAAGAATGAAGCCCTCAGAGAACGGTCTGTGTCCTCAATTAACCAAAATAATTATTTCACCTACATCGGTGTGACTACTTCATTCTGCTATATGTGATTCATCATTCGGCCAGTAATCACAATGTATACTTCTATCCATCCATTTCCTGTCACTTATCCCAAATAGCGTCACAGTGCCAGCATCCTTCTGGGACCTAAAACTCCTAATGTTCATAAAAGAGGGTTACAACATAAATTGACATTTTACTTTCTGCAACAGACACTGGAAGGAATTGATGAAAAGGACTGGTTGCATCTTTGAGATGACCACAGGCAGCTTCACTTTGGAGAGCATGTTTGCGATGGATCTTCACAAATATGCCGATGTCATAGACGACATTGTCACTTCAGCTGTAAAGGAGCTTGCTATTGAAAAGGTAAGCCTTTCTCTGTATAGATGATCCTGAATTGGAGGTAGACGTTGAAACAAAGGAAGCAAATAATGTCTGTATGTGTCTCTCAGGGTGTGAAGGAGGTGGTGGAGACCTGGGAAAATATGAAGTTCATTGTACAACCCTATAGTAAAGGCACCCAGCAACAGTGTTCTGTCTTGGGTGCAGTGAATGAGATTGTGTTGAATGTGGACAATGATGCCATGAATTTGCAGAGCATGGGAGGGAGCCGTTTTGTTGGACCTTTCCTAAGCACCGTACAACAATGGGAGAAAGATCTGTCTCTTATCAGTGAGATCATAGAGGTCAGACAGTTAATCCCTCTTCAACGCTTGAGCTGAATTTGAAAATACTAAAAATAATCTTTTGTTCAGGTTTGGTTGCTGGTCCAACGGAAATGGATGTACTTGGAGAGCATATTCATTGGTGGTGATATTTCCTCACAGTTACCAGAGGAAGCTAAACAATTTGACATCATTGACAAAAAGTTTAAAGATGTGAGTGTTGTCCAAATATTAATACAGTATAATTCATAACCGACCTGTAACTGATATGATATTTATTATTGTGTAGATAATGAATGAAGCACAGAGCAACCCGAACATTAAGCACTGTTGCCTGGTCCCTAACCGGCTAACAGACCTGCAGACCCTCAGTGAGAATTTAGAGAGGTGCCAGAAAAGTCTCAGTGACTACTTAGATTCTAAGCGGGATGCATTCCCCCGCTTCTTCTTCATCTCTGATGATGAACTGCTCAGCATTTTGGGGAGTAGTCACCATGATTGTGTGCAGGAACATATGATAAAGGTAAGAGTGGAAGAGCATTGTCATTCAAAGTATGACTGAACCTGCCCTGGTATGATTTGTTAAGGTGTGTAATCAAATACAGTATGAGAAACCTGTTCCACCCTGTCACCACCTTATTCCACAAGATGTTTGATAATATCGCATCTCTGCGGTTTGACTCGGAGAGCAGCGGGGAGACAGCAGCAGGAGCCATGGTGTCTGCTGAGGGGGAAGTGATGGAGTTTCAAAAGCCCGTCCAAATCAAAGGAAGGGTGGAGGAATGGATGACAGGAGTTTTACATGAGATGAGGAGAACTAATCGACTCGTCACTAAGGAAGCAATCTTTCGCTATTGTGAGGACAGAGGCAGGTGTGTGTAGATTGTGAGCATTTTATCCCTGTCTATGAGTAGTAAAACCTTTCCCACCATGAGTCTCCTTGTCACGCAGGGTGGACTGGATGTTGCTGTTCCAGGGCATGGTGGTACTGGCTACAAATCAAGTGTGGTGGACATGGGAGGTGGAGGATGTTTTTAACAACTTGAAAAAGGGAGAAAAATATGCCCTAAAGAACTATGCGACAAAAATGCACCAGCAGATTGATGAGCTGGTAACACGTATAACGCAACCTATGAAGAAAAATGACAGACGGAAGATCAACACTGTCCTTATCATAGATGTCCATGCAAGAGATATTGTCGACAGCTTTGTCTTGAACAGGTACAGCTCTCATAATGTATGGTCCTGCTACTGCCACTGTCAACTATTACAGCCTTTTTCATGTATGTGTCAAGGTGAACTTGAATCTTGTGTTGCTCTCTGCAGTATAACAGATGCTGAGGAGTTCGAGTGGGAAAGCCAATTAAGATTCTACTGGGTCCAGGATGAAGACAATCTTTTTGTGCGCCAGTGTAGTGCATCTTTTAGTTACGGCTACGAATACATGGGGTTGAACGGTCGATTGGTTATAACTCCCCTGACAGACCGGATCTACCTCACGATCACACAGGTTCGTGAACACTTGCAACACTTCAAGCAAACAAACAGTTCTTAATTTCTTGGTATGGGTGTGTATTTGTGGTGAAGGCTCTCTCCATGTTCCTGGGTGGAGCTCCTGCTGGACCAGCTGGTACTGGAAAGACAGAGTCCACCAAAGATCTGGCCAAAGCTTTGGGCCTGCTCTGTGTGGTTACCAACTGTGGTGAAGGCATGGACTACATGGTGAGAAACTAATCTGGCAATCAGTAGAGACGATTGTTTTGCCTTTATGTAAATCCAATTGCTTCCATTTACAGATGTTTGATGTGTTTTCCTTAATCATCCTCTTCCTTGTGCAGGCTGTTGGGAAAATCTTGTCTGGCCTGTGTCAATGTGGAGCTTGGGGCTGCTTTGATGAATTCAACCGTATTGATGCCTCAGTCCTTTCAGTGATCTCTTCCCAAATCCAAACCATTCGCAATGCTCTCATGCTGTACCTTAAAATATTTAATGCAAGTCTTTGCTACATAATTAGCATACATTATGATTTTTATTTTTAAAGATTGTTGTCATGTACTTTCGCTAACTCCCACCTTGTCGTTTTGGACATCAGTTTGAAGGTCATGAGATTACCCTGGATAGCCGAATTGGGATCTTCATCACCATGAACCCCGGCTACGCAGGGCGCACAGAGCTGCCCGAATCCGTCAAAGCTCTCTTCAGGCCTGTGGTGGTCATTGTGCCTGACTTGCAACAAATTTGTGAGATCATGCTCTTTTCTGAGGGATTCTTAATGGCCAAGGTGATTAATATGAACACATTTCCATCCCATTAATTATAACCAAACTACAACTCTACACTGGAAATTGTTTGATTGCACATTTGCTCTTTGAGACCTGAAGACTTCTCACCGCATGTTTCATTCAGGACCTTGCAAAGAAGATGACTGTACTCTATAAATTGGCTCGAGAGCAGCTGTCCAAGCAGTCTCATTATGACTTTGGCCTGCGAGCTCTGAAATCTGTCCTAGTGATGGCCGGAGAACTGAAGAGAGGCTCACCAGACATCCCCGAGGTACAATCTTCATGTCAACTTCAGAATACACCTTACAGTTCTGCTACTGGTCTGTAAATCACTAAATGGTTTAGGTACTGAATACAATAAAGGTCCCGTATTTTGCCAAGCCACCTTTTTCTAGTATTTGGGATGTAAGCTCCGGAGCCTGTGCTGTCAACACAACAAACGTGTGTGCTCTCACAAGTGGGTCTTCTACACAGAGGCAATCAATCAGCTGAAAGGTGGTGTTTTAGCCAAATATGGACAAAGCAGATACAAAACTGGGTCAAACAGAAGTAGCTGTCCAAGGGGACTTTTCTGGACACTCGTCGTATGACTAAACGAAGGTGTTTTTTTTAAATGAAATTGACCCTTTTATCCTAAGTCAATGTTAGAGAGTTACCTTATGGAAGACTAAATAGCAAAATATGGGAGCTTTAAAGACAATAGAATATAATAATAATAATAATAATAATGGAATATAAGCCCACTAGGGCTCTGAGATCTGCCGACTCAGATCAGATAACGGAGCAAAGAGTCCAAAGCAAACATGGCGAAGCAGCTCTTAGCTGCCATGTTGCAGGCAAATGGAATAAGTTGCCATTAGAATTGAACTCAGCCCCAATTGTCAATATATTTAAGTTAAGGTTTAAAGACTATTTTTTCTCATATCTGATCTTTCCTGCAGTTTTTTTTAATCTTACTTGTTCTCTTTATTTTTTTCAATGTTTTTAAGATGCTTTGAATTTTTCTCTTCATTTTTCAAATGCTTTTGATCATACAAAGCACAATGAGTCACCTTGTATATGAAATGCGTTATATAAATACATTTGCTTTGCTTTGCTTATTAGAATCCAAAATAATGTATGAAAATCAAACATATTATTTTTGAAGAATGTTGGTCTTGCATGACAACATCATCCAGTAGTGTGAGAATATGTAAATTAGAGCTACAGTATAATTTATAAATACGCAGCATTTACCCTAATACACCAGCCACAAGCTTGCGTTACAATTGTGCAAGAACATTTGATTCAGTTTTCCTTCTTCCTGTATTATTAACAGTTTTATGCAGTCATTACTGTTAGTTCAAACAAAAGCGAAGCATTTAATGAGACAAGACTTACCTCATCTTCCTTTCTTTGCAGGATGTGGTATTGATGCGAGCCTTGAGGGACATGAATCTACCAAAGTTTGTATTCGATGATGTGCCTCTTTTCCTTGGGCTGATCTCAGACCTGTTTCCTGGGCTGGAATGCCCTCGCGTTCACTATGCCAACTTCACTCTTGCTGTAGAAGAGGTCTTGCAAGAGAGCAAATACATCTTGCTGCCTGTCCAGGTGTGTGGTGTCATTCCGAATTTCATATTATTCTGGGTTTTCATTGTGTACAGTTGAAACATGTCTGAGTTTCAGCAACAAATTATGCATTTTACTTGAGTCGTCAAACCCCCCCACAAATTATGGCATCTGTGCTTTCAGGTGGACAAAGTGGTGCAGATGTATGAAACGATGGTGACGCGACACACAACTATGATCGTGGGCCCAACTGGTGGAGGGAAATCGGTTGTAATCAGCACATTGTGTCAAGCTCAAACCAAGTCAGTGTTAATTCAGATGACCTCATTTTAAACTTCTGTCAGGTTGTTTCGTTACCGTCACTGATATCTCACCACTAGATTGGGAACACATACCAAATTATATCCCCTGAACCCCAAAGCTGTGAGTGTCATCGAACTGTATGGTATTCTGGATCCTGACACTCGAGACTGGACTGATGGAGTCTTATCCAACATTTTCCGTGACATCAACAAGCGTACTGACAAACAAGAGAGGAGGTAAAATGAAAACATTTCATAGAGATAAAAGTAATAGTAAAAGTCTTTCATGTGTCAAATATTATAATATTGTGCACAATGAACATTTTAACTTGAACTTGCAGATATATCTTGTTTGATGGGGATGTCGATGCTCTGTGGGTTGAGAACATGAATTCGGTAATGGACGACAACAAGCTCCTTACTCTGGCAAATGGAGAACGAATTCGTTTACAAGGCCACTGTGCCCTGCTGTTTGAGGTCTGTAGGAATTACAGCTGTCATAGCATACATACCCAATCTATGTGTTAATAACTAAATACATTGTTTGTTTTTGTGATTGCAGGTTGGCGATCTGCAGTATGCTTCCCCTGCTACCGTCTCTCGCTGTGGAATGGTTTTTGTGGACCCGAAAAACCTGCGATACACCCCGTACTGGCAGAAATGGTTGACAAACAGACCCGTCAAAGTAGAGCATCCTCGCTGTGTTAGAACGATACTCACACACTAGCTGATATTTGAACTTTTCCATGACCTATTTTTGTGATTTTATAGGAACAGCAAGTGCTGAACAAACTGTTTGACAAATATGTGCACAGATTGATTGAGATGATTGTGGAAGGGATTGTTGACGGGAAACAAGGACAGAAACTCAAGACTGTTGTCCCTCAAACTGATCTGAATATGGTAGGATGGCTTCCTATAGTCTTCTGAATTTCTGCAAGAATGTCTTGAAAGTAAAAGTTAGCATCCTCCCTGATCCAGATGACTGACAGTGAGTCTGATTGTGTTGGGGATGTGTTTCAGGTTTCCCAGCTCTGCATGACTCTCGATGCCCTACTTGAAACTGAAAACCAAAGTGCTGCAGTCTTGGAATGTTACTTCCTGGAAGCTCTCTTCTTGTCTCTTGGTGCCACGTTGCTGGACAATGGAAGGGACAAATTTGATGATTTCATCAAAAGACTTTCTGGCTTAATAATTGTGAGCGATGACAAAACATTGGCTGGACCTGGTGAGATCCCAGGTAAAAGATAAATTTGGACGGCACTTTTTTTGTGATTGATATATATATATATATATTATTTTTTTCTTTACACTGGTGAGCTAGGACTAGGCCTACTTATTTCAAACAAGAACAACAAATACAACATTTGTATGCATGGATTATAAAGTAAAATGGGGTAAAACATCACTTCAAGTCCATTTTCAATATTGATGATTATTTTGCGTGAATGTTTGTATCATTCATTCAGGGTACCTGCCCACTCTCCTTGATTTCCATTTTGATGGAGCACAGCAGAAGTGGGTTCCTTGGAATTATCTGGTCACCAAATATATTCATAATCATGAATTGAAGTTTGCTGATATTCTGGGTATTACCATTTTGTATTATTTATCCAAGTGATTTTAACCAAGAATTTCACCAGCCAAGCTTCTTCCTGCTTATAATTTAAATGTTTGGCCTTTTCCTCAGTCCCAACTGTGGACACAACAAAAACCAGCTGGATCCTGGAACAGATGGTAAAGATAAAGAGGTCTGTTCTTTTGGTCGGAGATCCCGGAACCTCAAAAACTGCCACCGTTCAAAACTTTTTGAAGAACCAAAATGGAGAAACAAGTGTGAGTTCACTGGCCAGGCATTGCTCCATTTATAATTGTCCTAACTGATTTTCATGTTGTGAATATCTTCCACCAGATTACTTTGACTATCAACTTTTCATCCAGGACAACATCAATGGACCTCCAGAAGAACCTAGAGACCAATGTAGAGAAAAGGACCAAAGACATATATGGTCCTCCAGTGGGCAAGAGATTGTTGATTTATATAGATGACATGAATATGCCAAAGGTATCTACACTTCTGCTTGACTATTATCAGATTCAATCAAATGAGTGTGTCATTTGGCTGTATTTTTCTTCCTGACCAGGTGGATAGCTATGGCACACAGCAGCCAATTGCACTGCTCAAGCTTTTATTGGACCGAGGAGGCATCTATGACCGAGGGAAAGAGCTCACCTACAAAACTCTCAAGGATCTTGGCTTCATTGCTGCCATGGGGAAGGCAGGAGGTGGGAGGAACGAAGTGGATCCCCGCTTCGTTTCACTCTTCAGTGTCTTCAGTATCCCTTTCCCCGCTGTAGAATCTCTCCACCTGATCTATTCCTCAATTGCCAAAGGCCACACCAAGGTTAGTGTGTTTATATAAAAGCTATGCTCTCTCAATGCACCTCATCTGATGTATAATTAAATGGATTTCATATTTTAGCACTTTGAGGATGTGGTACACAAGGTTTGTGATAAAATCACCTTCTGCACACTGGAACTGTACAACAGCCTTGTCAAAGAACTGCCACCGACTCCAGCAAAGTTCCACTACATCTTTAACCTGCGAGACCTATCGAGGGTCTTCAATGGCCTGACCCTCACTCAGCCTCACAGGTCTGATGGAGCGAATGGATCCGCTTGACAGACGTTACAGTGTTGCTTGTGTGCGTCTACGTAATGTTTGCTTTACGTCATTTCACCGTGACAGGTTTTCATCCGTCTCTATATTTGTACGGGTTTGGCGAAATGAGTGTCTGAGGATTTTCCACGATAGGCTCATTGATGAAAAAGACAAAAACCTGGTAAACAATCAAAGACTCAGTTTCGATTCACCACAATAATAGGAATTATTTATATACATTTAACTACTTTCATCTGTTAACCGAACTATAAGTTATCAAAACATATTGCTTTCAAAATTGAAGTACACCAATGTTTTTTTTACATTTTTGATTTATTATTATTATTATAACATTTTTTCTTTGCAGGTCCAGGGCCTTATAAAAAACTCAGTTGAAGCACATTTCAAAGCAAACATGGAGGATGTTATGAGAGATCCAGTTCTTTTTGGAGACTACAGGGCAGCCCTGAGCCAGACCGAACCAAGAATATATGAAGACTTGCTGGATTATGAAACTTGTAAAGCCCTGTTGCAGGTATCACAATGTTACTATCACTTTAGCGGTCTTTCTGGTTAGAAATTGATTCGACATCGAAAAGAGCAATATTGCATTCTGCAGGAGATTCTAGAGGAATACAACGATAGAATTTCAAGGATGAATCTGGTACTGTTTGATGACGCCCTGGAACATCTGACTCGCGTGCACCGCGTCGTTCGCATTGATCGGGGTCATGCTCTGCTTGTGGGTGTGGGAGGCTCCGGCAAGCAGTCCATCACCAGGCTTGCTGCCTTTGCTGCTGACTGTGAGGTCGCAATTTCTTTTAAAGTATTCTTATTAAAATCGAATATCTGTATTTCAAATGGTTGGCAAAGTAAACAAAATCTATTTATTATCTATTGGAAATGACGCCTTTAAGTTCTAATTGCAGGCTTTTTTTTTTTGGGGGGGGGGGGTCATTCCTCATTCAGGTGTTTGAGATAACACTCAGCAGAGGATATTGCGAGTCAAACTTCCGTGAAGACTTGAAAACATTGTATCGGAAGCTCGGTATTGAAAACAAGAAAACCGCGTTTCTCTTCACTGATGCTCATGTTGCTGAAGAAGGATTTTTGGAACTCATAAACAACATGCTTACATCAGGTTTGACATAACTCTTAATGTCTCATTTTCTATTCTACTTAGTTCCCTTAAGAAAGAAGTGATTGTCCTGTGATCAATGTGTCCTCCGGTAGGAATTGTTCCTGCCTTGTTTTCTGATGACGAGAAAGAGTCTATTCTCAACCAGCTTCGTGACGAGGCCCTCAAAATGGGATTTGCTCCATCTAAAGATAGTGTGTGGCAGTATTTTGTCAATAAAAGTGCAAGCAACCTGCACATTATTTTAGCTATGTCTCCTGTTGGACATACCCTGAGGACACGCTGCAGAAATTTTCCAGGTAAAATTGGGAAAAGGGATTGTTGATGGGAAACATGGGTTTTTAATATCACTTTTTTTTTTTTTAACAGTTTTTTTCTTCCCCCCCCCCAGGACTGATGAACAACACTGTAATAGACTGGTACATGACATGGCCGCCACAGGCATTGCGTGCTGTAGCTGAGTTTTTCCTTGGTTCGTTTGTAGGGCACACATTTATATCTTTGGGGTCTGTTTTTTCTCAGAAACCTAACATGCTTCAATTCAGCTACGGACTTAGTACCATACCTACTGCTTTTACGACATTAAGTTTGATCTTCTTCCAACCACTGACATGACTTAGTACCACAATCTGTTTTCAATTTAGGCATTAATTATTAGCCATTTTTGTTAACTTTCCTAAAGACTCATTGTGATTTACAGTGATTTGTTTTTGTTATTCCTCATCAACTTTATTTATATGATCTTTTATACCAGGTTGGATTTTCTTGAACAAAACCACCATGGTGTCCGAAGTTACTCAAATTACAGTCCTATTATCCATCCATCCATCCATTTTCTGTACGCTTAACCACACTGGGGTTGCGGGCGTGCTCCCGTTCAAATTACAAATCCATGAATAGTTTCTGTCTGTCACTCATTTGAGAATTTCCTGCTAGAGCTGCTGGAGTTATACTGCAATCCAGACTCATAGATCTTCCTTAAAAGGATGCTCCACAAGTTATCACGGATGGTGGTTGGCACACGATGACTTTTATTCTCCCTTTACACCAATAGCAGCGAAAGCTTCAATAGTATTGACAGTATTACAGCACACGTGTTGTTTTGAGAATTATTTTACTGTGCAGGGAACAGTTGTTTTTATTGCTGCTCTGATGTCGTGCTTTGTCATTTGTATAGGTGAGAGTGAAATGATTCCAAGGGAACACGCTCAAGGTGTTATCGAGCATGTGTGCTTGGTCCATAAATCAGTTGGTGACTACAGTGTGCTGTTCCAACAAAAACTTAGACGTTCTAACTATGTCACCCCAAAGAACTACTTGGACTTCATCAACACGTATTCTAGCCTCCTGCAGGAAAAGGACCAGTATGTTCTCGGTAAGAGGATGGGGAATATTGGAATAATTCCATTTCACAGTGGAAAGGTGACAATAATTTTGTTTGTAATGGTTCCAGCGCAGTGCAAACACCTCGAGGGGGGCTTGGATAAGCTGAAGGCAGCTAGTGTGCAACTGGACGAGCTGAACATCAAACTGGCAGAGCAGAGGGTGGTCCTCGCTGAAAAGTCCGCCGCCTGTGAGACCATGCTGGTAGAGATCGCCTCGAACACCACCGCGGGTCAGTGAAAACCTGCAAGATTGGCGTTTCTAGCTCAGTTTTCTGGGTGTTTGAAGCACCCCTAAAATTAACAATATGTCATTTTTAAACAACCTGGAAAAGTGTATACACTGCCTTCCAGTGATATGGTGTAAATTCCTGGCTACCAACACACTGTCATCATAACCAGTCCTCATTTTTGCTTCATTGAATTGTACGTCACTGTTTATTTCGTAAGGTGGGAGTTAGCTGATGTCTTTCCTCGTGAGGAAACAATTTGGGTGGTCAGACAGTAACACTGTTCTCTGTTTGAACTGGCATGAGAGAAGTTACTTGTTGTGTACGGAGGCCCAGACTGGACATGGGAAAGAAAACAAGCCCATTAACATTATTACTCCTTTTAGGACAGAGAGAGAGAGAGAGAGAGGAGTGCACATATTCATCAAAGTATTCATAAAACCAAATTTTACATGTTGTGAATTGCATTTAAAAAAAGTCATCCAAAATAAGTCCAAGGTCAATTTTTGGTACTCACTATAGGGGGCTGCTTTACTCCAGAAAGAAATGCACAGCCTACTGTTAATGTGTATGGAGGGGTGCTGCTGTATCAAAATTAATCAAAATCCGCCCAGAAATTCCTCTTTTGCTGTGGCCCAACATTTACTGTAAATAACCTTGATCTGCTTTTACTTCCCCAAAAAGTGTTGTGCTTTTCTTTCAGAAACATGGGAATGACAAAACACTGAAATGTATCTTGCCTGACCGGGTTTGGTTGGTTTCTTTAACAAAACACACATATAATGAAATAAAAAAAAAAAAAACTCTTCCTTCTAGCTGAGGAGAAAAAGACACTGGCGGAAGAAAAAGCCAAAGAGATTGAAGAGCAAAACAAAGTGATTGCTGTTGAAAAGGCAGAAGCAGAAACTTCCCTGGCCGAAGCTTTACCAGCATTAGAAGCAGCTCGCATTGCCTTACAAGACCTCGAAAAATCTGATGTCACTGAGATCCGGTAAACCCTCTCGTGTTCACTCACAGGATGACTTGTCCAAATCAACTGGTCAACACTCATTTTAAAGCATGAAGTTGAATGGTGCTCTGATCCCGCCATGTCCCTATTTTCTGCTGCTCCTTTGTGCAGATCCTTTGCAAAGCCGCCCAAGCAGGTGCAGGTGGTTTGTGAGTGTATCCTGGTGCTGTGTAAAAAAAAGGAAATTAGCTGGCAAGCTGCCAGGGCAATGATGTCAGATCCTGGCTTTTTGCGTTCATTGATGGAGATGGACTGCGATGCTATCGGTGGCAACCAGGTCAAGACTGTCAAGAGTACGTTGATTTCATGATCAACTGGATTGCAATATTAAATAACCTTTGAATTTATATGATGGTAAAATTCGCATTGCTAAGTATGCTGTCTGCTGCAGTGATTTCCTGGAGTGCTTTTCCTTCATAGGTCTCCTGAAAAACCTTCAGACCAGCCTTGAGGAAATGCAAGCCATCAGCAAAGCGGGCTCAGGAATGTTTAAATTTGTGGAGGCTGTCGTCGGTTACTGTGACGTTGCCAGGGAAATAAAGCCGAAAAGGGACAAAGTAATGTCAAACTAGTGAAGAGAATTGTGATGGTGGATTTTATGAGAAGGAATGTAGAATGTACAGTGATGCGGTTCGTGTTTGCAGGTGGCGCGTCTTGAAAGGAACTTCTTTCATAGTAAAAGCGAGCTGGAGCTCATTCAAAGTGAACTCAATGATATCCAGAGAGAGCTGAAAGCTCTCAGAGACAAATATCAAACTGCTATTGGGGAGAAACAGAAACTACAACAGGAGGCTGAGCTCATGGAGAGAAGACTAACAGCTGCTGACAAACTTATCTCAGGCCTGAGCTCTGAGAATGTGAGGTGAGGTGACAATTCAAACTTGAAACCGTGCTCCATAAGAGACGCCTATTTGTTGTTTTTTTTTGGCGGTTATTATTTTCAGGTGGACACACGATTTAGAGGATTTGAAGCAGCGGCGTGTGCGTCTCCTCGGAGACTGTCTACTCTCTGCTGCCTTCCTGAGCTACGAGGGAGCCTTCAGCTGGGACTTCAGGAATGAGATGGTGTACCAAACATGGGTTGAAGACGTACAGGAGAGAAGCATTCCCTTAAGTCAACCTTTTAAAGTGGACAACTTACTAACAGATGAGGTGGAAATCAGCAGGTGAGAAGTCACAAACGGTTGGAAAGAACTACCTGTTCTTGTCTTCATTTTGGCTGGACATCACACTGACCTCAAGGAAACTATTGCAGATGGGGGTCAGAGGGCTTGCCCCCAGATGAACTGTCAGTGCAGAATGGAATCCTCACAACCAGAGGCAGCCGTTTCCCCATGTGTATCGACCCTCAACAGCAAGCTCTCAACTGGATTAAGAAGAAGGAGGCAAGCAATAACCTCAAGGTACAAAAAGAAGCCCTATACTCTTGCGTGTCTTTCAGTGTTGCTCTTCACGATTTTCAAAATAGCTACTTTGCACAGAATCAGAGACAGCCCCCAAAATTGTGACAGTGAAACCTTATGTTGTCCGCAGATCTCATCTTTCAATGATCCAGACTTCTTGAAACAGCTGGAGATGGCCATTAAATACGGGTTCCCGTTCCTTTTCCAAGATGTAGATGAGTACATTGACCCTGTGATTGACAATGTCCTGGAGAAGAATTTGCAAGGAGCTGAGGGCAGGCAGGTTGTCATGCTAGGTGACAAAGTGGTGGACTATGATCCCAACTTCAGACTTTACCTCAACACTAAACTGGGAAACCCCAAATTTTCTCCATCTGTGTTTGGAAAAGCCATGGTTATAAATTATACCGGTAAGACCATTTGTTTCGACAACAACCATTTTGGTGTGCGTTATGTCCCCGGCTAATACGTAGATTTTTCCATCACGTTACATGTAGTGACCCTTAAGGGACTGGAGGACCAGTTGCTCAGTGTTATAATGGGCTTTGAGAAGAAGGAGCTGGAAGAGCAGCGTGAGTTTTTGATTCAAGAGACGAGCGACAATAAGAAGCTGCTGAAGAACCTCGGTGACACCCTGCTCAGGGAGCTGGCCACGTCCACGGGCAACATGTTGGATAACACAGAGCTGGTCTATACACTGGAGGAAACTAAGTCCAAATCCAGCGAGGTCAGTTCGCCAAACACCAAGTCTCAGTGGGGAAGAATACTTTGAATGTCATCATCAAGCTGGTCGTCATGTTTGACTGTCTGATTACCGCCGGTATGTGATCATCAGGTATTTGAGAAACTTAAGTTGGCTGTGACAACATCAGTGGACATTGATGTGCTCCGAAACGGCTACCGACCAGCTGCCAAGCGCGGCGCTATTTTATTCTTTGCGCTGACAGAAATGGCTCTGGTAAACAGCATGTACCAGTATTCTCTCGCCTCTTATCTGGAAGTCTTTGACTTTTCCCTGCGCAAGTCTCCACCAAATGCAGCTCTGCCCAAAAGACTGAATAACATCATGAACGGCCTGACATACAATGTTTATAATTATGGTTGCACAGGTAATGCACGTTTAACGTTAACGATTTGTTTTATTTCGCACTATAACCAGGGATACTTTATTCACAGGTCTGTTTGAGAAACATAAGCTTCTCTTCTCATTCAACATGACCATCAAGATTGAGCAGGCAGAAGATCGAGTACCTCAGGAGGAACTCGAGTTTTTCATCAAAGGTGATATACTACATCCTAATAGGTTAGCGTACATCACAGTGAGCATTAGCACTCACAGCAGACTGTCTTTCTCTTCTTTAAGGTAATCTGTCCCTGGAAAAGAGCTCGCGCCAAAAGACTTGTAACTGGCTGACTGATTCTGGCTGGGAAGACGTAGTGAAACTGTCTGAGCTTTTTCCTGGGCAGTTTGACTCTTTGCCTGATGATGTTAGCAGAAATTCATTAGAGTGGCAGTCTGTAAGTAGTGGCTACTTATTTATGGCGAGAATCACCGGCCGTCTTTTCCCCAATCGACTGACTAACGGGCCTTGTGTTTGTTCGCAGTGGTATGACCTCGATGCACCAGAACAGGCTCCGCTGCCAATGAGATATGACGAGAAGCTAACAGACTTTCAGAAGCTGCTCCTGCTGCGCTGTTTCCGTGTAGACAGAGTCTACAGAGCCATCACCGACTATGTCACTGTCACCATGGGCGAGAGGTGTGTCGTTTATCTAACCAATTCAACATCCTTGTGTATTTCACTGCAGAAATAGGGGGAACAAGCTTGTAAAAACAATATTTTTCCTATCTTTCTTAGATACGTTCAACCTCCTGTGATCAGTTTTGACGTTATCTATGAACAGAGCACTCCGTTCTCCCCCATCGTCTTCATCTTGAGCCCTGGCTCTGACCCTGGTGCTGACCTTATGAAACTAGCTGACAGGACTGGCTTTGGGAGCAAGTTCAAGTTCCTTGCAATGGGCCAAGGCCAGGAAAAGGTACCGTGGTTGTATTTTCCGTATCTCTTGTACATGAACTGATCTCAGAATCTAAGTGGAGAAACGGTCCATTCGTTTTTATAAGACCACTTTGGTAGTACCAGGTGCTCTTATGTTTTTAAGGTGAAATTGCTGAGGGGTATAATGGCTATCTGGCAAGTACAGGATTCATGGTTGGACCTCATATAACTCCCCAGACCTTCGTGCAACTTCGTTTTATCTGTGTTCATTGTGGATTTACCCACCTTTTTACCTCTGAATAGGAAAGGCTGTACCCAAAAGCATGGCGTTGATATATACAGATACGTAGGACAGGATACGTATTAATATTCAGAAAATCGGTTAATACCAGAAGAAAATCTAAAGTAGCAAACAAATCTGACAAGGGCTGGGCAATGTACAGAAAAGCAAGAAAAGGGAAAAACTAAACAGGGATTACTCATGAGAAAAATGCTGGAAGGAACAACCAAATCAACTATCCCCAAAATAAAAAAAAAACTAAGAAAAGATGACAAATGGAAGAGCGGAACATAACCCCACAAATAATGACATGAACATGAGACGAAAGAGACAACCACGATACTTTGTGGAACCATTAAGGGATTATCACCTTTTTTTTTTTAGACGAATGTCATGAAAAAAAGGTTTTATAATTCTCACCAATAATTTTTGAAGAACTCGTACCTCATTTACAGTTCTTGGATGTGTTAGTAACCGATGTCCACTATTTAAACTCCAGAAGTAGCTCAAAACGTGGAAGGCAATCTTTTTTGTTCTCCTTCTCAAGATTGCATTGCACCTTCTGGAACTGGCAGCAGCTCGTGGTCAGTGGTTGATGCTACAGAACTGCCATCTGCTGGTGAAATGGCTGAAAGATTTGGAGAAGTGCATCGAGAGGGTCACCAAACCTCACCCCAACTTTCGCCTTTGGTTGACAACCAACCCAATCGATGACTTTCCCATTGGCATTCTTCAAAAGTCTCTTAAGGTGAAATGACCAACTGTCTTCACTTTTAGCAGTATTATTTCAGAATCAGAATCAGATTCAGAATCATCTATATTTGCCAAGTATGTCCAAAAAACACACAAGGAATTTGTCTCCGGTAATTGGAGCCATTTGAAACACGAACTGCATTCATTATCCCTTTCCTACTTCTTACATACGGCGATTTCGCACCAATAAAGCCTGTATGCTGTCATGTGCTGCAGGTTGTCACTGAGGCTCCAAATGGTCTCAAGCTCAACATGAGAGCCACCTACTCTAAAATCTCCCATGAGACTATGACTGGATGCCCACACTCTGCCTTCCGCAGCCTGGTCTATGTGCTGTCTTTCTTCCATGCCGTGGTGCAAGAGAGGCGCAAGTACGGCAAAATTGGCTGGAACGTCCCTTATGACTTCAGCGAGTCGGACTTCTTGGTAAGTGGTACAAAGAACTATTTGGACCAGGCTGGACTGCTTTGAGTTACCTCAGTGTTGCACTTGTGCTCAACAGGTGTGTTTGGAGATCTTGAACACCTACCTGACCAAAGCTCACAAACAAAGAGAGAACAACATTCCCTGGGGGAGTATCAAGTACCTTATCGGCGAGGTTCGTTTGTGTGATTTAAAGTCATCATTTAACTGTGCTGCATATTTCAAATATATTCATATCTACATGTTTCACAGGTGATGTATGGTGGACGAGTCATTGATAGTTTTGACCGCAGGATCCTGAATGTCTACATGGATGAGTATTTTGGAGACTTCCTCTTTTATGACTTTTGCCGTTTCCACTTTTTCAAAAACAATGAAGTAGACTACAAGGTTCCTCCAAATGGACTCAAGGCTGTTTATATTGGTCAGTTTGTATTTCCCCCTTATTTGTAAAAGTCCGCTATCATCCTTCATGAATTGGCATTGATTACAGATGAGATTGAGTCTCTGCCGTTGGCAAACACCCCCGAGGTGATGGGTCTTCATTCTAATGCAGAGATAGGATACTACACACAAGCAGCCAAAGACATGTGGTTGCATCTTATAGACTTGCAACCACAGACGGGTAAGATGTAGCAGTTTTTTTTTTTCCCTTCCATTTGCCTCATTTGTATTGTATGCTGCTTTTTACAAAATCACAACCTCCCCTGGTTCAGGTGAGTCTGGTGGAAGCATCAGTAGGGATGAGTACATCACTCAGGTGGCCCAGGACATTCAGAACAAGTTGCCCGCGTTATTTGACCTGGATGTTATCCGCAAGCAGTTTGGCACGGAGATCTCACCTACATCTGTGGTGCTTCTTCAAGAACTGGAGCGCTTCAACAAGCTCGTGGTCCGCATGAAACGGTCTCTGGCTGAGCTGCAGAGGGTGAGAGGGATGGAAACACACTTGTTGTGTCTTTTTGTCTCCCTCGCAGACTTACTTTGGTTTTGATCGCCTGGTGTGTGTAGGCCTTGGCTGGCGAGGTGGGCATGAGCAGTGAGCTGGATGAAGTTGCCCGGGCCCTTTTTAATGGTCAGATCCCTGCTATTTGGAAGAAATTGGCACCTGACACACTCAAGTCCCTGGGCAACTGGATGATACATTTCAAGAGGCGATTTGAGCAGTATAAAACATGGGTGAGGAAGAATTCACGTGAAGTAATCTCCATTTGGGTTACAGTATCATTTACATTTGCTTGATCCAAAGGTGGATGCGGCAGAGCCTAAGGTCATGTGGTTGTCAGGACTCCACATCCCAGAATCCTACCTGACTGCCCTAGTTCAAGCTGCATGCAGACAAAATGGTTGGCCTCTGGATCTTTCCACGCTTTACACTGAGGTGACCCGCTACCGGGAAGACGAAGAAGTCAATGACAGACCTGCACAGGGTAATGGACTGAAACTCTTTGGATCCAAAGTTATCAGTGCAACTGTAGAGGCCGGTTCATATGTGTCAATTCTTGCAGGCTGTTTTGTGTCTGGTTTGTACCTGGAGGGAGCTGACTGGGACACAGATGTCGGCTGCCTGGTCAAGAGTAAACCGAAGGTTCTGGAGGTTGAGCTACCCATTCTCAGGGTCATCCCCATAGAGACCCAACGCCTCAGGTTACAGGTGTGGATCACAATCCGTGTTGTGTGTATCAACTATTTGATTTTTCCTTCACCAATCTTTGTGTTTGGGGCAATGTTTGTATGTGTTGTGTTCCACAGAAAACCCTGCGAACCCCGGTGTACAGCACATCGTTGCGGAGGAATGCGATGGGTGTGGGTTTGGTATTTGAGGCTGATCTGTTCACCAGGGAGCACCTCTCCCACTGGGTGCTCCAGGGTGTCTGTTTATCCCTCAATTGTGACTAGGAACGTTTATTATTATTTTAGGAGCCAGTTTCTATGTAATCTTTTATCGTTTCTGTGACATGAACTGCTCATTTACAATGTGTGATTGGTGTGATGGTAATTTCTGCTTAGTGTGCTGCATCTATTGTACAGGGGAAGAGGTCGCTTACCTTTGAAGGAATTGCCCAGACCTTCCAATCGGGGTTTTGGCTGGGAAGTCTTTAGACTCTGACTTAATTTAATGTGTCTTTAACGGTTTGTCTGTTTGTTTGTTTTAAACTAGAGACTCATTTACTATTATTTGCCTACTTGCTTTTGTTATTTTAATAACATGCAACAATACTTTCATTTTGAATGCAATTCAGTGAAATGTGGAGAATAAATCAAGAACATTTGTGTTTTCAACTCAACTTGCATCTGGATATTCCTTATTTTTCATTTGTTTTATTTTTTTCAAGCGTGCTCCACAAAATGAAACAAAAATTTTGCCGTCGCTGCAATTATTACGAACCATTTATTTAAGCTTGCAGACTGGACAGAGGGACTTCTTCGAACATTCACTCACTGGCCACACTGCGGTGCAACTGTGCAGTTCACGAAAGCCAGTGCAAAATAAAAAAAAATAAAAAAATAATAAAGTTGCTTTTACAAACATAACAATTTCCAGACTGTCAACTTAACAATGTCAAAACAAAGATGTACTTTATTAAAATGTTTTAGTTGCAGATCTTTTTTGTTTTAGTTGTGGTTTTGTCCCATTCTTCCCCTCGTTAAGTGATTGGTCTTGGCGCAAGTAAGAGAACCTGCGTACTCCGTCCGCCAGGTGGCAGTACAGCGCTATAAGGCCTGAATGACAGGCAGCTAGCTAAACTGGGTTGTATTGAATCCCACGTGAGGCAGCAGCAATGTTGTCTTTTGACGAACTTCTGACAAGTCTGCAAATGTGTGTCATCGCCGAGAACCAAACGAATGAAAATGGAAACCAAACACTTCAGCTCTTTTTCGATAAGCTGTCGGAGTGCTCCAGGTTTGTGCTTTCCTGCAAAGACACTTCGCCGCCTCACTGGGGATGACGTTAATTAATTTTACCTTGATAATTCTACCCAATACGAATGAACAGGATCGATGTTAAAAGGAGCAAGGAGCGCCATTTGGAGGAGGCTACCCAACTGTTGAAGACGGTCAAGCTCGATGGCTTGGAGCCTGATCACCTCCAGCTTCTCGTCCGACTTCTCGTCTCCTTGCAGCTGCAGATGGTCCACATCTCCACAACCTGCAGAAAAGTGGACCAGGTCGGCTCCCCCAGTATGCAGCTCTGCTTACCTTGCTGTTCCAATTCCAATGTCATCTCTCACAAACGCTCCCTGTTTCTTGACAGATGTTGCATCATCTGGCGAAGGTGGACCATCAACTGGTGTTTGGAGAAACCCAAGTCTGTTTGAGCTCTATAGTTCACTCTGAGCAGGTACAAAGAACATTCTCAGTTCAACACTGCTGACATTTAAAGGTAATGCAGCCAGCTAATGATGGCCATTGTATTTTTCCAGATATTCACTCAAGAAGACCTTCAGAGAGGTTTGTGTTGACTATGAAGTAGTGCATATACCTAAGTAGGAACCAGATGATCCACTTTGACCATATACTGTTGTTCAAGTGTATCAACGTGTTTATTAGCGATTGTAGTTTGCTGTGGTGTGAGACAAAACGGATACCTTAGTAAAAATAAAAGACAGAAAGAAAGAAAGATTGGTCAAAGTAGAAGTACTGATTCAACTCATTTACCTAATTTTTTATTTTTTATTTTTTACTTTTAGCCTGTATGTTCCTGGAGGATAGCGCTGTGGGCCGTGATGTGTGGCGGGAGCTCTGTCCTTCCTTTCTGGACAAATTAGCTCAATTCTTCCCTTCAATACTGCAACAAGAGTCCCTGCGAGATGGGCAGCTGTGTTATCTTGCTGTGAAGGTTAGCGCACTTTAAGAAATGTGCAGAATCCATGTCCTCCATCACATCTTATTATCTGTATGTGATCTGTGCAGGTGTGCCTCCAGATATTTCAGCTATTGTCGAGACAGGTGTCTTTTGCAGTATGGGAAAAGGAAGAGAGGAGCCCAGCCATGCAGAAAATCTTGCAGGCTCTCGCTGAAATAATCTTTGGAGAGGTTTGTTCTTAATTTTCGTGTCAGTTATTTGAAGCATACATACACTCGTCACTACCACAAAGTCTTTTTTTTAAATGATTGTGTGTATAATTTTTGGTGGTGTAGAAATGCATCATGCTATTGGGCTACATGAGAGGGGACATGCATTAGAAACGTCTCCGTGTGATGCATTGCATTTGTACAGTAATAAACATACTGTTAAAGAAATGCCTCTCTGAGTGTCAGTCAGATTGATTGGATACAGCTCTTGTGTTGGCTCGTCTTAGATTATTCTGATAGAAAAGCTACTGAAGGGTCCAGTAGGTGCACTGTATGCGCTGGTTCCATTTCTTTCTTCCGAGTCGCCTTTGTCCCGCAGAGCAGCAACAGAGACACTCGTCTTCTGGCGGGGACCGCTGTGGCCATGCTCATCAACACGGCATCTGAGCGCAGCGCCGGTGCAGCGGCTGCCTGGAGTCTTTTCCAGAGCTCTCATTCAGGTACAGTATGACTGCTGGACACCTAAATGCTGTGTACAGTGGTAAAGAGGTGCTACAAAATTCACTTCCATTTTTTTTGGGGTGTAATAAGTCACGCCTTGAAATTCTACACATGCATGCAACTGCTCAGAGGCCCGTGACAAAATGCTGTTTGTGTTTCTCAGAGCCGTGGCTGCTGACAGTGGGGGCCCTTCAGGTGCAGTGTTGCCCCACGTCGCTGGGCGGAGTGGGTCAGCTGGCGATGAGCAGGGGCCTCCTGACGTGCTGTCACCCTCACATATTGCTCAGTTCACGTCTAGCGGGCGCAGAGGTAAACATGTAGGCCAGCATAATTTGACTGAAAAGCATGTTGTCCTTATTGACCCAATGATTCATAGTTGTGTTCGCAGGGCAGCTTACTGCTGGATGCTTTGTTTCCTCTGCTTTATGATTTGTGTGAGGAGAAGCTGAATTGTCTCTACCTTTCCTTTGAGGGTGAGTCATAATAAGAGCGTTGATTCACAAGCTTCCATGCGAATGTCACCTGTACAAATATAACACGTGATTGCAGTGTTCACACTATGGCTGAAGAAGGTCAAAGAATGTGTGTCTGATATCTGGAAGACGACGGGTGGCCGTCTTCTGCCTGAGGGTAGCAACCTGCAGCAACAGCTCTGTTCTATTATTTGGACCAGTGCTGAAAGTCCAGTGAGTTCAACTGCTTTTTTTGGTATAATTTTCGATGAGTTTTAGTGTTCATTTTGTCTTTATTTTAGTGTTTTGATTAATATATATTTTTTCATTCAAATGTAGAAAATCATTATATCATTGTGGTTGGAATTGTTAAATTTAAAGCTAAACCCTGAGGTCAGTATGAACTTCTGTATTTTTGTGTGGGACACAAATTCACGCACATGCACTCGGTGGTAACAACATTTGGTACTCCTGCATAATCTAACGAGATCCAAGAACTGTATCAACTGAATTAAATGCTTTGTGTTAAATTGACGCTATCAGTAGGTATTATTTTTTTGAACCGTATGTTTGTCACTGTAGTCGTAGTTTCACAGTGCTGTAGAACTCAACTGCATCATATGGAGATATACTGGCATATAGTTTATTTTGTGACTATATATATATATATATATATATATATATATATATATACACACACACACCAGTGGTTCTGCAAATGTTTTCACCAAATACCGCCTCAAAAAATACGTGGCCACCATAATGACCAACGTTAATTTGCAGTAATCTAGTAGGCCTAAGTGTTCATCATAAAATGAGGCGTTATGCCCAGTTTAAAGATTAACACTGTGGCTAAATATAGGAAAAGGAACATGTACTTAAATAAATATTGATTAAAATGTGTTTTGAATAAACGTTAAATAAGTCATAATTAAATAGGTGATTAAAAACAAATAGGTCTTAAAATATGTATTGTACTCTACTAAAAAGTGAAATACAACTGACCTGAACTTGAAAACGAAAAAATGTACATAAAAAGTAAACATTGTACCATACTAGATTAAAAAAAAAATGTTGAAACAGCTTTATTGTCATGTTTTTGTTGTATGTTATGTTTTACATATGGCACATTTTATTTGTATTTAATTCAATGTTAGCTGTGATAGGCTCCAGCCCGCCCGCGACCCTCATGAGGATAAGCGGTACAGAAAATGGATGGATGGATTCTATTGGTAACCACTGGAGAGAGCTCGCATGCCACTTGTGGTACTCGTATTGCATTTTGAAAATAACTAATATAGACAATTGGGCTACATAGTTAAAGAAAAGGTAATATGGAATTGCTCCCCACTTTGTAGCGTTAACTTTTCTGCTCTGGGAAAGACTTTCTACATGGTGTTGGAAGTTAAGGTCATTGGTAACAGGAGTGTAATACACTTTTTTTTTTTTTTAATGGGCCCTTGTGTTTATGTGCACTGTCAGGTGGAAGGTGTGTCCGACTGTGCCCGTGTCACCTTTGGCTTGTTTTTGGACCTCTATGATGTGGACTGTGAGCAGTTTGGTGACAAGAAGCCTCTTTATTTGGCTCTACTGCAACGAATTATCCAACTCCCATGGGAATCCAAAGCCAAATACCAGCGCCTCTGTGCTCTACTTCCATATTTGGGAACCGACACGGTGAGCTTGAATGTTTTTTGCAGTGTTGATGTTGCTCAGTAGTTGAATACATAACCCTTTCATCAAACAGGTGCTGGATCAGTATGCTGAAATTCCAAATCACCTCCTGAAGTGCATGTCAAATGATCACCTGTGTCCTTGCGGGTCAGAACTTTACAAGTGTCTGATCCAGCAGCAGAGAAGAGAACTTTGCGGTGACTCTCCAAAGTCGGTTTCGGAGTCAGATCTGGCCAGTCAGTGGGCTGGACGATGGCTTCCTGTCCTTCTTGAGGCGCTGACCTCACATTTAGTTATTCTTCAGAGCAACAGCTCGACACATTTACTCCCCTGTACGTTCCAAGTCTTCCCCTCCGCTGTGGAGCCTCTGCTGGCCTCCCTGGACCCGTACTCACCAGGCCACCTCTGCTCCTGGGCCTTCATTATGAGTAGCTACCGCGCCGTGACTGGGGGCTCTCCCTGGTCTCTGCAGGGGAGCTGTTCCCTGGAAATCCTCCAACCAGCCCTGGGCTCTGCAGATGACAAAGTTCGACTTGCTGCTCTCAACCTCCTGAATTGCAGCCCCAAGACCAGAGAGACTCCAACACCAGAAGAACTGTCAGTAATGAGGACCTTCATTCCTCAGAACCTAAACTCAGAGTCCTCGCTTTTTCGCCAGCATTTTCAAGCATCAGTGAGGAGATTTTTGGTTCGGATCCGAGATGGCTGCTTGGCGCACATCAAACAACAGAAGGGCAAGGGGGACACCGGCCAGATGGGAAGCTCACAGCAAATACTGGCCCTGGGAATAGGTGAGGCTTTTGTTGTTTATAAGCTGATGCTATACAGCCCATCGCTATATAAGATGAAATATTACTTTTGATTGACACTCTGTTTATGGTAATACAAATAGATGTCAATGTATGTATGTCTTGGCAATTCAAAAATCAGTTCCCACAATATTAGAAGCATTTTGATACAGCGCTTTCCATTGCATGTGATTTGTTTGTACAGGTCTGCCTAATGACGTGATCTGTGTGCACTGATAATGTATCCCTGCTGTTAATATTTGTTTTCTTTATGTTCATCTAGGATTTGTGGACTGGTTGAGTCAGCTGGTGTGCTGCAGTCTGACACCAGATCACAGTTACCAGAGGAAGAAGACGGCCTTACTGTTGCTGTCAGCCCTGCTGGAGACGTGCACAGATACATGGAGCCCCGACAAGAAAAAGGGACAGCCACCCGGTCAGTATGGTGTGCTGCTATGTTGTAAATTTAATTTCCCTTTACCCCATGAATAACATGTAGGTCTATCTAGCTCTAAATAGGATTGATGAGTTATAAAAAGATTAAAGATTAAAGGGCATGAACATTTAGTTTCACATTAGCTTGATGAAAATGAACACTATCAGTTATCACAATACAGTAAACCCTTGTTTACCGCGGGGGGGGGTTACGGCAGTAAATGAAATCCAGAATATAGTGACAAATATATACTCATTATATTTGATTTACATGTATTCCAATGCCGATTTGTGAAGTTACAATTTACCAAGACGTGCAGGTATTTTCGTTGTCCATACACACAACACAAGCACGTCTGTGAGGCATGAATGACGTGAACAACAGCCAATGCGGACATGGCAACAATTAACTATTTGCACTATTCTTCACACTTACGGTCCTGTCAATGTAGTCAGCCAAAAGCATTATGCGCATCCAGAATTTATTGAGGTCATGTTGTAAACTACATTACTGTAGTTGTAGAAAAACAAGCACAACTTTATTCCTTTTTTTGCATTTGTTCCTGTCGCTATTGGTACGCGCGTGCATTAGCTATTCATCAGGCTGAAGATGGTATTCATGAGTTCATTTTATAAAACTCTTGACTGTGGCTTGTGTTTTAAATGCATAAGCTTCTCAGTAAGGTTCATTTATCTGCTAAGAACATTAGTCCGATTGACCTTTTGTGGGTCATTGCTGCTACATTTAAAGCAATTGGCCTGTAAAGAGATGTGCAGGTGAGTAATTGCACTACATTTACCTTTTTAAATAAATAAATAAATAAATAAATAAAAATAAAAAATGTGCGATGCACTAAATCAGCAATTAATGAATTGATGAACCGCAATATAGTGAGGAATTACTGTATTACTAATTGAAATGTAAAAAAAAAAAAAAAAAATACAGATGCACTCACCCAAAAACATTGCAACATTTTATTTTCAATCCAAAAATATAGTCTGCAACCAACTGTTACTTTTTGAACTAGAAATTGTAAATGGCAACAACCAAAGACCCCACACAATTGACTTAAGACAGCACTGATATGTTTAATAGTGATGGGACTCTATTTAAAAATTATTATTATTATTATTATTTTTTTTTAGTTTACTGTAGTTAATCTAATTTTAATCAAATAAAAATAGTTTACAATTTTTTTTTTTTTCAATTGCAAGATTTTGGTCAATGAATACTACTACACACAAACAGATTTGTGCCATTTTTAACTATATATAATATTTTCAAATGATTTGTTTTCTCCAGTGAACATGGGATCTCTCATTAACTGTGCCAGGTTGAGAGGACAGTGGGACTTCTTCTCCAGAACAAAGCTGCTGGTTCTCATCAGCTGTTTGGAAGATTCCACGAACGAGGTCGAGCTGCCCATCTCATTAGGATTCTGTTACTCAGTCCAAGACGATAAATTACCAGTCAATGTTTGCTTCTTTAGATTCGTGAACTTTCAGCAGGATTATTGGTGAGATTCTTCCCTTCTGTTCTACCTGCCGACGTCGGTGCTGCTGTGCTTACTCGTGCCAAGCAGCTTGTGTGCAATCCTCGAGTCCAGCAGGCCCAGATGGGGTCGCTAATGATGAAGGTGCTCCATCACAAGTAAGTCAAGCCCGCATCATTATCTAGACTAGACCTGCTCAGTATAATGTCATCCGTCACAGGTCCTGTATTGAAAGAAATCCATCCGTCCACCTATCTGGGGTCAGGTCTAAAATTCTGCCTACATTTTTTTATTTTGAGGCTGTCCAGAAGGTATTAAATTATCAATGTTTCTTACTTTGGTTGGAGTTTGCGGTGGTTTGAACTGTGCTGCGTCATAATTTCTAAAATGTTGTTTTCTCATGTAGCTAAATAAGGTGACAAAAATATCAGAAACAACCTTCGGCACATTGCAATACAGTTCTATACAACCGTAAACTACAACCAATAATAAACAAAGTTAAATGAATACCTGTCTGAATTTGAGCATAGTAATTTGTAAATCTCTGGTGTTGGATGTCATCAGATGGTTCAGTTGTACCTGATGTTGTGTTGTGTAGTATAGTGTACGTGTACTTTATATGCCTGATGTATTTTCACTTCCCACACCTCAGAATGTGTGCAGTCCCTTCCATCTTTGATGAGTAGTTTATCAGCTGTGCTTTTGTTTTGTTTTTGTAGACCGCAAGGCCTTCCTGAAGATTGCAAACTAAACAGTGCCATCAGTGTCAGTAGTGCCCATAACATAAAGACCTCCAGCTTAGTTAGATTCCTTGTGAAGGAGCTTGAGAATCACTACGTTACAGCCAAAGCCCACGTGATGCTCGCTGCCAGAACCAAGCCTATTCATGGTGAGCCGAGTTGCAGTAGCTACACATCTTTACATTAGTCTTTTTTAAAAAAATTTTAATATATATCCGTCATAACTTCTGTTTCAGGTGTTCTGAGCGCCCTACAGAAATGTTTGTTGGAGGACACATGCAGCATCTGTGATTCACTTGGTCCCGCACTGACCACTAAGCTGCTGAGCCTGCTAAAAAACATCTCAATACTTCTGCTCGGCGTATTACACGGACACCAGGATTTTGAACGTGGTAATCTGCACTACAAATGCTGGTTTGAGTTTGATTTAAAGGGTATGGCGCACTACACTGTCCGCAATGATTGCAACCTTAGATGCTCCCCCTTCCTTCTGTGATATGGGCAACGCCATCAATTCTCTGATTGCCAACTCATCTGGAGGAAACCAAGAAGATGGAGGAGAGGAGTGTGTCTTGTTGTCTGAGGAACACAGCCTTGTTCTCACCTGCTGCTGGGTTTCACTCAAGGTGCTGACAAAACCTTGTGGTAACTTGACATTTTAATACTTCTGTTGCTCATGTGTATTTGTATCTTTCTCATTAGGAAACAGGAATCCTTTTAGGTTCTCTTGTGGAGAGGATTCTTTCTGAATCCAAGCCTGATGCATGCTTTCTAACAAAGCAACATCTAGAAACTGCGTCAGATATTTTTAGAAATATTCTCCTCAAATGCCGTCACTGGGTAGGTTCAAGTGTCTATCAAGTGCACCTCTTGTTATCATGTTCACTTACACAGTTTCAGTCAAGATTCTTTTACCCCGTTGCAAATTATATTAATTTGCAAGGCTTACACTTAACCAGAAGTGGTCATCTTTTGAAAATTTACATTGGGATCTAGATCATTTTGGCTGCAACTGTCTATCTATATATATCTTGGCTGGAAACCACACAAGAACGTATCTGTGGCCTTTAAGGTTATTAATGAAAACTATTTACCGATTTAGTAGTTTTTCAATTTTTGAAAACTTGTTTGTAGCCCTGATTTTATCGAACAATGTATTTGTTTTTCATTTTATTCTTTAATTTATCCTATTTATTTAACTCTTCATTTATCCGGCCGGGTAAGGCAGTTGAGAACAGATTCTCATTTGCAACTTGACAATTTGGCAATTATTACCTGGCAATTGAGAGGAAGCAATCCTAAAGGATTGTCTCATTTCTGGCATAATCTACTGTATTGTAATAAACTATGAGTTTAGAAAGCTGCATTGATAAAGGGCATCAAGAGTTTTGACATGGAACTTTTATGGCAAAATACTATGATTAGATACATGAATGTTTTCTATTTTGAAAAATTACAAATTCAAAATGAAAAAAAAATACTTCCTAAAATGCACCAATTGTGCATGGTCTGTAAGCATCCACAGAGCATTGCAGCCCCTTACTATGAAGTAATTTTAACCATTTAGAAGCCTGAAGAATTATTATTATTATTTTTTAACAAAAACAGCACTAAAACATAAACAAATGGGAATTAGCAAAAGGCTGAATCACGTGTGTGGTCTCACAGTAAAGTGAAGTTACTTATCAAATTAATTTCAAATGATGATTCATATTTTATATACAAAACAAAACTGACAAATAAGAGTTGTGATATCATATGAAAGTGACAAGCCCCAATTTCAATGGAAAATTGTATTTTGTAATATCCATGACAGGCCCAGCCATGTACTGTGAATTAAAATACTAAAATCTCCTCTTTCTTCACCAGGGGGCAGTAGAGGGATGTTGTGTGGGCTTCACCAGATTCTGTTCAGCTCTGCTCAGGGCCAGTGATCCTGAGCTCAGGGATATCCCATCTCAAATGCTCCAACAAGTGAATTGTTTTTACATTGTCACGTGTACGCTGTCTGAATCAATGTAGGAGATGCTTGCTTACACGTGGGCTCGCTCTCTCTCTTTCTGTATTGTCGTCAGGCATTACAAGTAGTGCAGTCTCCTAGTTGGACGTCCGTAACACGGCGGGCTGCTGGATTGCCTATGCTCATCCTTTGTGTTGTCTCTGCAGAGGAGGCCAGTAAAGCACGGCCCCTCTTAGCACATAGCATGCAAACCTTACTGGACACAGCTAGAATCCCCCTTCCTGAGAAGTGGGACCAGACGCTGGACCTCCCACAGGTGCATAGGCAGAAGTGCAACAACACTTTTCTGGCTACAAAGAGGAATCATTAGCGACTTGTAAATGTGTTCAGATGTGTGTAAGGCTGCATTTGTCCGTCACAGGTGTGTGCAGTTCACACGCTTCAGGCTCTGGTGCGTGGATCGGGACTGGGTGTCGCCATCCTTCAGTTTGTGCCCAACATAACTATTTTGGCTCTCACTATGCTCAGTTCTCCCTGCTGGGCCATGAGAAATGCAGCCCTGCAGCTTTACAGTAGGACAGAAGCACATTCCTCTTCACATGGATGCTGCGTATCTGTAGATCTGCTCATGTGAAATTTATTCTCCAGGTGCTCTTTGCTCACGGATGCTCGGTCAGAGGCCCGGCAGTGAGGGTGGGACGAAACGTGGCATGTCCCCCCACGCCTTTTTCCACCACTATTCCAAGCTCCAACCCTTCCTCCTCGAGGAACTCCGAGAGACAGCTTGTGACCTTCAGTGTGTACCTGAGGAGGCCAGGCTCCGTCTTCAGCCATCGCTCTACCCGATCCTGACTCTCTTATCCCAACTGCAGCCTGGCGTCCAGGACTCGGCAAAGTAAGGTCATATTAGTCCACACCACAACATCACTAGTGTACGGCGGGGCTGAGTTATCCAATCACTGGCCACTTCATTAGGTAAACTTCCTTAATGTAATGGAAAAAATGTGAGGAAGAAAAAATTGCACCTTTACAAATACTGTATAATGATGCCAAGCTTTGTTTGACACTCTTACAGAAATGTTCATTTAATTGTGGTTATTATTGTGGTCGCAATTTACAGTGGTGTGGAACTAAACTGCATCATATATGTGTGTCCCTCTCGTGCAGCTAACTAAACACATTTCAGTTGTACACCACTGCAAAGCACAGTTTCATTCCTCACCATAGCAATTGCTATATTTTCTCAGACATAACTTTTAATCGTGTTACTTTAGGTGTTACTCATTAGCTGTGTTCTAATCGTGTAGGAAATCAATCATCTTAGAAAGTTCTTTTTGCACGGCAACTTATTGTTTTCTATTGTTTTAACCCAGCAGAACCTTAGCAGACTTCCTGCCTCCTTTGCTTCAGCTCTCTGCCAGTCCCATTTACAGCGTGAGAGTGATGGCTTCTAAGGCGCTGGTCGCCATGACTCCCCCCTCAGAGTACATGAACATCCTCATCAATCTGACGGCCCGGTTGCCGTGCACACCGGCGCGCTGCTGTCACAACTGGCTCCACGGGCAACTGCTGCACATGAAAGCTCTCCTGGACAGAGCTCTCGGCAAAGACTGCTGGTGAGACATTAAACAGTCTTTTTCATTCACCAGACCCATCGGGCGCTGACATTTTGGCTCCTCTGTCTTGGCAGTGTGCCTCCAGCAGAGGTTCAAGCAGTGGTGCGCGCTGTGGAGGAATCGGTGTGGCTCGCCACAGATGCTCAGCGCTGCCCGCTGGTGAGAGCGGCATATGTCGCTGTGGTGGAGTCACTGGGAAGATTGTGCAGCCAGAGTTTTCTGTCAAAGCTCTTTGACGTTCTCATTCGTGAGCTACGTACACCTCAACAAGGCCTGCAGGTGTGTGCTACTGTTGTTTTTATACACATTCGGATGCATTACATTTGAACTGCTTTGGATTTTCTGTCTTTAACTAACATTAACCGACATAAGGATTTATTAATTACAACAATACCTATAATAAAACTCCTCGCGGTGACATTAATGATGAGTGACGAACTTTTCTTTATAATTGTATGATTGGAAGGACTTTTATAACGCTGCATAAAAGATTGCTCGTCTGGTGAATGAACGTGTTAAGGTGAGCGTTTGAACCTGGAATTGTTCACCTTACATTAGTTTCTATTGGGCAAATAGTTTTGCTATGGTAGATGGCAAATAAAATGTCAGACAGGAGTAGTGTGGATGAATACATTTCGTTGCTCCTTAAAGTATTCATATTCAATAGAGTTCGGAGCCTTCTTCGATTGTTATTTCACGCAGTGCATCAGCAGCTGCTGAAACCAAAATGGCACAAAGCTTAGACTGAAACAGAAAAGGCCCTATAAAAACATTATGTTGGGAATATTTATACAGCACAGTGCTGTATTCATAAAAGGTGTCTATTTTATAGCGATGCCATCAGTGACATTGACGGGTTTATTTTTTTTTATTTATTTTTTTTTTCTCTCCTTCATTTCAGGTTGGCTTGTCTTCCTTCCATCAACGAGCCATCCAGTTTCTCTGTGCCGACCCCAAGTGGGCGTGTGGCATCTTGGAAGGTTTTACAGCAGCGAGCTGTGATCTGAAGCTGGCGTTGGTCACGTGGGTGGTGGAGGACCACGCTTCACTCAACACCCACTTGAAAGAATTGATCCAGAGTGTGCTGCAGGTGAGTTACATGCTGAGAATAAAAAAAAAAAAAAAAGTGGTCCTTTGATATCATGTAAAACAAGGATCACGTTGTGAGGCTTACAGCCATTAAAATGCAGTTTGAAAATAGGTTTTGCTTCGTGTTGTCTCGTGTGTGTCATTATTCAGACCGTAAATATTCTTCTCTTTCTTTCTTTTTTCCCCCCTTTCTTTTTCTTTTTCTTTGTACTGTCTTTCTTACTCCGTCAAGTTCTTATGTGACTGTCTGCACTTCATGCATTCTCGGTACTACTAATACTCTTCAAGATAGTTAAATTGAATGTGCTGTTTAACTTAAGAGTCTTTTTGAAAAAGTAAAATAATAAGCTCCAGGTTAAGGTTTGTGTTACATCCCAACAAGTTACATTAGGTTTGTAGTCTTTCATCCACCGCTAAGTGGATTTTTTTTTTCGGGGGGGAGGGGTGATTTGAGCTAAATCTTTGCTAGACTTTTATTATTTGATTCAATTTTTGCAGCATTCAATTGATGTCAAGTATTGGAAACATTACTTTTCTGTGTGAGCACTTTATTGTGTGGTGTAGTATGCCGTAGAAAAAAATATTCCGAATCAAACACAGATTCTAAAAAAAAAAAAAAAAAGTCTACTCTCATGTTGAGCATCGTATCTGCTTTTCTATATTAGACTAATTTATGACCTTAAAGCTTTCATGGAAAAACATTTTCCAACAAACTAAAACAATTCTAAAAATGTTTTTTTTTTTTTTTTTTGCAGGCTGTATGTAACATAAGCAGTGATGTGTACATCTAGACATCAGCCCTGCTTATTTTTGTACCATTCAAGCCTAAAGCATGTATGCCAAGATGAAGGCTGATTTATTTCAGTGCTCTTAACTTTCAGTCCAGTCTGAAGGAGGCATCGTTGAGCCCCATCGAGGAGTACCGCAGGGCCCACTTGGCAGCCTTGGTAGCAGTGATGGGCCGAGGGGATTCGCCTCCTCCACCGGGCCCGCTTGAGGAATCCGTTCTTCTGGAGTGTCTGGATATGTTATTGAGGGACCTGGAGGATCAGAAAGGCGGGTCGGAGTTCTTGTCCCAGGCTCTGCATGCTGCGAGCCTCCTGCTTTCCCAGTGGTTAGAATCCAGTTTGACACATTTCATTGTCACCTTGCTTAGCTCTGACTTTATCCACTTACGTTAGAAAAAAACAAAAAGTTTTCAGAATTCTATAATCCAACGCTGGTGTGGTGTCTTGGAGTCTTGCCAGTCCCCCGATGTTGCTGAAGTTCAGAGGATAGCTTGTGCCGAAGCTCTGTGTGTGGCTGGCCTTCCCCTAATGAGCCACAATCTCATTTCTCCAACTGTCATGATCAAGTACTGTTAGATCTCCACGCAGTCTTTCACTAATGCATTTGTAATGCTTTCAAGAAAATGTTCAATGTCTCCCGTGCAGGTTGCTGAGCACCTGCCTGTACTTGCTGCAGGACCAAAGCCAACTGGTGAGGTTGAAAGCAGCCCGCTTCATCGCCATGCTGCATCACGTCAGAGGAGGAGGAGGAGGAGGAGGCCAGAAGCGCATCTACCTCATGCAGGTCAACCTGGCTGTACCGTTTCTGCTGGATCTGTTGCTGGAGGAGTGCTGGGACACACCAAGAACATTGGAGGTGCTTCTGTGTCATGTGCCTCACTCTGACCTGAGATCTGTTCTGAGAGAGGCAGCGGACACTGGGTGGGTGACTCGACTGATTCGGGATCAGGACAGACTTGACTGGAGGTTTTTAACCGTCGTACCGCGGTGCCTTCTTCAGGTGCGGAGGCCTCTATGAGCAGGACGACGCCAACGTGTTTGCCGAGCCCTCAGTGATGTGTGCACACGTGTTGCCCTACCTGCTGCTCATGGCGGAAAAGTACTCTGAATCTTCAGTGATGGCACAGAGCCTCAGCACATGGGCGGAGGAGAACGCTGCTCTGCTGCTAGACAACCTCACACTGTGCAAAGACATCCAGCCAGGTCAGCACACTTGCATGTCGAGAAACAGTGTTGGGCAAGTTGCTTCTCAAATGTATTTATTATAGTAGTCACTTCTATTTGAAAGTCATATTACAAGCAGGGTGAGCTCAATTAATCGAAGACTCTAAGGTGGGCAAACTTTTATGCTCAAGTGCTACATTGGATTTTTAAAATGGACAGATGGCCTTGGTCATTTGTAGATGCGGTTTAAAAAAAAAAAAAAGTTAAAATGTGTATGTAAAATATTTTATTTTACCAATAAGATAATGTTTGTACTGTATTTTAATTGTATTTATTAGGATTTAATTATAGTTAACTAACCAATTAGTAAAATAAATAAAACATGTAAAATGTTTTAGTAAAACTGTTTATTTTTACTATTACTGTTTACAATTTTTTCCATTCATACAGTAAATGATTTGACCAATTATTTAATGAGATCAATGAATAAAAATGAATGTTTATTACATTTTAGAGGAAAGAACAGCTAAATGATTGCCCCAAATCTTACAGGACTCTTGATAATATAGCTGCTCGTTAAGCCAGTTTAAAAAAAAAAAAAAAAAAAACTCTAAATTGTCCATAGGTGTGAAAGTTTGCCGTTTTGTGTCCTGTGATTGGCTGGAGACCAATCAAGGGTGTACACCATTATCTCACCCAAAATCGGTTGAAATAGGCAGAGGACAAGCACTGTAGAAAATGAATGGATGGATGGATGCGTAATATTATTTTCTCTGAATTCTAATGTGTTCCACCACGTTTGTGTATTTGTGGTTATTTTCACCAACACAACAACAATAGTAGACTTGGTATTCGAAATTGTGACATCTAACTTACATTGATGACACTTAGAAACGAAACAATGCCAACAACACGTCAAATGATCATCTTAATGTCAATATTCCATTGAACGTCTGCACTTTTTTTCACCAAATGGAACAATAACTACAGCTAAAGCTGTGCGTTCCAATTTTGTCTTTCTAGCCGAGACGCTGCCGCTCCTCACGGACGCCCGGTTCCACCGCACGCTTTGCGGCCTGCTAACGAGAGCCACCTTCCTTCTCCGCCTTTCCAAAACGTGTGACCGTGTGCAACACCTTTGCGATCCTTCGGCCCTGCACATGACTTTAAAGGATGTTCACGGTCGTCTGAGTCAGCAAGGTGTCCACTTGAGCTCCTCTCTAGAATCTTCTGAGGCTAGAGACGTCACACCATAGACTCTCGATGAAAAGATACCTGGGGAAATCGTATGTGGATGTTCGAGGTAGGCCTTAATGCTGAATGCGCCGGGCGCATGCTGCTGCTGCTGCACGCCATGTTTACAGTGACTGTGAATGGACTTGATGAAGATAGAAGGTAAGCAAGCTTACTGTGGAACAAATATGTTACACATTTCTGCAAGGTCTTCATCCATTCGCTCATTTTCTGATGACAGAGCAGACATGTTAAACTGGACAACATCCAACTACACACACAATATGATGAGAATTCCAGAAAGAAAAGTACAAATATTTGTGTTCTGCGGAAGGGTATCGCTGCCACACCAGAAACAAATAAAAGTGTTCAGTTTCATGTTATAACGTGGTAAGTGTCACTTATCATGTTAAAACATAATAAATTTGACTTCCGCCATTGGCCAACCAAACCAAAGCAATTTCTTCCGGTTCAAGTGGAGTCTTTTTTGTGTGTGTTTGTGTGTGTCTTACAGTCTATATCAAAGTTACTAGCTATATGTAAGTATAGTTAAGGTAGAGTTGAGGTCTGTGTCTGCTTGTCCTTAACTCCACCTTAGAAGGATGTGATCATCCACAGGAGTTTTTTCCGTGAGACCAACTTTTTCACATTATAATGTGAAACTTGTCACGTTATAGCGTGATACTGAACCATTTTATTTTTTTTTTTTCTGGTGTGGCAGCAATACACTTCTGTAGTATTCTGCAACTATCCACTGTTTGAAGAAAGCCCAAATGCCAATTGTAATGTCACTCAAAACATCACACAACACAAGGTTTCTTAAAGAGGCAGTTACCCCATAATGACACAGCTTAAAGCAATTTCAGGAAAAATGTGCAAAATGTTCAATATGATGATAGAACTCAAATATGCATGATCAAAATGGCATGTTTTATCCAATAACTTGTTGTGGACAATGAAACCATGTGGAAAAAATGGAGTCAAAAAGTTTTGTATAATTTAACCACTAATTACACACACTGTGGTTAGCAGAGAAGTGCGTGGGACGTGCCCAAAACTACATATATCAAATTGAAAAAATGAGGGAATCACTTTTTGAGAGACTTGTTTTATAATGGTTGGTGTGCAAATGTTTCAAAAGTTTCATTATTTTGCTGCATTTTAATGATGACTGATTAATTCAAACGAGGACACTAAAAGATCTTCTTGTATGTCGCGATATTGACCCTCATGATTCCTCAATTCCCCAGTGCAATAAATTGTGTTTGGTATTTATCAAAGTGTTCAACTTTGTGCTGAGCCTAGGCAGAGGTCCCCACTGTGCTGTGTGCGTGAATAGTGTATGAATTTGGTGATGAGCATCCTTTGTATCTGCAGTGCATCAGCAGAGGCTAGCCGCTCAGTGCCAAACTCGGGGAATACGGTGCTGTTTATGTGCTCCATTAGAGTTCTTGTGCCCGCATAAGTGTCCATTTTCCCAACCACATGAGAGCTCCAGATAATGGACTGGCCCTGAGTTGACAGAGGGTGGGCGCTCGCTTGTTGACAGCCCACACACTAGAAGAGTCTTACATCATCACATTGCCTCCTGCTTCTTCTTGAGGTGGGTGAGATAAATGACTCACTCACTGACACAGGCGATACGTGGTGGTGTTCTTTTTTTTCCAGACGTGAATCAGAATACTTCCTTTTAATTTCTATGAAGTAGAGCATTTTCAAAGTGACTCATTACAAGTGTGTCTCCAAGAACAAATGCAAATCATGACTCCGACGTTGCTCCACAAGTAGACGATGTGAAGGGAATGTAACGAGACGGTTCACCCGTTAATTGCAGCTTGTTTCTCCATCACAGAGATGAAAACAAGTAGCCAGTAGTATGTAGTCTGCATTATTCAGCGGACAAGTTGTGTTTAAGTACATCAAGTACAGAAAAGTAGTGAAACATTGTGCAATTTGAAAGTAAAGTTGCACTTCCACAATGTGATTTTCTGGCCCTCTCTGCAGCCTGCCTGCTTTTCCTGTTTAATTAAGAGACCGACTATAGCAACGTGGAACAATGCCAAGTAGGTGCGTTCATTGGGTTTGTGTGCACACATTGAACCACATGTTTACCATCTGGACTGGGAAGACGAGGGAGTGTTTTTCCATTGTGTCATCAGTGTATCCTTCCTTTTAAAGTGCCCATATGGAATTACTGTATAACACAATTAGTTCGGAATTGTGTAATAAAGTCAACTGTTGAGGGTGCTAATTTTAGTGCTCTTTCTGCAACTCTTAAAACGTCCAATAAAGTGGTCACCGTTACTTTAGGTAACCAAAAAGTATGTTTTACGACAGTGACTTAAATCAAGGCGGGTACAAGTGGAAGATCTACTGTCGAATTAGTTTGATGACGGATTTGTTCTGTAAGAGAAATAATTTCCCCCATGGGGTAACTTTGTCGGCAATGTTGCGAGTAACCTTTGAGCCGTTTCAGGGTAAAAATAAGTCAACCACTAACCAAAGCATTGTGTGCTCGTCCTTAGATGGAGAGTGATGTGGTCTATAGGGAAATACAGAGGGTGAGCTGATTGCATTCGGACTTCATGCAGCCATCCCGCTGTTTAACGTTATCAACCTCAGGTGCACGTTCAACTGCACCGACAATAAAGCTTTCATTAGACGAAGGTGTGACCTTTTTAAAACCTGAAAACCCACAGAAGTAAAACCAACTGATTCAAGCGTGCTTGATTTCCGCGAGTTCTGTTTGCGTCGATGGCCGTCGCCTGAAAACGTGCCTGGCTTCTGTTTTCAAGAGTTGACCCGATGAGCACTGAGCGTGTCACGAGTTGGCTGCCCTCTTCATGCTCACCGCCAACAATGGACGCTGGCAAAGAAAGAGGGAAAATAAGCACGGGAGCTGTCATTTTAACAGCCCTCTGCGGAGTCTTCTTTCTGGCTGACTGGAAAAACAGGCCTCGTGAGTTGGAGCGGAAGAACACACAGACACATGAGCGAGTACCAAGGGCCAGATAGGACTGCACTTGGATTAGAAATAGAAAGCTGCGGGTCAGATGGGAATTTATATTTAGACGGGAAAAGTAATCCAACGGTTACAATGTAATTGTAAACATGCGTACTTGAAGTGGACTCCCTGACTGACAAGTTCGTTCTCTCAAGGCTGCATGCTCGTCCATGTGTGTCCATGTGTGTACATGTGTACAGTACGTGTGCAGGGGGTCCTCGGTTTACCGCGGAGATTCATTCCAGTGTTGGGAAGATTACTTTGCAAATGTAGTTGGCTTCATTTACAAGTTACCCTGTTAAACGTTTAACTATATATATATATGTAGTGTAACTATTTCAATTACTCTTCACAAAGTAATCCAAAGCAGTATGTAGTCTTTTTGTTGTCTTCAAAATTGTAACTGTGAGTCTCACTTTCTCAAAATCTCACACAAACTAATAGATTGCACTGCAGGGTGGTGCTTCGAGGTCATATATTGGAAAAGTATGTCATGTTTGAGACTACGGTAGAATAGCACATGACCAGAGAGAGCCAATTACAAGTGTCTGCTTTAGAAGTGATATACTGTGTGTGTATATACTAAAGAATAACAAAAATTGTAATCATGGAACGTTCAATAGCAACAATATTTTATTACACATTTTCTCCCAGTAATGTAATGACTTACATTACATTTTGTAATCCAATTACATAATATACGTTACATGTATTTAGTTACTCCCCAACACTGTTCCCAAGGCGGACTTAATACATAACGTACCCTAGTCTTTCACTAACTGTAATGCACTCATAAAATCATGCTTACAGTAAATCTATGAATGATAAAGAAAAATCATATTTTGGCTGTAACTGAGCGTGCCTTCTTGTACCACATGAAAGTATTTTCCCGCCTGTGCACAATATAGTTCATAGAGTGTGAATCTGTAAGCTCAAAATGTCATACATTTCATTCAATCTTATTTGAAAACCCCTTCTGGGCAACAAATAATATCGAATGAAAAGCAAAGTACGGCGGTAACTGAGCGTACCGCAAAATATGGTTACGCTGCAGTACAAACGAGTTGATTGCATTCTTAACCTCAAAATGTCACAATTATAGTAGATAACGCACGGCGAGTATTGCTAAAAATCTATTTAAAAAAATCAAATCCAATGAAAAACAGTACGGAAGACCGCAACTGAGCGTGTTTTCTTGTGCGCCGCGTTTGTAACCTCGAATCCGCGTAAGTCGGGAGCGTCGCATGTCCAGGACGTGCGCGTGAAGACCGGTGCGGCGTTAGGACCTGGAGGTGCGTTTTTCCTCTGTTGCCTTTGCTCCTCCTCCTCCTCCTCCTCCTCCTCCTCCTCCTCCTCCTCCTCCTCCCGAGGAAAGCGGAACTCGACAGCTCGTCGCCGTCTTGGCAAAAACAAGAAGGGGCTGAGCTCGTCATCGAGGGGAGCAGTGTGTCTGATGCCCTCAACACAGGCTCTCTCGCTTTTCTTAAGTTTTTTTGTTTTTGTTTTTTTAAATATATTTTGGGAAGGACAAACAAAACAATCCTCTTGAGAAATGAACTCGGTCTGTCATCCGTGCAGAATGTTTCTGTCTTTGCACGTTGTTTTCCTCAGCGCAGCCTTCGTGGACAGCAGTGTCTTAAATGCTGACCAAAAAGGTAAATACACTGTGTGTGTGTAAAACAATATTGAACACTTAAATGATTATTTTGTTGATGCAAATAATTATATAATTCACTCGCTGCTTGTTTCCCCCATCCTGTTTTGACTGCAGCCTGTTGTTGTTGTTGTTGTTGTGCAGACTGCATTGAGTCCAGTGGAGTGGACTACAGAGGAGACGAGCAGAGTTCCTCCTCGGGCTTGGCTTGTCTAACGTGGACCAACGCGTCCACGCAATATGATCCACAGACAGGTAAACAACACGCAGCAATAAATGGCACATGAAAACTATGCGCCTGATTGTTGAGGTGCTTGAAGTCAGATTATTAGCGAGACTGAAAGCAATGTCATGCAATGATTGTGCATGGAAATCCATTTGAGCATGTATTCGATATCTTTTAAAGCCATCTTAAGCGCCATGTACTAGTGCACTCTTTGTCCTCATTAGTAAGACAATTCAGCTCACTAGCAGCACGAGTAGTCTAACATTTTTTTTTCTAGATACAACTATTGTATGTAGGACGGGGGTGTCAAACTCACATCGTAGTTATCACTTCCCTCGGAGGGCCGCTACGACTGCGAACCCATATAAATGAAAGATTACATCATATACTGTAATTACATACAGTATACGGAACACATTGATGAATAACCAGTTTTGAAATCAGAAGCCGATAAAAACATGTTTTTCAACTATTACAACAAAAAAATGCTTGCAAATATCTCAATGGGATTACACCAGAACACAATGAGCAATTTTGATTTGCTTTCGCGGGCCACATAAAATGATGTGGCGGGCCAGATCTGGCCCCCGGGCCACGAGTTTGACAACCCTGGCATACTATGAAATCACCGATACTGTATGTTAACAGGGATGCAAAAGTACAACTGGTGAAGGGCTTGATGTTAACTAGTAGAATTTTCCATTGTCACTAGTAGTAGCGAGAGCGTGACTGTACACGGACCGTAAGATGGATATCGAATAAATGTGCAAATAGTTTTTTTGGGTTTTTTTCTAAAGTGTGCTCAGCCCTGCTTGTGTTTCTGGCGTTAAATGGCCTCCTTTGCACAGCAGCAGAAGCAGCTGCTTCTGCTCGTCTTTGTCCCCCACGGCGGCCTGCTCATTGTTGTGTGATGAAGTTGTGCGAATGATTCACGAGTCCAGCGTTGGGCAGCCACAGCAGGACAAGCGTGTGTGTGTGTGTGTGTGTGTGTTTGAAACGGGGGCATCAGTAAGAGACACGTGCTGTTTTTGCTCCTTGCTGATGTAGGTGTCGGAGATCACAATTACTGCCGAAACCCAGACTCCTCTGAGAGGCCTTGGTGCTTCATCACAGGCCCCGACGGGACGGTCCAAAAGCAGTTCTGTTCTATCCAGACGTGCCGAGGTGACTTTAAATCTCCTTTCCTCGACAACTGGAATTCACGTCAAGTACCCTAAAAACAAAAAAACAAAAAAACAGTTTGCTTGTTTTGGTTTGGATCGTTTTTGGTCTTGAGAAACGATAAGATGACATTTTTGTGCAGCTCCCAAAATATTCTCATTGGTCAGCATGGAAAAGTTGGTTTAAAACTTTGAATAAATCACTGGTTTTCATACCAAATAATCCAAGTGCAAGTCAAACAAGATTATTCCCTCCCGGGCCTCAGTAGTAGGTCAGTTAACCCAGTTAAAGCTGCAGTCTAATTTTCCCGTCATTTCCTTCCTCTCTCAAACAAACAAAAACAAAGGGACCACAGTTATGTGCCGTAAAGTTCAGTTGCCAAACCCCTTTTTTTATTTATTTATTTATTTTTTTTAATTATTTTTTTGGGTGGGGTCACGCCTCACACCGCCACTCCTTCTCACTTTGGAGCCTGAGCCCTATTGGCTGCTCCACTTGATGATGTCAAGCATTTTTAAAGTCAAGTTTGTAAACAGCCGACTTGTGCTTGCAAAGGAAATAGCTTTTTTTTTTTTTTTTTTTTTTTTAAAGCGCAGATGTGAAGGCCAATCCTCCTGTTGCTTGTCAGCGTATGAGCATGCAGTCCTTTTTTTATGACCCTTTTTACGACCGTTGCGTCCTTCAAAAGTGTCTTTTCCAAAGTTTCGCAGGCGAACAGCTCAACGTGAGCAAGCTCGCCGCAATCTTCCAGCTCTGGCGTCAGCGGTCTTGTTATTGGAGCAACAGTAACCAGAAACCACACATTATCGTATAACCATCAACTCTAATTTGGCGCAGTGCATCGTTTCTCTCTGCACACTGTATAACAAAATCAATATGTTAACTTATACAGTAAACTCCTGTATGAGTGCGTGCATGTGACCGTTATGCCAGTGTTGAATAAATCTCAGGAAAGCGTATCGGCTATAACGTGGCTCTCCGTTCCTACGTGTGAGGGCATTACAGAAGGTAAAAAGTGGAGCCCTGCTTATCTATGGTTCGGCACCCACGGATTCACCTATTGACAGATTTAAAAAAAAAAAAAAAAAATCTATTTATTTTTTTCTCCCAATTTTCTAAAAACTTTTTGGTGGTATATTCCCACTTATGCAGGAATTTTTGGGGTTAAACAAAAAAGTACAAAGTAAAAGTACAAAATTATTCAATGCAATTATCATGGCTGTCAATTATTTGCGGATTTTGGCTATTTTTGCGGTCGGGCCCGGTCCCTATCCCCCATGAATCATGGGGTCCACTGTACTGTAAAAACACAGGAAAAAAAAATAAAAAATCAATCGCTTAAAATCTGTTATAGCGGGGAAAGGATGAATTGCGATTTATCTACCCAAAACCGCAATCATAAAATACAAAACATACTAAACTCCTTTATACTTGTTACCTGAGGAGAGTGAGGTAATACAGTAGCAAGATGAGAGCGTGATGATACACTGGCAGAGCTCCAAGCTTTAAAGGTCATTAGCAGTGACGCCGCTCGGCCGTGTTTGCAGAGCTCGCTTCCAGCGAGGCCCGCGAGACCGAGTCGGCCGAGCCGACCGCGGCCGCTCCCTCCCCAGAAACTGATCTCCCGCCAGAGACGCGCTCATCCCCGGGGGCCGCCGCCGCCGCCGTGCAGCCGGTGATGGGAATTAGCCAACGGGTGCACACCGGACCCAAAAAGAAAAAGGATCTGGGCACGCTCGGTATGTTTACAGCCTTCTAAAAATCTACACGACGACTTTCCCGCAGTAGACTCCAACTTGCTGTTTGCTGTATGTCGTTTTCAGGCTACGCCCTCGGCATCGTCATGATGGCCGTTATAATCGTTCTCGGGGCGGGCATCACGTTCGGCTACTTCTACAAAAGGTCAGTGTCTGAACGAGTGCATTTTTTTTCAGCTTTAAGCTTTGCATTGGTCGGCATCTGTCACATTGCCTGCAAACTTCACTGGCGCTGTGTTGCGGGAGCTTCAGGTGTTATTTCACATTCCACACCGATTGTGTGTGTGGGTGCACATTTGCACGCAATGCCGCAAAGAACACGCTGGGAGGTTGCCAGATAAACTGTGAATTAGTTTTTTCTATTTGGAGAGGCTGATTAATCAGGAGGAGGAGTGCGTTATGCTATGGGTTTTATGTGCAAGAACAGCGTGGCCCTTGTCTTTCTGATTACACAGACTGATACAAATAACTGGAATTAAACAGACAGGGGTGCATGTGGTTAGCACGGCTGCCTCACAGTCAAAAGATTCTGGGTTCCAATCCTGACTGCCTTCCTGCGTGGAGTTGGCACGCTCTCCCAGTGCTTGTGTGTGTGTTTTTTTACTCTGGCTTCATTGGTTCATTCATTGAAGACGCTAAATGGTGTCTTCAATGAATTATAAATGGATGAAACTCCAACTGTACTTCTCCCTCGTTTGGATCCTGAGCAAGTCCGGCTCATCCCCAATAGAGATGAGTCACGCCGCCTTGTCGTGTTCACCATCTGCCCACTTGTTTCCGCTGAAGGCACGTCACGGCAGTTTATCCGAGGCCCCCAAATAAGCACGATTCTGCCTCAGGCTGTACAGTATTCAAATGAACCAATTTTGTTTGTTTGTTTGGTTTTTTTTTTTTTTTTTTTTGCTCATGTGCATAACAAATTTTCCCCAAGCAGTGAATAATTTGCACGTTAAAAACAACACAGATGGACAGCTAGTAGAATTCTGCATCAGGGATTGTGTGTGCACAAGGCGAAATGTGCTTTAAAAGAGCAATTTTGCTTCAAGGTTCTCCCTACTGTTGTGAAGTGGGATACAATAGACAGAGTGCTAAATCCATCTAGCTTGCTGTCTGTCTAGCTGCATTTTATGAGGGGCCATTATTCAGGATTAGCTCTCACACTTACTATTCAAATGCTTTCACACACACACAAATTACTGAAAAGGCTCTCATAAAGACTACTCAAACACTCTCATACGCACGAGTCTTGCTCACATTAACACTACTCAAATGCTCTCATTGACTACTCAAATGCCCTCATTAACACTACTCAAATGCTCTCATTGACACTACTGAAATGCTCTCATTGACACTACTCAAATGCTCTCATACACACGAGTCTTGCTCTCATTAACCCTTCTCAAATGCTCTCATTGACACTACTAAAATGCTCTCATACACACAAGTCTTGCTCACATTGACACTACTCAAATGCTCTCATTAACACTACTCAAATGCTCTCATTGACACTACTGAAATGCTCTCATTGACACTACTCAAATGCTCTCATACACACGAGTCTTGCTCTCATTAACCCTTCTCAAATGCTCTCATTGACACTACTAAAATGCTCTCATACACACAAGTCTTGCTCACATTGACACTACTCAAATGCTCTCATTGACACTACTAAATGCTCTCATACACACAAGTCTTGCTCTCATTGACACTACTCAAATGCTCTCATATGCACGCATCTTGCAATTATAATAATGCTTTTCCTCATTGATTTAAAATGGCTGCTTTTAATGTGTAAGTGCAGTAGGATATGACGTAATGGTCGGCCAATCAGAAGCCGTGTCGTGTATGACGTAGGGCTAGGCCATTATTCGGTCGCGGATGCTGCCGAATAAATGTGCTTTTCAGGCTAAAGCGCAGTGGACATGTGTTTACTCCTGGACTAAAGGCAGAGTTTCAACACCGCTGCGTTACAATCTGAAACGTATACAGTTCGTTGCAGGCACGATGGCTGGATAATCTTGTTGAAACTCCCCTGCGCCGGTGTACCTAATGAGGTGTCCAAAGGGAATGAAGGAATTTAATTGTCGTAGTGAAACTTGTGTCAAAGATATGCACTCCAGACTACACACAGTCAGTCAAATATTTCATGACTTTTTTAAAATATAGGTACATCTCAATAAATTAGAATATAGTTGAAAAGTATTTCTTCAGTACTCATAGAGTGATTAAACAGTGAAGTACTTTTCAGAGGGCAAATTCCAGCCTAATTTCTACATTAAAAATCACTTTATTTTATTTGACGTTATATTTTAGTTTCTCAATATGGGGAATTTTTTTTAATTTGCTATGTGCTACAATCATCAAAATAATACATATTTTAAATACGAAATACTTCACTCTGTGTGCAGTTCATCTCTATAATTTCACTTTTATAATTGAACTACCTAATAAAAGATTTACACTATTCACATATGCGCATGATTGACATGAACTCGTGAATGCCAGTGATGTGTGCGAGAATGTGATTGACGTGCTCGCGTGAACGCATTTGAGTAGTGTTGATGAGAGCAAGATGCGTGAGTGGGAGAGCATTTGAGTAGTGTAAATGAGAGCATTTGAGTAGTGTTAATGAAAGCAAGACTCGTGCGTATGAGAGTGTTTTAGTAGTCCTTATGAGAGCTTTTCAGTAGTTTGTGTGTGTGTGTGAAAGCATTTGAAGTGTGAAAGCTAATCCTGAATAATGTCCCTAACGGCCCCTCATAGCATTTTGCTTCAACGTCCATAGAAATAATACAAATAAATAACCCCTCGGATAAATTAGGGATTACTGTACTTGTAAATCGGTTCACTCGTATCTCAAGGTACCACTGTATATAAAAAAAAAAAAAATAATAAGTCTTGAAAAATGAACTTGAGAGGCTATCTCTACTGTAGTTTAAAAAAATAACTTATTAAATCTATATACTTACACTCTGTGTGTGTGTGTGTGTGTGTGTGTGTGTGTGTGTGTGCGTGCGTGCGCGCGCAGGGGCCGAGATCTGAAGAAGCAGCACGAGCAGCGAGTGTACGAGCGCGAGATGCAGAGGATCACCCTCCCGCTGTCGGCCTTCTCCAACCCGACGTGCGAGCTGGTCGACGAGAACACCGTGGTGGTCACGGCCCAGCGCGAGAACACCCCGGTCCAGGAGGAGGTGGAGGGCGTGGACCCCCTCATGGGCCAGCAAGCGGGCACACCTGGAGCGTGAGTGGGCATTCAACCCCCCCACCCTCCCTCCCCTCCCGTCCACCTCAGTCAGGACTTACGAACGTGTTCTTCTAGGAGACCAAAATGACCCTCATGCCTGTTTGGGGTCAGGAAGCAGAGTTTGATCCGAAGACTGATCCTTTTGCCTACATGACACAAATGAGGACTTGTTTGAAAAAGGAGAGGTAGTCATTAAATGTTTTTATTTCGATATATTTGATAGCCCAAAAAGTATGCTGGTGGCCTTCCCTCTTTATCAGGTGTACGGTGACTTTGTCAGTGTTATTACAGTGTGAGATGAGGCCAAGTAATTTTGTTTTGTACATACATTGTGGACAAAGTGGATGAATATGTGAAATATTACCATGTGCAGTGACCCGCTGGCTGTGCCGAGGGAGAATGGTGTATATAAATGTACTGTATATAGATTTATATTAAGAGTGGAATGACAGATGGGCACGTGTGTAAAAAATAGCCATCGTCCTCTAAGGCAGTGTGAGAGTTCCAAAAAAAAAAAAAAAAACTTCTCCCCATCCACAAATGCCTTATAGCATGGTACTCCACTTGGGAATGTACTTTGAGAGAGAAAGATGTACTTTAGTTCCACAGGTTAAGGAGTGACAGGATAAATGTTTCTCTCAGGAAGCATGAGAGGCAGTTAAGTTGGTCCTCTGGATGACATATCGCTGCCCGCAGCACACGCAGCAGGCATCGGCGGAAAAGGAAGTCAGTCCTGCCTTTGGAAGCGCGCGGCTGCAGGAGCCAGCTGGCATTGTCCTCACAAACTGTTTGTGACATCAACACAGTCCGCTAATGTTCTCCCGCAAACAAGATTGCATGTAAGCACAGTGTTTGCATCCGAAGGAATATTCATCAACAGGCCCAGCCTGCTGCATCGCTATTGTTTTCTTTTTGGGATGCACATCACTGGAGCCTTCGATTACTGCTGTTCCATTGTTTTGTGTGCCGACTGATTGTCTTCATATAACAGACATTCTCAATGCAATTGCATTGAAATTAAGTGCTTGTATTTGTAAGTGTTCGCTTTTCAGTCAGACTGAAATAAAAACAAAAGTGGAAACTGGAACGTTTAATTTCATCTAAATTCATACAGACTGAATGATTATTCAACATGGAACCCTGTAACGCCCCCTGGTGGTTATTCAAAGCTACACATTTGCGTGGCCTGAGATTTTTTATTTTTTTGTAAGTTGGAAAAAAACGATTTCAAGTTACATTTAGTATGAAAATCACAAAAATTCAATCAGAAGACTCTAGAAACATATTCCATAACAAAGCATATATTTAGTGAAACATTTCCTCATGACTAAACATAAAAATACACACCAAATGGACAAGGCTCAGTGGTCAATAAAGTACTTTTAAAACCACTAATAATGACCGACACCGCTTCACCAATAGTGATGCGTTATAATTTTTTGTTTACTCTAAATGAGTAAAGATTGACACGCAAAGTAAGAGCATCACAGTATATCACTCCAGAAAGTAAAACATGAAAATAGTAATAAAATGTGGTATGATCCAGTCTCAAAATGTATATATATATATATATATGTGAACACATTGTCATTTTAGTTTTGTGGTCTTGTAAGAAAGTTTTATTTTGTCCGTTAAAAAACACAAACACCACAATGAGCTACAACTCAATCGTCAAACTCGAGAATGACTGAGCTAAGCAGCTGCGGGAAGTTTAGGGAAAGTATTGATTATTAAATATTAGTGGTAATAGTTGTCAGTACCTTGACGCTACTACAGTGGCTAATAAAATAGCAGAACAACGTATACAGTGAATTGAAATGTCTAAAATCTAAAGGTTCCCGATAAAAAAAACAAAAACTCATTGAGCCTTATGTACAATATCTACATTAAATGGATGAGAACATAAAAAAATGAATCCAGTACTGCAGCACAAAACCGGTTTTAAGGTCATAATGTCTCAACAAGCCCTTTTTAGAACAATAATGCAGCAGCAAGTGTATGGAAAACATGACCTAGGTGATAGTTTGGCAAAATAACAACAACACACAAACAGAACGTGAGAAACTGGTACAAAAGGTAAAAAGTGCAAAAAAAATCTAGAAAAAAAAAAACCTTTTTACGTGACTTGAATGTGTGGTGCAATCACAAGAGTCCACCTCGTTGAGGCAAATCATTTGCGAGTAATTCAGGTGCGGCTTGCGTTCTGTTTCCTCAGACTGGACAGACGAGCGTCGGCGAGAGGGAGGAATCCCTCTGCAAAAATAAAGTGTAGTTACACCCCGACTCCTCAAGGGTGACCAACTTGGTGTTTGGAACCAAACCACAGCAAGATGCTTCTTGCATTTCTACACCGTAAACATAAAGCAGAAGACCTGTGTGCAATGAACAAAAGTGTCAAAAGTAACAAGTGTTGTCCTGAAATGTTCTCCTCCACCAAAACTAGAGCGGCCCAGCAGGCTTTGTGGATCCTCACGCTTTTCCTGTCGCTGTTCCGTGATATTGGTGCAGCAGGTCAGAGGGGTTACGTGGCTCGAAAAAGAGGGCGGGTCCTAAGTGCCATTGTGTGACGTGCCGGAACAGTCCGGAGAGGCCGTCTTGGGGGAGCGGGGCTCATCCGGGCTCGGCGCCGGGGAGGAACCGTCTTTGGGCCAGTGGAGCCGACTCAGACTCTGATGGAGCTCGTCTAATTCGGATGGGAGAGGGATGCCCAGCTCCTGGTTGAGGGACAGCGCTTTGAAGCAGTCTTCCAGCTTCTGGAACGCCGGACTGGAGAGGAAAGAGGGTTAGAGGAGGAACATTCACTGCCTGCTGCCTGCTCCTGACATCTTACGCTATGTGAACTTCTGTCTTTGAAAAAAAATTTGGGAAAAATTGCCTCTCATTATTTTGGCATTTAGCAAATAATAATAATTTGGGGAATCCTTATTGACTTAAAACAGGAAAGGTTTAGTCTGATTTCATGTCAGACTGAGAAGAGAAAAAAAAAAAAAGCATACATATCTTTATATTGTATATGTAAACATCTAGTTTTAACTATATTATACTTTTTTTTTATAATTTACTGAAGATTTAAAAATTGCTCACCGGTTGTCTGGTGTGAGGTCGCAGCACGCCACAGCCAGCGGAAAGAACGCTGGCGGACAGTCTTCAGGGAGGAACTTCTCCACAAACTTTCCCACATTCAGACCAAAGTCCAGAGTTCGGGGGAGACATTCTGGGTCTGCGTAGACCTTTCCGATGATCTGGATCACAGGATCGGTAGGAGACAGTCCATAATTGACAAATAAGCATCGAAGCGTTAGGATTTCCTTAGCGCAAAACAGGCAAAATTACATTTCATTCTGTCTCAGTTCTCACCTCACAAAGAACAATTCCATATGAGAAAATGTCCACTTTCTCATCGTAGCGTTTACCTGAACAAACAATCAAACACAGCATTGAGCAACCTGGTTCACGCTTTACTGACACCACGTCAGTAGCTTGCTGCGCAACTCACCGTTCAGCATCTCTGGGGCCATCCAGTAAGGGTTTCCAACCACGGTATACCGTTTTTTCCGGTCAGTGCGTCGTAGCACCCTCTTCTTGGTGGAGTTCTTTTCAGGCGAAGGCTTCACTTTCTCTTCTACGATGAGTCGGGACAGCCCAAAGTCAGCAACCACCACAGTGTTGTCCTGTCGAAAGATTCATTTGGAGTTGATTGCTGGACACCGAGTGAATACATCAGTGGAATCTGTTCACAAGTGAGGCTGGTTTAACACTTTGCCACCTACCAGTTTCACCAGGCAGTTGTGAGAGTTGAGGTCTCGGTGTATGATGCTCATTGAATGAAGATAGGACTGAAACAAAGACATTTGGGGGGGGGGGGGGGGGGGGGGGGGGGGGGGAATTAAGACTAAAATAACTTAAAAAGTACACATACATAAATCCATCAAGGATTTTTCTGTTAGAGATGAACATTTGTTTGTGTTGAAATAAGTTGACAATGTGTTTAAAAGGTGTGTTTAATGATTTGTTGTTGGTGTGCTTCATAGCTAACAGAGCTAATTCGAGTGGTGGCGAGATGAAGCTTCATGAAGCATTGGAACACTTCAGCCATTGGTTCCTTTTCGTGACGCTTCATTGCACACGACACCGCCTGCTGGCCATGTGCATAATCACAGGCAGCTGTCGCTTTACCACATACAGTATATGTGCTGCGTTGCATTCGTGCGTCTTTTTGGCTCTCGTGAATGAAGACTCGGCACAACCCGTAACATCAACAGCTAATTCCCTTTGCGCAATACTAAAATATTGCACCGCACCTTTATTTCGATGGATATTTACATTACGGATCGTTCACGAATATAAAGGAGTGTGTGCAAACAGCATAACTCACCATGCCAGATGCGATGCTCTTTGCAAAGCTCACCCGTTGCTCCCATGGAAACGGGTCCTAGAGAAAAATAAAGGTCAGACAAGTATGAAGGAAAATACAATGAGGGCTGAGTCAAAGATAAGCTTGGACACTATCACAATTACGTTGTCACCACGATGGATCACAGAAAACTTCTTTAAAAAAAAACAACTTTTGTCTTTTACTGGACTGGCCAAGCTTCTAACAATTTGGAGTTTACTTCACGTCAGGCCCCACCCAACCGTTTGTGCTCCTCAGCTCTTCTTCTCTCCGTGTTTGTGTTCTGATGCGAATGTGAGGTTAGCGCTCACAGTGTCTCTGATGAAGTCCTTCAGCGTGCCTCCTTCAATGAATTCCGTGATCAAATTGAGCCGCTTGTCCTTGTACAGTACGCCGATGAACTTGAGGACGTGAGGATGCTCCAGGCTCCGCATGACTTTGACCTCAAGGTTAGTAAGAAAAAGAAAAAAGAAAAATAGACGGATCATTTTTGTCAGTCTGCTAAAGGATGAAATTTGATCCGCGAGAAAACAAATATTAAACGCCGAAATCAATGATTTCTAAAAAAAAAAAAAGACCGGGGACAAAGAGATCATTGTTGGAACATGCGGCGTTCTTTCGAATAAATTACAGGTCAGCACAGAGCGCGGTTTTGTCTGTGAGGAAGCGCAGGCCTCCTGCAACTGATTACCTCCTGGAGGAAGGTTTTCTGGGTCTCCTCGTCACAGCGCAGCAGCTCCTTCATCACCATCACCTCTCCTGTGGCTTTATGAGTCACCTGCAAGCCAAACAAAAGCAACAGAACGCTTGTTGACTGCATGACAGCCGCAGGGGATGCGGGGACTCGTTCATTAGGACAGAAAGAAGATGGCGGGAACCTTGATAGCCTGCCCAAAGAAGCCTTTTCCCAAAACCTCGCCGTGGATCAGGTCACACGGCCTGAAGATGCGATGAGAGCAGCTACTGGATGACCTCAAAGATTCAGAGCGTCCGATGTCTCGGGTAATGAAAAGATGCTCTTTCGGGGAATTGGGCCCAGGCGACTTGCATATGCTGTTACTTCGCCTAAAACACACAACGAGGTCAATTTCATAAACTGTATGCTTTTTTTTTTTTTTTCTCTCTCAGGCTAAGACAAACCTCAAAGATCTCCTCTTCAGTGTGCCGTGGTCCACCTCGGTTCTCTCCAGTACTGCGTTGGACGGCGACGACAAGCGCATGCGGGAGGTCGCCGGCGCTCCCAGGACGTCCCGGGACGATTCCAGACGGAGGCGGTCCAAACGTTGCCTCACCGGGTCATATTCTATAAGCAGCTGTAACGTTTGACCGGTGCGATGAATGAGGTCGTCCACCTGCACAAAACAAAAGGTTGTTCAACATTTGGACTTGATTAATACCGTACCGACTCACCAGTCAAAACACAAATGTGTATTGGCACTAACAGAAAGATTGATTTAATACTGTTTGTTATTGTTAGTTGTTGTAGAACTGCCTGGCATTATAGAGAGAGGTGGTAATATATTGTCCCCCTCATGGCTGAATTAGGCTGCACGGTGGGCGAGCGGGTAGCACATCGGCCGTGAATGTGAGGGTCAAAGGTTGCTTGTCTATATGCGCCTTGCGATTGGCTGGCAACCAGCCCGCCTTTCGCCCAAAGTCAGTATCATTTTGATGATTATAGCTTACGCCAAACAAAAAAATAAACAAATTCAATTGACTAGAAACTGGAATATTACAAAGAATCAAGAAACAATGGAAATGATATTTTAGTGTAGAAATAAGGCAGCAAGTTGCCCTCTGAAAAGTATTTTAAGTGTTTAAGGAATCTACAAACTATGGGTTTTCAAATAAATTGACTTTTCTACCATATTCTAATTTATTGAGATGTACCTGTATTTGTATGAAATACACTTGTAGGCCATGAATATAAAAAAAAACCCACTCCAAAGACAAACAGTAAGTCGTCTGCCGCGAGGCCACATATCGTTTCTTACTTGTTTATTGCGCGCACACCTGTATTTGGAAAAACAGATAATCAAAACTGAGAATTATTATCTTCGTGCACGCAGAATCTCCTATAAAGGTGCTGGATGCCATTAGATTGTTCAGGCGTGTATTTAGATGTCTGCTAATCATCTAAATAAAAATAAATAAATAACTAAATAAAAAAAGTACCGGTACATTACAAAGAGTAGAGAGAGTGAGAGAAATGTTTTGGGTTGTTATAATAACAACGATGTGAGAGCGGCTGTGAGAACGCAAAGTCTCAAAAGTACTGCAGTCATTGCTCATAGCGTCCTCTCCCTGCTGAAGAATGCATTCATGATGGCGGAACGATTGGAATGGCAAAATCTCCGCGTGAACTTGATGCGCGAAAAGAGCTAGAGGAATTCCTGTGGCAGTAAGATGAAATGAGAACCTTAATTCAAATGGGAGTCTTTTATTTTGGACGGGAGGATTGTGCAAAGTCACCTCTTCCTCCAGCAGCGTCCCCACCGGAACGCCGTTGATCTCAAGGATCCGGTCTCCGACGTGGATGGCGTTCCGCACCTCGGGACTAATGAGCATCCCTCGGACCCTGGTGGTAGCAAAACACGTGTTGGCACGTGAAACCGTAAACACTCAGCTATGAGCCTCTCCCGCAGGAAGCGACCTGAGCGTCACTCACTCTTTGACTTGGACACTCGCCGAGCCGCTGACGTCCCGCAGCACCGACACGGAGAAGCCCCTCTTGCCGTTGGCCGCCGAAGGCATGGAGATGAGCGTCACCGTGTGGGGGAGGGAGTCCGGGACGGAGTCGTGCGAGCGCTTTTCCAGCATGGGCGTGAGAATCACCTGCTTGTAGCACTTCCCGCTGCACATGAAAGCAGACGGGGTGAGATTACAAGTGCCAACTGGCCTCTGCTGTAAGTTGGGAGAGGCACTCAAGGAGTAATGGAAAATGACGACTAATGACAGATATGTAGCCTTTCAATTGAATCTATTGTTAGTAAAACACAGAGATGATGAAATGTTGTGACACAATGACATTGAACTTCACAAACCGACAATGACATATGGACTATGTTCATGAAACGTAATCATGAACCAATATCTTTATGATATATACAGGTGGAGGTCTTGTGTAGATTGATTGATTGATTGATTGATTGGTTCGATAGACGGATAGCCAGGTAGGTTAGGTAGCTAGAAATGGACTTTTCCAGTAGTCCCAACAACCAAAACACCCCAAAGCAGAGCAGGTATGCCAAATTACTAATATTACAAATGACGAAAATATTAATGTATTGTATTAGTACAACTTTCCCCCCCCCCAACAGAAATAAAACAGGTAATAATTCTAGAATAAGGTAAGCATCGCATTGAGTTTTTTTTTTTCTTTTCCCTTTCTAATTTTTTGGCCCTCTTATTTGATGAAATGATCAGTAGCCAAACTATTAGAAACCCCTCCCAGCAGTACACATGGGCCTTCGTGTGACTTACCAGTAGAGTTTAGTGCGCTCGACTAAGGCGTAGGTATCCCGGTCCTCAATCACCACCTTGCAGCTGAGACACACAAAGCACTCAGGATGATACTTGTGTTCTCCAGCCACCTGGAATCACAAACACAACGTCGTTGAACGCAGCGTTGTGGTTTTTTTTCCCCCCCTCCCCTCCCAATAAAAGGAGGGTTCTCTATTGCATGTCGGTCTTAGGCACCTCCTGCCGTCAGCGCTGACACAGGCACAACACCTGCTTCGGTCTCAGCCTGTCTGGAATTTTCTATGATGTCACCTCCACGCGAACAACTGAGACGCTCCGTCTCGTTTTCAACCCTGAAAGCGCTCGGTCACGTGCGCCACCTCGTTAATGCAGAGATCGTTCTGAAATAGAGGAAGTGCCTCCGTGTTCTCTGCCCTCGTGCAAGACGAGCTAATGCATCTGTGTTCACTTCAAAAGGATGATCATCACGTACCTGAGCAGAAGTACCGCTTTCATGTCGAAATCTGAAATATGGTTGCTGAGCGAGCATGTTAGAAGACGTTCGGTCGAAATTTTTACGGCTGCTTTCGAACAGAACAAAGCATGGAAGAAGTTTACGGTGAGAAAAACCCTGAAGAAACCATCAATAGAGCCTAAGCCCAAAGCTCAATCAAGACTTGCAAGTTCCTTAATAAAAGGTACTCAACCAGCTTTTCATTTTCTTCATACTACCAGGGTTGAACTCTACTTGCAATAAATAAAAAAATCTAATCAAATCAAATAAAAACAAGCAAAAAGTAGCTTTTCATTTCATCGTCATCTCTTTCCATGCATAAAGAGCACAAGGCAGCAATTACCCGAATGTGCTGTGGGCCTGAATTACAAAGACCCCAAAGAGCAGGCACTAAATTGCGTGTTCACTCAGCCCAGCGAATTGCATGCCCTGCTCATAACAGGATTGAAGTGATGGACACTGCTATATTTAAAGAGAGTTTTGCGTTTTGGGTATCGTGTTAATGGCTTTTACGATGGACCATTAGAGAGAGCACAGCAAGTGCAAAATGAAGTTTAAAGTGCCAAAACCAAACAATATGTTTTGTTTGATCTAACTCAAATTACAATACTGGATAACACTGTGTTTAAAACTTGGGACAGCACACCAGAAAGGGAAAGGCCAGTACCAGACTACTGTCACAATACGCCAAAATGACCCAGATGCAACGAAATGCTAAGTTGAAAAGAGTTTTGATAAGGTGACCGGCCGGCTCCGAGTCAGCCTTCAGATTTGTGAATATGCTCCAATAATTGCATTACTGAATAGATGATATCGCGTGATCATTTTTCCTATCTAGCATTTCCAAAATGTTTACAGGAGCACAAAGGATCCATTCTCCCTGTCGGCTGGTAGCTCACAGCGGTGCCGTTTGCACCTGCCTTTCAGTTAAAGACACAAAATCAGCCGTCGCAATTCGTCCGAGGGTTGATTAATCACAGTGCACGTGAAAAATGTAGATATTTGCACATACTCTCCCAGAACGTGTAAAATAAACAGCACCCCCACCCCCTCCCACACCCATGTAGTAAATAAACTTTAACAAAAATAACAAAAAAAATAAAGTTGTGAGTACAGCTATGAGTCAGAGCTGGGAGATGATGATGTCACCGTAACTAGTGAGATATCGCACTCATCAGTTTGTAACCCACTTGACAGGAAACACAAGCAACAAGTTCAACAGTTGTACCGGCTTTGGTACTCTTAAAAAAAAAAAAAAAAAAAAAAAAAAAAAAAACTCAAATTCTATATTTAAATACATACCCTGCAAGTCAACAAACAAAACTAAACGGCTGCTACATGCTCACAATGCTCTTTGGTTGAATCTACTCTGCCGCTTCACTGCAGGAGACTGAACATGAGGCGGGCCCCCGAAGCACGAGCCACTGGCTCCTCTGTGTACCACAGTAGGTCAACTGCGGAGAACATTGGTACAGAATGAGGCCTCAAGGGGGGAGCTAGCTCGCAAATGGGGTTGACGGCTGCCCTGTTCGGCTGCAGCCTGTGTAAAAGTAGCACTCGTCTGTAAACGTGATCACCGCAAAAAGCACACACTCGGCTGCCTTTAAATGCCCGTTTGCATTCAGCCAAAGTAGACGGGAGAAGCTGGAACACAGAGTGCTTTGACACGCTCTGTGGGCGTTCTGGTATTATCTAATTAGAGGGGGGGGGGGGGGGGGAGGATTGTTGGCACTCGTTTGATGGTGGTGAGGCACCCTTTGAGGGGCAGCATATTGGTCTCACACAATTTGACTTTTAGACTTAAACACAAAATAACGAGTAGAAGATGTAAAGAGACGGCAAGGAATGCAAATTAAAAACAATTAAAGTTATTCCCTTATGAGCAAGGAACGAGAATGCAATTCAGTGTTTTACTTGCGGCTAATGCCCTTTAGCTCCCGAAACTGAAAAGGTTTGATCAGGGGTGTCAAACTCATTTCCGTGGTGGGCCACATCGTTGTTATGGTTTCACTCGGAGGGCCGTTATGGCTGAACTAGGGACGGGCGAGTACCGATACCAGGCGTCGGCATCGGGCATTGCAAGGTAGAGGGTACTAGCGAAGGCTTCCGATACCAGCCACAGATACTTGAGAAAACTCGGCAGTAGTTGGCAATACACTGAAAACTGTTAGACACATCTGTGAATCATTATGTGGGTCAAAAAGAAATATCTTTCTTCACAATTATTCATCATTGTGTCAACTGAGATTTTATATAGAAAAAGGACTAGTCGTATTGGTATCGGGGAGTACTCAGGAGTGAATACTTGTATTGGTATCAGTCTGAAAACAAGTGGTATTGAACATCCTTACTATGAAGCCATATGAATGTATGATCCCCAAATATTATTGCATAGTCACAACAAATTCATGGATAACTAGTTTTGAAATCAGAAGTCAGCAAAAAAAAATATTGCATACATATCCAGTAATGCTTTTTTCAATTTATTTTAAAAGGGGGATTGTTAAAAAATAAATAAATAAATAAATAATAATAATAATAATAATAAGAAAAGAAATGCTTGCAATATCTCAATCTGCACTTTTGGTATTTTAGTAAGAGACGTGCCGTCGATGCACATTATTTGCAGGCCGCATGAAATGCTGCGGCGGGCTGGATCTGGCCCCCGGGCCATGAGTTTGACACCTGTGCACTAGATCCTACATTTGTCATATTGCAACTGTTACTTTTAGAATCAGTTCTTTGCAAAAACAAAAAACAAAAACAAAAAACTAACTTGCTTTACTTTCATCTGTAAGATTTGCAGCGTTGATGTCGAGCATTACGATCATCACCATAATGTGTAAAATAAGTGGAAATCATAGCGGTATATTTGTTTCTGTAAAGAAAAAAAAAAAGGAAGAGTAACCACATAACAATAAGATGACTACAGTATAAAAGCTTATAGACTTTTCTACACAATATTAGATGGACTAGAAATTCGCCGAGTCAGGGGGATTTAAGAATAGAGTTCACAAGAGCGTGGCAGACTTACCATGGCAGGTCCGGTCATGAGCAGAGCGCATCCGTGACACAGCTCCCCAAACTTCTCCCAGTAGTGCTTGCGACAGTACAGCTTCCCATCCTTCTCATAATACCAGTTCGTCAGGTGGTCACAGCACACAGAGCACCTGGGAGGACAAAAGCAGGTTGGGTCAGCCCTTTTTGCGTTTGTCTGAAGTTCATTCAAAAGTCCAGCCTCTTAAAACAACGTTGGAGCAGTTCATAAATGTGCCGCCCTCAAACCTTGTCGGTCGAGATAGTGATACTGACATACCAAACGTTTTACAGTGTGTAAATTCTTATGGGATCATTGATAAGGGGGTCGCTAATTGTTTACGTCACAGAGATTTCAGGTCATTGAGGTCAGTGAAACAAACGGGTTGTTTATAGAGCACTTCCTTATCTGGGTCACCACATTAGCCTTTTGGTCAAAGGTGTAAATCTTTTGTAATCCAGGATAAATCCAAGCCTCGGTCACAGAGTACTGCAGTAGCGCAACCCGGCCTTCAAATAAAACTATGCCATCCTAAAAGGCAGATGTAGAAAAAAATCGAAGGAAATTAGGGTGTGGAAGTTGTGAATTCCAGTTCGTTCACCGGCTGATTGTACCCAGCTGACCCCCGGAGAGATGTCGGCTCAAGTAAGAAGACATTTATGGACAACAACTTTAAGGCAAAATGTTCCAAATGTTGCAGGCTGGGAAGCAGCTGCAGGCTGCGAACATCCGTTGAACAAGATTTACTGGTTATGCGAAACTGGGCAGCGGCTTTGGATGCCAGAGAACAATTGCGCTTTGATTAGGTTATTGAAAGACTGCTTCTTGAAGCTGTTTAGACTTTGCACATCCTCAGAACCTTCAAATGATTAGCATCCATGTCAGTTTCAGTAAATATTGCAAAACACCATCCTTTTTCCTACTTCTACAATTGATAGCGCTGCCTTCTTCAAACTGATCTCTGATTCACGAATCCTCTTAATCCTCTGGGACCATTCCAAGTATGAAGTGCGACATGATAAATCAGATGTAGATCACTGATGGTGCGTTCAAGCGTCCATTGCCTGCCTCGTGCCTCTTGCTGCAGGCACAGAGTAGTTGATTCGGTTTTACTGACATCGGCACTGACTATTTGAACATTTCTTTTATTTTTTATTTTTTTGGGCATATATTCACCTTAAAATTGACTTTTTTTTAATGGCTTATATACAAATATTGTAGTTGGGTCTGTGGATTTGCCACCCACCCATCAAGTGTGAAATTATCAAACAAACAAATGTGGAGAGGCTACGCTTGAGTCTTAAAGTGTCTGTGTCTTATGACAAACAATCAGAGTGAACAAATGGGCTCTTGTTGCACTGCAGCAAATTGTAAGAATTCACACGAGGGCTGTACAACACTAAAGCACGCTTGTGCGAATCATTTTACTTCAACGCGATCAGGCTCAACGGTGCGGACTAATTCCCAAGGCCGAAACTGCATCCATCAGAGTAAACCTTTGATCACAGTGGCACATTAAAAAAGGACAAGCCTGGAAATATTGCAGTCGCATTCGGAAACATACAATAAAGTTAACTTGAAACACTTTTGTATGTAATTTCAAAGACGCCAACTTTGTGTCAATCTTGGTATCTTCTAAGCAACTAAGGATGGGCATTTGTGTCATTTTCTCGATCAACGGGGAACGTAAACAATCAGTGCATTTTTTACAGATTTAAAATATACAATATAAAATAATATTTTCGACAGCAATTATTTGAACAATGAAATGTTTCACAGCAAAAGAAAATAAAACATTGTTTTTCTTCAGACCCCAAACTCAAACATATCACGATGTAGTTAGTACGCATCAATCCTTTTCTAATCAGGTCAGAAAATACTGACGCTCCTGTCGTCGAAATTAACACATCCGTTTGACAAACATTTTTCTTCTTTGATTGGACGAGAGGTAAAATAGTTACATTCCTTTAGCTCAGCCAGTCAAGCACCACACCAAAAAGACTATTTCAAGATGAACATATTTGGAGGTTCTAAAAAGAATATGATCCAATACATGTGTGGCGTGCGCTGCGGCTGATCATAACGCACAGCATGGCGATCAAAACCTCCGGCAAGTAAGGTGATAAATAAAAGCGGTTACAAATATAACGTAATAATGTTCAATCCTGCTATTGCCATTGGAAGCACCTCATCGGCGGAGACAAATTCCAGAAATCTAATAATCATCCATTAACTTGGAATTCTATAACACCAAATTCCTATATGACACTAAAGCGCATAGAAATGTCCTTCAATCCATCCTGACAACCGAGGAGTGTTCGGAACTAACTCAGGTGGGTTCTCCAATGAACAATGCAACGGTCCAGCCTGCAAAAACACTGAAAAGTAAACATTCCTGATTTCCTTGAAACTACATTCCTGCCGGAGTGTTTTCTTTTGTTTGCAGCACGATGTGGAGGTAGCCCGACCTTTAGTTGTGACTTTGAAGGCTTTGGGAGGGTGCGTTTCACCTTTCATGTGATCCTTATCTCAGGGTGTGGGATGGTTGCAAATGTTCTCCATAACAACGTTTCTCCAGTACGCGATGAGTGGTGAAAATGAGGTTTCCTTTCATATAACAGGAAACGCCTGGATGTCATCCAGTGTGGCCTCCTGTGCATACATACAAGTGACCTTTGATTTCAATATGTGACATAAAATATTGGATATGAAAAAGGCCATTAATCAAAGACAGAAATTCGGTTGTGCAGTTGTCAATACCTTTAAATTAAGGTGAATAAGTTGGAAAACACAGTCGAAAAAAATGGTGGCAAAACGTAATGCAATACTTGGCTGTAATCAGTAGACGCGCTGTTGAGTTGCCAGTTTGTGGTCTGAAGAAAGAACATGACATCAGCGATGGGAAGCTATTGTACATCTACAGACCTCCGCTATGAGACAACTCTTGTGGAAAAAAAAATAAAATGTTCCCCATAGTGAATCAAACACATTTAGTAAAATGCCCATCCCTAATTACCTTGTCACGTGGACACTGAGAATTCATTTTTTAAAAATCCTTTTTTTCTTAAAAAAAAATAACAAATGTCAACTTTTTTCAATTCATTGACCGTCTTTCCAAACTTTCCTTACCCACAGTGTACAAGACAAACGATGCAAACTCGTTTCAGTCATTGTTGTCCCTCAACTTTGCTCATTACCAGGATGGCTATCGTTTCATGTTTTGAAATGGGATTTCATTTGTTTTGTGGTAATGTTGTGCTGCGGCATTGTTGCATTTGTTGCGACCTGTCTCGGCCGGCGTAAACAGACAGAATCTGGACTCCTTGCTGAACATACCTTCGTCCATACGTACAGGTACCAGAAACTCAAACAAGAGTCAATGGCGACAGCAAAACAATGTATTTGGCATTGGCACAGAAGAGCTGGCAGATTGTTTTGCGGGAGCAACCCAAATACTCAGCTCTGCTGCTCATCCCACAAATGCATATTCCCCCACAAATGTGGCACCAATTAAAAAGCAAATAAAAAGGATTTGCAGCATAAGATTTATTGCCAAGAAGCATTGTTACAACCAAGAAACAATCTAGCAAACACATATTTCCTTACTTTTTGTGCCATGTTTAGTTGGGTCACAGGTGTGTGGAGTGAAATTACACAACATTTACATGGCTGTAAACATGAAATGAAGTTATCGATAGACTGTAGTCAAGCTTTTGTGTCAACTCAAGCACTTTATCCAGGTGTTAGCTGTTCCTGCTCAAATCTGCAGACCGAGCTCTGTCTGCCAGTCGATGGTTGAAGTCAGGGGACTTCAGGCCTAATTCCTTGTTTTCCCTCCACTGCAGGAATGAGTGGACACAAACTCTGGTGGTGGTTTTTCTCTGTAGATCCACATTCTTTGTTGTTTACGTGTACACACATGGCTACACTTAGGATGAGCCAGCGGCGGCTTTACGCAAGCGCGATTTACTTTCAGTGTACGTCACTCTCGCCGCCTTTAAAGGGCCTGCGCAAACACTTTAGGGTAAATAAAGTAGTAGTCAAAGTAGTCATTTTAGACGGTAATACAGTAAATGTAATATTGGATGTGTGTCACATTAAATGCACATCTAAATCAGGAGTGTCGAACGAATTTTGGTCAGATCTGGTAAAGGTAAAGACAACCTCCAACAACTATTCCATTGAGAACTAAAAGAACATGCAAGCTGCCTTTGCAGCAAGCAAACCAAAGTTTTCACGCAGCCGACGTCTGAGCCAGCAGACTCCCATCTCTGAATCGCTGTTGAGGAATGCAGACACAGCGCGGGAGGGTGCTGCTACATATAGGCCTCAACACTGCCAGGTTGACTGGAACAAAAGTGACATCAGCGTGTGAGAATGTTACACAAGGTGGAGGTGGTCCGCTGGCAGAGTGTGGACAATAGTCATCGCGCAAAGGATGTCTGCCATGCCTCGCCAACGTTAATCTAATTTGTTGCCAAACGAACGGTAAAGTGCGTCATTACTGTCACGGTGGTGCCATTCGAACACTTAAATGCAACCTTGCACATTTAGATATGCGGCACTGCGGCCACCGCACACACCAGCGTCTTATCTAGTAGTAGCGTTAAAATAGCGAAAGCGGAGACGCTACAGACAACTTGACATCATGAATTAAGATGTCAGTAATGAAGCAGCAGGAAGAGGAGAGAGTAGCGACGGTGAGTAATGCAGCGGTGACAGGAACTCGGCCTCTGAAACAAGGACAAGCTGCTGTGGCTTTGTGCTGTCGAAGAGAGGCAAAGTTTGGCAGGAATGAAATCTAGGGTTGCATAAGGACAGTGTGCAGTTATTTCAGTGGGCAGAGATAACATGCACTCCGGCGATTTGGAAACTCCAGATGTCCTCAACAGCCAAAGACAAAGGTTGGAAGCGTCATTCTTCCGCAATCGCATATTCCAAAAAAAACAACCAAATGTTTAAATTGGTGACAAAGTGTTTCAAAAGGCACACAAAAACTTGGACGTTGACCCATGACGTCGAGCAGGATGTCAGCATATCAAGTGAGACAAGAGTTTTTTTTTTAATTTTCCAGACGTTTTTGTTGCAAACCCTTTTCCAAAAGAAGGACAGCCTCAACAAAGGGGAAGAAAAAGAAGAATATACACGGGACGTTATGTGAAATAGTTGGATTTGATATGAATTTTGTCCCAACGAGTGTTCTGTTCAGCGTCGCTGGGTATTTCGGCGCCGTGCCAATCGGACATGATGTGACATTGTGCTGTTGCGCCGCAAGTTGACCTCAGCGATGAGCGAGCGCTGCAGTAAATATTGTGAGGTCGAAGGGACTATGGTTTGGCTGCTTACACTATAACCTCAAGCTTAGTATTTTCCTAACCAGGCTGCCATGGCACACTAGTGTACTGTGAGAGAATCCGTTGCCATTCAAAGATGCATAAATATGCATCGTCACGTGCTATCAAGGAAAGCAAATTACGGATTTGACGTTTCCGAGTGGTCAACTTTGTTTTACACTTGTGTGAGGTGCATCTGCCATGCAAATACTCTTGATTTGTTTTAGTGTATTAACATCAAAGGATACATATGTGGTATTCCCCCCGCCCCCCCATTTCAAAACAGTTCCCGGGTTTCTTAACAACATTTCTGTAACATGCTTGTGTCAAAACACCCCGAGGATCAATCACACTTGAAACTATTTGTGCCTTGCGCGAATGAGCCTGTTTTAAGGGGGTTGTCCTGTCTCATGTCTCTACACCGAACCAATACAAGTTTTGAGGCGAAGCGCTACACAAAATGGACGGACGGATGGGTATTTGTCCACAAGCAATTACAAGGCCAGGTTTTCATTTGAATTCTATGACGTCAAGGATGTTGAAATGTTACTTAAAATCCCTTTCTGATGATCAGTGCCAATCTTAACTCACAGTGGGAGTTTAGTCCGTTTCTCCCCATGAGCAGAAAATGGCAAAAAATAAAATAAAATGTAAAAAAATAATAATAATAATTTTTTAAAAAAGCACAACTCCACGTTGTCAATCATTAAAGTAGAGACTTCACTGACCAATCTGGACTCAAACAGCTGCACAAGTAGACAATGTCTGTCATCCACCACAGCAAAGTCGCTTGTGCTACTTTTACAGCACAAGCAAACCCACTCGTGTTTTGTCTGTGACACAGAAGCTCAAGCACAACAGCGACATGTGGACCGACACAGAGCGTTCGTGACATCGGGAGGCCATCCCCGCACGAGGTCCCGAGCTGGCAGACTTACTGGAAGCAGGCGCCGTGCCAAGTGTCCTGCAGCACCTTCGTGAGGAACTGCTCGTGGACTCTCGCTCCGCAGCCCGCGCAGTAACACTCGTCCGTACCTGCGACGAAAGAAATCCCGTTTATTCCACGAGACCGCTGCGACTCAAGTCAAACAAAACCATCGCAGCAACGGGAAATCTCCCGTCGGCATCTTGAAACCTGAACTAATTCCTCACCTTCTGTCTCTTCCATCGACTCGACTAAGGCAAGCGTCGTCGGTAACCTTTTTTAAAAAAATATATATATTTTTTATTTTTACAAACGATGCATACTGTGAAAAGCTGCGTCCGTGTGGAATTACACTGCGCGACAAGTCGCTCCCGGTGAAAAAGAAGACCGAAAATGCAGGATGGTTGACGTCATACTGGCTCCGAATTCCTGTGCCTGAAAGCGGAAGTGCTCGGAAAGCAGCACCTGCAAACAGGGGCAGGACCAGCGGGGTACAACTGAACCACAGTAGCGCCCCTTGCTGGCCAAATGTGTAAATTACAGCAATTCAATCATCAAGCCACTCATTTTCTACAGAATATCGCTCATCCTCATCAGATGTTTCAGGAAAATACTCATCTCATTTAGGAAAATGGGAAATAAATACATCCAAAAATGAAAATAAATAAATATCGAAATACATAAAATGTGAAATAAATATTGAAATAAATAACTATATGTAATGATTTACATGGTTTAATTAAATACATATGTATATGGTTGAACTGTTTATATCGTTTATTGTTTACATTCACAATAATATATTAAATATATTTGATTATTTCAGGATTTACAAGTACCATGCAACCATCCACTACAGCCCCATGCAACACTCATATTTAACGTTTCATTGTTGTAGATGATGTAATGAATTACTTCACTCATCCTGTTTCCAATTAGTGCTTTATCTTTTGTCTTTGTTTCTTTCTCCCTTCTAGAAACTTTGTTCCGTTCGACTGATCAAGTCTGATTCTCAATAAACCTCAATTATACTACCAATAGCGGAACCTTAAAAACTCCACTGTGACACAGTAAAAAGGGGAGAGTTTTTTCTTGTTTGTTTGTTTGTTTTGTGCTTCTTGCATGCTTGTTTGCCGAATACTTTTTAATCATTCATTCATGCTTTATGTTAACTAAACCCATGCGAGAATTGGTTTTACGCGTATCTATGAGGTAGGCCTATTTGTGTGTAGCGGTATATTTTAGACGTTTTGGCCAGAGGGCCACTGTAACATTTGTTGCATAAAAACAATGAGTTACCGGATGGCACAATTTGTGTAAACTGCTTGAGCCGAGACATGTATAAGGTCTCAGTGAGCTTGTCAGCCGGTGGTGCGGTACGTTAGCGCGTCCGCCATTTTGGATGTGGCACATCTCTCATTCATTCACCCAAACGAGCGGGCACTGACGCTAATGTGTTTGTAAAACGGATGGGCACTAAAAAGAACATATGCAACTATTAATCTGATGATTATAAATGTTTACTCTTTAGAATATACGTTTAGGACAGCGAACAAACCATATGCATTTTGTTTACCACTAACACTGTAACTGTGAGGATTAAATATTGAAATATGAATATTAACTATTTAATTTGTGTGGATAATAACTGATTTTGATTAATTGTTTTAAATTCAGTAAATGTATATCAGTTTAACTACAGTAGAAACAATTTCAATCTGGAGACGGAGAAGCTGAAAAGCCTTCCGTTGTGATAGCTGCTTCCTATCGGCCCTTTGACAAACCTACCTGTAGTACGAGTTTAAAGTTAGCTAAACAACTAACAACAACGTGAGCACTGTAGTTACTTTGGGGAAATTAGGTTAAGAACGATTTCCTTGGTTTGGATGTTGTTTTCATCCCAAAAAGTAAACATAAGAAATGTACAGTGCAAGAAAGATCATTTAAAAGTGGATATTCTATTTTTTATTAACTTGGATTTAAAAACATTGACACTTGGTGTTGACTTGACTTCTGTTGGCAACTTATTCCATTTGTGTCCAGCATAATAGCTAAATGCTGCTTCACCCTGTTTGCGCTGGACTCTGTGCTCCACTATTTGACTTGAGTCTGTCGATCTCAGAGCCCTTCTGGGTTTATATTCCACTAGCATTTGTTTCATATATTCAGGACCTAATTCATTCAATAATTTACAGACCAATAGCAGAACTTTAAAGTCTATTCAAAAGCTGAATGGCAGCTAGTGTAGAGACTGTAGAATTGGAATAATATGTTCTGACCTTTTTGTTCTGGTCAGAACCCGAGCTGCAGCGTTCTGAATGAGTTGCAGGTGTTTAATGCTCTTTTGGGGGAGTCCAGTCAGAAGACCATTACAATAGTCAAGTGTACTTGAGATAAAAGCATGGATGAGCTTCTCCTGTTCTGCTTGGCACATGCAAGCCTCCACTTTGGGTATGTTCTTCAGCTGGTAGAAGGCTGTTTTAGTCATTTATTTGAGATGACTACTGTAAGTCAGGTCAGAATCTATCAGCAAACCAAGGTTTCGGACTTGGTCTTTGGTTTTTAAAGAGAGTGACTCCAGGTATTCATTAACAGCAAACCTCTTTTACTTACTGCCAAAAACAATGACCTTGTTTTTGTTGTGGTTTAATTGGAGGAAGTGTTGGTCCATCCAGTTATTTATTTGCTTTAGACAGTGACACAAAACCTCAATTGAACTGTGGTCATCTGGAGACACTGGTAGATATATATGTGTGTTATTTGCATAACTATGATAGTCAACATTAAGGTTCCGAAATTTTTGAACTAAGGGTAGCATATACACGGTGAACAGGAGGCGTCCAAGAACTGACCCTTGAGGGACTCCAAATGTCATTGCCATTCGATGAGATTGAAAACCTCCATTGGTTACGATACTAGATTTAGCTACAAAGTCAGCTAATTAAATTCTATTCATAAAATGATGTCACAATGGCCAAATACAATCAAAATTATTTTTCAATCTTACCTGTGAAAAGTAATTCCATGAGATCGAGCGCTGAATGTAAAACGGTTGCTACATCTCCGAGCATCAAATGAATGGCAACTTCACTTTTCCACATCCAATATGACGGCATCGTATAAGTTAATACAGCGCTCAAAGCTGTGTGTATATGTCTATGATATTCCGTTTTTTCGCCCCCAATGCTCCTCGTGGGTTATAAAAGCTTCGACTGCAATTTAACGAAGGAAGGTGGAGTTTAAACTTCCGGCCCCAAATCAGTGTTTTCAGAACAAAAGCACAAGCCGTTAAGTGCTGTCGATTGACCATGTAATTCCCATATGTGATCTTTTATTTTGAAATTAGGCTCTTGGTCGAGATCGCTCGCTTGACAAAAGCATGCATTTTTCGTTTCCATACAATAATTCATTCTCATCAGCTCAGCACTGGGCAGCCGGCTCGACTATGAGTGAGGAGAAAACGACAGTTTTGCTAACCTCGGATGTCCGAGTGCCCCCCGGGGTGACGGATGTGGGGAGACCCACATGGAGCGGGCGGCTGGAGTTCATTCTGGCCACGGTGGGCTACGCTGTCGGCCTGGGCAACGTCTGGAGGTTCCCTTACCTGTGCTACAGCAGCGGCGGAGGTTCAGTACGCTTGATGATACAAATTTACTGCATCGTTCATACAAAATTATTATTATTTATTTTTTGTACTCGAAAGTATCTGAACCTGATCGAGCCACAACGAGGATATGTTTCTTAATAACGTGTACCTGTACCTCAACAATAATAATCAAAATCCATTTGAGGTTTTCGGGCTTGACTTTGTTTTCATTCAACAAAATTCACCCGACCTTCGGGCTGTGTTTTAACAAACTGCTTATTTAAGTACAAAAATGACACCAAAGTGGACTCAAAACATGAAACCTAGAATGGTTGTATTTTTTTAATTAATTATTGGAAAAAATATTTCAGTCCTTGACTCAATAAAGCTGATATAGTGCGTTTTGGCCAAATGCATACATTATTATCTAAAAAAAAAAAAAAAAAAAAGAGCGGGACTTCAAGTCAACAGGCTTCAACATGCATTGCGTAAGACAGCTTCACACTATTTATGGTAGTCGTTCCTGACTACCATAAATAGTGATACCATAATACCATAAATATCAGCCGTCATATTTTGTTCTTCTGTCCATTCCCCCTGTTTCAGGAGCTTTTTTGGTCCCCTATCTCATCATGTTATTCTCGTGTGGCATCCCGCTGCTTCTCATGGAGTTTGCCATTGGCCAGTTCACCCATCTCGGGCCAGTGCACGCCCTTGCCAAAGTCTGCCCTCTGTTAAAAGGTAAGTTACTCATTGGATGGACTTTCAGTCCTTCAGTTCAGCCTTCTTACGACATGGACATTTTTCTCTGTTAAAATTCATCCATCCGTTTACTTCTCTGCTTATCCTGTGAGCCCAGTCCATTGCTGTCAAAGAGAACCTTATTAGGAGGTGACAGCAATGGATTGTGTTTCACCAAGTGTCATGTTCTGTCATTGACCAGTGCTGTATGTTCCGAAAGTTGCTGCAACTCATCTACTATGTCTCTGTTGGAGCGATGTACTGTTGCCTTTGAATGTGTCTATCTATCTATAGTCTTTAAAGAAGTGTACTGAGAATGGTGTGCTTGTTTATATTTAGATGGCTATTTGGCATGTTGCTCATTTAATTTGGCTTCAACTACACTCGCGTTTAAGTTATTTGTTCATGTTGATGACATCATTCTGCAACTTATGTGGCATACATTACCAAGTAATGCTTTTTTTTTCCTACTGTGGATAAGTGACATTTTGGCCACTTGACAGCTGCTGAAAGTAACTAAAGAGTTACTTTTTTTTCTAACTTAGCTACTTTTGAAATCAAGTAATCAGTAAAGTAACCAAGTTACTTTTTCAAGGTAACTGTGGCAACACTGTTTGTAACAATGTTGCTCATAGGAAAACAATTATAACATCTTCATTAGCTGTACACATTTAATGATGTCTTACTGCTTTTAGTTTGTTAGGTTTTTCTATCTGAATCCAACTCTGCTGTCCTTCTTTTGGAAAATGCAGCAAAAAAGCTACAAAACAGCAAAAAAAAAACAAAAAAAAAACCACTTGAATTTGTACACAGTTTTTATTATTTGCATTTTGAAAAAGTTTGACAGACAGGCGATTTAAAAAAAATAAAAATTCCACATTCACAAGGAGCTGCAAAAAACAGAAGTTGAGTTTTTGGCTGTAATGTGTCTCACTTGGTCACGGTACAATTTACTTGAGAATTGCTACTGAAGTTAAGAGTTTGCAGTTTTTAAATTGCCAACAACGTGTGAATGTAGCCTCACTTCAAAAAATGTGATCTATTGAGAAATTTGAGCTATTGCATTTACATAGGACCTTTAAAGGGGACATACATTGAGAAAAATACTTTACAATGTTGGGCGCCTGGATGTAAAATGTGTCTTTAACTAAGCTGCTCTGCACTCCTGTTTCTCAACCAATAAGATTTTGTGATATTAGTAAAAGGAGATTGTGTTTGTCTGTTGTTGTGACTTACGGTGGATAAAGATCAGGTTACGTTTGATGACCAGTGTACTGTGTAAAGATAATTCCATAGGCTTCCAATATGTTTTCTTGCGACTGTAAATGTATGTATGCCACGTCATGTAAAAAAAAAAAAAATATATATATATATATCAATAATATATTCAGAATCTATTCAAAACAATCTACCCATCCAGTCTTAAATTTTGACTACCTGAAAATATATTGTGGTCACACACTCCAGGAGCGTGCGGCATTTTTTTACCCACAAGAGGGTGCAAATAAAATTGAAACATTGTAGGGCATACAAGCGTGATCCTTTGAATCACTCAGCTGGTACAAGTTCACCCATAGCGAGTAGCAAGCAGTTGTTCCTTGTTGAAACAAAATCCTCACCGAACATGCTGAAAGCAACTGATTAGTCCATACATGCAAACAAAGTTTACATCATTTGTGAACAGTAATTACATCAGAATTTAGTGTTGGCATTGTGGAAAAACCTTGTTTGGTAAAGGAGTGAGAAAAACAAGAGTTTATCCATTGTCACTTAAACTGACTCATCCGTCCAATCACTGTTTATGATAATGTTCTCTTTAAATGACAGCCACAGTGTTTTTCTTTTGTTGTTTTTTTTTTGCTTTCTTGAATTGATTTCTAGTTTCCTTGAATCAAGTCCTTTTATTTCCTGTATATAATCGATTGTTCTATCATGTTGATGGATGAGAACTTGCTTGGCTAAAGGTAATTTCACAGAGGTTATTGACCTCAACTTGATTGAAGAAATAATACACGTCAAGTTCCAGATGCATAATAGTAAATGCAAGCATCTCCCAATTTTACGGCGGCATGCGCCGACTTGTAAAAAGCGTTGTGATTTATTGAATGTTGTTAAAAGAAAAGGTGATGTAACACAGTGGTAAACATGAGCCTGTCGCAGCTTTTTTGGAACGTGTTGCAGCCATAAAAGGATTATTTGCTAAAAACAATCAGGTTGATCAGTTTGAACATTAAATATCTTGTCTTTGTAGTGTATTCAATTAAATATAGGTTGAACATGATTTGCAAATCATTGTATTCTTGTTTTTTATTCATGTTTATCACAACGTCCCAACTTCATTGGAATTGGGGTGATATAATCACACAAGAGCTCAACCATCAACAACTTGTCAAAAGTCCTTGAACTTGAATGATGTTGTCTTTATTATTCTAACTGATTTTTCTCCATAGTTTCTCTTTAAAGACAAAGATTATCTACCCGATCAAAACATGGGCCCCTCACTTGTTTAATCACTCCTTTCTCCCAAGTTAATGCTCTTTGCTAAACAGAGGCCAGAAAACAGGTAGTTTTTTCCTCTACACTCTTTTGAATGATTTCCACATGAAACTGTGCATTTTGCCATGTTGACGAGTGATTTCAATGGTAATTCTTGAATCAGTACCCACACTTATGTTTAATTAATTACAGGAGGCAATAGCATAGCACGTCAGTGTTCCCACCTTTGCCACCTGAGCGATATGTCTCACTCTCTGAGGTAATAAACTGACAAAGAGAAGTGCAACAGCGAGTGCATGGACTTGACTTGACTTGCAACTGTGATTTGGGTTGATGCACTGGTTTATATATATATATATATATATATATATATATATATATATATATATAAAATCAGTCCAAGATAAATAATTTCAAAACCTTTTCCACCAATAATGTAACGTAGAACCTGTACAGCTCAATTTAAAAACGGAATTATCTTCAACATGGGAAGTAAAAATGAGATCATTTGGTTGCGCAAGAATGCAAGTATATGTTTACAGTCGCGGAAGAGCACAATAGGCTCAGAGTCACGTCTGAGCACAAGTCTGTCTGACAAACTCAAACAAATAGATCACGCAAGCAAGCAATAACAGATGGATACAATTAAAAGTAGCAAGCGGAACGTAGCTCGATGTAACGGTAAAAAGCAGTGTATCTTCTGAACAAAAATCTTCAGGAGTAAAAAAAGTAGGTTGCATTGAAACTACTCTGACAAGTAAAATGTATCCAATGTAGACGTTTTATTTCCACTGTACGTTAGCGATATATTTGGCTTCAGCTGACAACTTTGGGCAACTGTTACGGTACCGTCTCTCACAGTGATCTTTCGCCGCAGGTGTTGGCCTCGGCACAGTGGTTATCTCCTACGTCTTCTGCACCTACTACAATGTGCTCATGAGCTGGGCCCTTTTCTACTTGTTCAACTCCTTTGGAGCATCACCTCCTTGGAAGTCTTGCAATAACAGCTGGAATGTCTTTGAGACCTGTTCCAGTGGTTTCCCGGGCAACGCCACAGATCAGCAGTCGGCCAGCCAACAGTTCTTTGAGTGAGTCACGTTAATTGCATTTTCATTTGTTTTGACAAGTTACCTATGGCGCAATTCCCCCCCCCCCAACACACATTTTGTTATGCCATCCATCCATCCATTTTCTTTACCGCTTCTCCTCACTAGGGTCGCGGGCGTGCTGGAGCCTATCCCAGCCGTGATCGGGCAGGAGGCGGGGTACACCCTGTGAACTGGTTGCCAGCCAATTGCAAACATTTTCTTATGTCACAGCCTTATTCCAAAATGCAATACTTTGTTGATACACATTTGACAGTCGTCAAACCTTTTTGAACCTCCTGCCACAAGTTTTGCAAATTTATATTCACAATCCAGCTCAAATTCCATTGAGTTGGATGGGGGTGTGTCAGTGCACATCCATATTCTGTGCACTGGGTTAGGGGTTAGGGTTAGGGTAACCCTAACCCTAACCCTTCCATTATTCTTGCATTAACGTCAAAGTCTTCAATCTTTGCTTCATCAGACCAGACAATTTCTTTTTCTGTCATGGTGGGAGAATCCTTCAACTTTGAGCCAATTCCGGTCGGGCTGTCATGCGCCTTGTGCTAAGGAGTGGCTTCTTCAAGGCCACGCTACCAGACAGGCCTATTTAGTAGATCGCTGCAAAAATGATTGCCCCTGCTGGAAGGTTCTCTGTTTTCCACAGAGGAATGCAGAAGGTCTGACAGCGTGACCATTGGGTTCTAAGTCCCTTCTCCACCAATTGCTCAGTTTAGATGGATGGCCAACTTTCGGAAGATTCATTTATGGATGATGAAGGCCGTTGTGCTCATTACGACATTCAAATGTCTCTATACCTTTCCCAATCCCATCTCAGAGGTCTACAGATTATGACTTTATTCCACGTGTTGGTTTTTGCTTCGACGTGTACTGCCAACTGATTCTTTGTTTTTCATTTTTAATACATTTTCAGTTATAGGGTGTTGTGTGCACAGTTTTGAAGAAAATGTAATTCATTTTGGACTGAGGCTGTAACATTGAATCTGGAAAATGTGAAGCACTACGAATTCTGCTTTACACACGTATAAAGTGACATACCTACACCACAAAAAGACCTCATTCCATACTCCCTAAAGTCAAAAAAGTACATTGTTATAATGGCGGCTGGTGGAGTTTACCCAAGGTCAGGCGGATGATGGATGAATGTGTGTGCGCAGGGCACTTATAAGCAAACAAACATTCGCACTCACCTTCATACCCACGGGACAATTAAGAGTCTTCAATTCTTCAAAAAAAAGACAGCTAATAGCAAGTTTGCAACCAATGCTTGACTGACTTACAGAGAAAGTCCATCAGCAATAATCAGATGTGACGTCAGCGCCATGGTGGGAGGGTGAATTCCTCCGTGGGCGCTGAAAATCAACACCCTACCTTACTTACCAAACTTAGAACGAGAGTCAATGGGGAAAGGTTTTTTTTCTGTTTTCTATACCGCTTAAATATATTTTAGATTTCTTTTTGTTTAATTCAAGGTGACTCGGCTGAGCGGTCGCACCTTCTATTGTCCAGCCGCCACCGGTTGTAACCGGACTTCTTTTTGACCTCAAAACCTTGGAGCGTAATAATCTGCTTCCTGGGATATGTTTTCGCGGATAGACAATAACGGGCTCCTCCCACTCTTCCCGTTGTTATGGTCCATGTTCAAGAAGAATGACTCATTTGTATTTTTTCAGTCACAGGCTTCTGGAGAAAACAAGTGGCATTGAAGATGTTGGTGGTCTTCAGTGGGAACTCTTCGGCTGTCTCTTGCTCGCCTGGATCGTTGTGTATTTATGCATTTTTAAAGGAGTCAAATCAACTGGCAAGGTTAGAAACAGGATGCGAAACATCAATCTGCCTCATTGTTTAGAAGTTCAAAGAAATGTTATTCTCAGAAGCAGTGACAAATTTTTTTTAGCAGAGTCACTTTATTGATGCATTCCCCACTGCTCCCATCCTGCAGGTTGTTTATTTCACGGCTATATTTCCATACTTCATCTTGTTCGCCCTGCTCATCAACAATATGCAGCTACCTGGTGCGAAGGAGGGTATCCTGTACTTTGTGACGCCTGTCTGGAGCAAACTTTTCTCAGTGAAGGTGAACTATTCTGTCAGTAAATTTGACTGCGTCATTAAAACGCTTTAAATTGTTTTCTGACTTTCTGTCTGTAACTTGGCTGTGTGTGCAAATCATTTCCCAAAGAAGAATAAAAAGGTTACGCTAATCTCTAGCCGCAAGTGGAACAGTCAGTATATTCTAATAATAATAGTATATTAGTTTTTTCCATCTGTTAAATTTGTTTTCCATCGGCTCACACACACAGGTTTGGGTTAATGCAGCAGCCCAAGTGTTCAATTCCTTGGGAGTCGCCTTTGGTTCCATGATTTCGATGGCGAGTTACAACAAGTTCGACAATAACATCGTGAGGTAACGTAAAACCTAATTAGTTGTAACCATTTGGTTTGACTTCTTCCAATCTAAATGAGGTATTGTGTATTCTCTGCTTGAGCGTGAGTTGTGTTTTCTGTTTTTAATACAGTTCGAACACACTGAGGTCTTTCTACTCCTCTTTACTTGCAGAGATGCTTTGATCGTATCGTTCATCAACTGCTTCACAAGCATTCTGGCCGGCTTTGTGATCTTCTCAGCTATTGGCTACATGGCTCACGTACATAATCTCCCGGTGGACAACATATCAACAGACGGTAGGCATAAAGGATACGTTTCCGAAAGCCATCAACACATGAAAGTCCGTTTTTCTGTCTTCATTGGTGGTGTCGGCTTAATTTTATGATTTTGTTGAAATGATGAAATTGTGCCTTTAGCACAGTCCGTTTGGAAAAAAAAATGGCTATAGATCTCGAAGAGTCAACAAATTATATTATTCTATTTATAATTCTACAAAAATATATATTTACACCCCCACTTTACAGTACGTCACAGACGGAAGCTTAAAGAGATAAACATCGTTACACAATTGAAATATTTAAAGGCATAAATAGTTAAATGCCTCACATTTGTATTTCTAATACAAACAAAAAGTAGCCAAACTGTATTTGATTGTATTTGTCTTTTTTTTTTTTTTTTTTTTTCCATTTGTATTTTTAGGTCCTGGGCTCGTGTTTGTTGTGTACCCCGAAACCCTCTCAACCATGCCCGCCTTTCAGCTGTGGGCACCTTTCTTCTTCTTTATGCTGCTCTGTCTCGGTCTGGACAGCCAGGTAAGTGCTCACAACGATAATCAGGCATGTGTTTAACATTGTCACTCAAGGATAAAGACCCCCCCCCCCCCCCCCACCAGAAAGTAACACAATGAATGTTTCTTCTCTGCTGCAGTTTGCCACAGTTGAGGTGGCTTTGACATTCATAAAAGATGAATTTAGAGCCCAAGTTCTGCGTTTTCTCAAGAGGGAAGAGCTGCTGGCGCTGATCGTCTGCGTTGTCGGCTTTGTTCTTGGACTTCCACATGTTACGAAGGTAAATGAAGTGTCGGAACCGTGCCGTTCGCCGGATTTCGGATCTCCTTGACTGTTCTGCTACAAATGTACCACTGGTGACACTTTTCTCAGGGAGGTATATACGTGTTTCAGCTGATGGACCACTACACTGCTGTGGTGTCCCTCATGTTCTTGGCTTTCTTTGAGGTTATAGCAGTCTGCTGGTTCTTTGGTAAGATCCTCATTTACAGCGCTGTACGGTGAATGTTAAATCGTAGGACTGTTGCGGGAGCTGCGTTAAACCGACAAGCTGTCGGCACACAGTTTGGAATACAGATTTCTTGGTTTGCGAATGATCACATTGGAACTTGTCAAATTCCATTAGGGGTCCGCCGCATCTCATATATGATCAAGAAGATGCTAGGAAAGCCTGTGAACATCTACTTTCGCATCTGCTGGTACATCCTCTGCCCTTTGCTGGTGTTGGTGAGGTTCTCCTTAAACACGATGACATTCTTTACAATATGTATGAATACGTATTGTGTTGTATGTATTCTTATGGCTATCTATCAAACCAACGTACCTGTACATAATAATAATGCTTAATATGGTCCCCTGCTGTTTTCCATCCGTAGTGCATACTGGTCTCCAGTATTATCCAATACGCTCCTGCTCAGTATGGCACGTATAAGTACCCATTGTGGGCCGAATGGGTGGGCTGGGTCATCTCACTGGTCTCTCTGATATGGATTCCCATTGGAGCCATACAAGAGATCTACAACAACAAAGGCTCATTTCTCTCGGTGAGTATGCGACTGATGTATGGGATCATCATGGGGGGGGGGGAACATTGCAAAAAATAGTTGTGCACCCTTTTCTGATTGTTGTCTCTTTTCAGTGCAAGCAAACTCGCTAAACTCACTCAGGAACCCTCTCGCTGATATGTTTTCGCTAAAACCTTCTTTTCAGCAGCTTATATCCATTTTTATGTCTATACATCCGCAACGGCCACAATAATAAGTGTAATGGGAATTTGACTATTTCCTGTGTTATTTGCTTACTTACATCAGATCAGCATCATTCATTATTGTCTTCATTGTGTTTTCCCCCCTTCATAGTGTTTTAATAATATTGACATTCTTACACTCAGGCCCACAACGTCACATACTGTTTTTCCCCCCCACCATATTAGGAACTGCTCTGTACATACACAAAAAAAGTGAAAGTGTTGTGACTTCAGTGGGACTGTATCTGGATCTCACTGATGTGGTGTTTCCCCCCCCCCCCCCCTTCGGTCCTGACAACAAAAGACAAACTCGTTTTATTTCTCATTGCAGAAATTCCATTCAATTTAGCACACCGCCTGCCCATTTTAGTGAGATCCAACATGAGCCCTATCAATAAGTCGGCCTTTACAAAATAATAATAAATATGCTATGTGCCCTGCGATTGGCTGGCGAGCGGTTCAGGGTGTACCCCGCCTCCTGCCCGAAGATAGCTGGGATAGGCTCCAGCACGCCCGCGACCCCTGTGAGGAGAAGCGGTAAAGAAAATGGATATTTATTTGTGTGGTTGTAATTTGCGGTGGCGTAGAACTGCGCTGCATCATTTTGGTAGCTGTTTCTAATAATTTGATGACATGAATGAACATAACAAATATGTTGTTGTGTTACTACATCTCTAGCTAGCTATGCGTAACTTACCTCCGCAAGCCTTTATACAAAGCTTTGTAGAGGGCTGGCCCATAGGTCAAGAAAGAACTCATGCAAGTTTGGCGTTTCTTACAGACTGGGCAATTTTTTCAATATTTTTTTTTTGCCTTTCATCACTTTTTTTGGCAATGGCAGCCACTTTGTAATGTGCATCAGCGCCACCTACAGAGCTGAAGTGCAACAGTTACACCTGGCTTGTCCTCATTGTACATTGTGCATTCTAGTTGAACTTGCAAATAGGAATGTATAAGAAATTATGGAGCGATCATCTGCAACCCCGGATGTTAAGTTATCATTGTTAAGGCAGCATTTTTTGAACGCAGCTCTTGTATTGGCCATCCTGTGTGGGATTTCTTCCGGTGCTCCTCCCCACGCTTACAAAATCTAAAACCAAGTTAGGTGAATTGAAGGGACTTCATTATCTTAAATCTATTCGGGGCTGTGAGATTTGCTGGTGATCGGTTCAGTGCGTACGCAACCTCTCGCCACAGGTCAGCTGGGATAGGCTCCAGCTCAAGCAGTTTAGAAAACGGATGGATGGATGGATAGAACGTGTAGGTGCATCTAATGTTGTAATCGGGTAGCAATGTAAGCGCTTGAGCTCTAGCAGCATTTTCAATATTGGTTTTAAATCTTCTCCTTTCGACTTTTCAGAGGCTGAAAACAGCTGTGACTTCTACAGTAGAGCTGACTGTTGAGGATCCCCTGGCTGAATAAATGAGCAGTAGCGCACCTTAACACAACACTTTGATATGTTGTTTTAATGAAAATGCTATGTACAATGGAAGAAAAAAAACAACTGAACTGCGACGCCATCTCATTACAACGGTGCATACAATACATCTGGTTTATTACAAGTATTATATAATCAGCCCAAGTTTTTAACTCCTCACTCATTCTGAAATGTGTAACTTGGCACGTCAAAGTAGATGTGTTAGAGCCTTTGTTTGGAAAGCCAGATTGTGTTACTGAGCCTGAAGAGAAACTGAGTGCTTACTCAGAGCACCAGTGACAACACCGGTGTTAGCACCAAACCTTAAGCCTTCGGCTCGAAAGCAAAAATAAATGTCAGGAAAAGCCGACGAGAACAGCCAAACTTTAGGCTTAATCAGAGGCACTTTATATAGTGACAGGTGTTTGCTAACTCCCATTGAACATGAGTTTGAATGTGATTGGTTAGTTCAAAGCACTAGGTCTTTAGTTATAACCGGGTGTGCACACTTGTGCAACCGCATTATCTCCGTTGTTTGTTTTTACTTCCCCTCTAAACATTTCTTTTATAATTTGACGTATTCAGGGTAGGTCACATTAAGGGGTAAAGTTTCAAAATGATTTATCTTGGTGATGTAATTTTTTATTTTATTATTTTTTTATATCACAAAAATCTGGCATTTGAACGGCGGTAAGTACACGTATCTTCACTGTGTGTGTGTAACATTATGTCCTGAAGACGACATGTGCAATTGTGCTTATAAGTTTGCATAACAGAATTTATGAAATATTGGCAATTTTGGGGAAAACGACTGCTGACTGAACTTGGACCATTTCATTATTTTCTTTATTGCTATGTTTTGCCAAATGATTGTGTTATACTGGAAAGCCTTCTAGTTTATAATAGCTACGTAGTTTAATTGAAATCCCCTTAAAAATGAAATCAATGTCTTTTGTAAACTTACGAGCACAACTGTAAGTGTTGGTCAAGGAAGTACTTGAATTGTGACAAATTGCACTATTGTCCCCACCAAATCCAAAAGTGATATCTTCTTACATGATCAATACTCCCATGTTGTCTCTCGTCATTTGTTTTTGCTTTAAATCCCTATAATCATAGACCAAGTGAATGGGCATTGCCATTTTCATGATTATATTTTTTAAATATTTTTTTTTTATATTTAGATTTCGTGGTTTTATTTTTGCAATATTGTACATTATTTATACCATTGTTGATTTAAGGGATTTTTAAGGTTTGGGTCCATATCGTAGGTACTATATATGGTTTATGGCACATAAGTAACTAATATTACCAGCAGAGGGTGCTGTAGTACAACCATTGCCTTATTGCACGCGCCGTGATCGTGTGCAACGCATACATACATGCCTTTTAATAAAACGTATTCCATTTCCATTTCCACATTGACCTTGCTATGCAGATTCCATTTTACGCAACCTAGTCTATTCAATCATTTATTTTGTATTGTATTTCATACCACCATTCCTAATATCATACTGAAGTTGATGTACGCTGTCATCTTCGTCAATAAAAAGTAAAAAAAAAAAAAAAGTTTCTCTCATGCCATTTGTATCCTTGCCCGTGGGCGTCACTTGGTGGCAGTATAGCAGCAGAATACAACTGTGCAAAATAGAGTTGGTCTCTGAATGTGTGTGCGTGTGTCTTTTGAGACACACATTTATGAAATACTGTGCTGGGCAAGCACACACGTTGCACACACACTCAATAGAGTAACTCAATTTGGGTTTTTGAGGAAAACACCACTGGCACATAACTATTGAGAATCAGTTGGTATGCATTGTAGGAGTGCGAGTGGATGATTTCACTGCTTTGCCTGTGTGGTCAGAGTGGACGACCCAGCTGGGGCAACGAAAGGAGAGCAGGGACAAACGTGAATGCGACGCTCATGAGGTTTGAAAGTGAATTAGGTGAATTGTCATAGGGGAGTGCAGCGCCCTTAGCTGCAGAGCTGCATGTTAATCAATAGTCCCTTCCTGTTTGGCTCACGGCAGAACGTATCATGGCCTCTAAATCAGAGCATGGAGCACTGTGAGATCAATAGTCATAGACAGCGCAGGCCAGGAGGCAGTAAATAAATGGTTATGCATGGCAGAGGGAAAGTGATTGTGAGTCTGAATGGGCAATTGAAGGGCTTGCATAGCCGTATGGGTCACTGACTTACTCCTGCTACGGCGGGAAAATGTTCCGTTTGTTTATTTGTCCTTTTAATACCCCGTGAAGAAGACAAAGAGAACGTTATCGCTTTTCATTAACGCAGGCGTTGCGTGCTCGCGCGTGTGCGTACGTGGGCAAATATTATTGCGAGTTTCAAGTCACGGCTTTGGTGCCGCAAATAATACGGAGAAGCGATTCTGTTTGGCGCACGTTGAGTCCATCACGACGACCCCTCTGCAGCACTTTGTCAACTAGGGAACAGAAAATTATTCTTTTTTTTCTCTTAATATCTCATGAGGATGTATGAGACTTGGCCCAACCCATTTACATGTGCTTTGTGTTCGACCGTGTCCCTCGATGAGTCCTGTGGGGGATGCTCCAGCAGTATGGGGCACCACATCCCCTAATACGGGCTGTTCGGTCGCTGTACGACCGGTGTCAGCTTGGTCTGCATTGCTTGGTAGTAAATTTAATGGACACGCTTTCCAGGCGCGGCCCGAGGCGTTGAAGGGGTCCGGTTCGGTGGGCTCAGTCATACGTCTCTGCTTTATGGCAGCCGACGTGGTTGTATTGGCTTCATCAAGCCGCAATCTTCAACTCTGGCAGCCCGAGTGTGAAGCTGTTGGGACGAGAATCAACACTTCCAAATCAGAGGCCGTGGTCCTCAGTCAGAAAAGCTCCGTCAGAGTCGAGCTGCTGCTTCAGTGAGACTCAGTCCCATGTTTTGCTGTTTTAACATTCGTTGTGTCCGTTTCACAGAAAAAAAACTCACTTGGAGTTTAAGGCAAGCATGCTTTTGTCTCGCATTTGCGGAACTGTGTGAGCAAGTCTTCTCCTTGTTTCCTCCAAATTATGTTAGACTTAGTCTCCCGTTTCGGAACAGTTAGAGAGTGAGAACAGATGGGATACGTCAAATGGTGTGTTTAAGCGTGTACGTTGAAATATGTATGGGAAGGGCAAAACTGTATTTGAAAAAATGTCTATCGCAGATTTGCGCAGGTGCGTCTGGAATGTATGTAATGTAAATCGAATAAATATTTCCAGACGTTTTGAGTTTGTGACGCAATAGTTGACACAAATGTAAAAAAAAAAAAAAAAAAAAAAAAAAAAAAAAAAGGTTTCAATGGCAAACAGCTGCACTGCTCCAATTGTATGATTTCTGTTACACGTTTTAATATACAACAGTGTAAATTCTAAGGTCAAACACAATCCATTCTGGGATGCTGGATAAATAATCACACAAATTGTAAATTTTTTTTTTTTTTAGGACCTGTAAAAAAGCAATTTAAAAGGGAAACATATCCAAACACTGCCCTTGGTAACAAGTGTCGACGCGTTTGGTGACATTGGAGTCCAACTGCTTTGAATGTAATCCTGCTTGCTTTACTTGCAGAAGATGGTCCTTTCTCATGTTCTTCTCCGAGCGCGCCTTGTTGAGCTTGGCCCCTCCTTTTGACATACAGTTAAGCGTTGCCGAGCTCTCATGAGATCTGCTGAAGTCTTAAGTGACGTCATGTGTGACGGCGGTTTTAAATTGCACAACTTGAGGGGTATTCAACTGTGGACGTTCCGCTATAGTCGTAAAACGACTCGAGCTGTAACGGTGTCGATTTCTCAAAATGATGGTGAAGATAACTGGGAAAGACAAATTATTGGACTGTTGTAAAAGAAGAGCTTAACCGTAAGGAGAAAACAGAACAATGAAAAAAAAAAAATAAACAGCGTGCCAATCTTGGTAAACATTTGCATAGATTACCTGAAAATCCTTGTGGGCCAACGATACTGATCATCTTGTTATGAGGTGTCACACAGTAATGAGTCAGCAAGAAAACATCAAATCAACCTTTTAGTATTTTATTTTTTTTTTTTTTTATGCACGTGACACATTAACATATTAGTAAACACAGTTCATACTGGATTATTCAGTCAAAGGCGTGTCTATTTTTTATTTTTTTCCCCCCTTGTATAATGTCACTTCTGTGATAAATGCATAATCTTGTTTCCCTGGGGTTGCTGACTGTCTTGAAGCACATGTTCACTGTGCAGACAATCTGTAAGATGAATCTGTTGTTGTTAACTGCATGTGCAATGTTCCTCATAGACTTTCTGTCTTTATCTGTGCTTTATCTGATGATGCGGTCTTCAGGGCGGAATTGATACATTGCCCCGGTTCTGCTGCATGACACTAACCTATGGACAGGCAAACAGCAGATCAGATGGTTGTATTTGCATTGCAAAGGGGAACGTGAAAGCCAATAAATCAGCCCATATTGTGTGCCAGTGAAAACATTTAACATGATTGTCTTTTATATGAACTACATACAGGATTGTCCTTTATATTGACTACATACAAGATTTGACTGGAATGTCTGGGTAAACACATCTATTTACTTGTGCTTTTCACTTCGGTGGAATGCTAATGAGCATGTCTTGCTCACAATTCATATGCAGATGAGCACTTTTGATGCTGGGATGCTACAGTGTGCTCTTGCCGCACGCTTGCCTTTGTTTAAGAAGGATTCTTTGGAGCTTGCTTTAAGGCTGCCGGGGATGTCGGTCCCTAACACGTCCTCCTGGTAATGAGACTTCAGCTCGAAGCATCACTTAGCCTCTCTCCCGAATGTAGTAATATGCTAAAGGTGTGTCAGTGCACACATGGCCAGTTAATATGATGGCACAAAGGTTTCTTTGGAGTCTTGCAACCTGAGTGGAAGCTAATTATGAATTGATTGAAGTTGGAGCAATCATCTCAGTGTAAAATGTGTTTCATGTAGACATTTTGTTTTTCAATCTTCGGCAAATATTATCTCAGGGTGGATTATTTATGTACACACAGATGCTGGAGATGCAGTGTGAGCGCGAAAGCTGCCATAACTGAGCAGAGCTGAGGGCTGAATATGAGATTTTGGAGTCGTGTGGCGATATCCAAGGAGAAGCACATTTGCATGAACCCTGCGGATAACAAAAAAGCTTTCCAAAAAAATGACCTCTGTATTGTGTGAACGTCTTTATATCTGAATCCTGGAAAATGAGAAAAGGCAAAATAAGAAAAAGGCAGCTTTGGCGCTCTTTATTTTGTGAAACGGCCTATGCAGAATCATATTGCGTCCTAGATTAGGTTGGGATTGATCAGTGATGTAAGTGTAGGTGTGCAGACGTATGTTCACTGCATAGCCTAAATCTCTGGATTTTGGAGTGAGCCGATTCTGCTTGAAGAATTTTTAATGAGGTTGCACAGAAATAGCAATATGTTATGTCTGCTCTCATAAAGAATGTAAGAAATTGAATTTGACCCCGAGGATGATAAATCTTCTGCATCTTTTTGTCTTTCACACCCATTTACACCTTTGTTGGGTGTGCGGATGCTTCCATTGGTGCCCAAATCATATTTGAAATCGATTTCTGTTGATCTGTACTTAAGGTGGCAGTTTTCTCCTAGAAAGAACTTGTGCCCCTGTTGACTGAAGATCTTTTTATTTCACATTATTTCCTGGACAGTATGTAGCACACATATTGAGATTTGATTCCCTTCTTACAGTACAGAAACAAAAACTGTACAATACATTGTACGGGCGCAATGCGTTAATTCGATATATCTAAAATGCAACTGCTGAAGCCTCTGGTTTAATCTAATTCATTTGTGCTTATTTAGTCTTTTATTGAAATGTTCAAAGGGACCTGGGTTATCTGAGAGCATGAGTATTATCACCAAGTCAGTTTTCACAAGTTGCGTCTACTGTATGTGCAAGCCTTGTATAGAACCTGTGCAACATCTCAACGTTAAGCTGAATCCTGTTGATCCACACTGAATGTAATTGTATTTGAACGGAGTCAACATTGACGAAACACCAAAGCTGACTATTGCTTCCGTTCAAGGTCATCTGAGGTAATTTATGGTGACTGGCAGGATAAAACAGACGTGAAGGAGTATGTCACTGAGACAAATTGTATGAGAAAGTGGGTCAACTCTCCTGGGTATGCTCAGCGGAGAACAGTGTCACTACAGAGGTCCAATTTGACAGCTGCGTAGAAATCTATATTATTTCATTCTGTTTAAAAAAATAAGTACTCATGCAAACCGGAGCCTGATGTGATGCAGGATTTTGTCCCCAAGGCTCCAGTTTACCACATTGTCCCAACATGTCCCAGTTTAAAATCTCGAAAAATTGCGTTGACAAATTAAATGCGGACAATTATTCACCCAAATTTCCCCTTACTGTTTGTGTATGGGGTTCGAGTTTACACGTGGGTGTGTGGGAGCTTGCGAAAGTCTTTCACTGATGTATTATTAGCACCGCAGGGTTGGTGTTGTTGGCAGTGCTTTAAAAACAATTTGATACCCTGCAATTTCCTGATGACACAAACCCCAATTACCAGATTGAGTTTTTTTCCTCTCCTGCTCCTGCTCAGTAATAAACCAACACTTCAGCGAGCACACAAAATAAGTCCTTTTGCTGTTACACGCATGGGAATAGCAAATGCATTCAGTATATTGGTTTTGGGTATAAAAAAGTATCGGAACAATTTGTTTTCCTAAAACAAGAGAAAATACATTTATGTATATATATATTTTTATTATTTTGTATTATTTTTTGGTTTTTTTTTTTGGGTTGAGCTCTCCATCCCCAATCAGAACTGGATTGATCTGATCGTTAGTGTTGCAATTGCAATCTTCTGGTGGAGATTTGTAAAGGCACCAAAAGTACTGCAGCTGAGCGTGCGGATTTAAAATACATGTACGAGCCTTTCTTAGTCCTATCGAGAGACAAGTCGTAATCTTCAAATGATGGTGCCCGTAACTGTCTTAAATTGAAGTCCAAGACCAGATTTCTGGCTTGCGTTCTTGTTCATAGTTTTTTTTTTTTTTTTTTTTTTTTTTTTCCCGAAACACATTGCCAGATTATGCGTGCCATTGATTTATAGTCACTTTTCGTAGCTCCGGAGAATATGGCTTCAGTTTTCGCTTTTGTTTTAGTGAGAAAAAAAAAATCTGGCACACTTAATCGCTGTTTCATTTGCTGCAGTTGTTCGGCAGTTGAATGGGATTATAGTCCTCTTTAGAGATGGCTATGCAAATTTGTCTGTCATCTGCATAATTAATGTAGCATATTTTGTTGTTTGCCATAATCTAAGATAGTGGGAGCATGCGGATGTGTTGAAAGAATGGCGCCTCGGGGAGCTCTGCATGACATTTTGTCCATTTAGATGTTAGAAAGACAATTTAGAAAGAAGATGAACAATGAATATATATGGAGTGTATTCTGTAGACAAATATCTAAATGATCCGATATTGTGGGGGACTCCACCATAAATTGGTTTATTGGGCAGTTTGAGTGGTGTTTTCATATCAAATCCCTTCCTCTTTTGCAAAAAGCCACACACAAACACACACACACACACTACAATCTTTCTTTGTCTCTGCTGTCAGTCATCATTCACACTGCAGGCATTAATAATACAAAAGCAGGCAGAAGAGAAGAGGAGGAGCGCTCAGACAGTTTGGCAGCTATGAGGGATTGGAAAAAAGCCACTTGAAAGAACGTGTCTCATGTCTGTAATTCTTTTTAGCCATTTTTAATGCTTCTGGCCTTCACAGCTAGGACAGCTTCATTGTGCCGTGCTGGACAAAGAGGCTACGACCGGACTGCAGGAGAAATATGGATGGTGTCCAGGCAGCCCGAGTTTTCCACTTGTCCGAAGACCCCAACTGTATCAAACAGACGAAAGCATCCCAAACTGTGTCGGATCAGTTTAATGAGAAACAACAGTCAGCAGAGTCAAAGGGATCAAATGAAACTCTGTGAACGAATCATTATTTTTTCATAGTGACCGAAAGGATGTAGGTCTCCGGTAATACTAGCCCTGGAAGCAGCAGTGACACTGAGACACTTCCGGAATAACAATTAAAGTGAAGGTTGAATTTCGCCGTCTCACTCAGCCGGTGTTTAAAATCTACAAAACAATATGTTTGTCAATTGATTACTAGTGTGCAACTGCTCGGGATCCAAGCCGAATGCTTAAGATAATCTCATTAATTTTAGATATATCGAATTAACGCATTGCGCCCGCTAAATTATTGAGGATCTATTTTGTGGTAGTTTTCAAAGAGGCTGCTGAATTATTAATACCTGCAGCCATTACTGGGTTTCATAGATGAGGACTGCTGCTACCTTCTTCAATTTAGTTGCACCTGCTTTTTTTTTCCTCCTGCAGCCCGCCTGGCCTTTATTAGTAGCAGACCTGTTTTCTTCCCCCCACTCCCTTGACCACCGCTGTAAGAGTATCTGAGCGCATTTCATTACTGTTCGTTACACTAGAACCCCATATGTCACGCTGCTGCCATGTGCTGCCTGAAAGAGGCCTAATCAGGTTTCACAGTGAAGGCCAGTGTTGAGCGAGAGGGCTTTCGCATTTAAGATGAGGACAAAACATCCTCGCCTAACTATGGCGCGATGATTTCGATTGAATCTTAATGTAAAACACTGTGACTCTTTTTTTGTGTGTGTGTTAATGGAGCCGAGAGAAGCTTATCAGTCCGATACTTGTCCCTCCGCGCAGCTTCTCGGAAGGTCACGTTGGAAATAAGTCAGGGTCTCTGGTTGTCACCGGATCCTGATGTACAACGTCTTTTGAACTCACGGCGTTTCCATTTATCCAGACGGTCCTTATCGCTTCGAAAATAGGAATGAAGCCGCAGCGAATAATAAATCCAATAAATCAGCTCAATCAAATGAACATGATGGATGATGATGATGAAATTGCAACGCTCGCAAGATAACTGTTGGGTTTCAGCAGCTCGAGTGACAATTCATAAAGTTGAAGTTCAGAGGAAGTGTGACACAAGCAGATGCACGCTCGTATGATGACAAACATGACCGATGATGACTATTCAGCTAAACTGCAGAAAACAAACTGGTGCATTCTGCATACGCAACAGTAAGACCGAGTTATTAATGCCTCTCCACAGGCTTATTGATTAAGAATCAGTGTTGTTGCCGCAAGGAGCAGTGATGCAACCATGCACATAAACTACAGTTTCTTGAGTGGGACTCGAAGCCAAGGTTAGACTAGAACAAAGGTTTTTTTTTTTTTTGAGTGTGTGCAAACAACCAGCTGGTATGCATTTGTTAAAACTCGAGCTTATGCGAGCTGAATAAACATCTAACTTCACCTTCTTTCCTTCGCACGGAATTAAACTGCAATCCCACTTTTTGTTGCTTTTCATCTTTGATCTGAAATCGCTCATCACTATTCCATTTTTCTTTTTATTAATGTTTTTTTTTTTGTCATGCAATAACCATGTGCTGCTTGGAGAGCATTTCGTGGCTCTTTGTGTTTATCAGCACTCGGGGAACAAGAATCATAAAACTGCTGCAATACATTTTCCATTACTGTCACAAAAGAAAAAGAAGTAGGTACCAGAATCACATCGTATGGCTATCAAGCGTTGCATAGCAACGTTTAAGGGGGAAAATGCATACAGTACGCTCTCAGTTTGTCGAAAATGTCTTCTTGAAATCTGTCTTGACCTTAATATTAGAAGTGGTCATGAACGCCCTTGATTAGCACTCAAGAGAAATGATAAAAACCTGCAGACTTCTGGGTGTTTTAAACATTTAGAGGTACAGCTACTATTCTGATTGATTGTACATTTTATGTGCCCATCATAATTCCACCCAAAATAAATAATTTACCATCAGTGAGAATGATCATGAACTGGGCTTTTATTGGGATGGTTTCACTTTGCATCTTTTCAGATATCGGTGATTGGGCCTCTCGGGCGTCGGTGCCGGAGGGCGGGGGTGTCGGCTCGAAGGGAGATAACGGATCAATACAGAGGTCAATGAACATGACACATGATTATGAACTGTTTGACATGAGAAAGTAACTTAATTGCAATATCTCAGTTGCAAATGAGAAAGTGAATGTCAAATCAATGGTGGCAGTCGGTTTTGAAAACAGGCCAGTTGTATTGACGCAAGTCTATAAAGTGCTGATCTGAAAGGCAATGGAGTACAAGTAGCACTGTGAAGCGTATATTAAAAGTAGGCTTTACGTGATCGGGATTTTCCGGGCCGATCGGCGAGTTTAAAAAATAACAGGTAACCGATCCGATCACAAGATGGAGCAATGTGTCTATTTAAATGACTTGTTCATTTACTGTATATACTTAATTGCTCAAAAAATTACATTCGCAATAAATAATGTATCTTTGTTCATCTATTTATGCCAGTGAGGCATAGTGACAGACAGAACAAATGAATGGTCTTCTATTAGATGGCAGGAATTAAATACAGTAATTAATGTCTCCACTTTTTGTGACATTTTGGCCGGGAGATTTTTCAGTTTTAAAATATGTGCCTCGGCTCCATAAAGGTTGGAAATCACTGCTCTCGTCAGATCGTGCATTCTGATTAGTCAGGTCAAACCAACATTACAACATGACAGAAATAATGGGCGCTAACTTCCATCCATCCATTTTCTGAGCCGCTTATTCTCACAAGGGTCGCGGGAGTGCCGGAGCCTATCCCAGCTATCGTCGGGCAGGAGGCGGGGTTCACCCTGAACTGGTTGCCAGCCAATCGCAGGGCACACATAAACAAACAACCATCCGCACTCACATTCACACCTACGGGCAATTTAGAGTCTTCAATCAAACCTACCATGCATGTGGGAGGAAACCGGAGTGCCCGGAGAGAAAATGCAAACTCCGCACAGGCGCGGCCGGGATTTGAACCGATTTGATCAAAATGTCTGCATTAACGAATATACTAATGCTCACTTTTTTCACGGCATGGCATCGTCTGACGGGGTGTTTCTAATATTGTGGTTGCTTGATTTAGTGGGTAGAATCAGTATGAGGCAGTGCATTTCCACCACTACAAACTACAATACAACGGCAACAATACACATATTGTTAAATTATTGCCTCTCCCTGTGTCAATAAAAAGTGAGCATTACTATCTTTGTATAGAAATGTTTTTTTTTTTTACAGCTCTTATTGGCTCTCATTAGAGTGTACGCACTCCCAATGATTTGGCTAATGTCCTTTGATTTGGTTTCCAGACAAATATTTGGCATAGACATGGTTTAAAAAATAAATTACATGGAGGCAATCCACCTGTGGTTTCGAGTGCAATCTCTGTGCTTGTAATTTTAGAGTCCAACCATTGCCAACAAAAACTGTATCTGCCGAATGTTTCCCTGCTTTTTCACTTGCTGTAAACTAATTGAGTTACAGTTCTGATGTTTCATTGGCAGTACGCCGGAGACAACACTGTCATTCCCAGGAGCACTTGTCTGATCTTCTGAGAATGAATAGCGGTTCGCCACTTCAAAACATGTTTTAAACAGATACCTAATAGTTCTCTGTCACAAATGGGTGGGTGGGTGTCTTGTTTTCATGAAAGTTACTCTCATGAAACCTGAAACCGAACAACAGTCAGCGACGGTATGGACTCCTGACGCCACGGAATCTCTTTTGAAGCAATGTTGAACTCAAAAGAAAATATCTATTTCTTTGTGATCTTACAGTAGGCCTATATCATGTTGTAAGTTTGCCCCTTGTCACACTGCAAAAACACGTGAGAACCTAATTTCTCCCGAAAACCCGCACTGCACAGGCTCTGCCCAGACATTGTCCCCGCTAGATTTCTCATGAGGTTCTGTTCGCAGCACACGAGCAGGATTAGTCCCTTGGGTAAAAGCTCCTTCAAGAATACAAACAGGTGATCTATGGGACTTTGCATACAACTCGCTTCACGCACGTACTCGACAGACACGATGCTTGTAAATGTTCCAGTGCAGGAGATAAAGCAGAGATCCAACAGTACCGTGGCACATGTGTAGCGGAGTTAATCGTTGGAGACTGTGCGCAAAAACAAACATTCGTCAGATATCGACATGAAACAGACCCATCGGAGGAAAGATTTCACCGGTGGTCACAGTCTCAAAGTGATGCCCCTGCCCCCACCCCACTAAACCACCATCCCATCCAACCCGCCCTCCCACCCGCTTCATACCTCCGCCAACGTGCTCCCTTGAGAGATGAGATTTTGCACAATGAGCCCATTATCATCTATTTACTTGTCTTTGCATCTGAGTGGGAGATAAACCAGTAGCGATCGCACACAGGCCAACACATAATGAAGCTAAATTGTGACGGAGATAGATGCGAGTCTGCCACCATGCTGGTTGGCCCACAGTTGTATCCCTTGCTTGATTGAACCGCCACTTTTGACCTCTAATAATGCATACATTTGTCTTGGAGCGGGGCAAAATAACACAAAGGATGCTTTGCATTGATTTGCAAAGGCAGGGATGCGAGGCCTTTCGATGTGCTGTCTGTGCGAATAAACCAACAAATCCTTTTGCCCCCCATAAACATATACATTTTAGGATGCTGTTCTTTGGCCGTGGTCCCGCCTTGTCTGCTTTATTCAGCGTGAGTAATATCGCCACTTGCGCACTGGCGATTTTTAAAGTGCCTCTCTAAGTTGGAGACCATCTCTGAGTCACCACGCAGAGAAGAGTAATTGTAGGTGACAGCACTAAGGGCGACAGCACAGACAACAACCAAACCATGAATTAATGCTGCTGGAATATGCAGAGTCATCTCTGTTGTGTCAGCACGAGATCCCTTAAGGACAGGCGAACATTTAATAGCCTACTCAATCTGCTGATGATCCATGAGACATCCACTAACCTCACGGCTGGAGCGACTTTTTTTTCATTAACTCTTCTTTGCGTAAAATTGATCGAGGAGTATGCTTGTGTCCTCTTAGATATCCTCGCGTGCATATCTTGTGCGCACTGGCTGCTTGCATGCGAACTGTCTCTGCGTGTAAATGCTCTTTAAAGATCTGCCCAGTAGAGTTGCTCTAAGACATTGATTTAATTGCCGCGACTGTCAGGGATGAGAGTGATGGGCCTGATTGAAGAGGCACAGTTTACACACTAGATTTGTGCTTGAACAGAATGGATGATCACCCCAATCCGACTCTCGAAATCCTGTGCGCAGCAGCAGCAGCACAGGAGCGGAACATCTGGAGGTGGGTTCGAGTGGGGCGAAACAGATGCACGTGTCAGGATTAAAATTGAAATTCACAGCAGACAAAAAGCAAAACCTCATGATAATCTAATTATTTGCAGGAAAATGTTTGCATTCGTACACACATTTTTCTCAACAAGCTTGTTTGTTATTTTTCTTGCAGTGAGGTTTTAAAAAAAGAAAACAAAAAAACAGGAAGGTTTAACACCAACTGTTACAACTGACCACCATCTGGCCCCACACACACACACACACACACTTGTTTGTCTATTACCCTAAACTAAGCCTAACCCCCAATTCACGTGCGTTCACAAAAGTACACATAAACACACTCACACACACACACCCACAGATTCCAAAGTATCCATCCATCCATCCATTTTCTGAGCCGCTTATCATCACTAGGGTCGCGGGCGTGCTGGAGCCAATCCCACCTATCATCGGGCAGGAGGCGGAGTACACCCTGAACTGGTTGCCAGCCAATCGCAGGGCACATAGAAACAAACAACCATTCACACTCACATTCACACCTACGGGCAATTTAGAGTCTTCCATTCACTTACCATGCATGTTTTTTTTTTTAGGGATGTGGGAGGAAACCGGAGTGCCCGGATAAAAGCGACGCAGGCACAGGGAGAACATGCAAACTCCACACAGGCGGGGCCGGGGATTGAACCCCGGTCCTCAGAACTGTGAGGCAGACACTCTAACCTGTCGTCCACCGCGCCGCAGATTCCGAAGTATCACGATTTAAATCACGGGCTTGATTTATGGCCTCGGGAAGCTGATGAAACCACACGTTTTCACCATAAACAGATACAACTGGTTATGATGAAAAAACACATACCAACAACAAATACCCTTATATTATTTAACTACTGCCCACAAAATAACCGTACAGAAAAAAACTGTTTCGGCTTGAGTGATGTCGAATTCTTGCACACAGTATAACGTACAATATAATATTTACTGTACATACTTCCCTTTGGGGTGCAGTACAGTAAAGCACCACCGCAAACAGTATCAAACCACCTCAACTGAGCAGTATTATTTGAAGGTGGAGATTTTGAGTGCATCTCATTAGATTGTGCAACTCTACCGAAGAAAGCGTTGTTTAAAAATAAAAGGCGGACAGTGCTCTTTGAGGCAATTCTGCCATTTTCATCATTTCAGCCGTCTAAACAAAACCTCAGATGCTCAATGTCATCGTGTCTGATGTTATCGCTTCTATTGCCATGTTCCATTTCTACAGTGAGGCAGTCAGCAGCTCTCAGTAGACAATCACATTAACTGTGCTGGCAGGAGAGCTATTTCTTATCACGATAATTTCCTTTTTCAAATAGGTGAGCTCTTTTGAGTGAGTTGTGCATGAAAATGGTCTATAAACTGCAACTGATTACTCTCGTACTCACATGTCCAAAGCTCACTTTAGTTCTCACTGTTTTCCCTTGCAAAAAGGAATAATTAGACTAATAAAAAAAAGGATTTAGAAAGGTACTTTCTTTTCAAATGAAAACTCAAGTCCATTTTATATTTAAGGTTGGTAAGCACCACAAATGTGCAAGTGTGAGACATTCGCTACACATATTAAGAAGTATGTCAAAAGGAAACAGTTGCTCCCTTGCTCAGAGGCACCTTGGCAGCATTCTGTAAGCAAACAGCCATGTCCATTTGCTGGTCTTCAACCTGCTATAGTTTTGGTGCCCAAGCCCAGTTCTTCCATACTGAACTTTACCATGATTTTAGCATTCGATTACTATTTGGGAAATTTTATCCAAAGCTGAGCTGCTCTATAAACCTTAAACATGAAAGTGCACAACATATTTTGTAAAAAGATAAGATAGTGTGTGACCTCAAATGCAGGAGTTGCTGAAAATAAAAAGAATGCACATCTACACCAGCAGACTACAAGTATGATAAATAGACTTGAACCTTTCTGTCACGATAAGCATATTATCCTGACAGGACGTATAGCAAATGTGAGTTTATTTTCCAAGCGCAGGTGTAAAGAAAAGGTGAAGTTTTCATCACTATGAGAGTGTGAGTTTGTTGGCAACTAGAAAACATATCCTCATTAAGCTTTGTGGTTGTTTGTAGTCGGCGTAATATGTGACGACAGGCTCGCAAATGGGGCAATAAAGCCTTCAAAACTGCCCAAAACGAACAGAATACTTTGCGTCCATTTCCAAAATCCTATTTTTGTGAAGTAAGATTTTCTGAAACTGATGTTGACCAAAACAAAATACACTGGATATAAGTACAGTAACGCACACACACACACACAAACGTAGTGCAAAACAGCATGACGTTCATATTTCCAATAGGGCTTTAAAAATGTTTTTTTTTTTTTGAACGACGGAACAAGTTCATAAAATTGGCGGCCTTCTCGTCCTGTTTGGAAGAAGAGCCGTTAAGCTACTGTAAGTGGCTAATTGGCATTACCTGTGGCAGGTCATGCATTAGTAACTGGGCCGTCAGTAGGAAATTACCGGACTTAATCCACGTCTTTATACCGCCACTATCACAATGTGGAATGTGGAACAAGCCTGAATATCTGGAGAAAGCCCAAGCAAGCGCAGGGAGAACACGGAAACTCCACACAGCAGGACCAGAGCCCAGATTTGAATTTACAACTGCAGAACTGTGAGGCGGAAGCATGAACCAGTCATCCACCATGCCACCTGACAAAAAAAACCAAAAACAAAACATCAAACATTGAAATAAAATATACTGTACTCACCAGAGATGCTCTAGTCATGCGCAAAAGAATCACTGAATTTAATGCTCAAACTGTGCATAATGATACAGTGGCTAAATGTGTTCATACACTTCAGTTATATTTAACTTCAGATTTGTAGTCACTCCTTTAGACCTGTTTGTTTTTTTCAGACTTGGTTAATTTAGTGTTTGCTTTGCCATAATTCTTGTCCGCCCCCCCCCCCCCCTTTTTTTTTTTTTTTTTTTGAAATGAAATACCTTTTCGAGACTCCTGCCCTACACCACGAAAACACAACTGTGACCATCCGTCCATTTTCTGTACTGTTTTTCCTGTTCAGGGTTGTTGCCCCAGAGCTGCTGCAACATATCCCAGCTGTCAGGCAAAAGGTGAAATAAACCCAAGACCGATCGCCAGTCAGTCACAGGGCACGTATTCGGACAGACAACCATTCATTTTCCCATTCGCACGGTCACTGAGTGGCGACCGAACCTGCAATGCCTGGACCGAAGTCAGGAAAATCGCAATATTTATTCCCGCACCATTTTTATTTAACGTTTATATGCAATACATTTTAATGGAATCATTATTTAAGGCAGTGTTAAAGGGGGATTTTGTAGTCTTTTTGAAAGAAAACACCGCGCCTGAGGAAGAACAACCTAGCAGAGACAGAAGGCGTGACCTACGAGGTGTCAGTCATCTGCCGTGCACGCGCAGCCACACTCAAAGCTGGTCTTGTTAGCTTGTGCTTCAGGAGCTTTGATGAAACTATTTTAGGAATGTCCACCTCTGGACAATAAAATCAAATGCTCATCGCTCGTTTGCTAACAACTGGGCAAGACTAGCAAACAGAAACAGAGTGAGAGGATTCAGAAACGACGCGGAATTAGCAACCTTTCTACTCGACCGGTATGTTAATCACCTCGTTGATTTCTACCTGATTGTACACTTCCAAAAAATAAAAAATAAAATATTAAACCAATAAATTAATGATTATAGTGACGCTCCATTATGAATGAATCATGCTAGCAACGTAGCAGCCGTGGCTAACGTTGGCTTGTTTCCAGTCCTACTGCTAGCTTAGTATTGCTAGCGCGGCTATTTTGTTGACGCTGGCTAGCGTTCTCCGCTACTATTGATCATAAGCACGCACTTTGATTATTGCGTGCCATTATGGATGAACACGGTTGAGAATCTCGCTTACGCACTGAAGCGAGGGGCGCGAATTGTCCTAATATGCGACTGTATTTGAATATTGTTCATTATGCTAGCTCTACGAAAGTCAAGTACTTTTTGAGGTTGCGCTCTGTGTGGAAAGTTGGAGAACTGCTGGTCTTCTACTTTCAACTTTTTTCTTCATGTGACGTGCACATGGTGCCCAGCAGATAGACAAAGGAACACTTCGAATTGAAACGTGTCCCAGAAGTGGGCCAGTCTTGTGCGGTGTCTCTTTAAGTGCGCCAGGCAGTGCTGTTGGTCCGCGGTCGGAGCGCACCGTGCGGTGCTGCCTCTCCGCAGCGTTCGAGGAGCGCCGTCCTGAATTCAGTTCGGACGGCAGACTCGGGCGAACAAAGCTCGTCCCCCGCCACCCGCGTCACGTCCACGCCGCAGATGATGCCAGGGGGCTCGGGCAAGCGGAGGGCGGGCGGGCGGGATGCTGCCTGCGGCGGACGGGTGAGTTGGTGTCGCCCCGTTGGGGCTGCTGGAAGCGGCGCGTCGCGGCGAATCTGCGGCGTTGTAGATTATTGAAGAGCGCTCAGACGGTTTGGACCAGAGAAACTGGAGACATTGCGAGCTGGCTGCTTCTTCGAGAACGTGGTGACTTCCCCCAGCTGGCGCGGAGGTCAAACATTTCGCCACGACAAACCATCGTCTCGAGCCTTTTCCCGACTCAGGTAAGAGCTTTAAAAAAAAAAAAAAAAAAAAAAAGAAAAGAAAAAAAATTGTCATCTAAATCTAACTGTAAATGACTCAAGTGCGCACTTTTAGGGATGTTACAGAAGTGTGCTAATCCGTCAGATCACTGCTGGTAAACAGACCATAATAACTCGGACAGCAGGGGCATATTTTACTCTGGAGTTAGTATTATTATTATTTTGAATGTTCAACTTGAAGAAAAGGATGACCAGGAACAGAAAGAAGAAGACATACCTGGGCTGAATTGGATGTCTGCTGGTTTCTCACACAGACACGTTTTATTCCTCTGACCATTTTACTTGTGTGTTGTATTTGCCAACGACATGACAGATGTTGATGTGCCCTTCAGTGCTAAGCGCATATCACTGTTGGGTTAAGTAAAGTGATTCCCAACCTGTGTGCTGTGAGAAATCATCGGGGATGCCACGGGAAATGACCCACTATCTCTTCATTTGTCCAGATATTATGTTTTATTCATTCCATATATGTCTTTGTTCCACTATGTAGGAAATATAGTTAGTGACAGACAGAACAATGAAATGCTCTTCCATTGGATGGCAGAAGGTGCAATAAACCTGTGCGTCCACCTGTTGCCATTCATACAAGAGAATAAGTCATTAGTTCTTTCAGGCGTATCATCAGCTTTGTGTTCGACTGAACAGGCCCAAATCTTGCATCACTATTTCAGTATTCATACCTTTTGTGATATTTTTCTAGTGGCGTGCCGTGAGGTTTCTCGAATGCAAAATGGGTGCCTTTGCTCAATCAAGGTTGGGAAAGACTTAAGATGATGCACACATGCAGGAGCTTGGCTGCTACTCCCGAGAGTCAACAATCATTTACTCCCGAGTGTGAAGGAGCTGGGCTTTCATTTGAGCCTCCCTGCTAATTTTTAACTAGTGCCAATTATGATGCAGAACACAGCCGCAGACTAAACCGTGCCATTCATTTATTTTTGTAGTTTCAAAGATTAGTCATCACATTAAACATTGGTGTCCTCTTGTATGTGTGTGTACACTCGGTCAGCTCATTGGATATTCAAATGAGACCCATTGCAAGAGCATTTTCAAAGATTTTGATTGACACTACCAATCAGGTATTAATTTAATAATATGTTATTTTAATGGTTGTTTGCATAGGTTTATAACGACGCAGCATCATATTGAGAGCTATTCCTTCCATTCTGCTCCTGTCATCTCATTGTTAATATGATAAACTATCGGAAATTCCTCTGAGTATGGTGCGTTGCAGTTCTCCTCCACTGTAAACTACAACCATGGGTATAAAGAAAAAACAAACCCATTTTTAATGTAGTACATTTCTGACGGTCAAAAGTGAGCGGCAGTATAGCTCATCTGTTTATGTCCCTCGGCTGACAAAAATGTAAAAAAATAAATAAAAACATGGCAGCGGGTTTTTGGAGAGATGCCAGTCTGCTTGCTGGCTACTGTTGACGTGCCCTTGAGCAAGGCACCATCTTAACCCCCAGCTCAAGTTATGCAGCACTGTTTGTGCTCCTCCTTCCCTCCGAGTCTCTCCTTGCATGTCTGTGATTCCGTGTCGTGTGCAACACAAAAAAATACAGCAGATCGTGAGCTGAATTTCCCCTTGAGGCATCAAAAACAGTATAATACATTTTTAAAAATGAATAATAACACAGAATAGACATCTTGAATGGGATCTTGAAGGTGTGAAGGTGTATCATATGATGTGTACATAGAGCGTATATTCCATTCAGTTTATTCCAAATAACCTGATGCCAACCTTTCTCACATATAGATTTTCAGCTTTAAAAAAAAAACAACTAAATATCTTCAAAATGTTGACAGTGACATTTTGACATAACTTCCAAATCACTTTGGCTGTCGGACCACCACACAGAACCACGTTAATGATTTTAACGGGTGAACGTCTGCACACTCAGCAGTGTGCACCCACCACCCTCCCCTTCATTGTTTCAGACGGCCTTGCTATACTGTAGATCACCGTATCGAACGATGCGCTCGGCGCTTTGTGCAAAAACGCAAGAAACCAGAGCTTTACGGTGACTATAAGAAAGATTGCAGCGGTCACAGTCCTGCTGAAATCCGTTGATGAATGGCAACTAATTGGTCATGCCGCTGCTCTTTCAGCATCGGGGGTGCCAGTAAATAAGAAGCATAGTGCCACGACAGAGCCCTAGTTATACCAGCGGCGACACAGCACTCAGTTCATCACTTCAGCGTCCAGGCCGAGCCGAGTTGATCAATAGCAGGAGTGTCACTGTTTAACAGAAATTATAGCTCCCCCCCCTGTTGCTCAGTGCTGTAACAGCCTGCTTAATGGAACTTTGAATCCCATTATAGCATTATTAAGGTGCACAAATGTGTGGACACTCATTAGAAAAAATCAAATCACATGAATTGCACTGCTGGCAGGGTCCGTGTCACCCTGCTGGCTCCGTCCTCCCCGAGGCAGAGGTGAAAAAGCGTCAGAGAAATATGCCAACTCGAAGCAATTCATATTTCCGCGCTGAAGAATGAGAGCGTGCTGTTCCCACTGCTGCTGTGAATAATCATGGTCAAAGTCAAAGCATTTTGCAACACCAGGAGCTCCCCTCTTCGCTATCGTGGCGAAAAAAAGAGCTTCGGCCTCAACAATTATACGGCACATTTGGTGTTGAATTCGAGGGCAGTTCGAGCTCGGCTTCTGCCGCAGAGGAGAAGCCGAGACGCGCTCCTCCTCACAGACCTGAAGTCTCGTGTAGTGTCGGGGTGGCTGGCAGCAGAGTGTGAAGGCTTTGAATTCCTCCAGAGCTTATCTTTTCATCCTCTCGCCGACCTCTCGGGGACGTGCTGTGGATCGTATCCAATGGCCGCTGGCTTTGAAGATGGCCGGAGGAGCTGACAAGAATTTGACTTTTCTTCCTTGCGCTTGCCGTTACGCAGACACGACAAAGGTGTCGTTGGAGTCGTGTGTCTGCTGGACATTGTACCCGCTCCCGATACAGTGTATCGGCATCGAGAAAAGAATGTCAAGATCCTCGTTAGAGAGAGTACAGAAATAGCCTGGCATTAAATACTCTGCTTTAACAGGCAGTGACGCATGGAAACTCTCAGTCTCTTGATAATGTCAGATGTGCAAAAAGCAGAATATCACATTAGTCAGCTGAATTAAGCATTCCCATGTAACTTGTTTTCCTCCAAAAAATACTGCCGCTTTTTGGAAAGAGGATAATCTTTCAAACGCAGTTATCGCAGATCCAAGGAGAGGGTCAACCTTGCTGCATTCACATCTCAGACAGATTCGGAGCTTACGGAAGGATTATTCTCTACACGAGACCTTTTTTTTTTTTTTTTTTTTTTTCCTTCTTCTTCCTCACAAAACACCTCCGGATAATCACTGCCCTCTCAGGTGGGAGGGAAATACCAAGTGGTTTGTGGCGAGATGATAACCCTTGGCGTTTTAACACAAAACTGTTTGACTGTCCAAAATCTCTTGGTATGCTAAACCATTCAGTTCCTTTCATCGGAGCTCAATATTTGGGATATTTCCAACTTTGTGCGAACAGTTTGGAGATGGCCCCTCCCTGTTCCAACATGACTCTGCATCAGTGCACAAATCAAGGTTCATAAAGACATGGATGAGCGAGTTTGATGTGGGTGAACTTGACTGGCCTGCACAATCCTGATCCCAACCCTATAGAACACATTTTGGATGAATTAGAGCCAGGACTTCTCGTCCATCATCAGTGTGTAACCTCGCAAATGCGCTTCTGGAAAAATGGTTAGAAATTCCAAAGTGTACTCCAAGTAGAATATTAAAACTACACTTTGGATTAGAAAGGGAGGACAAGCAGTTGGTGGGCGTGCTTGAGGTATGGACACGGTATTCAAATTACACTGTCTACGGCTGTTTTTGCATCTCCTTGTTTTAAAAATGTTGACGCATGTATGCAAATAAACAAATGCTCCTTTTTTTACTACATTGTTCTTGTGCAAACAAGCACTTAGTCATACACCCATAGCAATTTCCGACGCCGTTTTTTTATTTAGAAGTATGGCTTTTGTCTCTGGCTCCCTCCGCAATTATGAAGTATAATTTACTTCAAATCGTTACAGTAAACCAAACTGCCAGCGGTAAATGTGCATTTGTTTACAAGCTGACTTAGATGAAGTTACTATTGGACGCAGAAAACAATTGAATACTGTAATTTTCACAAGTCTTGATGCAGGGGAAAAAATGAAGGGATGAATGTCTGGGTTTTATTTTGGATCCTCACCAAAATAGGGTTCATATTTAGTTCGAAATAATGGCTGAATGTCTAAATGGCCACCGCAGCTGAAGCTTTCAGGTGTAGAATTGGATCCTGCTGAGGGCACAGATGTTGTCTTATTCTGTCAGGTCTGATATGAAGAGAGGATAATGTGGTGTGTGTGTGTGTGTGTGTGGTGTGTGTCTATGTGTGTGTGTGTGCGGGTAAGACTGAAGCAGCATCTTGTTCATCTGCTGGTGCACGGCTTTCTCAAGACATCAAGGGCCCAAATATTGCAACAATGGTGCAACATAATAGACTAGGAGCCCAAAAGTGAATTCATTGACCTTGTGTTGCACATTTCATTCCCACTTACTTTCTTGGAAATGAGTTTGGCCCATTTAAGTCAGTAATTTAACAATTTCCATTATTGTGGAGAAACACAGTACACTGCATCATACCGAGAGATGTTTTTCTCAGGTTACAATTTTGGTTACCTTATTTAGCTTCATGAGAGAGGCAAAATACCAAGAACTCCTACCAGTATTTGGGAGTGCAATGATACAATATTGTAATCAACAAGCTCAACAATAAGCACATTGTTAAATTAACATCCATCTGAAAATGTTGACCAATGCCGCAGACAGACAATGGTGATATGAAGCATTAACAAATGGGCAAACAAGCGATATCAGTAGATATTGAAATGTGATGGCTAATCTGCTACACTAAATAATTGAATAAAAGCCAAGCAGCACGTCGGGCTGTGTTCTGCATCAATAAAAACAGCATGTTCTAAGAGCTCTTGCACTGGATTGATTTCGTTTTTGCAGGCGTATCTGTTGTGTCATTTGTATCTATAAAAGGTATCTAAAATATTTAATGGCAAACACACTCAGATACCTATCCCAAGTTCAGCTAAAGGCCATTTCAAGTCTCAGATGTGTCATCAACTACTGCACGCTTTCATTCTCATTCAAGTGTGCGGCGGTCCAGCAGTGTTGAATTTGTCTGCGTTTTTGTGTGAGAACAAGGTGACGGGAAGAGGTGTGATAGTAATTGAGCAAATGGAAAAAGGTGCCAAAGAAAAGTGGGCAAGCGGTGCATGTAAAGTGACACAGGCGCTGTGTTCAGCAGATGACCTTGAGACGATGCCAGTTGCTCAGATTAGCACGTCACACTGTAATTGCTCACCTCCAGAAGCAGACCCCCTCGTCCTCTCGTCAGCGGGATCCATGCTTCACAAAAAGGCCTTAGCCAGTGTGAAACAGCTGGCCTCTCTTCTGTGTGCCTGCTGCTCCATCCTGGCAACAACACACTCCTTTAATGAAGGTTTAGCAATTCGCCCTGTCGGAAACTACCAAATGTTGCCAGTTAGTTCAAGACCCGTTTATATTTGGCTAATGGGCTACCTTTTAAAAACATTTAGGAAGCCCACATTTAGAAATGACACTTCCCAACTGTGACTGAGCCGAAATGCTAAAGAAAAGAAAGCAGGAGAGCGAGAATTACGAGGCTTAATGCATACATAGTACATCGGCTTTCCCAGCAGTCCCTGGATATCATGTAAATATGCCACCGATGGGCTGTGAGCAGCACATGGCTAACATTAGCGCTGATTACTTACTCCTCATGAGGTAATGTTATGACATCTTTGCCACATCCTTGCTTCTCTCGGGTTACGTAATTGCAGAAAAAAAGTGCAGTGTTTTGGAACAGATAAATGTTTGGGTTGAGAAAAGTAATACCTAACCTGTTCCGAATGAGGCGCACATTTAGTTCTTTGATTAAATTGGAATCCACTGAGAAATGGTGCTGCTGTTCCGCACGATGAAGGGGAAACATATTTTCGGGATGCACATTAGTCGAAATGCTGCTCTCCGAGTATTCATTGAACCAGACGACAGCCCCCAAAAATATGAAATCAATGCTAATTTCCACAGAATTTTACTATGGTGCTAGAGCGAGCACTAAATATGAACTTATTTAACATTGTATGTATGTATGCATATGTGTGTGTATATATATATATATATATATATATAACTATTTTCAGTGTCTGTAAGGCCAATAAAGTGGATTTGAGAGCATCCATATTTGGGAGGAGTCAAGTGGTGCTTCCTCAGCTTTGGGTGGCAACAGTTGAGCTATGAAAACACATCCGTCTGTAGTTAAGACTGTCTGGAAATAGGATGGCAGAAGATGTCGACAAGACCTGTCTTAAGAGTACAGCAGAGGGACCCCCAGTGTGACAAAGAATCAGACGGCGTGAATCACCCGAACACCCCACCCAACCACACACACACACACAGACACAGACACAGACCACCGCAACCCACGGACCACCAGTACACACCCACATCTGCGTCTGTCAGTTGCAGCTTCAGATCTCATTTCAGTCTTCTGGGCCCTAATTGGGCTGTCACACTAGCTGGAGAAATTTGTCAGGTTGCTGTGAAATGGACAACTTTGCCTGCGATGCCCCCCACACCGTCAAACTAGAAAATGAGATTATCAGTGTCTTCACACATTTTAGCTTGGCTTATCTGGCAAGGAACCATATTTGGTAACTGAAGTAAGCGTTCAAAATGGACCCTGCATGCCTCTGAGAAACACATTATTTGGCTCATCAAATCAGTAAAGAAATGTACTGATAAAAACGAGAAGGCTGTCATGAAATATCATACTGGTACAGTGGAACCTTGGTAGTTTAACACAATTTGTTCCAGGAGGTTGGTTGACCTTTTGATTTGTTTGGTTTTAAACACATGTTTTTTCTGTCATCAGAAATCATGGGACTATAATGTATCTGTTCCAAGAATCAAACTACTAGTCAAAATAACTTTCCGGACACTCCATACGGTAAGGCTGACATTAAAAGTACGAAGCATGGGAGAACGTGACACTGTCCACTAACTGCGTGATAACGATGAACCCAGGTGACTTGCGCAACACAAATGGCTGCGTGCGGACCGACAGGCTAGGGCGACGAGCCCCCCCAGTGGAGGACTTTGCATAAGCCGCTACCGCTTTGATATTTGTGAAACTGAGCTCTTGTACTGCGTGATATGCTTTTGTGACTTTTGATGCAGATTTTGTCCTGAAAAGCTCACCTTTTTAGATACCACCGCTTTTTCTTTGGTGTATAATGCACATTATACATCATTGTGATGGGTGGCAGTGGCTCAGTCTGGATATTGCTCCAAGAATTTAAGGTGGCAGGTTCATGACCCACATGGGGATGGACATTGCGACTTGTCAGTGGAGAGTGGCTGGTTTACTACCTGACCGCTGCATAGGTGGCCATGAGCAAGGCACTAATCCGCTGTCAAATATTTCATGAAGTTTAATCTCAAGGATCAGAAAAAAATGCAAAAGAAGAAAAGAAAACAGTCACTCTGGTGGAAAAAGATGTCATGAAATAATTTAGAATGTCCTGCAGTTAGTGGTCTATAAAAGGGGAAAGGACAGTACTTAGTTCCCGATGGTGTTTGTTTGTTTAAAAAGAAAATATGTCGTGATATTTCTAGGAGCAGCTACTGTGTCCATTGGGAATTAATTTGCAAAGATGTGCAACAGTAATCAAGGCTTTTCTATTTCTAAGCACTTAAAGTAAAGGCTTGTTACTCTTAGGACTCGCATTACATGTTGCGCAGATAATTTCCTACAGTAGCAGCATCACGCCTAAAGGCTATCCCCTTATCAGCTACTTTTGCGGATCTGCTTGTAAGCGCAGCACACGCATGAGCTCCTCCGCCGCCTTAACATTCTCCATCTGTCAGTTAAACTGCTCGGGCTGGTGCTGATGTTTGGAACATGTAGTAAATGAAGCACACCTGGTCAGCCAAGAGCACATTGCCACATTGTCAGCTCTCATCGCCTCGGCTGTCTGGGTGAGCGAGCAGATGTCTTCCCCGGGCCGCTGGCGGCAATGGCTCAGCCCGAGCTCGGTGCTCATCACTTCGCTGACCCCCGAGTCAACCCTCTCCTCGGTCGGCCGCTGGAGTTGCACGCTTGCACTGAGGCCAAAACGCGCGCTGCTATTTGCCTTGTCTCATGATGTTTTACAGACCTTAATGTATGCTTCGACAGGTGGGAGTTGCGGTTCTTTTGCCGACCCATTAACGCCATCATTGACTGTTGTTGTCATTTGTTTTCTTCCCATAACCGTTTCAGGTGTCAAAGTCATTTCTTGTTTCATTTTTGTTTTCCATTTTCTGCCTGCTGGTTGACTATTTTCTTACATGTTGGACGTCATTTCATCTAATCCAGTCAGACTTCTGCCTTTCACAGATGACAGGCGCACTCAAGAACACAGACCTCAGCCAAGGCTTAAACTAGTCACCCGCAAAATCAATGTGTGAACTGCTTTGCCCCTGGAATAATTTTTAGGTCAGGATGAATAAGATCCGACATTGTTGTTGTTTTTTTTGGCTCTTCCTGTGAGTTGTCACAAGCGCAACAAATTACAACTTTACATGATGACATTTGAGAGCAATATTATGAAATGTAAAAAGGGATTTTTCATGTCGAGCAGGGGTGTTCAACTCAAGTTCACGGTGGGCCAAAATAAAAAATTGGGACAACATCGCGGGTCAAACTCAATATTTAATGAAAAATCAATGCGACGTGCATGTTTCCCTTCTCTGCAGAAATGTGGCGTTAAAGTTTATCATAAACACTGAATCTGGAAGAAACAAACTTTAATATTATAAACAATATGCAATAAAAGACATCAGTGCTATTTGTTTGCTGTTTTGTATTTAAATAGATAACATGAATTATTCTGTCTCTCCGTCTTCTATTTATCTATTTCCAACTACCTTTTCCTTTTTTATGTACATGTTTTTTCAAAGGCCAATAACAAAACAACCCAATTTTTTTTTTCATGTGCTTCAATAAAAATCCAAACTTCAAACCATTAACAGTCCCTGCCTAGGAGTTGATAAAGGTCATTAAAAAAACATTAATTCAATTATGTTATATTCTTTGTTACAGCCACATTGCTCCACACACGACAAACAGGTCTCTTCTTTTACTTTAGTGAACAGATAATCTGCCTCCCACTTGTCTCGGAGGTTAACCATTTTCCATCTTTCGTTTGGCCATTTTTGGGAAGGGGAAGTGTAAATTTGCTCGAGGAGACTGGTAGCATAGTTGCTAACGACTGCAACAGAAAGGGAAGGGGCGCTCCCAGTCTAGACTGATGGGCCAACACACTAGCAAAGCATTCTGGGATTTGTAATATTAGTGGCGCATGTGCTATATACTGGCGGGCCAGCTCTAATGCACATTTGATATAGTCTTGCGGGGCAAGTATAATTAGATCGTGGGCCAAATTTGGCCCCCGGGCCTGAGGTTGACATTTGGAACGTAGAGGAACAGAAATTCTGGAGCCGGATTGAACGTGGTTTGACATTACAGCATATAACCATACATATACTAGATCATTTTGTTCAAAGCAGACAAATATAAATTTTTAAAGGTTTGCCTTTATTAACTTGAATGATATCATGAATAGCAGGATTCTCACCAGCAATTTAATTGGAACATCCATGGTCGAAAAACTCCACATCATTAAAAATCCAGGCAGATACCTGTTTATGCAGACAGGAAGGTGAATATTGATAAGTAAATACCTCGCTGACAGCATCAGTCACAACTAGTGGCAGGCGTCTCTCGCCACCTCATAATTGGATTCGATTCTGATTCCGAGGGCTGTCTGTGTGCAGATTCACAGTCATTCAGGTCATGGTAATCCCCAGAGGTTGACTCGAGGCAACTGGACTTGTTGTTGTTGTTGTTGGTTACAAAAATAACAACAACACCCTTAAAAAAATGTAACTCAAGAAACGTTTTGGATTAAAGCTGAAACGTCTTCGATAAACAAGAACAAGTATGGTTACCGCCAATCAACCTTTGTGGATTCAGAGCACTACAATTCGATTTCATGACCAATATCAATGCATATGAATGCTGCTTGTAATTTCTGACTGTGTGACTGCTTTTACTACAATTGCTACTTTTAAAAATGCTTTAATGATCAACATTTCTATGATTAAAATAAAAGTATTGATGCATGTACTTCCATTAGCTTTTGTTAAAACTGTGGAATGGAAGCGATGCAAGAATGAGGCTCCTAAATTGTAAGCGTAGTGCAGAAAATTAATAAATATGGACTTAAATCCTTAAAGATTTTGATATTCCATGCAGAATTGTTGCCTGGCTGGCAGAATAATTTCCAAGCATTTTTTTTTCTGCTTCTCTGGGTGGAAACGCCTAATGTGATTACGCATATTTGTTCCCAAAATATTGTATATTTGTGTCACGTAACCTCTGCTATTTAACAATTGATTATTGAAATTACATATGCATCGCTATGGATTTTTCTTCAACCTATTGGTAGAATTCTGCATAATTACTGCATGTCGGTAAATGTTTAGTTTATAACTCTTGTCTTGGATAAGAGTGTGCTTTTGTTCCTAATGTCTAGTTGATGTTCATTGTTGTGTATTTAGTCCACAAATGAAAATCTTTCTGTTTTTGCATTACCGCCTGTACTATCACTTAATTTTCAGATGGTGAAAATGTGCAATTACCTTGGAACCATCTACATGATGAATTAGTATAGAATTTTGTCAATAAGCTTTCGGGTTCGTTAGTGATTAAAATTTTTTTTGTGATGTCACTCGGGGTCAGGGTCTCTGTTTATTGATGTCTTAATTTGGATTTGTTTTCCAGAAGCGAGCTTCTGGTTGTGTACAAATTGTTGTGTTACTGGCTTCGAGAAAGGCGCACCTTCATGTTTGAGAGTTGGCGAATTGGCAGTAGCGAGCCACTTTCTATTTTCAGAGCTTTTATCTCCTCCTTTATAAATATATTTAAAAATATATATATATATTTGCAAAATTCAACAATCGCACTTTCTTCTAACAAAATTGCACAGTGATAAAAATGAACAGACAACCGTCTTTCTTTCTTTTAAAAAGTTAGGTTTTCACTCTATTGTCACAATGGTCTTCATCCATCGGATCAATCTTTTACAGCTTCTCTACCTCGCAAACACACTCGGTCGTCTATTTTTTGTTTTTGTTTTTGTTTGCTTTTGAGATGTTGTTCCATGTTGCATCATAGCAACGGTGTGCCGCCACTGTGTGTGCTCGTCATATTTTATTCATCATAGCAGGGGCTGCGGCACCGAGACTTGCTCCTTCCTGCCCGCTCAAAGTAGGCAGCTGTCAGAGAGCCCAAATCCCCAGATGCTCTGCCCATTTTACCTCGACATCATACAAAAGCACATTTCCTCGCATGCAACCCCGCCACCGAGCATCGTTGCAGAAGTGACCCTTTCTCAATTTCCCTTCGCTCTTCTGCTGCATGTTGTAACTTTTTACGCCTTGAGGTCAGATTCTACGTGGCCGCACTTGCAGATCTTTAAAAGGAAAAGCAAGCAGGAAATGGATGAATGGCTTATCAGTGATTCTCAAAAGCGTGGTACGCCGGCTATCTCTAGTGGTACACGAAAGAATCACTGAATTAAATACAATTACAATATACATTATTTAAAACATGACATACAATACAATCATTACAATACATACAATCAAACATTAGAATGAAGCCTGTAGTACTGTTTCTCAGTCCAGTCCAGCTGTATTAACCTTAAGTACAAAAAATTGTTTTTTTAGGACTAAAACCTCAGCCTCTGTGTTTTTTTGATTGTAGTTTTATGGGGGTACTTGTCGCGAAATATTTTTTGAGGTGGTACTTGGTGTGAAAAGTTTGAGAACCACTGGCTTAAATAATCAAAAGTCCAACTTTAATACAGTTCCTGTTTCATATGGAGCGGGGGCAGCTGATTTTGTCATTTCATATTGAAATGCTGCGGCTGCAGTGAATGACAACAGCAACTTACGAACAGCAAGCGCATCAACACTTGACTAAAAATAGGATAAACACGCAGCGGGGGCTTCTAATGATGATCATTTTTAATTGGAAAAGATATGTTGACAACTGGCCTCTGGTGCTGCTCGACCTTCACAAGCAGATTTGCGTGATGCTGATGAGGCCGCATGCTTCAGTTCACGTTTTACGCGGCATGTGAACAGTGCGCTGTGTGCGCGCACACACACGTGCATGTTCCTCAAACAAATGCATCCAGACCGCTGCACCGTTCCCTGCTCCCATCGTGCACAGCAAGCGTTCCAAACAGCACACTGGCTCATGCACAACGCTGAATGACAGATGAGCTGGCAGCTCTCATGCCAGGCTTTCTTTCTGCTTATTAAAATGAAATAATATCATTGTCTTTGGTAGTCAGACGGTGTTTAGTTTTTGTAATGCTCAACTTTTCCTTTTGTTCAACAGTTTTCAGTTTTGGTTGTGGATTCAATGTGAAGGTAGGAGCTCTCGAGATATAGAAAATATGTCGTTCCCCCCCCCCCCCCCCCCCCCCCCCTTTATTTATGCCTCATACTTTAGTTGGAGTATATTCTGACACATGAGCGTACTGTCTGAAAGAAAAGAATCATACTTTTATTCATACATTTAGCCCTGTATGATAAGGCTAATCTTGAACTAAGCTGATATTTGTTGAATGTTTGGCAGTAATCTGCAAACATTATTAACCCAAACAACAAAATGCACCTCAGCCTGATGTTAAAATGTTAAAAGCGTTTAAATTTGGATCGTTCTGTTTTCAGGCTTTCTTCTATGCCTCTCTCACGCTCTGCTTTGGAGCTAATTCCAAACATGGAACGTGAACAAAAAAGTATGTGAAGAGCGCACCATGCAACAGGTCCTCGACAAAATCGTTATTTACTCGAAAATAAAGACTACTCAACTGTTTAATTAAAGCCAACTGTTCAGGGTGCTTCATGCAGAGACAACAGCCTGCTGTTTAATGATCTTGTATTGTCTGAAGTGATCCTAGCATGTGGTGTTTAGGATTAGGATCCCCCCCTTCACCCGAGACATCATCTTTATTAACGACTTGAATCCTCTTCTTAATTGATGCGGGCTTATCTGATTCTCAAACGTCGTACGCTGGTGAAAACCCTAAACAAATGAGTGCTTGTCAAACCGCGCTAGCTCAGCAAAGCAAGAAGGCCATTTGCAATGATTTTTTTTTTTTTTTTTTTTTTTTTTTACCTTGTTGGAAATGGATTCAGCTGTTTAAGAGGAGGTTGTGCACTCACAGTGGTGGTTACTGAACAGAGAGAAATGACCCTTGCAGGCGGCAAGTGAGGTTTAGTCAATACTGAGCACTTCTAATGCAAGAAGCCTCATCTCGACAGCTTTTCATTTCACCGCCGCTGTCTCCAGTGCTCGTGCGGCATTTTCCCGCTCGCTCGTGCGCCCGTCTAATGGTGGGTGCTTTTATGATTGACATGCAAAGACGCATTTCATTCCTCTCCAACTCTGGACAGTCAAAATGAGAGTTAAGACTGCACAACAACGGCGCTCAAGGATTCAGCCAACTCCTTAAAGACTCTCGGGCCGAGTGGTTGCGCAATCACCTTGGAGCTGGAGCAGTCTTACAGTAGAGGGCCTGCTTTCTGTCTCCTTGCACCAAGGAGGCTGTTTTTTTTTTTTCCCCTTTCTCACACTGGCCAAACTGAGAAGAGGGTGTCATGTGATACATCTTCCTCTGAGAATTCTTTCCCCCGCAACACTGAGGCAGCTCAGTCATAACAAGTTGCTTCTCAGTAAAGATTCTTTCTTTCATGATGTTGACCGAGAACGTTTTTTTAGCAGTTCTTTGTGTGTACAAAAGGATCTTAAGGAATCTGTGCACATTCAAACACATGTCCTTGATGGTAGTGACATAAGTATACAATGCATGGTGACATTTGTGAACATGTTATTTTTTTTCCTCTCGCTTGCTCTCAATTTCTGTACGCCTTCCAAAATAAAAAAAACTCTGTTTCTCCCAGCCAAAAACTGAGCCGCCAAAAAGGCTCCTAAATCTTCCGCAATGTCCAAAAAAATAGTTCTTGTGCAAATGATGACATAAGATGGTCTACAAGGCTTGGCTTTGTGCGACTTGCAGTAGTTTGGGAGCAGTTTGTCAGTGAGCCGAATGGTTGTTGAAACAGATCCTGAGCTTGTACGACTTTCAAAGAACACCAGAGACGTTGGATTTTTGCCTCAAATGACAACTTCCCAAACCTTCCTGTTGGTTTTTCATCTGTTTCAGTATGGAAAATAAGGTCTTTTTTTTAATTATTATAATTTTTTTTAACAGTAGCAATGCAGAGGTTACTCTTTGAAGAAAAAATGTGTGGCGGGGGGTCGGAGACAGCGCTGGGGGCGGGGCGTTGGTGGGCGGGCGGTTCTTCCAAACGGGTTTTGGTGGGTATCCAAAACCCCCACCCCGTCGACAACTGAATTTTGTCCTGGAAAAATTCAGTCCCGGAGGGAAAAGTTCCCTGTGCATGGTGTCCCAAGAGTCACAATATGCTTCCACTTTTCCATTTCGTTTCAGGCATAATTAGTATATATAATAGACGTGAGGCCATCAGCATTTGATAGTTTAGGCTTTGCAGTTTTTGCACCCCGTAAAATTGCATGATTGTTTTGTTTAATGAATTAAAGTCTGGCACGGTGCACGACTGGTTAGAGCGTCTGCCTCACAGTTCTGAGGACCGGGGTTCAATCCCCGGCCCCGCCTGTGTGGATTTTGCATGTTCTCCCCGTGCCTGCGTGGGTTTTCTCTGGGCTCTAAATTGCCCGTAGGTGTGAATGTGAGTGCGAATGGTTGTTTGTTTGTATGTATGTGCCCTGCGATGGGCTGGCTACCAGTTCAGGGTGTACCCCGCCTCCTGCCCGATGACAGCTGAGATAGGCCCCAGCACGCCCGCGACCCGAGTGAGGAGAAGCGGCTCAGAAAATGGATGGATGGATGAATTAAAGTCAAAGTATTTCAAAGTAGCCCATGCATTTTTTTATTTTTCTTTCTGCGGCCCTCGGTGAAAAAAAGTTCAGACACCCCTGATCTGCGGAGGCATTTCCTTTTTCCAACTCTTTCCTTGACTGTCTGACCAAACAAACATTTGCTGAAACCGTCTGCAATCCCCTCTTAAATCCACTCGAGCAAAGAGGTCTGCGATTTGCAGCATAACTGAGCTTGGAGAATTTGCTTTTAATTAAAAGCGAGATCCAATGCGCTTAGTTCTGGTGGGAGAGGAGAAGGGGCAAAAGGTCTCTTTGGATAGAACTGCTAATATTCCGTCAGGCCATGAATGAGGAGCTTTGTTCGTGGTGAATAGTGGAAGACATCATTTGATCCCGCACTGATGGAGCCTCCGCTGCAGAATAATTGCTTCTTTTATAAAGCCTTTTAAGAGGCTCGATTCAAGTGATTGTTGGTCAAATGGGCATCTGGCATGTGGATCGAGCGGGAGGTGTGGCAGCCACTCAAGGGGCATGAAACCATCAAGGAATTTATTTGAGCTTTCTCTTGCTGCTTTGTGTGTCATTACGAGCATCAAGGATATTTTCGATCTTTCGATCTCATTTTTTGGAAGTGATGTCATTTCAAACATTTTTTTTTTTAACCCCGTTTCTCTGCGGCCTAATTGAACTTTGAGTTTTGTGCCTACAGCCACAACGAAGCGATTATATTGTCCATGTCAGTTACAATTTGCTGTTTAACTCATTCACTGCCAGCCGTTTCCTGAGCAGGGAACCCCTTGACTGCCAGGCATTTTCGAGCAATTTCACTGATTTTCCAAGCCCCACAGAATATTATGTACGATGACAATGTAAACACCAAAACCACCAAATGAAAGATCAGACTCTCTTCTTTCATCGGGAAAAAAAAAGTTTGTTTCTAGTTTATACCGTTCTTTAGTAATCAGCAGCCAAATCTGTTTCTGGAAGGAAAAAAAAGAGAAAACTGCCTTTTTGTGAAAGCAGACACATCAAGCAGAACAATGACTTTGACACCAATATTTTTTTTCTTCAGTGAAAATCTCATCCATCCATCCATTTTCTGAGCCGCTTCTCCTCACTCGGGTCGCGGGCGTGCTGGAGCCTATCCCAGCTGTCATCGGGCAGGAGGCGGGGTACACCCTGAACTGGTTGCCAGCCAATCGCAGGGCACATAGAAACAAACAACCAT